>NW_027362952.1:2400000-3000000 GCF_046119375.1 Phyllobates terribilis | reverse complement strand
AGCGCTATGTTTCCATCCATTTCTGCGGGCTTCTTGAAGTATGTTTGGGGTCATTCGCCTGGAAGAACCATGACCTAGGACGCAAACCCAGCTTTCTGACACTGGGCACTACATTGCGACCCAAAATCCGTTGGTAATATTTTTCAACAATTTTGGTTCTCAAGTACTCAGACAGTTCTCTTCTCTTTCTGTACTCCATGCTTAGTGTGGCACACACAGACACAATGCAAAGATTGAGTCAACTTCTCCACTTTTTATCTGGTTTCAGGTGTGATTTTCATATTGCCCACACCTGTTACTTGCCACAGGTTAGTTTGAATGAGCATCACATGCTTGAAACAAAGTTGTTCACCCACAATTTTGGAAAGGTGCTATCAATTTTGTCCGGCCCATTTTTGGGGTTTTGTATGAAATGATGTCCAATTTGCCTTTTTTCCTTTTGTTTGTTTTTTTCTTTTGTTCCAATACACACAAAGAATATTAAACATGTGTATAACAAAACATGTGTAATTGCAATAATTTTCTGGGAGAAATACTTCATTTTCTGGAACAATTTTAAGATTGCCAACACTTTCGGCCGTGGCCATATATAGTAGCTGAGTACAGGTGGCTGCTGGGGCCCCTGATACCATTACTATGTGGCCCTTACACCTGATATACAGTGGTGGCCAAAAGTATTGGCACCCCTGCAATTCTGTCAGATAATACTCAGTTTCTTCCTGAAAATGATTGCAATCACAAATTCTTTGGTATTATTATCTTCATTTAATTTTCTTGCAAAGAAAAAACACAAAAGAGAATGAAACAAAAATCAAATCAATGATCATTTCACACAAAACTCCAAAAATGGGCCAGACAAAAGTATTGGCACCTTCAGCCTAATACTTGGCTGCACAACCTTTAGCCAAAATAACTGCGAACAACCGCTTCCGGTAACCATCAATGAGTTTCTTACAATGCTCTGCTGGAATTGTAGACCATTCTTCTTTGGCAAACTGCTCCAGGTCCCTGATATTTGAAGGGTGCCTTCTCCAAACTGCCATTTTGAGATCTCTGCACAGATGTTCCATGGGATTCAGGTCTGGACTCATTGCTGGCCACCTTAGAAGTCTCCAGTGCTTTCTCTCAAACCATTTTATAGTGCTTTTGGAAGTGTGTTTTGGGTCATTGTCCTGCTGGAAGACCCATGACCTATGAGGGAGACCCAGCTTTCTCACACTGGGCCCTACATTATGCTGCAAACTTTGTTGGTAGTCTTCAGACTTCATAATGCCATGCATACGGTCAAGCAGTCCAGTGCCAGAGGCAGCAAAGCAACCCCAAAACATCAGGGAACTTCCGCCATGTTTGACTGTAGGGACCATGTTCTTTTCTTTGAATGACTCTTTTTTTTCCTGTACACTCTATGTTGATGCTTTTTCCCAAAAACCTCTACTTTTGTCTCATCTGACCAGAGAACATTCTTCCAAAACGTTTTAGGCTTTCTCAGGTAAGTTTTGGCAAACTCCAGCCTGGCTTTTTTATGTCTCGGGGTAAGAAGTGGGGTCTTCCTGGGTATCCTACCATACAGTCCCTTTTCATTCAGACGCCGACGGATAGTACGGGTTGACACTGTTGTACCCTCGGACTGCAGGGCAGCTTGAACTTGTTTGGATGTTAGTCGAGGTTCTTTATCCACCATCCGCACAATCTTGCGTTGAAATCTCTTGTCAATTTTTCTTTTCCGTCCACATCTAGATAGGTTAGCCACAGTGCCATGGGCTTTAAACTTCTTGATGACACTGCGCACGGAAGACACAGGAACATTCAGGTCTTTGGGGATGGACTTGTAGCCTTGAGATTGCTCATGCTTCCTCACAATTTGGTTTCTCAAGTCCTCAGACAGCTCTTTTGTCTTCTTTCTTTTCTCCATGCTCAATGTGGTACACACAAGGACACAGGACAGAGGCTGAGTCAACTTTACTCTGTTAGAACCCTCCTGTTAGTTTTTGCTATCTTGTGTTTTGCGGTCACGTGACTAGCTGCCTATATATTCCAGCTCCGCCCTTCTGGCTTTGCTGGACTTCAGTGTTTTTTGCCTGTCTCTCTAGCCAGGTGCTTCGGTGCCTATCTCTGTCTAGTTTGCTTGGTCCTCTGGACCTCTAGTACTTTTTGTTCAGTTTGTATTTTTGCTCTGCAACAACTTATGTTAGGAGGTGTCCATTTTTTGTCCCAGTCCTTAGTTCTTTTAGGGACCCCTCCCTTTATTCTATAGGTCTCTGTTCAGACTAGCCGAGGACGAAGGCGGGTCTGTTCACAAGGAACAGGCTGCCCGCTACATCGTAGGGATTCAGCTTAGTCTTACTGTAGGGACAGCTTTTCCCTTTCTTTCCTTAGTTTATGTTGCAGATCATAACATAATCCATGTTAAATTGTTGCAAGTGTGATTTAGTTATTGCCAATTGTATCCAATTTGGCTTTAGGACAATTCTTTTTGTGTTTTTTCATTGAAGACAAATTAAATGAAGATAATAAGACCAAAGAATTTGTGATTGCAATCATTTTCAGGAAGAAACTGAGTATTATCTGACAGAATTGCAGGGGTGCCAATACTTTTGGCCACCACTGTATAGGAGCTGAGTACAGGCAGCTGCCGGGGCCCCTGATACCATTACTATGTGGCCCTTACACCTGATATATAGGAGCTGAGTACAGGCGGCTGCTGGGGCCCCTGATACCATTACTATGTGGCCCTTACACCTGATATATAGGAGCTGAGTACAGGCGGCTGCTGGGCCCTTGATACCATTACTATGTGGCCCTTACCCCTGATATATAGGAGCTGAGTACAGGCGGCTGCTGGGGCCCCTGATACCATTACTATGTGGCCCTTACCCCTGATATATAGGGGCTGAGTACAGGCGGCTGCTGGGGCCCCTGATACCATTACTATGTGGCCCTTACACCTGATATATAAGGGCTGAGTACAGGCGGCTGCTGGGCCCTTGATACCATTACTATGTGGCCCTTACACCTGATATATAGGAGCTGAGTACAGGCGGCTGCTGGGTCCCCTGATACCATTACTATGTGGCCCTTACCCCTGATATATAAGGGCTGAGTACAGGCGGCTGCTGGGGCCCCTGACACCATTACTATGTGGCCCTCACACCTGATATAAAAGGGCTGAGTACAGGCGGCTGCTGGGGCCCCTGATACCATTACTATGTGGCCCTTACACCTGATATATAGGAGCTGAGTACAGGCGGCTGCTGGGGCCCCTGATACCATTACTATGTGGCCCTTACACCTGATATATAGGAGCTGAGTACAGGCGGCTGCCGGGGCCCCTGATACCATTACACTGGTGCCTTGTTATTAGGTCAATTCCATTATAAAACATTGTATTCGTCATTGTTGAGCTCTGCTGGGACTCTGTATCCCGCCTGCATTGCATAATGGGGCCCCTGAATACTCTGCACATAAGGGCCCATAGCTCTAATTATGTTGTTTGCAATAGTCGCCCTCCTGCCACCCTGTAATATCGGGTCCCTGCCTGGTGTGGCCCCTATGACTTAATGTCCCCCTGTAAGTGCAGTACACCAGTTATCAGTCTACACGGCTAGGGTCCGGGACCCCTGTTGTTTTTGTACTGGCTTTGTAATATATGCTCATTATCAGGGCGCCCTCTTCTCAGACATCCATCTAATCATCCGTCTGTCTCATCCATATTTGCCATATGGAGGTTTCCAGAAATAGGGCAGAACCTACTGGACTTCTGTGAAAGTTGACGAATCTGTTGAGCGCGGCTGAAGCCTCCTGGGAGCCGAGGTAAAATCAGTGGCCGTGGTAAAATTGTGGAGCGGTGGGGTCTGAAAAAGGAATCATGGCTATAAGGACAACGTTTGCACAAAGTTATTTCTTTCCTGCCCAACAGCCACTGTGTAAACCTGACAAAAATGCCCCCATCTATCCATCCATTCATCACTCTCATACTCTGTCTATGCAGGTATGTATCTCATCATTCTTCCTTACGGAGTTTCACATGGACCAGTCGGGGCTTTGGTCCGAACTCCCCCACAAAACTGGATTCGGTAGTGTGCACTGACGAGGCCATAGGCTTAGTAGACTGCGCCTCCAGTAGGCGTACACACCTGATGCACGACAGAGGGCACATTCACTCTGTCTGGACCATTATAGTCTATGGCCACGTCAGATCATATGCCCGAATCCCGTTCAGGTGTAGGCTGCAGCAGGTGGCAGCTGCCTTCAGTGCCCCGCTCCTCCGCCACTGCCATTCCCCCCAACACCCAGAGCCACAGTGTATGTGTATATATATATATATATATATATATATATATATATATATATATATACACAAAAAAATAAAGGGAACACTTAAACAACAGAATATAACTCCAAGTAAATCAAACTTCTGTGAAATCAAACTGTCCACTTAGGAAGCAACACTGATTGACAATCAATTTCACATGCTGCTGTGCAAATGGAATAGACAATAGATGGAAATTATTGGCAATTATCAAAACACTCTCAATAAAGGAGTGGTTCTGCAGGTTGGGACCACAGACCACATCTCAGTACCAATGCTTTCTGGCTGATGTTTTGGTCACTTTTGAATGTTGGTTGTGCTCTCACACTAGTGGTAGCTTGAGATGGACTCTACAACCCACAGAAGTTGCTCAAGTAGTGCAGCTCTTCCAGGATGGCACATCAATGCGTGCTGTGGAAAGAAGGTTTGCTGTGTCTGTCAGCGTAGTGTCCAGAGGCTGGAGGCGCTACCAGGAGACAGGCCAGTACACCAGGAGACGTGGAGGGGGCCGTAGGAGGGCAACAACCCAGCAGCAGGACCACTACCTCCGCCTTTGTGCAAGGAGGAACAGGAGGAGCACTGCCAGAGCCCTAAAAAATGACCTCCAGCTGACCACAAATGTGGATGTGTCTGCACAAACGGTTAGAAACCCACTCCATAACGGTGGTATGAGGGCCCGACGTCCACAGATGGGGGTTGTGCTCACAGCCCAACACCGTGCAGGACGCTTTGCATTTGCCACAGAACACCAGGATTGGCAAAGTCGCCACTGGCACCCTGTGCTCTTCACAGATGAAAGCCGGTTCACACTGAGCACATGTGACAGACGTGACAGAGTCTGGAGACGCCGTGGAGAGCGATCTGCTGCCTGCAACATCCTTCAGCATGACCGGTTTGGCAGTGGGTCAGTAATGGTGTGGGGTGGCATTTCTTTGGAGGGCCGCACAGCCCTCCACGTGCTCGCCAGAGGTAGCCTGACTGCCATTAGGTACCGAGATGAGATCCTCAGACCCCTTGTGAGACCATGTGCTGGTGCGGTTGGCCCTGGGTTCCTCCTAATGCAGGACAATGCCAGACCTCATGTGGCTGGAGTGTGTCAGCAGTTCCTGCAAGATGAAGGCATTGAGGTTATGGACTGGCCCGCCCGTTCCCCAGATCTGAATCCGATTGAGCACATCTGGGATATCATGTCTCGCTCCATCCACCAACGTCACGTTGCACCACAGACTGTCCAGGAGTTGGCGGATGCTTTAGTCCAGGTCTGGGAGGAGATCCCACAGGAGACCATCCGCAACCTCATCAGGAGCATGCCCAGGCATTGTAGGGAGGTCATACAGGCACGTGGAGGCCACACACAATACTCAGCCTCATCAGGAGCATGCCCAGGCATTGTAGGGAGGTCATACAGGCACGTGGAGGCCACACACAATACTGAGACTCATTTTGACTTGTTTTAAGGACATTACATCAAAGTTGAATGAGCCTGTAGTGTGTTTTTCCACTTTAATTTTGGGGGTGACTCCAAATCCAGGCCTCCATTGGTTAATAAATGTGATTTCCATTGATGATTTTTGTGTGATTTTGTTTTCAGCACATTCAGCTTTGTACAGAACACAGTATTCAATGAGAATATTTCATTCATTCAGATCTAGGATGTGTTATTTCAGTGTTCCCTTTATTTTTTTGAGCAGTGTATATATAAATATACCAGGATGGGGGATATTAACAGAATTGGGGGACATTACCCCTATAACAGTGTAAGCAGCAGACCCCCTCCCCCTTAACAGGGCATAATGACCACATTTTTTGCTTACATTTTTTTTCTATTTTCCTCCTCTAAAACCTAGGTACGTCTTATGGTCCAGTGCGTCTTATAGTCCGAAAAATACGGTATATGCATTCAGCATATATATACTACTAGCTATTGAACCCGTTCTACGCCCGGGTGGCGAGCATTTTTATTGGTATATGGTCTCCCATGCTGGTATGTGCTGCCCCCCTCCTTGTATTTGTGCTGCCCCCATCCTGTCCCCACCATCCAATCCTGGTATGCGTGGTACCCCTCACCCCCAATCCTGGTATGCGTGGCACCCCTCACCCCCAATCCTGGTATGCGTGGCACCCCTCACCCCCAATCCTGGTATACGTGGCACCCCTCATCCCTATCCTGGTATGTGTGGCACCCCTCATCCCTATCCTGGTATGTATGGTACCCCTCATCCGTATCCTGGTATGTATGGTACCCCTCATCACTATCCTGGTGTGTATGGTATCCCTCATCCTGGTATGCATGGTACCCCATCCCTCATCCCGGTATGCATGGCACTCCATCCCTCATCCCCAATCCCGGTATGCGTGGCACCCCTCATCCCCAATCCCGGAATGTGTGGCACCCCTCATCCCCAATCCCGGCATGCGTGGCACCCCTCATCCCCAATCCCGGCATGCGTGGCACCCCTCATCCCCAATCCTGGCATGCGTGGCATCCCTCATCCCCAATCCCGGCATGCGTGGCACCCCTCATCCTCAATCCTTGTATGTGTGGCACCCCTCATCCCCAATCCCGGTATGCGTGGCACCCCTCATCCCCAATCCCGGTATGCATGGTCCCCTCACCCCCCAATCCTGGTATGCGTGTTACCCCTCACCACCCAATCCTGGTATGCGTGGCACCCCTCACCCCCGCAATCCTTGTATGCGTGGCACCCCTCACCCCCCAAATCCTGGTATGCGTGGTACCCCTCACCGCCCAATCCTGGTATGTGTGGCACTCCTCACCCCCCAATCCTGGTATGTGTGGCACCCCTCACCGCCCAATGCTGGTATGCATGGTACCCCTCACCCCCAATCGTGGTATGTGTGTTATCCCTCACCCCCCAATCCTGGTATGCGTGGTACCCCTCACCCCACAATCCTGGTATGTGTGGTACCCCTCACTCCCAATCTTGGTATGTGTTTTACCCCTCACCCCCAATCTTGGTATGTGTGTTACCCCTCACCCCCAATCCTGGTATGTGTGGTACCCCTCACCCCCAATCCTGGTATGTGTGGTACCCCTCACCCCCCAATCCTGGTATGTGTGGTACCCCTCACCCCCCAGTCCTGATATATGCATGGTACCCCTCACCCCCCAGTCCTGATATATGCATGGTCCCCTCACCCCACAATCCTGTTATGTGTGGCCCCCTCATCCCTTTCACACTGTACACACATACACAAAAAAAAAACAGTTATACTCACCTTTCTTCTCTGTACTCCAGCGCTGCTGCGTCCTCTTCTGCCAGAGGCCGGGGGAGGAGTGCGGCGCTGGAGCACCGCACTGTCCGGCGCCATTTTGCTGAAGACACACTGTAAATGTGTCTTCAGTAAAATGACGCCGGATAGCGCAATGCGCATGCGTCGATCTGACGCCTTCACTCCGCCCCCGGTCTCCAGCGAAGAGAGGCGCCGCAGCAACGCTCCTCCCGGTCAGGTAAGTATGTAAGTATGGCGCCGGAGATCGCGGTATGCGTTCAGTGTCTACGCATCCCGCGATCTCCGGCGCCATACACCTCCTCTTACCTGTAACGGCTGGATGCCTGCTTCTCTCTGGAGCCAGGCTGCGCATCACGCATGCGCAGTTTATCGAATCTTCAGACAAAGACACGCATGCCGCCTTATATATACTATGGTAGATCGGCCCACTCAGTTGCACACAGAAGTAGCCACCGGAGCGCCGTCTCCTTAAGTCTCTCACTGGTTTATTTGTAGATGCTGCATAAGCCAGTGAGGAGTTAGCAAAAATAAATACGTGCTTTCTGACCTAAGGAAAAACAAAACATAGCATACAGCCGTGTTGCTGTGGGGATCTGCCCGCTCAGGAGAACAACCATCCACTAGTTCAGCTTTTCCTTCTCAGGACACAAAGCGCTGGAGTTCCTCTCTACAGCCCTACTGAACACTGAATGCCTTAGAAGGCCGACTATATACATCCTAGTCCCCACCCTGGGGTGGAGATATGGTGAATGACCTCCCAACCCGTTCTATGGTCGTTCACAAAAACCCAGCCCTTAAAATGGCCGATTAATCCCTCTCAACACATAGTATGCTGGTGTAAAACTTATGAGCTTCAAATCACTGAAGCTAATAGCCTCAGTGAAACATACCTCCCCTCCAGCACTTTGCCAGTGACTTTGTCACCATGTATATATAATCAGCATACTGTATATATATTATAAGCATACTCTATATATCCTTTTAAAAGCAGAAGTGGTAATAAATTATTTTTATCAGTTAACAAAATGCAGAGTAAAGTTTGATGGATGAACCAAGATCTCAGTAATAATAATTGTATTTTTTTTTTATTAATATTAGGATAGAAGGGAGGGACAAAACCAGGAACAGAATCAGTAGGCAAACTTATAATCAGGAAAACAGCCGGGGTCAGATACCAGGTGATCAGTAACCGCCACGTCTGCGAGCAGTATGAATACCGCGGAGCCTGGTGACAGAGGTGATACTGAGATTGTCCGGGCAGAGATGTAACAGTCAGAAGGCCACCGGTAGATGGTGAAGGTCCTTCTGTACAGCTCCAGCAGTGATGGTGGATCTGCTGGACTTCAGGGCGCTGGATGCGGAGGTTTACCGTCTTTTAGATGTCTCTAGGGGAACGGTGACAACACGCATATACGCGAGCAGCCCTGGATAATCCACGCCGGCAGGATGATAAGATCCGGCGGAAGATGGAACCTATGAGAAGAGAAGGAAATATAATGTAAGTGATGGGACTCCATATGACATGATACTACTGTGCGGTCACTGTGGCCGGACGCAGAGGAATCTCATCACACAGAGGTCAGGGATCATCGTCAGCCATCATACATGTGACAATCCCATCTCCGACAGATGACATCTGCTCCACATGAATTATTCTCACTGACGACATCACACAACATGGAGATGACTCTCACACTTACCTCGTCTCTTTTTCCCCTTTTTCCCATTTTCTGATTTTTCGTTGTCAGCTGGAAATTCTGATCAGAAAAAAGAAAAAACAACAACTCACTAAAGACATATTGTTATGGGGTCTGCATTGTATCGCTCCTGTATATAGTACATAGATTGTTCTAGTCCTGTCCCCTATAGTCCTGACAATCTGGTATTACACAATAGGGCAGAATAAGTCCTATATACCGGACATGACCTCATATGAGGGGCATTAGATGTGTCACTAATATGGAGCAGTGAACGCCCTGTGTGCCGCCATATGGTGCATCCCTAATGAGCGATATTCTACTATAGGAGACGATATCTCATTATGATGGCGGAGGTTACTGGATGCAACAATGTATCACAGAATCCATGATAATACTGTACAAAATTACAGAAATGGAGACACAGTATGGGCCCATGGGCAAAGTAATTGGGTTCCTTGAAACATGGATTACATAGGAGACCCATTAAAGAAAAACTATGTGGAAATATTTCACCCTTGATGACAACATTCACATTGTTTGTGCTATAGACATGTACATACCTGACAATGGGGACGAGGACGGCAAGCTGGTTATAGCATCGTCTCTAGCAGATTCAGGAAAAGATCCTTTCTGCCTGTTAGGAAGAAGAAAAACGTGTAAATCACAAGTAAATTCAGTATAAATGGGATTGTCTCACTAGAAGAACCCTGACTATAAGGCTTAATAGGACATATGAAAGTCATAGTGCGGAAGTCTCCTGCTCAAAACTACCTTCTATGGAAACAACTAGCAACAATGGCCGGCATGTAATACTACATATCTCCTGCAGTGTGGGCAAAACTAACAATGCCTGACCGGCAGCAATTATGGGTTGTTATCTCCAGCGGATTCTGAAGCCAATAGCCAATGACCGCTGATCATGGGGCGGTGGATGCTGCATTCAATATTATGGTATTTATGTCCTATATTTGGTATTGTGCACATATATTAGCCTGGAGCTCCCAATAATGACCCCATAATCTACTCACATTTCTGAGATGTTTCTGCTGGATGCCGGGGTACACTCTGGAGGAAACTTGATAGCGGTGGTACAGAGCTAAAAAAGGACAAAAATAAGATATGAAATTCAATTTTTTACTTTTAGAGGTCTTTTTATGTGTTCTGGATTTATTGATCACTTACTTTAGAAAGCCTTTTAGAGGATGTTGTAAAATTTTAGAAGAAAAGGCTCTCATTATCCTCACTTGTGTCCTCCTCCTCTGAGACAATAGGCTTGTTTGTATCAGCGTGATCTACAAGACATAGGTAATGAAGTGTTATTAGCGGTTGTCAGTATAACACAGTCACCATTTATCACTACTATTAATGGGAACCGATTGTCACATATTATTGAAGACGAGACAAACAGCCGCTTAGTCTAGATGACGTCTTCTACTTACTGATAAATAAGCTGGTGTCCTCATCTGAAACAAGCCGAGGAATGTACTCCGGCTTCTGACTTAGAAGGTTTTCAAATTCTAAGTCACTCAGGAATGGATAACTCTTGATCTCAAATGCTCCTCCTGGAAAAAGAAAAACAAAAGTGATGCGGACATTGTTAGAGGCTGCTCCATATCTGAACAGTATATCTTAATCTTAAGTAATGACAAAACCGAAGGAAACAAACTGAAAGTTATATTATGGAGAACTAGAAATAGGCAAGCAGATAGAGAAGTGCTGATCCTCATGGACAGGAGCGAAGAGTCCTCGTTGTAAAAAGTGAATATTAATACTAATAAAGTATATCAGTTACCTGTCCCAAGTCTTTGTGCAGGATTTGTTCTGAGCAGGTCATTAATAAGGTCCTGAGCATCGGGGGGAGGAGCGCGATCCCAATCCCAAATTATGTCTCCTGTTATATAGAAAATTACAGAAAATAAAACCTCTGTTTTGGACTGTAAGATAAAGTAGAGGAAATAACTAAATTCGTGTAACCAGTCAAAGCAATGATCGGATTATTCTACTTACCAGTGACAATATTTTTATAGAGCTCAGATAGGGAATCCCCATGAAATGGTACATATCCCACCAGAAACTCATGCAGGATGATTCCCATTGACCACCAGTCGGCAGGTCTTCCATAGCCTTTCTTCAGAATGATTTCTGGGGCCATGTAAAGCGGGGTGCCACAGTCCTGGAAACCAACAGAAGGTAGAAATGAGAATCGATGAAATTATTATTATGACAAGTTCTCGACATAAAAACTCAATGACAGAAGATAAAATATCAGTTGAAAAGTTCTCTAGAAATGAAGAACGTAGAGAAGAGACAATAGTGTGATGAGATTTGTAAAGAACCATCTAAGTTCCTGTAAGTGATGCCAACCTCATGGTCCTGGAACTCTCTGGCGATGTCCTCCAATGATTCCTTGTGGGTGTTGGTTTCTGGTATCATGACACCAACTTTTGAAATCCCAAAATCGGCGACTTTAATGTGTCCAGCCGGTGTAATCAGGAGGCTGTGAAAGAGAAGATGGTTTTAGGCTCACGGGCTGTGTGGTAATAAATGATAACTTTCCCCCCTTTATTAAACTATAGGGGGCACTTACTTCTCTGGCTTCAGGTCTCTATGCAACACACCATAGCTGTGCAGGTATTCCACAGCAAGTATCGCTTCTGCAAAGTACAGGCGGGCCAAGGGGACAGATAAAGGACCCCTGGTGCTTAGGAGGGTCCCACAGTCTCCACCTATAGAAGAAAGGAAATATGAGCGGTGAGGGGTTTATAAAGCAGATCACCACGATGGATCATGAGAAGTGAGCGGAGACATTGGGGCAGGAGAGAATATATACAGATATAATGTATAGAGCACAGAATATTAGTCTGAGGTCATGGTGAGATGTCGTCCATGTCACTAATAAAGTGATGTCTCATCTCGTCTACAGCTGGCGATACTGACGTGCTCAGTGCGGACATACAGGGAGATCACACACATCAATGACTTTCCATAATATCTATAGTAAATGCTCTGCGGGGATGTAACCGTCCACGGGGACAAGTCCTAATGATATGAGCGGTGATAAGATGTCAGCAGACATGGGCTGAATATAATACATGTACATCTCCTACCTCCTACATACTCCATGACCATACACAGGTGAGATCTAGTAGGGAAGGAGCAGAGCATGGAGGCCACAAAGGGACAGTCAGCGAATGTCAGGATGTCCCTCTCCAGATAGGCCCCTTCCACATGTTTTGGAGTATCCAGGTCCCGCTTGGCAATTTTCTTCATAGCGAAGATCTTCTGTGAGTCTTTATGGTGAACTAAGTGGACAGACCTGGAGAGAAGAAGAAACCATGGTTTATAGTGAATCCTTATTAACAGTCCTTCTATAGAAGTCATTATATGATCTTCTGTACTAATGTTTAATACCAGAAGTCCGACCATTACTAGAAATCCACATCTAGAAATACATGAAATAATACTACATAGATCATCTATGGGAGGGTCTACACAATGCCACGTCTGCCGGACCCTCACTCAGGTCACATTATCACCTGTGGGAGGTCTGCACAATGCCACATCTTCCACACCCTCACCCAGGCCACATTGTCACCTATGGAAGGTGTGCACAATGCTAGGTCTGCCAGACCCTCACCCAGGTCACATTATCACCTATGGGAAGTCTGCACAATGCCACGTCTGCCGGACCCTCACCCAGGTCACGTTATCACCTTTCACCTCAGATCATGTCCCTATGATAACACTGAATGGCAAAGCACAGAGGATGAAGCATTATCATAGGGAACCCTGAGAAATGTGGCTTATGCTAATTGAAATCTCACCCAAAAGATCCGCTGCTGATCAGCTTAGATGTTTCGTAGTCGCTCATACGCGGCTTTCTCGCCGGGATCAATGATTCCATCAAGTCCTAGAAAAGAAGAAGAAGAAGAAATGATATTAAGATCTAGAAGCTGCTGGAGAAAATCTCCAGATGCAGAAACGTCTCCTCCTATATTATGTCCCAGCTGATGTCACTGATCCGATAGGTGAGCAGAAACCTGCTGACGGATTCCCTATAATATAAACGCTATTATCTAATGCAATAGTGTCATCTCCTCTAATAATAGAGGCGCCCCCTGGTTATATGGGGGATAATACTGGACGGGTCATTCACACCCCGTGATCTGGTGATACACAGACATCTACCTCTATAATACTTACACCGGCAGGTTCTTGGATCTCCGGGATCTCTAAGATTACACTGTCAGGATCCAACAGCTCAGTTGTTTCTAAAATAGCGATAAAATGATGAGGAAATAAAATGTATTAGAGGATATTAATCCTACAGACATAATACAGCAATATAATGGAGAAATGACTATTCTGTATGGAGGACTATGTGGGGCCATTATTCTTTATGGAGGACTATGTGGGGCCATTATATTGTATGGAGGACTATGTGGGGCCATTATTCTGTATGGAGGACTATGTTAGGCCTATTATTCTGTATGGTGGAATATGTAGGGCCCATTATTCTGTATGGAGGACTATATGGGGCCCATTATTCTGTATGCAGGACTATGTGGGGCCCATTATACTGTATGGAGGACTATGTGGGGCCTATGATTCTCTATGGAGGACTTTGTGGGGCCCATAATACTTTATGGAGGACTATGTGGGCCCATAATACTGTATGGAGGACTATGTGATGCCTATTATTCTCTATGAAGGACTATGTGGGGCCCTTTATACTCTACGGTGGACTATGTGGGGCCCATAATACTGTATGGAGGACTATGTGGGGCCCATTAATCTCTATGGAGGACTATGTGGGGCCCATTATTCTGTATGGAGGACTATGTGGGGCCCATTATTCTGTATGGAGGATTATGTGGGGTCAATTATCCTGTATGGAGGACTATGTGGGGCCATTATACTGTGTGGAGGACTGTGTGGGGCCATTATTCTGTATGGAGCACTATGTGGGGCCATTTTTCCATAAGGAGGACTATGTGGGGCCGTTATTCCTTATGGAGGACTATGTGGGGCCATTATATTGTATGGAGGACTATGTGGGGCCATTATTCTGTATGGAGGACTATGTGGGGCCTATTATTCTGT
Source organism: Phyllobates terribilis (assembly GCF_046119375.1). Lineage (NCBI taxonomy): Eukaryota > Metazoa > Chordata > Amphibia > Anura > Dendrobatidae > Phyllobates > Phyllobates terribilis. The sequence continues at coordinate 2,985,633 of NW_027362952.1, read as the reverse complement.
ATGGTGGAATATGTGGGGTCCATTATTCTGTATGGAGGACTATGTGGGGCCCATTATTTCGTATGGAGGACTATGTGGTGCCCATTATACTGTATGGAGTACTATGTGGTGCCCATTATACTGTGTGCCGGACTATGTGGGGCCCATTATTCTGTATGGAGGGCTATCTGGGGCACGTTATTCTGTATGGATGACTTTGTGGGACCCATTATTCTGTATGGAGGTCTATCTGGTGCCCATTATTCTGTGTGGAGGACTTTGTGGGGCCCATTATTCTGTTTGGAGGACTTTGTGGGGCCCATTATTCTGTGTGGAGGACTATGTGGGGCATTATTCTGTATGGAGGACTATGTGGGGCCCATTATTCTGCATGGAGCACTATGTGGGGCCCATTATTCTGCATAGAAGACTATGTGGGACCCATTATTCATTATGGAGTACTTTGTGGGACCCATTATTCGTTATGGAGGACTTTGTGGGACCCATTATACTGCATTCTGGTTGGCTCGTGACTTTTTCCAAGTTTTTCATTTTGGCTCTCTGTATGTTTGATTACAGAGTGGAAAGAGTAACTATGACATTATCCCCTGTTCTCTTTAATATCTGGATATTTCCGGTAGAAGGTTGTGTGATCGGCTCACCTGTAGTCAGATCGCTGCTCGGTCCCGGCTGACTCGTATTAGGGTCAGGGGTCTCTGGGGTCACATTTTGCTCGTCTTCGGTGTCGCCTTCTGGTGTCTCCTGATTGATAGAATATATAGAATTACCACGAGGAACCTTCCACTAAATCACCAAATCCACAAATCAGGAAGGACTAAACCCGCATTTACAGACACACCAACTGTAACTATACAGATCAGCCGCCATCATGAGGACTTTTATCAGATAAAATGGATTAAGATGAGGTAACATTGCAAAAACATTAATATGGATAATAGAGGGAGACAGAGGCGGAAATACAGACTTCCCACCACTGAGCTGTGACTACATCAGCAGAATACAGACTGCCATCAGCAGAGACAGGCGGCCATATTACCTCCTGTGCTTGCCAGGGGCTGACAGGGAGGCCGATAAGATCTAACACCAGATCTTCTGATATCTGGCTGGTGATCTGGAGAAGATCAGAAAACAAGGACGTGTGATAGAGAAGATGATGGATCCTTACCGGGCGTTCCGATGAGCGGGCCGGACCTTCCAGTACACACAGGACTTTTTCGGCCAGTTCTTTAACAAAAGACAAATCTCTATATTGAGATCTTTTTTCAGCCTATAAAGAAGAAAAGAAACACAAATGAATAATCTCGAGATGAGAAAGATCACAATGGAGGCCGCCATTGTATCTGACATCTGCTCCTCTCTGCAGATACATTGACTACATATCTGGGGTCTTGTCCTGTTTTATATTGGAAGAAAGAAGAAGCTTCTATCCCACCGTTATTATCCATTATTGTGGAGAAGATTTGTGCGGAGCGTCCACCATTTACCTGCTGTGGAATGTCCTAATGTTCCATAGCGAGAAACTGCAAGTGCTCAGTCACTATGGAGCCAACAACGGCAGCCATGACCCTGTGTAGATTGTACACAGTGACTGTGAGCTCTGATGTCATAATGGCCGACCATCACTAGTGATGTCATCATGGAATCTTGTGATGGAATCTTATAGCGGCGGCTCTGCACAAATACATGCTGCCAAGCAATATTTAAAGTGTGTGGGGGCTCATGCTGTATATAGGGGGCTATGTGAGGGCTCAGCTATTTATAGCGGGCTATGTGAGGGCTCATACTGTATATAGAGGGCTATGTGAGAGCTTGGCTGTATATAGAGGGCTATGTGAGGGCTCATACTCTAAATAGGATTCTGTGTGTGAGCTCATACTGTACATTGGTGCTATGTATGGGCTCTTACTGTATAAAGGGTGCTGTGTGTGGGCTCTTACTGTATATAGGGTATGTGTGTGGGCTCTTTCTGTATGTAGGGGGATGCCAGCACACTTAATTCTGCTCAATATTAAGTGATACAGTTAATAATATAAAATATAATTCATATGTTAATATTGAGCAGAATTAATTTCAGCCTATTGATTCGGCCTACACAACAGTCACATTTCTCATGTGGCCCCTCAGTAATATTACTTTCCCACCCCTGCTCTATTATGTATAGCGCTCTGTTATGTGTAGTGCACCCGAGCACCTGCATGTTAATCGCGTGACTTATCACATGATCTATCAAAGGCAATCTTGTGACATGTCATGTGATACATCGGGTGCTGGGAGCCCACGGCTCCTAAACTGCCCAGGGCCCTGGCTACTCTTAATCAGCCCCTGCTTCTATCCCACCATTATTATCCATTATTGAGAAGTTTTATGCGGAGCTTCCGCCACTTACCTGCTGTAGTAATGTCCTGATGTTCTGAGGTAAATCCGTCAGATACTCTGAGGTGAGATGACCTCGGTGGTATTTGGTCAGGCAGTCCCTTACAAGCTCCACCACCAGCCGGTGAGTGAAGCTGAGGACGCCATCGGGTGGTAGAAGCACAATCTCAGGGCGATTGGTGGTAAGAATCTCCCATAGAGCTTCTACTTGAAGATTGTCCAAAAGTAATTCAGCCATAGAAGCTGCAAGTGCGATCAGTCACTATATATAATAGCGAGAAACTGCAAGTGCGCTCAGTCACTATGGGATAGCGAGAAACTGCAAGTGCGATCAGTCACTATAGAATAGCGAGAAACTGCAAGTGCGCTCTGTCACTATGAAGCCAACAAAGGCAGCCGTGACCCTGTGTACATTGTATATATAGTGACTGTGAGCTGTGATGTCATAATGCCCGACCATGACCTGTGATGTCATCATGGAATCTTGTGATGGAATCTTCAAGGAGTGGCTCTACACACATACATGCTGCCTAGCAATATGCTTTTTTGGCCGTACTGTTTTATTTCCAAATACAACACAACCAGGATAAGGGAATGTTCACACGTTGCGTTTTTGCAGCATTTTTTTCCACACCAAAAACCAGGTTGTACTCAGGAAAAACACTGCATACAATCCACACTTATTTGCTGTGTTTTTGCAGTGTTTATACTTGTGGGTTTTTTTTTTCATTCATTTGAATGGGTGAAAAATGTTGCAAAACCCCTGAAAGAATTAACATCCTGCAAATTTAAAATAAAAAAAGGAAAAAAACGCAGCATGTGAATGAGACTTTAGAAATCTCATTCACTAAGCTGGTACTGTAAAACGCAGTGTTTTAGCAGCAGAAAAATAACCCTGAAAAAAATGCCACTTGTGAACATTCCCCAAAGATATAATAGTCATATTATGGGAAATATTGTGTATATTTATTCCTCGCGTGTCTTTTTTTACCCAATAACATTTACCTCATTGGTTGCAGAGTTTACTATTAACAACTGTGACAAATATTGAAGAATTAATGATAAGTGACCCAAGTGATCAATCATTTACGTCATTAATGGTGATGGGCGAGCACTAAAATGCTCGGGTGCTCGATGCTCGGGTCGAGCACATTGGAATACTCGGCTGCTCGACCCGAGCAATGAGCCCAATGTAAGTCTATGGGAAACTCGAGCATTTTTCAGGCGGCTCCCCTCGGCGGTCTGCAGAGGGACTAAAAATTGCCCAAATCGATGGGAACAGTGCTCAAATGACATGGGAACAGCATGGGGAAGACCCCATGGGGAGTTGTACTATTCCCTGCTGCACCCCCAACACCAGCCTTAGCGGTCTGCCTTGCAGCGGCGGTCCTCCCTGACCGCAATCCACGGGTGGCATAGTCGGACTTTCAAAACCTACAAATACACTGCCACAGCATTTGGTCTGACCACCTTGAGCCACGGTACTGGGTCGCCACTACTACTCCCAGCATTGCCCTGTTGTCCGGTTCCGAGAGCCCCACGGCCCAGGGGGCGAGTCAGCTTTGGCGTAGTCGGCAGGATTGTGACCAACCCGCCACGAACGGGTATTGCGTGCCTGAAAAAGACTGTACACGTACCTTAAAAGGAGGTTTGCCGCCATCCGGAGCCGTTTCCCGCCATTTTCAGCCGTCTCCCGCCATCTTCAGCAGTTTCCCGCCATCTTCAGCCGTTTTCCCGCCATCGGACGCCATCTGCAGGACGCCGCACGGGAAGAAGAGGGGCGTGGACGCCCAAAGCGCGCGAGGCTTGAAGCCCCGCCCTACGCACCGACGCTGCGCAAGGTCCTGGAAGGAGAGAGAGCGAAGCTGACGTCACCAGGACCTCGTCCGGAGCAGCACCAGCGGAGCCGCGGCCTACGGAAGAGGATCAACGGAAGGTAGGCCACGCTTAACTAGGGGGGAGGAAGATGACGGACGCGGAGGGGCCCTCTACAACCAGCGGGGCTGCAGTAGCAGTGATGCCGTTCTCTATGCCCTACATCCCCGGAGCAGCCTGGCTGCCCCAATACTCAGGGGACTCCCATACCTTGACTGACTTTAGGGAAAGACTGCACAGTTTATTTAAAGTTTATCCCCTGACAGAAGAACAGAAAGTGAGCATTCTAACGGGGCAGCTCACCGGTGCAGCCCAGCGGGAAGTGAAATCATGGTCAGATGAGGAGAAAAGGACAGTAAAGGACATTCTGACCCGGCTGCGGAGTACTTTTGATACCCGTACCTCAGCAGAAATCAAAATGCGGTTCTATGGCTGTAAGCAGCGGGCCCAGGATAGTATCAGAGACTATGCCTTGAACCTGCAAGAAGCCCTGAGAGCTATCAAAATAGCTGACCCTGGCAGCGTACAGGACACCGATAAACTGTTGACTGACCAGTTCATAGAAGGTCTGCTGTCCAGCGCCCACAGAACCCGGCTGCGCCTCATGTCCCTACAGAACCCCGATTTGACTTTTGCGCATTTCAAGGATAGGGCCATCCGGGTGCTCAGAGAACCCGCACCAGTAGGCGCTGTAGCTTCCCGGCGCCCTGCCATCACTTACCACCAGGGGGCAGCGCCCTACCCCGCAGACCTTGTGGGGGCTGATGCACAGGCCCTAAATCCATCCCAGCCTGCAGAACTGCACCATCAGGTCCCGGAGCTAACAAAGAGTGTGGCTGCATTGACCAGGACTGTACAGTCGTTGCAGGTGGAACCGTCAATTCCCATCAAGCTGGCTTCCAGTCCGGAGGATGTCCCGTGGCGTCGACAGAGGAGGATCCCGTCGTTCAGAGGGAGGCCCGCCGACCGCTACACTGAGGATGGACAGCCGATTTGCCGCCGTTGCAGTCAGCCGGGACACATAGCAAGGTACTATACTTTAAATGGGTCCGACCTGGGGCAGAGGGCCAACCCCCAGGCATAAGGTCATCAGGCCCATCTAATTGGCGTGATAAGTACGTGGGGGGACGCCCAGTCTTACCCGTAGTGCTAGACGGTATCCCCATGAGTGCACTGCTGGACACCGGGTCTCAAGTGACTACCATCCCCTACGTACTTTTCAAGCGGTACTGGAGTGACGCTGACATAACCCGCTATCCAGACGATGACTTAAGCGTCATTGCCAGCAATGGCCCACCCGTGTCGCAGGTGGGGTTCAGAGAGATGACCATCAAGATTGGAAAGGTGGAACTGCCGGCACAGGGAGTGATCATTGTGGACATTGACCGTCGTGAAAGTCACCCTAAAATAACCTTGGGTACTAATGTAATTGAAAACTGTCTTTCAGAAGTAATTATGATTTTGCAGCAGGTGGGTCCTCCAGAAAGAGATAAGAGCCCTGATGAGACGGCAGCAGGTAGAACTGTCTGGTGGTGAGATCGTTAGCGTAAGAATGAGTGACCCATTCTCCATTTCCTTGCCTCCCAAAAGTGAAATGGTGATATGGTGTCGGACTGCAATCGGGTTGAGAGGCAGAGACTACCAAGCCATGGTAGAACCCGTGTACTCAGACAGCAGGCCCACCATTTTGACAGCCCGGGGGGTGGTTGATGTCCGTCATGGGAGGGTGCCCGTTCGCATTCTCAACATTGGGGAGAGGGAGGTACACTTACCCAGGTACGCTACACTTGCCAAACTGTTTGCTGTTGAGCACAAAGCTATCAGGGCCGTGGAACCGTTGCCTCCATCTCCACAGGCGGAGGGTAATGGCTCCCAGAAACAAAAGGAGGACTGGTGCCAGAAACTCCATGTGGGTGCTGACTCCACTCCCCTGCACCAAAAACAAGGAGTCTACCGGGTGGTACAGGAGTACGAGAGAATCTTTAGTAAGCACCCGCTAGACTTCGGCAGAGTAAAAGGGATAGAACACCATATCCCCACGGGGAGCCATCCACCAATAAAAGAGAGACACAGGACTGTACCCCCTGCACATTATCAGAACGCAAAGGGTATGCTGAGAGAAATGAAAGAAGCTGGGGTCATTAGAGATAGCTGTAGCCCCTGGGCAGCCCCCTTGGTTCTGGTAAAAAAGAAAGACGGTACCATGAGAATGTGCGTGGACTATAGACAAATCAATTGTATCACCCATAAAGATGCGTACCCGTTACCTAGGATAGAGGAGTCTTTAGCAGCTCTAAAATCAGCTAATTTCTTCTCTACTTTGGACCTTACTAGCGGGTACTGGCAGGTTCCTGTGGCAGAGGCTGACAAGGAGAAGACCGCCTTCACCACCCCGATGCGATTGAGCGAGTTCAACTGTATGCCCTTCGGGTTCTGCAACGCACCAGGGACCTTCCAGAGGCTGATGGAATGCTGTCTAGGGCACCGAAACTTCGAAACGGCCTCCTTTACCTGGACGACGTGATCGTCTACTCGAAGACTTACGAGGACCATCTAAAGCACCTGGCCGAGGTGTTCGAAGCCCTGGCAGGCTATGGCCTGAAAGTGAAGCCTTCAAAGTGCCACCTGTTAAAACCGAAGGTCCAATACCTAGGACACGTGGTGAGTGCAGAGGGAGTAGCCCCCGATCCCGACAAAGTTACAGCCATCAAGAGCTGGCCAAGCCCCTCTAACATCAAGGAAGTGAGGCAATTCCTCTGGTTGGTAGGCTACTACCGAAGGTTCATCCCCGGGTTCACTAAGATGGCAGCCCCTATGCAGGACCTCCTGATAGGGTAATCTAAATCCAGAAGTCACAAGCCACCCTTGAAGTGGGACAAGCCGGAAGAGGAGTCCTTCCGCCAGTTGAAGATGGCCCTCACGGGGGATGAGATCCTGGCCTACCCCGATTATGGCCAGCATTTTATCCTCCACACAGATGCCAGTATGTGGGGCTGGGAGCCGTACTTTCACAGAACCAACAGGGCAGAGAAAGGGTGATCGCGTATGCCAGCCGGAAGCTGAGGCCCACTGAAAGAAACCCGGAGAACTACAGCTCCTTCAAGCTAGAATTCTTGGCAGTGGTGTGGGCCGTCACAGAGCCGTTTAAGCATTACCTGGCCTCCGCAAGGTTCACCGTGTACACGGACAACAACCCGTTGACACATCTGGACAATGCAAGACTAGGTGCCCTAGAACAGCGGTGGATGGCCCGGTTATCCAATTATGACTTCTCAATCAAATACCGGGCAGGCAGAACCAACGCCAACGCAGACGCCCTATCAAGAATGCCTCACCTACCTGAAGGAGAAGACGACTCGGAAGAGCTGGAGGAAATAGAGCTCCCTGCGTTCCACCGGTATGGGGCCATTCAGCATTCTCATCGGGTAAGAGACAAAGACTTAACCACCATCATGTTCAACCCCTTACCCCACCACAGCTGGGCTGAAACGCAAGACAGCGACCCTGCAATACGCCTGGTGAAAGACATGTTAACCCAGGAAGACGCTAGCCCTGGCCCGGACGCTCCAGAGGAAGCCAAGCAGATATGGAAGGAGAAAAGCAGGCTATTCCTCTATGAGGGTAAGCTGTGCAGAAGGCTTGTCGACCACTGGACGCACGAGCTGACCTGGCAGATAGTGGTCCCAAGGCGAGATGCAGCAATGGTCCTGGAGGCCTACCATGACAGAGCGGGACACTTCGGGTGGAAGAAACTGGAGTTCCTACTGAGGGAGCGGTTCTATTGGGTCGGCATGAGAAGGGCCATAGAGAAGTGGAGCAGGGACTGCGGCCCATGTCACCTCAGAAGGAAGGACCGTACCAGCCAGCAGACACCCCTGAGGCCCATCGTCACCAGGCAGCCTCTTGAGCTGGTAGCTCTGGACCATGTGAAATTGGCTCCAAGCCGATCGGGCTACGTCTATGCCCTGACAATTGTGGACCATTACTCCCAGTTCCTGGTAGTGGTTCCTGTTAAAGACCTGACCGCCCAAACAGCGGCCCGAGCCTTCCAGCAACACTTCTGCCGTCCACATGGGTATCCGGAACAGGTCTTGACAGATCAAGGTCCAGCGTTTGAGGCTGAAGTATTCCAGGAGTTCTGCAACCTCTACGGCTGTAGGAAGATTCGGATGACGCCTTACCACCCGCAAACTAACGGGCTGTGTGAGAAAATGAACAATATCATCATTGATCTCCTCAAGACGTTACCCCTGGAAGAACGCAGCCTGTGGTCGGAGAAGCTGCCAGACCTGATTGATTTGTACAACCATATCCCGGTGAATGCTACAAATTTCATCCCGGCTTACCTAATGCGAGCAAGACCAGGTAAGCTGCCGATAGACCTGGAGATGGGAGTCCTGACACCCGAGGACACCTCCCCAGATGCAGACTGGGATACGGAATGGCGGCTACCGTACAAGAAGGTACAGGAGAGTGTGGAGAGGAGTCTGGCTCAAGCGAGAGAAAAGCAAGAGAGGCTCTTCAACCAACACGCCCCTGCTGGTCCCCTGGAACCTGGTGAGCAGGTCCTGAAGCGTAAGAAAAGGATACACAAGCTTGATGACCAGTGGGAGAGAGACCCGTACACAGTACTGCAGTCCGACCACGACAACCCGAAGGTATGTGTGATCACCAAGGATGGAGGAGAAACCACTAGTACTGTTTCCAGAGACCACCTAAAACGGTGCCCCGAGCAACTACAGAGTCCAAATGAAGATCAAGATGACCTTGAATCCGCAGAGGACAAGGAAGAGATGATCAGCACAGTTCTCGGAGAGTTCCCCCGGACCTGGACTCAGATAAATGGCGCAATACTGGTACCCGTCCTACACTTCCTTCAGCCTACCCAGCAGGAGCCTACCGGAGAGCAAGAAGAGCAAGCAGCCCCAGAGGCAGAAGAACCCATGCCAGCAGCCCAGGAGAGTCATCCCTCTGCTGACAGGGAGCCTGCCATGCCTGTGGTAAGCCAAAGAACCTGCGGACAGCTGCCTGCCCTACCTATGAACCTAGCTAGTAGCTGTACCCTCAATGATAGTGGGGAAAGCCAGGTTGGTCCACCACCAGACAGTGGGTTAAGGAGATCAACCAGCAGCACTAGGGGACAAACACCAGCTCGCTGGAGGATATAAGTGCGAGATCTAAACGTACCATGTATATATTTAATATGTTTGTTACCTGTAGCTAATAGTGTTTTCTCCAGTTTTTCTAGATATATGGACTGACAGGTTATGAACTTTGGATAACCGAACTACCTTGTAAATAGTTGCACTTGGTGCCTCTTGCGAAGATGGCCACGGAAGAAAAACCTGTCTGGCGTGGCCCCGAGTGGTCCAAAGTAGTTTGCTTCGCCTTGCAGCCACGCCCAGGGCCAACGCTTGGGGTTTGCTTTGGACATGTCCCCGCACCGGTTAAGACTTCGCCTTACTGGGTGAAACGGACACCCGGTCACAGACCACGCTGTGACCTAAAGAACTCAATATGTGGTGTTGTTTGTTGTTTTCTTCTCTGTTGTGTTTATGTTATAATTTATACCCGGTATTCGTGTTTCTTGTTAGTCCCGGAGTACTAAACTTTACTAGGGGGGAATGTGTCACCCCATGTCTGGATGCCACAAACTTGTAAGGCTGTGTCTGAGAGCAGGAGGGAGGTTCTCTGGTCATGGACCATTAGCCTGCAGCACCTCCTGTCCCAGGCCAGTAGGGGGGGCAGGCTGCCCCTATTAAAGCTGGTACTGAGGGCAGGGTTAGGGAGACCAGGACCCACTTCTGAAGCATCCAGAAGGGTTCCCAGAAGAGAGGGACAGGTCAGCGGCAGCTGAGGAGTCCAGGAGGCTAAGGAGGAACAGCAAGCCAGGGACAGAGGCGACGAGAGTCGGTCCTGGCTGAGAGAGAACTACATACCGTACACTAGGATCCGAGGCTGTCAGGATTGCAAGTCCTGCAGCAGATCATCTACCTGCGAGGGATTTTAGGTCCCTTGGCCAAAGAAGCCTGGAAGCTCCGCCACACAGAGGGACCGGTACAGCACAGAGAAGCTATAGGTACCTAAGGCCCGAGTCGCAAGCCATACAGGCGTAGTACACGGCCAGCTCAGGGACGTGGGCTATCATACCACTAAAGGGGGAGATAGTCAGCAAGGGCAGAGAGAGAACGGTAGGCCTACCCACTCACCCTGACCAGTGGAGCTCGCCCGAATGCCCTCAGACACCCAGGTCCATTCCTCCCTGTACTCCTGGTGGGTCTGTGATAAGATCTGCAGTAAAAGACCCTGGACTGCATTATTGGACTCTGTGTGATTACTGCTGCGCCTGCACCATCACCCCCAGCATCCTATTACACTGCTCTGAGGCTACACTCCTCCCATGGGGAGTTGTACTATTCCCTGCTGCACCCCCAACACCAGCCTCAGCGGTCTGCCCCGCAGCGGCGGTCCTCCCTGACCGCAATCCACAGGTGGCGTAGTCGGACTTTCAAAACCTACAAATACACTGCCACAGCATTTGGTCTGACCACCCTGAGCCACGGGACCGGGTCGCCACTACTACTCCCAGCATTGCCCTGTTGTCCGGTTCCGAGAGCCCCACGGCCCAGGGGGCGAGTCACTACAAGTAAGGATAGACGATACAATAAGCTCTATCGTAACATGTAGCAGCGAGTCAGCGGAATGTATCAATTCTAATATTGAGCAGAATTGATTTCAGCCTGTTGATTTTTCCCTCCAGAACAGTGGAGGGCTCCTCGGGAAAATAAATTGGCCATCCCTGGTATAACGTAATACTAAAATCTCACATTTTATGAGAGAAAACTGTATTTTATAACGATGCTTCCGTGCATCAATCGAGAGAACTTCTTTTCATCAGACGACCCCTTTATCACCTATCCAAGGTGATCGGTGGTGTCCAACAGCTTAGAGCGGCACTGATGGGCAGAATGCGGCACTTTTATCACTTTTGGAATTGGGCAGCGGTGCACATGCTCAGTCTGACCTCCATTCTTGCCCTTTGGGGCTGCAGAGCGCTCTGCTTTTTCCAACAGCTCCATTGAGAATGAATGGATCAGTGGTCGGGCATCCAACCAGACGCTCCATTTTGTAACAGGGATAGAAATAGATGAGAAGATGCACTTAACTGTTTGGCCGCAGCAAGAGTGCATCGAGTGCCTGTGCTTGGTTTGAACAGTCATTCTGTGCTGACAGAGTCCCTTTAAGGCCTCAAACCTATTAGATAATTGTCAGCCCTACATTGTTTCTGGGCAGACAGTTACACAAGATTATGTCCCATTTCATGAAGATTGGCCTTTTACACGCCTGTTTTAGTGAAGGATTAGCTGGAAAAACCTGCGGCGCTGTTAAGCCTCTCCCCAAGAAGCTCCGCAAGGCTTCAAAATTTTGCCGGTGCTGGTCAAGACTGGTGGACACATGGGAAAAGTCAAATTTTGGCAAAGTTGAACAATCTGCATTGTGTGTAATATTTTATGATACAATAAATGATTAGAAAAATGCAAGTTTTATTAATGAGAAAAAAACTGAACTTTGCAGAATTTGTTGGCGACATAGAAATATGTAAAAAATATAAAAGTGTAAAAAATTTTTTACAATTTTTGATGCTTACATTAAAAACTTGAGCAATTCCCCCAAAAATCATTAGAGCCATGAAATCAATACATATACAGATGAAACCAGAAGTTTCCATCCACTATATAAAGAGACACATCTGCATGTTTTTCTCAATATCTGACATGAAATCAGAATAAATCTTTCCCGTTTTAGGTCAATTAGGATTACCATCATTTTTGATATTTTCCAAATGCCAGAATAATGAGAGAGAGAGAATGTTTTAAGGCATTTTTATTACTTACTGCAAAGTCTTAACATTATTCTAATCACTAATCAGTGTGTATATTTGTTCACTACACAATAGAATCCCATAATTTCTGCCTATTCACATCTTAGTATTATGTATGATCAGGTTAGAGTGTATGGCTGCTGAGCGCTAGCATTTATGGGCGCCTCCCCCTGACCTTGGCTGTTTCTGGCTCTTAGACCCTGCTGGTACGCACTGCCGTCATGTCCGTGACTGCACTGCCGGCTTGCGGGTCAAATGCCAGAAGCCGCAGAGTCACATGTATTGGGGCGGGCACAGAATGTCTCACGCCGTATACCAGCCAGAACACATACCGGAAAGTCAGGTGACACACTTTTTCTCTCCGGCTCGGTTCATGATTGGATTAGGCTCCCTATATAACATCTGGCGTTCCCCTCCCTGGCACGACCCCTGAGGAAGTGTTGATGAAACGCGCGTCGGGGTGGAGGGACGCGTGCTTACCCTGCCTAGAAGCTGCCATTCTAACCAGGTATTTCTTTCTCATGATGTGTTGAGCTGTTTTGTCTATTTGTGGACAGTGCCACTATTACACTATAGTTATTCTATGGGACCGTACCCAGCCTCTTTTATGTACCCAGTCTCCCCTGATAGATATACTAACATTATTAACCGCTATATGCATTAGTTTCTTTGAGGCTGGAAACAATACGTTATATTTATCTAAGCACTTTGCACTTTTTTTCTGGACAGTCGACTCTATATCATCATATGCACTGCCGCTTTACATTTTATAGGCGTATCTCAAACTCATCAGTGATAGTCTAGTGACCGTTATAATAGCATATGTATTTCTTTCTTTCTTTCTATTTTTGCCACATGAGCGGTTATTCAGATTGAAATGTTTTGCAATGCATTTGTATAGTCACATTATTTCAGTAATGGGGTAATATATGGTTATTACTCTTGCTGCGCAGATATCATAGAATCATAGAATCATAGAATGGTAGAGTTGGAAGGGACCTCCTGGGTCATCTGGTCCAACCCCCTGCTCAAAGCAGGATTCACTAGATCATCTCAGACAGATGTCTGTCCAGCCTCTGTTTGAAGACGTCCATTGAAGGGGAACTCACCACCTCTCGTGGCAGCCTGTTCCACTCATTAATCACCCTAACTGTCAAAAAGGTTTTTCTAATATCTAATCTGTGTCTCCTCCCATTTAGTTTCATCCCATTGCTTCTAGTCTTTCCTTGTGCAAATGAGAATAAAGATGATCCTTTACAATGTGACAGCCCTTGACATATTTGTAGACAGCTATTAAGTCTCCTCTCAGTCTTCTTTTTTGCAAGCTAAACATTCCCAAATCCTGCAACCGTTCCTCATAGGACATGGTTTGCAGACCAGTCACCATTCTGGTCGCTCTTCTCTGAACTTGCTCCAGTTTGTCTATGTCTTTTTTAAAATGTGGTGCCCAAAACTGTACACAGTATTCCAGATGAGGTCTGACCAAAGAGGAGTAAAGACCGATAATGACTTCACGTGATCTAGACTGTATGCTTCTGTTAATACATCCCAAAATTGTATTTGCCTTTTTTGCTGCTGCATCACACTGTTGACTCATGTTCAGTCTATGATCTATTAGTATACCTAAGTCTTTTTCACATGTACTGTTGCTTAGCTCTATTCCTCCCATTCTGTATATGCTTTTTTCATTTTTATTGCCCAGATGTAGTACTTTGCATTTTTCCCTGTTAAAAACCATTCTGTTGGTTGCTGCCCACTGCTCCAGTTTATTTAGGTCTTTTTGAATCCTCTCTCTCTCTTCTCTAGTATTAGCTATCCCTCCTAGCTTTGTGTCATCAGCAAATTTAATCAGTTTACCCTCAATTCCTTCAGGAATAGGGTACAGCATTTGTTTGTCCCTCACATTTGAGGCTCCTGGTATTTTAATTATTGTTATTTTATGTTCTAATAAAATTATATTGTTAATATTATTTGAAGTGTTCATGTTTTTGTTTATCCTACCAGGGTTCTGGTTATAGCAGAATCAATTTTTGATATATATAAAGTCAAAAGTTTACATACATTTCATTAGTATTTGGTACCATCACCCTTAAACTGAATGACTTGGGTCAAACTTTTGGGATATCCTTCCACAAGCTTCTCACAATAGTTGGTCGGAATTTGGACCCATTCCTCCTGGCAAAACTGGTGTAACAGATCCAGGTTTGTAGGTCGCCTTGCTCGCAGCAAGAGTGCCCATAAATTTTCAATAGGATTGCAATCAGAGCTTTGTGATGGCCACGCCAAAACATTGACTTTGTTATTCTTAAGCCACTTTGTTCCCATTTTGTCAATATGCTTCGGGTCATTGTCCATTTGGAATACCCATTTCCGCCCAAGCTTTAACTTCCTGGCTGATGTCTTGAGATGTTGCTTCAGTATTGCCACATAATCTTCTTTTCTCATGGTGTCATCTATTTTGTGAAGTGAACCAGTCCCTCCTGCAGCAAATCAACCCCAGATCATGATGCTGCCACCCCCATGTTTCACAGTTGGGATGGTGTTCTTAGGCTTCCAAGCTTCTCCCTTTTTCCTCCAAACGTAGCGATGGTCATTATGCCAAAAAAGTTCAATTTTAGTTTCATCAGACCACAGACATGTCTCCAAAAATTAAGGTCTTTGTTCCTGTGTGCATTTGCAAACATTAATTTGGCTTTTTTATGTTTCTTTTGGAGTAATGGCTTCTTCCTGGCAGAGTGGCCTTTCTGCCCATGTTGATACAGTACTTGTTTCACTGTGGTTATTGACACAATCTTACCAGCTTCCGCCATCATCTTCACAAGGTCTCTTGCTTTTGTCCTTGGGTTCATATGCACATGTCGGACCAAAGCACGTTCATCTCTGGGACACAGAAAACGTCTCCTTCCTGAGCGATAAGATGGCAGTACATTCCCATCTTGTTTGTACTTGCGTATAATTGTTTGTACAGATGAACGAGGCACCGTCAGGTATCTTGAAATTGTATCTAAGGATGAGCCAGACTTGTGCAAGTCCACAATTCTCTTCCTGATATCTTCGCTGATTTCTTTAGACTTTCCCATGATACTACAGAAATAAGCAGTGTGTTTCAGGTGTGCATTAAAATACATCTACACGTGTGTCTCTAATTAACTCAGATGTTGCCAAAAAAACTATTAGAAGCTTCCAAACACATTACATCATCATATGGGCAGTCCAGAATTGTTTAAAGGCATAGTAATCTTAGTGTGTGTAAACTTTTGACTTTGCAGTAAGTAATAAAAATGACTTAAACATTCTCTCTCTCTCTCATTATTCTGGCATTTGGCAAATTTTAAAAATTATGGTAATCCTAATTGACCTAAAACGGGAAAGGTTTATTCTGATTTCATGTCAGATATTGAGAAAAACATGCAGATGTGTCTTTTTATATAGTGTATGGAAACTTCTGGTTTCAACTGTGTGTGTGTGTGTATGTATATATGTATATATTACACATACAGTTATGGCCGAAAGTGTTCACTCCCTTGAAATTGTTTCAGAAAATGAAGTATTTCTCCTAATTATTGCAGTTACATCTGTTTTGCTATACACACTTTATTTTCTTTGTGTGTATTGCAACAACACAAAAAAAGCAGAAAAAAAGGCAAATTGGACATAATTTCACACACAGCCCCAAAAATGGTCTGAAGAAAATTGTTGGCACCATCAACTTTAATATTTGGTTGCTCACCCTTTGGAATAAAATAACTGCAATCAATCCCTTCCTATAACCATCAACAAGCTTCTTACACCTCTCAGCTGGAATTTTGACCACTCTTCTTTTGTAAACTGCTCCATGTCTCTCATAGTTGCTGCTACTTCATACCTCTCCAGCGCTATGTTTCCATCCATTTCTGCGGGCTTCTTGAAGTATGTTTTGGGTCATTCTCCTGGAAGAACCATGACCTAGGACGCAAACCCAGCTTTCTGACACTGGGCACTACATTGCGACCCAAAATCCGTTGGTAATCTTCAGATTTCATGATGCCTTGCACACAGTCAAGGCACT
Organism: Phyllobates terribilis; assembly: GCF_046119375.1. Lineage (NCBI taxonomy): Eukaryota > Metazoa > Chordata > Amphibia > Anura > Dendrobatidae > Phyllobates > Phyllobates terribilis. The sequence continues at coordinate 2,969,455 of NW_027362952.1, read as the reverse complement.
CAGTGCATGAGGCAGCAAAACAACCACAAAACGTCTTTGAACTTACACCATATTTGACTGTAGGTAGTGTGTTCTTTTCTTTGTAGGCATTATTCCATTTTCGGTAAACAGTAGAATGATGTGCTTTACCAAAAAGCTCTGTCTTGGTCTCATCTGTCGAAAAGATGCTTTCCCGGAAGGATTTTGGCTTGCATACATTTTGGCACACTTCAGTGTAGCTTTTTATGTCTCTGTGTCAGCAGTGGGGTTCTCTTGGGTCTCCTGCCTTAGCGCTTATTTGCGCTAACACTGATGCACCCTGAGCTTGCAGGACAACTTTGAATTTCTTTGGAACTTGATTGGCACTGCTTATCCATCATCCGGACTATCCTGCGTTGCAACCTTTCATCAATTTTTCTCTTCCATCCACGTCCAGGGAGATTAGCTACAGTGCCATGACTTGTAAGCTTCTTAATTATGTTTCGCACCGTGGACAAAGGGACATCAAGATCTCTGGAGATGGAATTGTAACTTTGAGATTGTTGATATTTTTCAACAATTTTGGTTCTCAAGTACTCAGACAGTTCTCTTCTCTTTCTGTTCTCCATGCTTAGTGTGGCACACACAGACACAATGCAAAGATTGAGTCAACTTCTCCACTTTTTATCTGGTTTCAGGTGTGATTTTCATATTGCTCACACCTGTTACTTGCCACAGGTTAGTTTGAATGAGCATCACATGCTTGAAACAAAGTTGTTCACCCACAATTTTGGAAAGGTGCTATCAATTTTGTCCTGCCCATTTTTGGGGTTTTGTATGAAATGATGTCCAATTTGCCTTTTTTCCTTTTGTTTGTTTTTTTCTTTTGTTCCAATACACACAAAGAATATTAAACATGTGTATAACAAAACATGTGTAATTGCAATAATTTTCTGGGAGAAATACTTCACTTTCTGGAACAATTTCAAGATTGCCAACACTTTCGGCCGTGGCCATATATAGTAGCTGAGTACAGGCGGCTGCTGGGGCCCCTGATACCATTACTATGTGGCCCTTACACCTGATATACAGTGGTGGCCAAAAGTATTGGCACCCCTGCAATTCTGTCAGATAATACTCAGTTTCTTCCTGAAAATGATTGCAATCACAAATTCTTTGGTATTATTATTAGAGATGAGCGTTGTTCTACTTGAACTGTTCGCCAATCTCAAATTCGAGCTGTTTTGGGCGGTGTTCGAGCCGTTCGGCGAACACGAACAATTTGAGAAAAATTCGGCTGTTCGAGGTTATGTTCGATAACTGTTCGTGCACCAAAATCATAACTGGATTTTTTCTCAGTAATGATGAAAATTAATGTTAATACGCAGTTTGAGTGTACAGCGGGGTGGGGGGAGGGGCAGGGGATGGATCTCTGCAGGAACAATGAAGATCTCCATTTTTTTTTCTCTTTCCCGCATTTGCAGTGGGGAGGTGCAATCTGTCAGCCTATCAGCAGCGCACACACGGAGCGAAGTGCTTTTTTTCACACAAGCAAGGGCATGTGTCATTGGCAGTGTATGTCACATGTCCTTGCCCTATAAGACCAAGCCATTTTCCCCGTCGCCACCATTTTCTCACTGCTGCAGCTGCGTGTTAGACGGCACCGCTGTTGCTGTGTGCGCTATACCTTGTTAATTTCAAGCCAATTTTCGCACAAATATACAGATAGCTTGGGAGTAGGGAATAGTTGTGATTGCAGTCCTTTTAAGGACTAGGTTACAGCATTTCCTACGACTTTTATCAGGCAGGTCTGTGCTCTTAAATAGATAGGTTGTGGGAGTAAAGACTAATTGTAATTGGAGTCCTTTTCAGGACTAGGTTACATCAGTTCCTATCAGTTTTTGCCAGGCAGGTCTGTGCCAGTGCTGTGCAAGTTTTTTTCACAGCATTTGGCTGAATCTAGCAAAGCTAATCCTTTTTGGCCTATTGCAGAGTGTGTTAGTCAGTGGAGTAGCCTATCTGTGTTGCAAGATATACCACCTGTGTATAGAATACCAATTTTTTTACTGCACCTAGTGAAGTAAAATCTTTTGGGCATAGCATCATTCTATTAGTCCATCTATACTGACCTCCATCAGGTTGCAAACTGAATATATTTTTTTCTGCATCTACCTCTGAAAAAATATTGGGCTTCTAGCTGTGTGTGGGACTTGTTGTATTAGTCCATCTATACTGACCTCCATCAGGTTGCAAACTGAATATATTTTTTTCTGCATCTACCTCTGAAAAAATATTGGGCTTCTAGCTGTGTGTGGGACTTGTTGTATTAGTCCATCTATACTGACCTCCATCAGGTTGCAAACTGAATATATTTTTTTCTGCATCTACCTCTGAAAAAATATTGGGCTTCTAGCTGTGTGTGGGTCTTGTTCTATTAATCCATCTATACAGACCTCCATCAGGTTGCAAACTGAATATAATTTTTTTCTGCATCTAGCTCTGAAAAAATATTTGGCCTTCTAGCAGTGTGTGGGACTTGTTCTATTAGTCCATCTATACTGACCTCCATCAGGTTGCAAATTCAAAATAATTTTTTGTATGCATCTAGCTCTGAAAAAATATTTGGCCTTCTAGCTGTGTGTGGGACTTTCTCTGTTAGTCCATCTATACTGACCTCCATCAGGTTGCAAACTGAATATAATTTTTTTCTGCATCTAGCTCTGAAAAAATATTTGGCCTTCTAGCAGTGTGTCGGACTTTCTCTATTAGTCCATCTATACTGACCTCCATCAGGTTGCAAATTAAAAATAATTTTTATCTGCATCTACAATACCTCTGAAAAAATATTTGGGCTTCTAGCTGTGTGTGGGACTTGTTGTATTAGTCCATCTATACTGACCTCCATCAGGTTGCAAACTGAATATATTTTTTTCTGCATCTACCTCTGAAAAAATATTGGGCTTCTAGCTGTGTGTGGGACTTGTTGTATTAGTCCATCTATACTGACCTCCATCAGGTTGCAAACTGAATATATTTTTTTCTGCATCTACCTCTGAAAAAATATTGGGCTTCTAGCTGTGTGTGGGACTTGTTGTATTAGTCCATCTATACTGACCTCCATCAGGTTGCAAACTGAATATATTTTTTTCTGCATCTACCTCTGAAAAAATATTGGGCTTCTAGCTGTGTGTGGGTCTTGTTCTATTATTCCATCTATACAGACCTCCATCAGGTTGCAAACTGAATATAATTTTTTTCTGCATCTAGCTCTGAAAAAATATTTGGCCTTCTAGCAGTGTGTGGGACTCTCTCTATTAGTCCATCTATACTGACCTCCATCAGGTTGCAAACTGAATATAATTTTTTTCTGCATCTAGCTCTGAAAAAATATTTGGCCTTCTAGCAGTGTGTCGGACTTTCTCTATTAGTCCATCTATACTGACCTCCATCAGGTTGCAAATTAAAAATAATTTTTATCTGCATCTACAGTACCTCTGAAAAAATATTTGGGCTTCTAGCTGTGTGTGGGACTTGTTGTATTAGTCCATCTATACTGACCTCCATCAGGTTGCAAACTGAATATATTTTTTTCTGCATCTACCTCTGAAAAAATATTGGGCTTCTAGCTGTGTGTGGGACTTGTTGTATTAGTCCATCTATACTGACCTCCATCAGGTTGCAAACTGAATATATTTTTTTCTGCATCTACCTCTGAAAAAATATTGGGCTTCTAGCTGTGTGTGGGTCTTGTTCTATTAATCCATCTATACAGACCTCCATCAGGTTGCAAACTGAATATAATTTTTTTCTGCATCTACCTCTGAAAAAATATTGGGCTTCTAGCTGTGTGTGGGTCTTGTTCTATTAATCCATCTATACAGACCTCCATCAGGTTGCAAACTGAATATATTTTTTTCTGCATCTACCTCTGAAAAAATATTGGGCTTCTAGCTGTGTGTGGGTCTTGTTCTATTAATCCATCTATACAGACCTCCATCAGGTTGCAAACTGAATTTAATTTTTTTCTGCATCTACCTCTGAAAAAATATTGGGCTTCTAGCTGTGTGTGGGACTTGTTGTATTAGTCCATCTATACTGACCTCCATCAGGTTGCAAATTGAATATAATTTTTTTCTGCATCTAACCCAGCCAATAGTTTTGGCCTAATACCACAGTTTGGCCACTCAGCTCTGCTCGGTTACCATCCATTGTTTTTTTGTGCAAACAACTCCAGAGTTGTGAATTAGTTAACCACCAAAATGAGTGGAAAAAGGCCTGCTGCTGGTGGAAAGGGGAATAGGCGTGTTGGGAAGGGGAAAAAAGGTTGTGTCCGTGGGGTAGGTGTTAAAGCAACAGTAACATCTGCAGAAGAAAGACCATCTTCCAGCCAAACTAAAATGTCTACTTCTTTTAGCGGACAATGTGATAAGATCCCTTTCTTACGGCCACGCCAATCGCTACAAATTCCAGATGAGGCACAAAAACAGCAGGTGCTTCAACGGATATCAAGTGCTCCTTTAAGTGGGCTCTCCTCCACATCAACTTCAACATCATAAATACTCCAGTCCTCAAAGGTGTCACCCCAATCGCACTTGCTTCCTCACAGCTCCCAAATCTCCAGCTGCCCGTCTGAGTATGAGGTAGAACAGATGGTTGAGTCTGCAGAGCTGTTTACTCATACTATAGCCTGGGAATCAGAGGTCGACTCCAGCGCTTCTGTGAATCCAGACGAGGAAATGATCTGCACTGATGCCCAGAATCTTTATGAGTCGGATCCAGGACCAGACGCAGAAGGTTCTGACCATAATGTAGACCCTCATTCCCAAACTGTAACTCCTGTTGGTGGAGACAATGAGGAAGAAGATGATAAGACTCAAATACCTGATTGGAGCGACAACTTTAGTTTTTTGTCAGGGCAGGAACAGGTTGGCTCTGAGGACGACGGGTGTGATAACGCACAGGGTGATGATGATGAGGTTGGAGATCCCACTTACTGTCAACCCACAGTCAGCCAAGAGATGAGGTCAGCAGAGGAGGTGGAGGAAGATGCTAGTGACTACGAGGTCAGGTTGCGCCTTCCTGGACAGAGACGTAGTACTGGAAGCACGTCAACAACTGCATCCTCAAACACAACTCTGCCTCTCACCACAAGTCGTGGTGGCTCTTCAGGTCGCATGGGTGCTAAGCCTTGCATAGCCTGGGCATTTTTTCAGATCGATAAAGATGACCCAACTCGTGTTATCTGTAACATTTGTCAGCAAAAGCTAAGTAGAGGCCAAAAAATACATAGTTTGAGTACTTCATGCATGAACCGACACATGGACATGAAGCATAAGTTGCAGTGGGAAGCTCAGTGTGCTACAATGCGGCCTAGCCGGCCGGGCCAACCACCGTCTGCCATATCTTGTGCATCCGCGGCCTCTTCATCCTCTGTGACTGGGGGGACAGCAGTCACACCTGTTTTGGGGCGCAGACCTGCCACCTCTTTACCCGCAACAGCCAGCGTGATTGGCAGGTCATCATTTTCTTTGGAGGTGGGAACACCAGCTGGTGTTGAGCGCTGTCCGACATCGATAGCACCACCTTTGGATCAAGGCAACCTAACATGTCCGCCTGCATCTTCCTCACAGACCGGCAGTTTGCCGGGGACACCCTTATCAACCCCGTCTAAGCACAATAGCCAGCCCTCGGTCCCTCAGATGTGGACAAGTAAAAGACCATTTCCTCTTAGCCATGAGAAAGCTAAGAGGTTGAATTTCACCATCTGCAAGCTCTTGGCTACAGAAATGCTGCCTTTCCGCCTGGTGGACACAGAGGATGTCCGTCGCAGTGCCCCAGTACCAGATGCCCAGTCGGCACTACTTCTCAAAGAAAGGTGTGCCTGCGCTCCACCAGCATGTCGCACACAACATCACCGCTTCTTTGAGAAACTCTGTGTGTGACAGGGTGCATTTCACCACAGACACTTGGACGAGTAGGCATGGACAGGGGCGTTACATGTCGCTGACTGGGCACTGGGTAACTATGGTGACAGCAGGACAAGGGGCTGCTGTCCAAGTCTTGCCGTCCCCACGAGTTGTGCGTCAATCCTCTTTATGTCAAAGTTCCTCCACTGCTTCTGCCTCCTCAACCTCCTCTCGGTCTTCCACCTGCACCCAAAGCCTGTCTGGTCATGCCACAAGCTTTCTAACTGCGCAGAAGGAATCCTGCACACCTCCTTACTATGCTGGCAGTAGGGCTCAACGTCATCAGGCGGTTTTTACATTGAAATGTCTGGGAAATGTGAGTCACACAGCTGAGGAGTTGTGGTCAGCTCTGGAGAACCAATTTCATGAATGGTTGTCTCCACTGGACCTGAAACCAGGGAAGGCCGTGTGCGACAATGCTGCAAACCTGGGTGCGGCCCTTCGCCGGGGCAATGTCACACACGTGCCTTGTATGGCTCACGTGTTGAACCTGGTTGTCCAGCAATTTTTAGCCCACTATCCCAGACTAGATGGCCTTCTGCAGAGGGCACAATCGCTGTGTGCTCACTTCCGCCGTTCGCATCCCGCAGCTCAGCGACTTACATCTCTACAGAAGTCGTTGGGCCTGCCACTTCACCGGCTAAAATGCGATGTGCCTACCCGGTGGAATTCAACTCTGCACATGTTGCAGCGACTGTGGCAGCACCGACAAGCCCTGGTGCAATACGTTCTGACGTATAGCCTGGGCCAACGAGATTCAGAGGTGGGGCAAATCACGCTGGAGGAGTGGTCTCAGATCAGGGACCTATGCACCCTTCTGCACAGTTTTGAAATGGCGACGAAGATGTTTAGTGCTGACGATGCCATTATCAGCATGACTATTCCGGTGATTTACATGCTGGAGCACATGTTAAACAGAATTCGGAGTCAGGTGGTGGCACAAGAGGAGGTGGAGGAAGTAGAGGAGGAGGAGTTGTATGCGGAAGGGCTAACATCTGCAAGGTCCAGACGGTCAGCAGCACCAAGGCGGCAGGCATGTGAGGGTGGGGGAGATGGTTTTACCAGGGCGCATGGTAGCAGCCAAACTAGTGAGGAAGGTGCAGGAGCCCAGGAAGAAGTGGAGGACGAACTGATGGAAGACTCATCAGATGAGGGAGACCTTGATCACATTTCTGTTGTGCGAGGTTGGGGGGAGAGGACAGAGGAAGGAAGCATGATTGTTACCTCGCCACCAACACAACAGGGACTTGGTGCTCCTGGATGCGCAACACACATGAGTGCCTTCTTGCTGCACTACCTGCAACATGACCCTCGAATTGTGAGAATTAGAAATAATCCTGACTACTGGGTTGCCACACTGTTAGATCCCCGGTACAAAAGTAAATTTGCAGAAATTATTCCTGCCATAGAAAGGGATGCACGCATGCAGGAGTATCAGCAGGGACTGTTGCAGAATCTTACATGTGCTTTTCCACAAAATACCAGTGGTGCACGTAGTGAATCTCACAGTTCCAACTTGCCAACCGTGGGACCGTCAAGTGTTCAGCACTTTTGCGGAATCATTTCACCACTTTTTTAGCCCATCCTTTGCAAGGCCACAGGAGACAAGAAGTCTGACACATAGTCAACGCCTAGAGACGATGGTACAGGAGTATCTCCAAGTAAACATTGAAGCCACGACTGTGTCACTGGACCCTTGCTCTTTTTGGGCTTCCAATCTGGATAAATGGCCGGAGCTAGCCACTTACGCCTTGGAGATCTTGTCATGCCCCGCAGCCAGCGTTCTGTCTGAACGTGTGTTCAGCGCTGCTGGTGGTGTGCTGACAGATAAGCGCACGCGGCTCTCCACTGATAATGTAGACAGACTCACGTTCATAAAGATGAACAAATCATGGATCCGAAACGACTTTTCTACCCCTGTGTCATCCTGGGGAGAGTAAAAGCTTGATGATTGGTTAAAATCACCCTACCAACCGTTTTAAGCTTTCAAATTACTAATCATGTTTATCTGTATCTTGACTGGAAAATAATTCGGGCTTTGTAGCAGTGTGCAGCACTGATCCTATTAGGCCATCTATACTAAAGCTTCACCAGATTTAAAATTAAAAATAATTTTTAGCTGCATCTAGCCCGGAAAATAATTTTGGGGCTCCGAGATGTGCAAGACACATAAGTGCCTTCTTGCTGCACTACCTGCAGCATGACCCTCATATTGTCAGAATTCGAAGTAATCATGACTACTGGGTTGCCACACTCTTAGATCCCCCAAACTTTTCGATCAACCTTTTCATTTTAATAAAGACCAAAAAAATGGTCATTTTTGAAATAATAAGCATTAGCAGGTTGTTAGAAACTGAAATCAAACAGTTTTCAACTCAAAACTTTATTCTAGGTGATGTTACATTTTCACATAGGACCCCTTGTTCGAAAGGAGCTTCTGAACTCTCTCGTCCATTGAATTTGTCAGGTTTTGGATGGTTTCTGCTTCAATTGTTTTGCATGAGGACAGAATACCCTTCCAGAGCTGTTGCTTAGATGTGAACTGCCTCCCGCCATCATAGACACTCCTTTTAATGATGCTCCAAAGGTTCTGAATGGGGTAGAGGTCAGGGGAGCATGGGGGTCACACCATAAGTTTGTCCCCTTTTATGCCCATATCAGCCAGAGATGCAGATGTTTTATGTGCAGCATGAGATGGTGCATTATCATGCAGAAAAATGATCTTGCTGTGAAATACACGGTTCTTCTTCTTGAACCATGGCAGGAAGTGCTGTTTGAGAAAATCCACATACATTATGGAGTTCATCTATAGCGCCTTCAGGGATCCTAAAGGGGCCGACAATCTCTCTCCCCATGATTCCAGCCCAAAACATTACTCCACCTCCTCCTTGTTGGCGCTGTAGCCGTGTTTGCGTGGGGTGTCCATCAACCAGCCATCCTCCACTCCATCCATCTGGACCATCGAGCGCTGCACGGCACTCATCCGTGAACAAAACTGTTTTGAAATCAGTCTTCATGTAATGTTTGGCCCACTGGAGCCGTTTCTGCTTGTGTGAAGTGGATAGAGGAGGTCGACAGGATGGCGTATGCACAGCTGCAAACCTCTGAAGGACCCTGCATCTTGTTGTTCGGGGGACGTTGGAGGCACAAGCAGCTTCAAAAACTTGTCTGCTGCTATGACAAGGCTTTTTTGCCGCTGCTCTTTCAACCTGACGTAATTGCCTGTAGGAAAGAGTCCTCAATTTGCCCTTATCAGCACGCACACGTGTGTACTGTGAATCAGCTACATACTTCTTGATTGCCAAGACACTTCATCCTGATCATCGCACAATGTTGATTGTAGTCATGCCTTGACCTAAACACTCCACAATTTGTTGCTTCTCAGCAGCCGACACATCCTTTTTCTTTCCCATTTTGGCAGAAAATGTAGGCTGCTTAATAATGTGAGAGAGCCTTCTTAAGTAGTCTTGCCTTTCATTGGACACACCTGCCAAACTAATTAGCACAGGTGTCTGCAATTGCTTACAGTGATCTAAAGAGCCCTGACACACATCACCATCAATGAGTTTAACTGACAAACAAACAAATTCTTCCCTTATCACTCCTAAACACTTTTTGTATAATAATTTGGAACGCAGTGTATATGTGCTTTTCCACAAAACACCAGTGGTTCACGTAGTGAATCTTACAGTTCTAACTTGCCAACCGTGGTCTGTATGGAGTTGTTCAATAAAGGGCCCAAAATTAAGATAACATAGATGGGAGAGGTCTCTATGAATAGGAATTCCTAAGTATTTGATACCCTGTGAGGGCCAGGCAAAGGGAAAGTTGGACTGGATGGAATCCTATATGGATTTGGGGAGGGAGACATCGAGGGCCTCAGACTTCGCTGCATTGATTTTAAAATTTGACCATGTAACAAAGTGATCTATTTCAGCCATAACAGCATGGATGGATATATGTGATTGAGTGATATATACTAGGACATCATCAGCAAATAGAGAGCACTTGTACTCGGTGCCTCCCACCTCAATCCACCTAATATTGGGGTTATGGCGAATTGATGAGAGCAGGTGCTCCGTCACTAGGATGTATAAGAGAGGGGACAGAGGACATCCCTGCCTTGTCCCATTGGTGATTGTGAAAGGTGATGAAAATGTTCTGACGCACCCCCTGGGCCTTGGGACACCCGGAGCCGGACCCTTTTTGGTGGATGCTGGTGGTTGTAGTCTTCGTGGCGGCGACCCGGTTCCGTGGCTCAGGGCGGTCAAACCAGTGGCGGAACTATTTATGTGGTTTTGATGTTTAAATGTACGACTACGCCACCCGTGGATTGCGGTCAGAGTGAACCGCCGCTACAGGGCAGACCGCTGAGGCTGGTGTTGTGGGTGCAGCAGAGCGTAGCATAACTCCCCACGGGAGGAGTATAGCCTCAGGGCAGTGTATGCGGAGGATGGGGGTGATGGTGCAGGGCAGCAGCAGTAACGACACGGAGTCAGTGATGCAGTTCAGGGCCTTTACTCACAGTTCTTATTATCCAGACCACGTCTGCAGGTAACGGCTGCCCACGTCGTACTGTGCTCACCAGGTGAGGGGCTCAGACAACTCCCAGATAACTTTGGAGCACTTCACAGGACCCCCTTTGTGTGTCCTTTGTCTGGCCTTTCTTACCAACACTTCTGTCCGGCTGCCTCGGGCCTCCTCTTGGTAAACTTGGCGCCAGTTTCCCTGACCCTATGTGGTGCCTTCCTAGCGGGTGTAGCGAGGGGCTGCGCCACATAAAATGTCAGAGCCTCCGGTTTCTAGCTGAGGGTCGTTTCCTGCCTCCACTAGTTCGGGGACCGGTCTCCCCCTTTGGCCTGACCCCTCCACGCAGGTGGATTCGGGCGTGCGGTGGCGACTCGCCCGTCCGCACCCCTGGGATCCCTTCATTCCTCGTTCCTGGAGCCTTCTCCGCTCCTCTTCCTTCCTTCTCCCTCTTCCAGGCCTGGGCCTCTGTTACTAGGCCCACCTCCGGAGCAGAGCTCATGCAGAGCCCCTGCTCCCTGCCACTTCTGCTCAGACTTCTCTGCACTGAACTAAGATGGTGCCCACCTTTTATACTCCCTTCTCAATGCACCCAGGAACTGCTTCCTCCCTGCTCCTGCACTACAGGGTTCCCCTTCCTCAGTGTTCCCTCCCCCCACTCCAGCCAGGGACAGGGACTGTCGTGCCCATCTCAGGGGCATATTGGTCGCCCTGCCCCACGGCAATGTGGTGTAATGCATGCAGGTGTCAGGTCCTGATCCACACTCCATCCTTACCTGAGAGTGAGATATCACACCTCTGGGTGAGGTGCAATACGTCTGTAGCAACCGAGCCCTCAGGGTGCTACAGTTCCATTTATCTTCAGCCTAGGTGACGTATTGTGATACAGGGCCGTGATTTTGGCTATAAAAGGGTCCCCTAGACCCCTACCCCAAGCTTTTTAAGAGAATCATATATGGCGTGCCAGGAGACTCTATGGAATGCTTTCTCAGCATCCAACGAGAGTATCTAATTACAAATTTTTAACTGCATCTAGCCCAGGAAATACTTTGTGCCTAGTAGCAGTGTCTGCTAGTCAGCGGATTATCCCGGCTGTTAAGCAAGCTACACCACCTGTAGTTTAGACACTTAATTTTTTCAAAGGAAATGCTTCGGGACCATGGGATACTTAGTGAAGAGCATCAGGAGGCACCCCAAGGCATAGGGGCTGGGACTGGCAGTAGGATGCCTTGCGGTGGACAGCCGAGCTCGATCCTTATAAAAGCTTTTTAACTGCAGCAGCTTTAGTGGACGCTACTGGAGCTGGAATTACGCGGCTGCTGGCATGAGACTTGCCCTCCAATAGATCCTTGTAAATGGATTTAAAGTGTATTCATTCAAATTAGAGAGACAATTTAAATTAAAAAGCTTAGAGCTGCCTCCACCACAGGGGGGCTCGCTCGACCCACCAGCGGACAGGCACCAGTATTGGGAGAGGGGGGCTGGCCATCAGGGTTCACCGCGGCTCTGGCACAAACCCGGCGACACGGAGGTGGCACGGGCAGGAGCGGACTGGCCGTGTCGGCTTCTCACTTTTTGGATTTTAGAAGGGCATGACATGCCTATATCTGTGTCTCCCCCTCCTTTTACTCCTCCACCTCTTTTCTTTTCACATGACTATATGTACTTGTCACTTTTCCATGTGTTAGTTATGTCTTCTGAGCAGTTTGTCAGCTTTTGGACACCTTTGAAGGTGTGTTCTATGTGTTTCTATGTGTTTTTGTTTGCCTGCCATTGGTTTTAACGGTGTTCGAAGGTGTTCGACGAGCAGTTCGACGAACAGTTCGGCGAACACACGGGTGTTCGACGAACCGAACCGAACTCGAACACTACGGGGGTGGCTCAACACTAATTATTATCTTCATTTAATTTTCTTGCAAAGAAAAAACACAAAAGAGAATGAAACAAAAATCAAATCAATGATCATTTCACACAAAACTCCAAAAATGGGCCAGACAAAAGTATTGGCACCCTCAGCCTAATACTTGGTTGCACAACCTTTAGCCAAAATAACTGCGAACAACCGCTTCCGGTAACCATCAATGAGTTTCTTACAATGCTCTGCTGGAATTGTAGACCATTCTTCTTTGGCAAACTGCTCCAGGTCCCTGATATTTGAAGGGTGCCTTCTCCAAACTGCCATTTTGAGATCTCTCCACAGGTGTTCTATGGGATTCAGGTCTGGGCTCATTGCTGGCCACCTTAGAAGTCTCCAGTGCTTTCTCTAAAACCATTTTATAGTGCTTTTGGAAGTGTGTTTTGGGTCATTGTCCTGCTGGAAGACCCATGACCTCTGAGGGAGACCCAGGTTTCTCACACTGGGCCCTACATTATGCTGCAAACTTTGTTGGTAGTCTTCAGACTTCATAATGCCATGCACACGGTCAAGCAGTCCAGTGCCAGAGGCAGAAAAGCAACCCCAAAACATCAGGGAACCTCCGCCATGTTTGACTGTAGGGACCGTGTTCTTTTCTTTGAATGCCTCTTTTTTTCCCTGTACACTCTATGTTGATGCTTTTTCCCAAAAAGCTCTACTTTTGTCTCATATGACCAGAGAACATTCTTCCAAAACGTTTTAGGCTTTCTCAGGTAAGTTTTGGCAAACTCCAGCCTCGCTTTTTTATGTCTCGGGGTAAGAAGTGGGGTCTTCCTGGGTATCCTACCATACAGTCCCTTTTCATTCAGACGCCGACGGATAGTACGGGTTGACACTGTTGTACCCTCGGACTGCAGGGCAGCTTGAACTTGTTTGGATGTTAGTCGAGGTTCTTTATCCACCATCCACACAATCTTGCGTTGAAATCTCTTGTCAATTTTTCTTTTCTGTCCACATCTAGATAGGTTAGCCACAGTGCCATGGGCTTTAAACTTCTTGATGACACTGCGCACGGAAGACACAGGAACATTCAGGTCTTTGGAGATGGACTTGTAGCCTTGAGATTGCTCATGCTTCCTCACAATTTGGTTTCTCAAGTCCTCAGACAGTTCTTTTGTCTTCTTTCTTTTCTCCATGCTCAATGTGGTACACACAAGGACACAGGACAGAGGCTGAGACAACTTTAATCTGTTAGAACCCTCCTGTTAGTTTTTGCTATCTTGTGTTTTGCGGTCACATGACTAGCTGCCTATATATTCCAGCTCCGCCCTTCTGGCTTTGCTGGACTTCAGTGTTTTTTGCCTGTCTCTCTAGCCAGGTGCTTCGGTGCCTATCTCTGTCTAGTTTGCTTGGTCCTCTGGACCTCTAGTACTTTTTGTTCAGTTTGTATTTTTGCTCTGCAACAACTTCTGTTAGGAGGATTCCATTTTTTGTCCCAGTCCTTAGTTCTTTTAGGGACCCCTCCCTTTATTCTATAGGTCTCTGTTCAGACTAGCCGAGGACGAAGGCGGGTCTGTTCACAAGGAACAGGCAGCCCGCTACATCGTAGGGATTCAGCTTAGTCTTACTGTAGGGACAGCTTTTCCCTTTCTTTCCTTAGTTTATGTTGCAGATCATAACATAATCCATTTTAACTGGCTGCAAGTGTGATTTAGTTATTGCTAATTGTATCCAATTTGGCTTTAGGACAATTATTTTTGTGTTTTTTCATTGAAGACAAATTAAATGAAGATAATAAGACCAAAGAATTTGTGATTGCAATCATTTTCAGGAAGAAACTGAGTATTATCTGACAGAATTGCAGGGGTGCCAATACTTTTGGCCACCACTGTATAGGAGCTGAGTACAGGCGGCTGCTGGGGCCCCTGATACCATTACTATGTGGCCCTTACACCTGATATATAGGAGCTGAGTACAGGCGGCTGCTGGGGCCCCTGATACCATTACTATGTGGCCCTTACACCTGATATATAGGAACTGAGTACAGGTGGCTGCTGGGGCCCCTGATACCATTACTATGTGGCCCTTACCCCTGATATATAAGGGCTGAGTACAGGCGGCTGCTGGGGCCCCTGACACCATTACTATGTGGCCCTTACACCTGATATATAGGAGCTGAGTACAGGCGGCTGCTGGGGCCCCTGATACCATTACTATGTGGCCCTTACACCTGATATATATGAGCTGAGTACAGGCGGCTGCCGGGGCCCCTGATACCATTACTATGTGGCCTTTACACCTGATATATAGGAGCTGAGTACAGGCGGCTGCTGGGGCCCCTGATACCATTACTATGTGGCCCTTACACCTGATATATAAGGGCTGAGTACAGGCGGCTGCTGGGGCCCCTGATACCATTACTATGTGGCCTTTACACCTGATATATAGGAGCTGAGTACAGGCGGCTGCTGGGGCCCCTGATACCATTACTATGTGGCCCTTACACCTGATATATAGGAGCTGAGTACAGGCAGCTGCTGGGGCCCCTGATACCATTACTATGTGGCCCTTACACCTGATATATAGGAGCTGAGTACAGGCGGCTGCCGGGGCCCCTGATACCATTACTATGTGGCCCTTACACCTGATATATAGGAGCTGAGTACAGGCGGCTGCCGGGGCCCCTGATACCATTACTATGTGGCCCTTACACCTGATATATAGGAGCTGAGTACAGGCGGCTGCTGGGGCCCCTGATACCATTACTATGTGGCCCTTACACCTGATATATAGGAGCTGAGTACAGGCGGCTGCCGGGGCCCCTGATACCATTACACTGGTGCCTTGTTATTAGGTCAATTCCATTATAAAACATTGTATCCGTCATTGTTGAGCTCTGCTGGGACTCTGTATCCCGCCTGCATTGCATAATGGGGCCCCTGAATACTCTGCACATAAGGGCCCATAGCTCTAATTATGTTGTCTGCAATAGTCGCCCTCCTGCCACCCTGTAATATCGGGTCCCTGCCTGGTGTGCCCCCTATGACTTAATGTCCCCCTGTACGACAGAGGGCACATTCACTCTGTCTGGACCATTATAGTCTATGGCCACGTCAGATCATATGCCCGAATCCCGTTCAGGTAAAGGCTGCAGCCACCGCAGCCATGCTGCCTTCTGTGCCCCGCTCCTCCGCCACTGCCGTTCCCCCCACCACCCAGAGCCACAGTATATATATATATATATATATATATATATATATATCACACTACTCAAAAAATAAAGGGAACACTTAAACAACAGAATATAACTCCAAGTAAATCAAACTTCTGTGAAACCAAACTGTCCACTTAGGAAGCAACACTGATTGACAATCAATTTCACATGCTGTTGTGCAAATGGAATAGACAATAGATGGAAATTATTGGCAATTATCAAAACACTCTCAATAAAGGAGTGGTTCTGCAGGTGGGGACCACAGACCACATCACAGTACCAATGCTTTCTGACTGATGTTTTGGTCACTTTTGAATGTTGGTTGTGCTTTCACACTCGTGGTAGCTTGAGATGGACTCTACAACCCACAGAAGTTGCTCAGGTAGTGCAGCTCTTCCAGGATGGCACATCAATGCGAGCTGTGGAAAGAAGGTTTGCTGTGTCTGTCAGCGTAGTGTCCAGAGGCTGGAGGCACTACCAGGAGACAGGCCAGTACACCAGGAGACGTGGAGGGGGCCGTAGAAGGGCAACAACCCAGCAGCAGGACCGCTACCTCCGCCTTTGTGCAAGGAGGAACAGGAGGATCACTGCCAAAGCCCTGCAAAATGACCTCCAGCTGACCACAAATGTGGATGTGTCTGCAAAAACGGTTAGAAACCAGCTCCATAAGGGTGGTATGAGGGCCTGACGTCCACAGATGGGGGTTGTACTCACAGCCCAACACCGTGCAGGACGCTTGGCATTTGCCACAGAACACCAGGATTGGCAAAGTGGCAACTGGCGCCCTGTGCTCTTCACAGATGAAAGCCGGTTCACACTGAGCACATGTGACAGACGTGACAGAGTCTGGAGACACCGTGGAGAACGATCTGCTGCCTGCAACATCCTACAGCATGACCGGTTTGGCAGTGGGTGAGTAATGGTGTGGGGTGGCATTTCTTTGGAGGGTCGCACAACCCTCCATGTGCTCGCCAGAGGTAGCCTGACTGCCATTAAGTACTGAGATGAGATCCTCAGACCCCTTGTGAGACCATATGCTGGTGCGGTTGGCCCTGGGTTCCTCCTAATGCAGGACAATGCCAGACCTCATGTGGCTGGAGTGTGTCAGCAGTTCCTGCAAGATGAAGGCATTGAAGTTATGGACTGGCCCGCCCGTTCCCCAGACCTGAATCCGATTGAGCACATCTGGGACATCATGTCTTGCTCCCTGGGACCCGTTCAAGCTCCGGAAGGGAGCGAAACGGCCATCGTCCTCTCCCTCACTCCCCCGCACACCCTTAGGGGTCTCCATCCTATGCCGCCAGACAACATGTACTGTTAGTACTATTAAAGGACATCTTCGGAACTTTTGTTGAGTGCTACCTTTATTTTTGCTTCTGCATTACTAGACTGTTTACTTGGACATGCTCCACCATGTATCCGGGAGTTTCATTTCATTGAATGAGAGGTGTATTTCAAGCAGAGGTGGTGCCGGATTTCTTCTCTTTTATTGCTCATTTGACATGTCTTGCTCCATGCACCAATGTCACGTTGCACCACAGACTGTCCAGGAGTTGGCGGATGCTTTAGTCCAGGTCTGGCAGGAGATCCCACAGGAGACCATCCGCAACCTCATCAGGAGCATGCCCAGGCATTGTAGGGAGGTCATACAGGCACGTGGAGGCCACACACAATACTCAGCCTCATCAGGAGCATGCCCAGGCGTTGTAGGGAGGTCATACAGGCACGTGGAGGCCACACACAATACTGAGACTCATTTTGACTTTTTTTAAGGATATTACATCAAAGTTGGATCAGCCTGTAGTGTGTTTTTCCACTTTAATTTTGGGGGTGACTCCAAATCCAGGCCTCCATTGGTTAATAAATTTGATTTCCATTGATGATTTTTGTGTGATTTTGTTGTCAGCACATTCAACTTTGTACAGAACAAAGTATTCAATGAGAATATTTCATTCATTCAGATCTAGGATGGGTTATTTGATTGTTCCCTTTATTTTTTTGAGCAGTGTATATATAAATATACCAGGATGGGGGATATTAACAGAATTGGGGGACATTACCCCTATAACAGTGTAAGCAGCAGACCCCCTCCCCCTTAACAGGGCATAATGACCACATTTTTTGCTTACATTTTTTTTCTATTTACCTACTCTAAAACCTAGGTACGTCTTATGGTCCGGTGCGTCTTATAGTCCGAAAAATACGGTATATGCATTCAGTATATATATACTACTAGCTATCTACGCCCGGGTGGACAGCATTTTTATTGGTATATGGTCTCCCATGCTGGTATGTGCTGCCCCCCTCCTTGTATTTGTGCTGTCCCCATCCTGTCCCCACCATCCAATCCTGGTATGCGTGGTACCCCTCACCCCCAATCCTGGTATGCTTGACACCCCTCACCCCCAATCCTGGTATGCGTGGCACCCCTCACCCCCAATCCTGGTATGCGTGGCACCCCTCACGCCCTATCCTGGTATGCGTGGCACCCCTCATCCCCAATCCTGGTATACGTGGCACCCCTCATCCCTATCCTGGTATGCGTGGCACCCCTCATCCCTATCCTGGTATGTATGGTACCCCTCATCCCTATCCTGGTATGTATGGTACCCCTCATCACTATCCTGGTGTGTATGGTATCCCTCATCCTGGTATGCATGGTACTCCATCCCTCATCCCGGGATATGCATGGCACTCCATCCCTCATCCCCAATCCCGGTATGCGTGGCACCCCTCATCCCCAATCCCGGTATGCGTGGCACCCCTCATCCCCAATCGCGGCATGAGTGGCACCCCTCATCCCCAATCCTTGTATGTGTGGCACCCCTCATCCCCAATCCCGGTATGCGTGGCACCCCTCATCCCCAATCCCGGTATGCATGGCACCCCTCATCCCCAATCCCAGTATGTGTGGCACCCCTCATCCCCAATCCCAGTATGCGTGGCACCCCTCATCCCCAATCCCGGTATGCGTGGCACCCCTCACCCCCAATCTCGGTATGCATGGCACCCCTCACCCCCCAATCCCGGTATGCGTGGCACCTCTCATCCCCAATCCCGGTATGCGTGGCACCCCTCATCCCCCAATACCAATATGCGTGGCAACCCTCATCCCCAATCCCAGTATGCGTGGCACCCCTCATCCCCAATCCCGGTATGCATGGCACCCCTCATCCCCAATCCCGGTATGCGTGGCACCCCTCACCCTCAATCCTGGTATGCATGGTCCCCTCACCCCCCAATCCTGGTATGCGTGTTACCCCTCACCCCCCAATCCTGTTATGCGTGTTACCCCTCACCCCCCAATCCTGGTATGCGTGGAACCCCTCACTCCCCAATCCTGGTATGCGTGGCACCCCTAACCCCCCAAATCCTGGTATGCGTGGTACCCCTCACCGCCCAATCCTGGTATGTGTGGCACTCCTCACCCCCCAATCCTGGTATGTGTGGCACCCCTCACCGCCCAATGTTGGTATGCGTGGTACCCCTCACCCCCAATCGTGGTATGTGTGTTACCCCTCACCCCCCAAATCCTGGTATGCGTGGTACACCTCACCCCACAATCCTGGTATGTGTGGTACCCCTCACCCCCAATCTTGGTATGCGTGGTACCCCTCACCCCCAATCCTGGTATGTGTGGTACCCCTCACCCCCCAATCCTGATATATGCATGGTCCCCTCACCCCACAATCCTGTTATGTGTGGCCCCCTCATCCCTTTCACACTGTACACACATACACAAAAAAAAACAGTTATACTCACCTTTCTTCTCTGTACTCCAGCACTGCTGCGTCCTCTTCTGCCGGAGGCCGAGGGAGAAGTGCGGCGCTGGAGCACCGCGCTGTCCGGCGCCATTTTTCTGAAGACACACTGTAAATGTGTCTTCAGTAAAATGGCGCCGGATAGCGCAATGCGCATGCGTCGATCTGACGCCTTCACTCCGCCCCCGGTCTCCAGCAAAGAGAGGCGCCGCAGCAACGCTCCTCCCGGTCAGGTAAGTATATAAGTATGGCGCCGGAGATCGCGGTATGCGTTCAGTGTCTACGCATCCCGCGATCTCCGGCGCCATACACCTCCTCTTACCTGTAACGGCTGGATGCGTGCTTCTCTCTGGAGCCAGGCTGCGCATCACACATGTGCAGTCTATCGAAGCTTCAGACAGAGACACGCATGCCGCCTTATATATACTATGGTAGATCGGCCCACTCAGTTGCACACAGAAGTAGCCACCGGAGCGCTGTCTCCTTAAGTCTCTCACTGGTTTATTTGAAGATGCTGCATAAGCCAGTGAAGAGTTAGCAAAAATAAATACGTGCTTTCTGACCTAAGGAAAAACAAAACATAACATACAGCCGTGTTGCTGTGGGGATCTGCCCGCTCAGGAGAACAACCATCCACTGGTTCAGCTTTTCCTTCTCAGGACACAAAGCGCTGGAGTTCCTCTCTACAGCCCTACTGAACACTGAATGCCTTAGAAGGCCGTCTATATATATCCTAGTCCTCACCCAGGGGTGGAGATATGATGAATGACCTCCCAACCCGTTCTATGGTCGTTCACAAAAACCCAGCCCTTAAAATGGCCGATTAATCCCTCTCAACACATAGTGTGCTGGTGTAAAACTTATGGGTTTCAAATCACTGAAGCTAATAGCCTCAGTGAAACATACCTCCCCTCCAGCACTTTGCCAGTGACTTTGTCACCATGTATATATAATCAGCATACTGTATATATATTATAAGCATACTGTACATATCCTTTTAAAAGCAGAAGTGTTAATAAATTATTTTTATCAGTTAACAAAATGCAGAGTAAAGTTTGATGGATGAACCAAGATCTCAGTAATAATAATTGTATTTTTTTTTATTAATAATAGGATAGAAGGGAGGGACAAAACCAGGAACAGAATCAGTAGGCAAACTTATAATCAGGAGAACAGCCGGGGTCAGATACCAGGTGATCAGTAACCGCCACGTCTGCGAGCAGTATGAATACCGCGGAGCCTGGTGACAGAGGTGATACTGAGATTGTCCCGGCAGAGATGTAACAGTCAGAAGGCCTCCGGTAGATGGTGAAGGTCCTTCTGTACAGCTCCAGCAGTGATGGTGGATCTGCTGGACTTCAGGGAGCTGGATGCGGAGGTTTACCGTCTTTTAGATGTCTCTAGGGGAACGGTGACAACACGCAAATACGCGAGCAGCCCTGGATAATCCACGCCGGCAGGATGATAGGATCCGGCGGAAGATGGAACCTATGAGAAGAGAAGGAAATATAGTGTAAGTGATGGGACTCCATATGACATGATACTACTGTGCGGTCACTGTGGCCGGACGCAGAGGAATCTCATCACACAGAGGTCAGGGATCATCGTCAGCCATCATACATGTGACAATCCCATCTCCGACAGATGACATCTGCTCCACATGAATTATTCTCACTGACGACATCACACAACATGGAGATGACTCTCACACTTACCTCGTCTCTTTTTCCCCTTTTTCCCATTTTCTGATTTTTCGTCATCAGCTGGAAATTCTGATCAGAAAAAAGAAAAAACAACAACTCACTAAAGACATATTGTTATGGGATCTGCTTCGTATCTCTCCTGTATATAGTATATAGATTGTTCTAGTCCTTTCCCCTATAGTCCTGATAATCTGGTATTACACAATAGGGCAGAATAAGTCCTATATACCGGACATGACCTCATATGAGGGGCATTAGATGTGTCACTAATATGGAGCAGTGAACGCCCTGTGTGCCGCCATATGGTGCATCCCTAATGAGCGATATTCTACTATAGGAGACGATGTCTCATTATGATGACGGAGGTTACTGGATGCAACAATGTATCACAGAATCCATGATAATACTGTACAAAGTTACAGAAATGGAGACACAGTATGGGCCATGGGCAAAGTAATTGGGATCCATGGAACATAGATAACATAGGAGACCTATTACAGAAAAACCATGTGGAAATATTTCACCGTTGATGACAACATTCACATTGTTTGTGCTATAGACATGTACATACCTGACAATGGGGACGAGGACGGCAAGCTGGTTATAGCATCGTCTCTAGCAGATTCAGGAGAAGATCCTTTCTGCCTGTTAGGAAGAAGAAAAACGTGTAAATCACAAGTAAATTCAGTATAAAAGGGATTGTCTCACTAGAAGAACCCTGACTATAAGGCCTAATAGGACATATGAAAGTCATAGTGGGGAAGTCTCCTGCTCAAAACTACCTTCTATGGAAACAACTAGTAACAATGGCCGGCATGTAATACTACATATCTCCTGCAGTGTGGGCAAAACTAACAATGCCTGACCGGCAGCAATTATGGGCTGTTATCTCCAGCGGATTCTGAAGCCAATAGCCAATGACCGCTGATCATGGGGCGGTGGATGCTACATTCAATATTATGGTATTTATGTCCTATATTTGGTGTTGTGCTCATATATTAGCCTGGAGCTCCCAATAATGACCCCATAATCTACTCACATTTCTGAGATGTTTCTGCTGGATGCCGGGGTACACTCTGGAGGAAACTTGATAGGGGTGGTACAGAGCTAAATAAAGGACAAAAATAAGATATGAAATTCAATTTTTTACTTTTAGAGGTCTTTTTATGTATTCTGGATTTATTGATCACTTACTTTAGAAAGCCTTTTAGAGGATGTTGTAAAATTTTGGAAGAAAAGGCTCTCATTATCCTCACTTGTGTCCTCCTCCTCTGAGACAATAGGCTTGTCTGTATCAACGTGATCTACAAGACATAGGTAATGAAGTGTTAATAGCGGTTGTCAGTATAACACAGTCACCATTTATCACTACTATTAATGGGAACCGATTGTCACATATTATGGAAGACGAGACAAACAGCCGCTTAGTCTAGATGACGTCTTCTACTTACTGATAAATAAGCTGGTGTCCTCATCTGACACAAGCCGAGGAATGTACTCCGGCTTCTGACTTAGAAGGTTTTCAAATTCTAAGTCACTCAGGAACGGATAACTCTTGATCTCAAATGCTCCTCCTGGAAAAAGAAAAACAAAAGTGATGCGGACATTGTTAGAGGCTGCTCCATATCTGAACAGTATATCTTAATCTTAAGTAATGACAAAACCGAAGGAAACAAACTGAAAGTTATATTATGGAGAACTAGAAATAGGCAAGCAGATAGAGAAGTGCTGATCCTCATGGACAGGAGCGATGGGTCCTCGTTGTAAAAAGTGAATATTAATACTAATACAGTATATCAGTTACCTGTCCCAAGTCTTTGTGCAGGATTTGTTCTGAGCAGGTCATTAATAAGCTCCTGAGCATCGGGGGGAGGAGCGCGATCCCAATCCAAAATGATGTCTCCTGTTATATAGAAAATTACAGAAAATGAAACCTCTGTTTTGGACTGTACGATAAAGTAGAGGAAATAACTAAATTCATGTAACCAGTCAAAGCAATGATCGGATTATTTTACTTACCAGTGACAATATTTTTATAGAGCTCAGATAGGGAATCCCCATGAAATGGTACATATCCCACCAGAAACTCATGCAGGATGATCCCCATTGACCACCAATCAGCAGGTCTTCCATAGCCTTTCTTCAGAATGATTTCTGGGGCCATGTAAAGCGGGGTGCCACAGTCCTGGAAACCAACAGAAGGTAAAAATGAGAATCGATGAAATTATTATTATGACAAGTTCTCGACATAAAATCGCAATGACAGAAGATAAAATATCAGTGGAAAAGTTCTCTAGAAATGAAGAACGTAGAGAAGAGACAATAGTGTGATGAGATTTGTAAAGAACAAGCTAAGATCCTGTAAGTGATGCCGACCTCATGGTCCTGGAACTCTCTGGCGATGTCCTCCAATGATTCCTTGTGGGTGTTGGTTTCTGGTATCATGACACCAACTTTTGAAATCCCAAAATCGGCGACTTTAATGTGTCCAGCCGGTGTAATCAGGAGGCTGTGAAAGAGAAGATGGTTTTAGTCTCACAGTCTGTGTGGTAATAAATGATAACTTTCCCCCCCTTTATTATACTACAGGGGGCACTTACTTCTCTGGCTTCAGGTCTCTATGCAACACACCATAGCTGTGCAGGTATTCCACAGCAAGTATCGCTTCTGCAAAGTACAGGCGGGCCAAGGGGACAGATAAAGGACCCCTGGTGCTTAGGAGGGTCCCACAGTCTCCACCTATAGAAGAAAGGAAATATGAGCGGTGAGGGGTTTATAAAGCAGATCACCACGATGGATCATGGGAAGTGAGCGGAGACATTGGGGCAGGAGAGAATATATACAGATATAATGTATAGAGCACAGAATATTAGTCTGAGGTCATGGTGAGATGTCGTCCATGTCACTAATAAAGTGATGTCTCATCTCGTCTACAGCTGGCGATACTGACGTGCTCAGTGCGGACATACAGGGAGATCACACACATCAATGACTTTCCATAATATCTATAGTAAATGCTCTGCGGGGATGTAACCGTCCACGGGGACAAGTCCTAATGATATGAGCGGTGATAAGATGTCAGCAGACATGGGCTGAATATAATACATGTACATGTCCTACCTCCTACATACTCCATGACCATACACAGGTGAGATCTAGTAGGGAAGGAGCAGAGCATGGAGGTCACAAAGGGACAGTCAGCGAATGTCAGGATGTCCCTCTCCAGATAGGCCCCTTCCACATGTTTTGGAGTATCCAGGTCCCGCTTGGCAATTTTCTTCATAGCGAAGATCTTCTGTGAGTCTTTATGGTGAACTAAGTGGACAGACCTGGAGAGAAGAAGAAACCATGGTTTATAGTGAATCCTTATTAACAGTCCGTCTATAGAAGTCATTATATGATCTTCTGTTCTAATGTTTAATACCAGAAGTCCGACCATTACTAGAAATCCACATCTAGAAATACATGAAATAATACTACATAGATCATCTATGGGAGGGTCTGCACAATGCCACGTCTGCCAGACCCTCACTCAGGTCACATTATCACCTATGGAAAGTCTGCACAATACCACGTATGCCGGACCCTCACCCAGGTCACATTATCACCTATGGAAAGTCTGCACAATACCACGTATGCCGGACCCTCACCCAGGTCACGTTATCACCTTTCACCTCAGATCATGTCCCTATGATAACACTGAATGGCAAAGCACAGAGGATGAAGCATTATCATAGGGAACCCTGAGAAATGTGGCTTATGCTAACTGAAATCTCACCCAAAAGATCCGCTGCTGATCAGCTTAGATGTTTCGTAGTCGCTCATACGCGGCTTTCTCGCCGGGATCAATGATTCCATCAAGTCCTAGAAAAGAAGAAGAAGAAGAAATGATATTAAGATCTAGAAGCTGCTGGAGAAAATCTCCAGATGCAGAAACGTCTCCCCCTATATTATGTCCCAGCTGATGTCACTGATCCGATAGGTGAGCAGAAACCTGCTGACGGATTCCCTATAATATAAACGCTATTATCTAATGCAATAGTGTCATCTCCTCTAATAATAGAGGCGTCCCCTGGTTATATGGGGGATAATACTGGACGGGTCATTTACACCCCGTGATCTGGTGATACACAGACATCTACCTCTATAATACTTACACCGGCAGGTTCTTGGATCTCCGGGATCTCTAAGATTACACTGTCAGGATCCAACAGCTCAGTTGTTTCTAAAATAGTGATAAAATGATGAAGAAATAAAATGTATTAGAGGATATTAATCCTACAGACATAATACAGCAATATAATGGAGAAATGACTATTCTGTATGGAGGACGATGTGGGGCCATTATTCTTTATGGAGGACTATGTGGGGCCATTATTCTGTATGGAGGACTATGTTGGGCCTATTATTCTGTATGGTGGAATATGTGGGGCCCATTATTCTGTATGGAGGACTATGTGGGGCCCATTATACTGTATGGAGGACTATGTGGGGCCTGTGATTCTCTATGGAGGACTTTGTGGGGCCCATAATACTTTATGGAGGACTATGTGGGCCCATAATACTGTATGGAGGACTATGTGGTGCCTATTATTCTCTATGAAGGACTATGTGGGGCCCTTTATACTCTACGGTGGACTATGTGGGGCCCATAATACTGTATGGAGGACTATGTGGGGCCCATTAATCTCTATGGAGGACTATGTGGGGTCCATTATTCTGTATGGAGGACTATGTGGGGCCCATTATTCTGTATGGAGGATTATGTGGGGTCAATTATCCTGTATGGAGGACTATGTGGGGCCATTATACTGTGTGGAGGACTGTGTGGGGCCATTATTCTGTATGGAGCACTATGTGGGGCCATTATTCCATAAGGAGGACTATGTGGGGCCATTATTCTTTATGGAGGACAATGTGGGGCCATTATATTGTATGGAGGACTATGTGGGGCCATTATTCTGTATGGAGGACTATGTGGGGCCTATTATTCTGTATGGTGGAATATGTGGGGTCCATTATTCTGTATGGAGGACTATGTGGGGCCCATTATTTCGTATGGAGGACTATGTGGTGCCCATTATACTGTATGGAGTACTATGTGGTGCCCATTATACTGTGTGCCGGACTATGTGGGGCCCATTATTCTGCATGGAGGGCTATCTGGGGCACATTATTCTGTATGGATGACTTTGTGGGACCCATTATTCTGTATGGGGGACTATCTGGGGCCCATTATTCTGCATGGAGGACTTTGTGGGGCCGATTATTCTGTTTGGAGGACTTTGTGGGGCCCATTATTCTGTATGGAGGACTATGTGGTGCATTATTCTGTATGGAGGACTATGTGGGGCCCATTATTCTGTATGGAGGACTATGTGGGGCCCATTATTCTGCATGGAGCACTATGTGGGGCCCATTATTCTGCATGGAGCACTATGTGGGGCCCATTATTCTGCATGGAGGGCTATCTGGGGCACATTATTCTGTATGGATGACTTTGTGGGACCCATTATTCTGTATGGAGGACTATCTGGGGCCCATTATTCTGTATGGAGGACTTTGTGGGGCCGATTATTCTGTTTGGAGGACTTTGTGGGGCCCATTATTCTGTATGGAGGACTATGTGGGGCATTATTCTGTATGGAGGACTATGTGGGGCCCATTATTCTGTATGGAGGACTATGTGGGGCCCATTATTCTGCATGGAGGACTATGTGAGACCCATTATTCATTATGGAGGACTTTGTGGGACCCATTATACTGCATTCTGGTTGGCTCGTGACTTTTTCCAAGCTTTTCATTTTGGCTCTCTGTATGTTTGATTGCAGAGTGGAAAGAGTAACTATGACATTATCCCCTGTTCTCTATAATATCCGGATATTTCCGGTAGAAGGTTGTGTGATCGGCTCACCTGTAGTCAGATCGCTGCTCGGCCCCGGCTGACTCGTATTAGGGTCAGGGGTCTCTGGGGTCACATTTTGCTCGTCTTCGGTGTCGCCTTCTGGTGTCTCCTGATTGATAGAATATATAGAATTACCACGAGGAACCTTCCACTAAATCACCAAATCCACAAATCAGGAAGGACTAAACCCGCATTTAGAGACGCACCAACTGTAACTATACAGATCAGCCGCCATCATGAGGACTTTTATCAGATAAAATGGATTAAGATGAGGTAACATTGCAAAAACATTAATATGGATAATAGAGGGAGACAGAGGCGGAAATACAGACTTCCCACCACTGAGCTGTGACTACATCAGCAGAATACAGACTGCCATCAGCAGAGACAGGCGGCCATATTACCTCTTGTGCTTGCCAGGGGCTGACAGGGAGGCCGATAAGATCTAACACCAGATCTTCTGATATCTGGCTGGTGATCTGGAGAAGATCAGAAAACAAGGACGTGTGATAGAGAAGATGATGGATCCTTACCGGGCGTTCCGATGAGCGGGCCGGTCCTTCCAGTACACACAGGACTTTTTCGGTCAGTTCTTTAACAAAAGACAAATCTCTATATTGAGATCTTTTTTCAGCCTATAAAGAAGAAAAGAAACACAAATGAAAATTCTGAGATGAGAAAGATCACAATGAAGGCCGCCATTGTATCTGACGTCTGCTCCTCTCTGCAGATACATTGACTACATATCTGGGGTCTTGTCCTGTTTTATATTGGGGGAAAGAAGAAGCTTCTATCACACCGTTATTATCCATTATTGTGGAGAAGATTTGTGCGGAGCGTCCACCATTTACCTGCTGTGGAATGTCCTGATGTTCCATAGCGAGAAACTGCAAGTGCTCAGTCACTATGGAGCCAACAACGGCAGCCATGACCCTGTGTAGATTGTACACAGTGACTGTGAGCTCTGATGTCTTAATGGCCGACCATCACTAGTGATGTCATCATGGAATCTTGTGATGGAATCTTATAGCGGCTGCTCTGCACAAATACATGCTGCCAAGCAATATTTAAAGTGTGTGGGGGCTCATGCTGTATATAGGGGGCTATGTGAGGGCTCATGCTGTATATAGAGGGCTATGTGAGAGCTTGGCTGTATATAGTGAGCTATGTGAGGGCTCATGCTGTATATAGGGGGCTATGTGAGGGCTCAGCTATTTATAGAGGGCTATGTGAGGGCTCATACTGTATATAGAGGGCTATGTGAGAGCTAGGCTGTATATAGTGAGCTATGTGAGGGCTCATACTCTAAATAGGATTCTGTGTGTGAGCTCATACTGTACATTGGTGCTATGTATGGGCTCTTACTGTATAAAGGGTGCTGTGTGTGGGCTCTTACTGTATATAGGGTATGTGTGTGGGCTCTT
Organism: Phyllobates terribilis; assembly: GCF_046119375.1. Taxonomy (NCBI): domain Eukaryota; kingdom Metazoa; phylum Chordata; class Amphibia; order Anura; family Dendrobatidae; genus Phyllobates; species Phyllobates terribilis. Next base: position 2,941,142 of record NW_027362952.1, on the reverse strand, counting down.
TCTGTATGTAGGGGGATGCCAGCACACTTAATTCTGCTCAATATTAAGTGATACAGTTAATAATATAAAATATAATTAATATGTTAATATTGAGCAGAATTCATTTCAGCCTATTGGTTCAGCCTACACAACAGTCACATTTCTCATGTGGCCCCTCAGTAATATTACTTTCCCACCCCTGCTCTATTATGTATAGCGCTCTGTTATGTGTAGTGCACCCGAGCACCTGCATGTTAATCGCGTGACTTATCACATGATCTATCAAAGGGAATTATGTGCCATGTCATGTGATACATCGGGTGCTGTGGGCCCACGGCTCCTAAACTGCCCAGGGCCCTGGCTACTCTTAATACGTTCCTGCTTCTATCCCACCATTATTATCCATTATTGAGAAGTGTTATGCGGAGCTTCCGCCACTTACCTGCTGTAGTAATGTCCTGATGTTCTGAGGTAAATCCGTCAGATACTCTGAGGTGAGATGACCTCGGTGGTATTTGGTCAGGCAGTCTCTTACAAGCTCCATCACCAGCCGGTGAGTGAAGCTGAGGACGCCATCGGGTGGTTGAAGCACAATCTCAGGGCGATTGGTGGTAAGAATCTCCCATAGATCTTCTACTTGAAGATTGTCCAAAAGTAATTCAGCCATAGAAGCTGCAAGTGCGATCAGTCACTATATATAATAGCGAGAAACTGCAAGTGCGCTCAGTCACTATGGGATAGCGAGAAACTGCAAGTGCGATCAGTCACTATAGAATAGCGAGAAACTGCAAGTGCGCTCAGTCACTATGAAGCCAACAAAGGCAGCCGTGACCCTGTGTACATTGTATATATAGTGACTGTGAGCTGTGATGTCATAATGCCCAACCATGACCTGTGATGTCATCATGGAATCTTGTGATGGAATCTTCAAGGAATGGCTCTACACACATACATGCTGCCGAGCAATATGCTTTTTTGGCCGTCCTCTTTTATTTCCAAATACAACACAACCAGGATAAGGGAATGTTCACACGTTGCGTTTTTGCAGCATTTTTTTCCACACCAAAAACCAGGTTGTACTCAGGAAAAACACTGCATACAATCCACACTTATTTGCTGTGTTTTTGCAGTGTTTATACTTGTGGGTTTTTTTTTCATTCATTTCAATGGGTGAAAAATGTTGCAAAACCCCTGAAAGAATTAACATCCTGCAAATTTAAAATAAAAAAAGGAAAAAAACGCAGCATGTGAATGAGACTTTAGAAATCTCATTCACTAAGCTGGTACTGTAAAACGCAGTGTTTTAGCAGCAGAAAAATAACCCTGAAAAAACTGCCACTTGTGAACATTACTCAAAGATATAATAGTCATATTATGGGAAATATTGTGTATATTTATTCCTCGCGTGTCTTTTTTTACCCAATAACATTTACCTCATTGGTTGCAGAGTTTACTATTAACAACTGTGACAAATATTGAAGAATTAATGATAAGTGACCCAAGTGATCAATCATTTACGTCATTAATGGTGATGGGCGAGCACTAAAATGCTCGGGTGCTCGATGCTCGGGTCGAGCACATTGGAATACTCGGCTGCTCGACCCGAGCAATGAGCCCAATGTAAGTCTATGGGAAACTCGAGCATTTTTCAGGCGGCTCCCCCCGGCGGTCTGCAGAGGGCCTAAAAATTGCCCAAATCGATGGGAACAGTGCTCAAATGACATGGGAACAGCATGGGGAAGACCCCTGGAAGCATTTCTGACTCCCAGGTCACTGCTGTCAACAATGTTGTCAGAAGTATTTACGCCACTTTTACGGACTCACAATAAAACATACAAAAACGAAACCAAAATGGATTTTCCTGGGAAGTATGTTAAGGAACATCCTTTCCAGGGTTATAACTTGTATATAAGGGAAAATAAATAACCAAAAACAAAAATACTCCTCCACACCTTGGGCTATGTTCACACGTAGCGTTTTTGATGCGTTTTTGCACTTTTGCATTGCTTTCAACCAACACAAATGCATTCACCAGGAAATGTCATTTTAACATTTTACAATCTTATCTGGCCATGTGTTGTGTGACACATCATCAGACACATGCATACAGTGCTGAAAAGACATGGGAACAGCATGGAAGCATCTCTGACTCCCAGGTCACTGCCTAAAAGTGTGCCCATCATAAGAGATGCTTGGCGCATGCGAAGATGCCTCCCGCCATGGACCTGTCGTTACAGACTTGCAACAATCACCATCCACGTCCTTGTCTCTCCTCAGCGTTCAGTTCCTTGGAATGCAAGTGCAAGTATGCAGGCAGCCACCCACCTACCCACCGGCTGCAATACTATACTGACAAATTTTTGACAGCTTCTTGCACTTGAAATGTAGCCTTTTAGGCTCGTGGAGGCGGAAGCTTTTCATAACCTCATGTCGGCGGCGGCCGGGTGTCCATACTCTTTCCCCAGCCACCACTATATTTCCCGGTATCGCCTCTGCCTTCCACAAGCACGGGTCCCACAACATTACCCGTGCCCTCCCCAGTGCACTTACTGAGAAGGACCGCCTAACCACAAACACATGGACAGGTGAACGTGGCCAGGGACGGTCCATAGCCAGTCCACAACTTTTTTTTGCTGACAGTTGTATTTAGCTCGGTGAAAGGACTGGCATAGAGGGAAACCGTATCTACCCTGGGTGTCATTTCTCCCAGGAAGTCCTGTAATTCAGCTTGTTGCAGAAGCAATGGCAGTCCGTCCAACATCAACTCGCACTTGTCGGTGGTGCTTTGACACACACACATCTTTCTTTTCGCATTTTATTTCTTGAATACAGAGTTGGACAATGGCCTGATCTGTAATGCTTTTTGAGAAATAACATGCATAAGCATGGCCGATCCACATTAAAAAAGCAGCCACAGAGTGTCCGGAAACCTTCCCCCACAATTTTATTAGCCAGGGCAGCTTTTCGGCAGGGTTGGACGGGCCCACCAGAGAACCGGAGACTACTCCGGCGGGCCCTGGCTTCTCCTTCTGGAGAGTTCATAGTGCCGAGGTGAGGCCATGATGATGATAGAGGCCACCATCTGCTTAGTTTTCTGTTACTTGGAATGCAAGTGCAAGTATGCAGCCATCCACCCACCCACAGGCCGCAACACTAAACTGCCACATTTCTGGGCAGCTGCTTGCACTTGAAATATGGCTTTTTAAGCTCGTGGAGGCGGAAGCTGTCCACAATCTTATGGCGGCGGCGACTGGGTATCTATACTCGGTCCCCAGCCGCCATTATTTTTTCCGGTATTGTCTCCTCCTTCCACAAGCATGGGTCCCACAACATTACCCGTGCCCTCCCCAGTGGAAGGACTGCCTAACCACAAACACGTGGACAGGTGAATATGGCCAGAGACGGTACGGAGCCAGTCCACAACTTTTTTTGCTGAGAGTTGTATTTAGCTCGGTGAAAAGACTGGCATAGAGGGGAACATCATACTGTGTGTGGGGGAATGTACTGTGGGGGCATCATACTGTGTGGGGGGAATGTACTGTGGGGACATCATACTGTGTGTGTGGGGGAATGTACTGTGGGGACTCCATACTGTGTGTTGGGGGGAAATGTACTGTGGGGACATCATACTGTGTGGGGGGAATGTACTGTGGGGGCATCATACTGTGTGTGAAGGAATGTACTGTGGGGGCATCATACTGTGTGTGGGGGAATTATACAGTGTGTTGGAGGAATGTACTGTGGGGGCATCATACTGTGTATGTGTGGGAATGTACTGTGGGGGCATCATACTGTGTGTGGGGAGGAATGTACTGTGGGGAATCATACTGTCTGTGGGGGGAATGTACTGTGGGGACATCATACTGTGTGTGGGTGAATGTACTGTGGGGACATCATATTGTGTGTGGGGGGAATGTACTGTGGGGGTATCATACTGTGTGTGGGGGAATGTACTGTGGGGACATCATACTGTGTGTGGGGGAAATGTACTGTGGGAGCATCATACTGTGTGTGTGGGGGAATGTACTGTGGGGACATCATACTTTGTGTGGGGGGGATGTACTGTTTGGACATCATACTGAGTGTGGGGGAATTTACTGTGGGGGCATCATACTGTGTGTGAGAATTTACTGTGGGGGCATCATACTGTGTGTGAGAATTTACTGTGGGGACATCATGCTGTGTAGGGGCATTATATTGTGTGTGAGGGGGAATATACTGTGGGGGCATCATACTGTGTGTGTGGGAATGTACTGTGGGGGCATCATACTGTGTGTGGGGAGGAATGTACTGTGGGGGCATCATACTGTGTGTGTGGGGGGAATGTACTGTGAGGGCATCATACTGTGTGTGTGTGGGGGGAATGTACTGTGGGGGCATCATACTGTGTGTGGAGGAATCTATTGTGGGGACATCATACTTTATGGGGAGGAATGTACTGTGGGGACATCATACTGTGTGTGTGAGGGAATGTACTGTGGGGGCATCATACTGTGTGTGGGGAGGAATGTACTGTGGGGCCATCATACTGTGTGTGGGGGGATGTACTGTGAGGACATCATACTGTGTGTGGAGGAATGTACTGTGGGGGCATCATACTGTGTGTGTGAGGGAATGTACTGTGGGGGCATCATACTGTGTGTGGGGAAGAATGTACTGTGGGGCCATCATACTGTGTGTGGGGGGATGTACTGTGAGGACATCATACTGTGTGTGGAGGAATGTACTGTGGGGGCATCATACTGTGTGTGTGAGGGAATGTACTGTGGGGGCATCATACTGTGTGTGGGGAGGAATGTACTGTGGGGCCATCATACTGTGTGTGGGGGGGGAAGTACTGTGAGGACATCATACTGTGTGTGGGGGGAATGTACTGTGGGGACATCATACTGTGTGTGGGGGGAATGTACTGTGGGGGCATCATACTGTGTGTGGGGGGGAATGTGCTGTGGGGACATCATACTGTGTGTGGTGGAATGTACTGTGGGGACATCATACTTTGTCGGGGGAATGTACTGTGGGGGCATCATAATGTGTGTGTGAAGAGCTGTTTATCATCGTACAATGATTGAATAACGGGAGCAGATGATTTATAAAAAGCACTGAATTATATGGTGTGGATTTGCTGCTACTGTGTCACCCCAGGCCTGGATGCCACAAACTTGTAAGGCTGTGTCTGAGAGTCGGAGGGAGGTTCTCTGGTCATGGACCATTAGCATGCAGCACCTCCTGTCCCAGGCCAGTAGGGGGAGCAGGCTGCCCCTATAAAAGCTGGTACTGAGGGCAGGGTTAGGGAGACCAGGACCCACTTCTGAAGCATCCAGAAGGGTTCCCAGAAGAGAGGGACAGGTCAACGGCAGCTGAGGAGTCCAGGAGGCTAAGGAGGAACAGCAAGCCAGGGACAGAGGCGACGAGAGCTGGTCCTGGCTGAGAGAGAACAACATACCGGACACTGGGATCCGAGGCTGTCAGAATTGCAAGTCCTGCAGCAGATCATCTACTTGCGAGGGATTTTAGGTCCCTTGGCCTAAGAAGCCTGGAAGGTCCGCCACACAGAGGGACCAGTACAGCACAGACAAGCTATAGGTACCTAGGGCCCGAGTCGCAAGCCATACAGGCGTAGTACACGGCCAGCTCAGGGACGTGGGCTATCATACCACTAAAGGGGGAGATAGTCAGCAAGGGCAGAGAGAGAACGGTAGGCCTACCCACTCACCCTGACCAGTGGAGCTCGCCCGAATGCCCTCAGACACCCAGGTCCATTCCTCCCTGTACTCCTGGTGGGTCTGTGATAAGATCTGCAGTAAAAGACCCTGGACTGCATTATTGGACTCTGTGTGATTACTGCTGCGCCTGCACCATCACCCCCAGCATCCTATTACACTGCCCTGAGGCTACACTCCTCCCGTGGGGAGTTGTACTATTCCCTGCTGCACCCCCAACACCAGCCTCAGCGGTCTGCCCCGCAGCGGCGGTCCTCCCTGACCGCAATCCACAGGTGGCGTAGTCGGACTTTCAAAACCTACAAATACACTGCCACAGCATTTGGTCTGACCACCCTGAGCCACGGGACCGGGTCGCCACTACTACTCCCAGCATTGCCCTGTTGTCTGGTTCCGAGAGCCCCACGGCCCAGGGGGCGAGTCACTACAAGTAAGGATAGACGATACAATAAGCTCTATCGTAATATGTAGCAGCGAGTCAGCGGAATGTATCAATTCTAATATTGAGCAGAATTGATTTCAGCCTGTTGATTTTTCCCTCCAGAACAGTGGAGGGCTCCTCGGGAAAATAAATTGGCCATCCCTGGTATAACGTAATACTAAAATCTCACAATTTATGAGAGAAAACTGTATTTCATAACGATGCTTCCGTACATAAATCAAGAGAACTTCTTTTCATCAGACGACCCCTTTATCACCTATCCAAGGTGATCGGTGGTGTCCAACAGCTTAGAGCGGCACTGATGGGCAGAATGCGGCACTTTTATCACTTTTGGAGTTGGGCAGCGGTGCACATGCTCAGTCTGACCTCCATTCTTGCCCTTTGGGGCTGCAGAGCGCTCTGCTTTTTCCAACAGCTCCATTGAGAATGAATGGATCAGTGGTCGGGCATCCAACCAGACGCTCCATTTTGTAACAGGGATAGAAATAGATGAGAAGATGCACTTAACTGTTTGGCCGCAGCAAGAGTGCATCGAGTGCCTGTGCTTGGTTTGAACAGTCATTCTGTGCTGACAGAGTCCCTTTAAGGCCTCAAACCTATTAGATAATTGTCAGCCCTACATTGTTTCTGGGCAGACAGTTACACAAGATTATGTCCCATTTCATGAAGATTGGCCTTTTACACGCCTGTTTTAGTGAAGGATTAGCTGGAAAAACCTGCGGCGCTGTTAAGCCTCTCCCCAAGAAGCTCCGCAAGGCTTCAAAATTTTGCCGGTGCTGGTCAAGACTGGTGGACACATGGGAAAAGTCAAATTTTGGCAAAATTGAACAATCTGCATTGTGTGTAATATTTTATGATACAATAAATGATTAGAAAAATGCAAGTTTTATTAATGAGAAAAAAACTGAACTTTGCAGAATTTGTTGGCGACATAGAAATATGTAAAAAATATAAAAGTGTAAAAAATTTTTTACAATTTTTGATGCTTACATTAAAAACTTGAGCAATTCCCCCAAAAATCATTAGAGCCATGAAATCAATACATATACAGATGAAACCAGAAGTTTCCATCCACTATATAAAGAGACACATCTGCATGTTTTTATCAATATCTGACATGAAATCAGAATAAATCTTTCCCGTTTTAGGACAATTAGGATTACCATCATTTTTGATATTTTCCAAATGCCAGAATAATGAGAGAAAGAGAATGTTTTAAGGCATTTTTATTAGTTACTGCAAAGTCTTAACATTATTCTAATCACTAATCAGTGTGTATATTTGTTCACGACACAATAGAATCCCATAATTTCTGCCTATTCACATCTTAGTATTATGTATGATCAGGTTAGAGTGTATGGCTGCTGAGCGCTAGCATTTATGGGCGCCTCCCCCTGACCTGGGCTGTTTCTGGCTCTTAGACCCTGCTGGCACGCACTGCCGTCATGTCCGTGACTGCACTGCCGACTTGCGGGTCAAATGCCAGAAGCCGCAGAGTCACATGTATTGTGGCGGGCACAGAATGTCTCACGCCGTATACCAGCCAGAACACATACCGGAAAGTCAGGTGACACACTTTTTCTCTCCGGCTCGGTTCATGATTGGATTAGGCTCCCTATATAACATCTGGCGTTCCCCTCCCTGGCACGACCCCTGAGGAAGTGTTGATGAAACGCGCGTCGGGGTGGAGGGACGCGTGATTACCCTGCCTAGAAGCTGCCATTCTAACCAGGTATTTCTTTCTCATGATGTGTTGAGCTGTTTTGTCTATTTGTGGACAGTGCCACTATTACACTATAGTTATTCTATGGGACCGTACCCAGCCTCTTTTATGTACCCAGTCTCCCCTGATAGATATACTAACATTATTAACCGCTATATGCATTAGTTTCTTTGAGGCTGGAAACAATACGTTATCTTTATCTAAGCACTTTGCACTTTTTTGCTGGACAGTCGACTCTATATCATCATATGCACTGCCGCTTTACATTTTATAGGCGTATCTCAAACTCATCAGTGATAGTCTAGTGACCGTTATAATAGCATATGCATTTCTTTCTTTCTATTTTTGCCACATGAGCGGTTATTCAGATTGAAATCTTTTGTAGTGCATTTGTATAGTCACATTATTTCAGTAATGGGGTAATATATGGTTATTACTCTTGCTGCGCAGATATAGGGTACAGCATTTGTTTGTCCCTCACATTTGAGGCCCCTGCTATTTTAATTATTGTTATTTTATGTTCTAATAAAATTATATTGTTAATATTATTTGAAGTGTTCATGTGTTTGTTTATCCTACCAGGGTTCTGGTTATAGCAGAATCAATTTTTGATATATATAAAGTCAAAAGTTTACATACATTTCATTAGTATTTGGTACCATCACCCTTAAACTGAATGACTTGGGTCAAACTTTTGGGATATCCTTCCACAAACTTCTCACAATAGTTGGTCGGAATTTGGACCCATTCCTCCTGGCAAAACTGGGGTAACAGATCCAGGTTTGTAGGTCGCCTTGCTCGCAGCAAGAGTGCCCATAAATTTTCAATAGGATTGCAATCAGAGCTTTGTGATAGCCACGCCGAAACATTGACTTTGTTATTCTTAAGCCACTTTGTTCCCATTTTGTCAATATGCTTCGGGTCATTGTCCATTTGGAATACCCATTTCCGCCCAAGCTTTAACTTCCTGGCTGATGTCTTGAGATGTTGCTTCAGTATTGCCACATAATCTTCTTTTCTCATGGTGTCATCTATTTTGTGAAGTGAACCAGTCCCTCCTACAGCAAATCAACCCCAGATCATGATGCTGCCACCCCCATGTTTCACAGTTGGGATGGTGTTCTTAGGCTTCCAAGCTTCTCCCTTTTTCCTCCAAACGTAGCGATGGTCATTATGCCAAAAAAGTTCAATTTTAGTTTCATCAGACCACAGACATGTCTCCAAAAATTAAGGTCTTTGTTCCTGTGTGCATTTGCAAACATTAATTTGGCTTTTTTATGTTTCTTTTGGAGTAATGGCTTCTTCCTGGCAGAGTGGCCTTTCAGCCCATGTTGATACAGTACTCGTTTCACTGTGGTTATTGACACAATCTTACCATCTTCCGCCATCATCTTCACAAGGTCTCTTGCTTTTGTCCTTGGGTTGATATGCACGTGTCGGACCAAAGCACGTTCATCTCTGGGACACAGAACCCGTCTCCTTCCTGAGCGATAAGATGGCAGTACATTCCCATCTTGTTTATACTTGCGTATAATTGTTTGTACAGATGAACGAGGCACCGTCAGGTATCTTGAAATTGTATCTAAGGATGAGCCAGACTTGTGCAAGTCCACAATTCTCTTCCTGATATCTTCGCTAATTTCTTTAGACTTTCCCATGATACTACAGAAAAAAAAACTATTAGAAGCTTCCAAACACATTACATCATCATATGGGCAGTCCAGAATTGTTTAAAGGCATAGTAATCTTAGTGTGTGTAAACTTTTGACTTTGCAGTAAGTAATAAAAATGACTTAAACATTCTCTCTCTCTCATTATTCTGGCATTTGGCAAATTTTAAAAATTATGGTAATCCTAATTGACCTAAAACGGGAAAGGTTTATTCTGATTTCATGTCAGATATTGAGAAAAACATGCAGATGTGTCTTTTTATATAGTGTATGGAAACTTCTGGTTTCAACTGTATGTGTGTGTGTGTATGTATATATGTATATATTACACATACAGTTATGGCCGAAAGTGTTCACTCCCTTGAAATTGTTTCAGAAAATGAAGTATTTCTCCCAATTATTGCAGTTACATCTGTTTTGCTATACACACTTTATTTTCTTTGTGTGTATTGCAACAACACAAAAAAGCAGAAAAAAAGGCAAATTGGACATAATTTCACACACAGCCCCAAAAATGGTCTGAACAAAATTGTTGGCACCCTCAACTTTAATATTTGGTTGCTCACCCTTTGGAATAAAATAACTGCAATCAATCGCTTCCTATAACCATCAACAAGCTTCTTACACCTCTCAGCTGGAATTTTGACCACTCTTCTTTTGTAAACTGCTCCATGTCTCTCATAGTTGCTGCTACTTCATACCTCTCCAGCGCTATGTTTCCATCCATTTCTGCGGGCTTCTTGAAGTATGTTTGGGGTCATTCTCCTGGAAGAACCATGACCTAGGACGCAAACCCAGCTTTCTGACACTGGGCACTACATTGCGACCCAAAATCCGTTGGTAATATTTTTCAACAATTTTGGTTCTCAAGTACTCAGACAGTTCTCTTCTCTTTCTGTACTCCATGCTTAGTGTGGCACACACAGACACAATGCAAAGATTGAGTCAACTTCTCCACTTTTTATCTGGTTTCAGGTGTGATTTTCATATTGCCCACACCTGTTACTTGCCACAGGTTAGTTTGAATGAGCATCACATGCTTGAAACAAAGTTGTTCACCCACAATTTTGGAAAGGTGCTATCAATTTTGTCCGGCCCATTTTTGGGGTTTTGTATGAAATGATGTCCAATTTGCCTTTTTTCCTTTTGTTTGTTTTTTTCTTTTGTTCCAATACACACAAAGAATATTAAACATGTATATAACAAAACATGTGTAATTGCAATAATTTTCTGGGAGAAATACTTCATTTTCTGGAACAATTTTAAGATTGCCAACACTTTCGGCCGTGGCCATATATAGTAGCTGAGTACAGGTGGCTGCTGGGGCCCCTGATACCATTACTATGTGGCCCTTACACCTGATATACAGTGGTGGCCAAAAGTATTGGCACCCCTGCAATTCTGTCAGATAATACTCAGTTTCTTCCTGAAAATGATTGCAATCACAAATTCTTTGGTATTATTATCTTCATTTAATTTTCTTGCAAAGAAAAAACACAAAAGAGAATGAAACAAAAATCAAATCAATGATCATTTCACACAAAACTCCAAAAATGGGCCAGACAAAAGTATTGGCACCTTCAGCCTAATACTTGGCTGCACAACCTTTAGCCAAAATAACTGCGAACAACCGCTTCCGGTAACCATCAATGAGTTTCTTACAATGCTCTGCTGGAATTGTAGACCATTCTTCTTTGGCAAACTGCTCCAGGTCCCTGATATTTGAAGGGTGCCTTCTCCAAACTGCAATTTTGAGATCTCTGCACAGATGTTCCATGGGATTCAGGTCTGGACTCATTGCTGGCCACCTTAGAAGTCTCCAGTGCTTTCTCTCAAACCATTTTATAGTGCTTTTGGAAGTGTGTTTTGGGTCATTGTCCTGCTGGAAGACCCATGACCTATGAGGGAGACCCAGCTTTCTCACACTGGGCCCTACATTATGCTGCAAACTTTGTTGGTAGTCTTCAGACTTCATAATGCCATGCATACGGTCAAGCAGTCCAGTGCCAGAGGCAGCAAAGCAACCCCAAAACATCAGGGAACTTCCGCCATGTTTGACTGTAGGGACCATGTTCTTTTCTTTGAATGCCTCTTTTTTTTCCTGTACACTCTATGTTGATGCTTTTTCCCAAAAACCTCTACTTTTGTCTCATCTGACCAGAGAACATTCTTCCAAAACGTTTTAGGCTTTCTCAGGTAAGTTTTGGCAAACTCCAGCCTGGCTTTTTTATGTCTCGGGGTAAGAAGTGGGGTCTTCCTGGGTATCCTACCATACAGTCCCTTTTCATTCAGACGCCGACGGATAGTACGGGTTGACACTGTTGTACCCTCGGACTGCAGGGCAGCTTGAACTTGTTTGGATGTTAGTCGAGGTTCTTTATCCACCATCCGCACAATCTTGCGTTGAAATCTCTTGTCAATTTTTCTTTTCCGTCCACATCTAGATAGGTTAGCCACAGTGCCATGGGCTTTAAACTTCTTGATGACACTGCGCACGGAAGACACAGGAACATTCAGGTCTTTGGGGATGGACTTGTAGCCTTGAGATTGCTCATGCTTCCTCACAATTTGGTTTCTCAAGTCGTCAGACAGCTCTTTTGTCTTCTTTCTTTTCTCCATGCTCAATGTGGTACACACAAGGACACAGGACAGAGGCTGAGTCAACTTTACTCTGTTAGAACCCTCCTGTTAGTTTTTGCTATCTTGTGTTTTGCGGTCACGTGACTAGCTGCCTATATATTCCAGCTCCGCCCTTCTGGCTTTGCTGGACTTCAGTGTTTTTTGCCTGTCTCTCTAGCCAGGTGCTTCGGTGCCTATCTCTGTCTAGTTTGCTTGGTCCTCTGGACCTCTAGTACTTTTTGTTCAGTTTGTATTTTTGCTCTGCAACAACTTCTGTTAGGAGGTGTCCATTTTTTGTCCCAGTCCTTAGTTCTTTTAGGGACCCCTCCCTTTATTCTATAGGTCTCTGTTCAGACTAGCCGAGGACGAAGGCGGGTCTGTTCACAAGGAACAGGCTGCCCGCTACATCGTAGGGATTCAGCTTAGTCTTACTGTAGGGACAGCTTTTCCCTTTCTTTCCTTAGTTTATGTTGCAGATCATAACATAATCCATGTTAACTGGCTGCAAGTGTGATTTAGTTATTGCCAATTGTATCCAATTTGGCTTTAGGACAATTCTTTTTGTGTTTTTTCATTGAAGACAAATTAAATGAAGATAATAAGACCAAAGAATTTGTGATTGCAATCATTTTCAGGAAGAAACTGAGTATTATCTGACAGAATTGCAGGGGTGCCAATACTTTTGGCCACCACTGTATAGGAGCTGAGTACAGGCAGCTGCCGGGGCCCCTGATACCATTACTATGTGGCCCTTACACCTGATATATAGGAGCTGAGTACAGGCGGCTGCTGGGGCCCCTGATACCATTACTATGTGGCCCTTACACCTGATATATAGGAGCTGAGTACAGGCGGCTGCTGGGCCCTTGATACCATTACTATGTGGCCCTTACCCCTGATATATAGGAGCTGAGTACAGACGGCTGCTGGGGCCCCTGATACCATTACTATGTGGCCCTTACCCCTGATATATAGGGGCTGAGTACAGGCGGCTGCTGGGGCCCCTGATTCCATTACTATGTGGCCCTTATGACGCGCCCCTGGGCCTACTTGGTGTAGCGTTGCGCACTCGGGGACTACCCGGAGCCGGGCCTGTTGGGGGTAGTAGTCTCGTGGCGGTGACCCGGTCCGTGCCCAGGGAGTCAAACTGTGTGGCAGAGTTTAGCAGTAGATGGTACGGTGTTCGACTACGCCACCCGTTGAATGCGGCTATGAGGCCGCCGCTGCAGGGCAGACCGCTGAGGCCGGTGGTACGATTGTGCAGCGTAGATGGTATAACCCCCAACGGGAGGGGTATGGCCTCAGGGCAGCCGACGTGGATGATGGGGGTAGCAGGAACCACTCAGAGACGATGCGGTGTAGTTCAGGGTCTTTACTGGTGATAAAGATAGACCCTCCCGGAGTACTGGCTAGCGATCGGGGCCTGGTCAGTCTTTGAGCAGATGGGATTTCCCCTGGCTAGGCGGAGTTGTAGGCCTCCCCAACTAATTGTACTCTTCTGGCTACCTTGCTAGAGGCGGGTAAAAGTAGCCCACGTCCCTGAGTGTACCGTGTGGTGCTCACCCGTATGGCCGGTGACTCGGGGCCTTCTAGTGGCTTCCGCTCCACGACGGCGGTGCTGGTCCCACGCGTGTGACCGTGCCTTCGGGTTTCTTGGCCAGAGGACCTGAAATCCCCTGCCGGTCGGTTTCTGCTGCTGGGTAAGGATTAGTCCCCACAGCCTCGGACTCCGGGTCCGGTGGTAACTCTTCAATCATGGCGAGCTCTTCAGCTGCCAGCCCCTGATTCCTTGTAGCACTGCTCCCACTGAACTCCTGATCTTTCTTTCCTATAGCTGCTCCTCTTCTTAACTAACTAACCCTGCCTCAGCCCCAGTTTTATATAGGGGAAGTTCTTCCCCTCCCAGGACTGGGCAGGAGGTGTGGCATGCACAGGATTCCTGACCAAGAGACCTCCCACCTGCTCTCAGACATAATATTGCTATTACTGTGGAAATCAGACCCCTGGGGTGCCACACTTACACCTGATATATAAGGGCTGAGTACAGGCGGCTGCTGGGCCCTTGATACTGACGCGCCCCCTGGGCCAGTGTTGTTGGGGATACCCGGAGCCGGATCAGATGGGGGTTGTAGTCTCCGAGTGGCTGTGACCCGGTCCGTGCCCAGGGTGTCAAGCTCAGTGTGTGGCAGTCCTTATGATGTTACTAAAGTTCTTTATGTCGACTACGCCACCCGTTGAATTGCGGTCACTACGGCCGCCGCTGCAGCAGGGTCCGCTGAGGCTGATGGTGTTTGTGCAGCCCAGGTAGAATAACCCCCAACGGGAGGGGTATAGCCTCAGGGGGTCAGGTGCAGAGGATGGTGGTTGTGGAGGTGCAGTGAGGATGGAAATGAGAGTCAGAGTCGGGCTGTGCAGTTCAGGGTTTGTTTACTTACTGCTGTTCTTGAACCGGTCACTCCGGCCTTGAGTGACCACCCGAGCCGTGCTGCGTCCACCAGGTCCTGGACTCGGCCAACCCCCAAGTAGTTCTGGAGCATGGTTCTGAGCTCCCTTTCTGTCCTGTCCTCGTCTCTGGCCTTCCCCACCAGGGATCCACCTATGTCCGGCTCCCTCGGGCCTCTTGGTGGTAAACCCTTGTCTCTGGGTTCCCTGATCCTATGCGTGGTCTGCCTTCCGGGTGGATATAGTGGGTGGCCGTGGCAGATTCTGCCCACGGCCTCCGGTTCCTGGCTAAGGTGTGCTGTAGCCTCTGCCAGCTTGGGATCCGGTACCCTGTTGCCAACTCTTCACCCTTTGATTTAGTTTGGGCTCTCAGAGTTCCTTCTTTCTCCCCCTCTGGGTCTTTCTTTCTCCTCTCTCACTCTTGGCCTTGGGGCTGCTCTGCTCCTCTGCTTTCCTCCACTGCTCTGCAAAAGACTGACAGACTGACCAGCCTTCTGCAAAAGACTCCTCTGCAAAGACCCTGATCTAAGATGGTGCCCACCTTATATACTCCCTCTATGTGTGAGCTCAGGTGACCAGCACCCAATGAGCTCCTAGCTCTACCCAGACTGCTCCCCCTATCTGCCCCTACACTACTGGGATGTTCCACCCCCCTCCCACTCCAGCCAGGAACAGACACTGTCGTACCTGCACATAAACTGGTGGGAGTACCGTCGGTCTGTTCCTCGGAAATGGGATGTGTGTAGTGCATGCAGCTAACCGAGCTCAGTTCCACACTCCATCCTTACCCGGGAGTGGAATATCACACCTCTGGCTGAGGTGCAATACCCCTGTAGCAGCCGAATCCTCAGGGTGCTACATTCCCCCCTGGTAAATCACAGCACGTCCTCGGGCTGTAAGATACAAACATACATTTTTTTTTTCATAACATAAACATATAAAACATATAAACATTATCAGCAGCATAAACTTTTCATATAAACATTCTTGTTTCTGGTTCCTCTGGTCACGGTGCAACTTGTGACCGGGTAAAGTGCGACAGTCTCTTGTAGTAAAAACAACAGTTTCCTATAAAACCAGTAGGGGGCGCTTTAGGAAGCGCAACTATATACAAGGGAAATATGGCCGCTCTCAGTCCTCGGCCAGGTATTAGGGAGGATTGACCGCTCTCAGTCCTCGGTCAGTGGGAATAGGGACACACGGGGTTAACAGTTCAATTTGCTGGTCCCAACGGGGACTATATTTTAACTAGAACAGTTCTTGTACCCCGACGGGCAACTTTATACAGTCTCTTCACTACCGTACTCAACGACGGCGTCCTCCTGCTCTTTCTTTGTGGACAGTTTCAGTTTCATACCCGTCCGGGTCCTCTTGCTCCTCCTCACACCGCAGCTCCTCCTCCGTCAGGCGATGCACATGGAGGGCGTAGGGTCCTTTGGCACACTTGTGCCGGGTGAAGGTGACCTCGTCCCCTAAATACAGGTCACGACCTCTGTGTCCCTCCGGTAGGTGGGACTCAACGTCTCTCCTGGTCACGAAGACGTCGCCTGGGGTGCGGTGATCCCTGATGAAACCCCACCCATGCTGCAGATTGAACTTTATCACAGTCCCGATGGTACGGGGACCATGCGCTGCACGGGGGTTTCTCCTGGTCCGGCTCTTCTGCTCCGCGCTCCTTATTTGGGCTTGTTGTTCCCGGACCCGCCTCTCTCTCCGCTCCCTCTCAAAGACCTCGAGCTGCTGGCGGCAGCACTCTGCACGCTCCGCTGCGGCTGCCCGAGTCTCCTGAGTGAACCCCATGAGGTCTTCTCCGGTGGGATCCCACTCAAACTGGGTCTCTTCTAGCGGGGGCGTGATCCTCTTTATGGGCTTTGGAGCCGGGATCAGGGGTTCGCACATGGCCCTTGCTTTTTGCAGCTCCAGCTGGATGTATTCCTGGGGCCATACGAAGGGCTGCCCATCCGGGCACGTATGCTGGGCGAACAGGTCCTCACCCAGGTGCGGCACTCTAGAGGTTGAGGGCGCGTTGATGGTAGCTGCGCCCGGGTCGACCAGGCCTTGCGACCAGGCTTGGGGCACCTTAAAGGCAAAGGGCACCGTAAGAACGGCGGCGCCCGTGGTTACTCGGCCCTGCGACCAGGCCGGGGGCTCCGCGGAGGTAGGGGGCGCTGTTGGTATTGCGGCGCCCGGGGGTACTAGGCCTTGCGACCAGGCCGGTGGTATTTCCTGCTTGGCCACGCTCGAGGTCGAGGCGTGTGACGTCACAGGGGTCGCGGCTTCCGTTTGAGGCCTAGTCGGCGGCGGTGACGATGCAGCGACGGGCACGGCAGGGGGAATTTCGGGCTCTGCGACGGGGAGCTGGGGCAGGCACGCGGTTTCCCAGCTCGGGGTAGTGACGTCCCCTTTACCTGCCTCCATTCGTTCGGCTCCCTTCTCGGCGCCGTCTCCGGCCTTCAGTCCTCCTGCGCCATCCTCAGAGGCGGTCTGTCTCCTTGTCTCGGGTGGCGTGCTCCGCTGACGAGTCTCGGTCTGCTGGGCCATCTCTCGGCTCCACTCCGCCAACGTCTCTCGTTGCACCCGGGCCAACCTCTGTGCGAGGCCCTCCAGCGCAGTCTGTGCACACTCCCGGTCTCGGGGGAGCTGTGTTAGGATCTCCAGCAGGCCTTCTGGAGTGGCGACCTGCAACAGGCTCCTGACCACTGGGTCGGTGCTGCCTGGAGTGGCGGCCCGCATCAGGCTCCTGACCACTGGGTCGGTGCTGCCTGGCTCTCCCTCCATCTCCGGGTAGGCTCTCTCTGGACTCTCTTCCAGACGTCTTGTCTCCGGGTGCGCTCTCTCCAGACTTCTCCAGGTGACACCCATCTTTGCTCTCTTCTTCTGTCTCCGCCCACATCGAGGGTGGTCCCGGGGCAACTTGGTGATTGTCAGTTCCAGGGGCAGTTCTCTTACGCTGATGGACACTTCCAGCATCACAGTCTCTGTTGGTGGGCGCGGTTTCCGCTTTTAGCGCCATTCTTCGACCTGGCCCACGATGGGAGGTGGCCTTTTGCCACCCTCTGGCACGCCCATAATGGCGTCCGCTCTTCCAAGGCGGGAAATCTTCGGAAATGGCGGGAATCGTCTCCCAGTGGCGGGAAACTCCATGGATGGCGGGAAAAAGCTGCAAATGGCGGACAACCGGCGGGAAACGACCTGTGATGGGGCCCGATGGCGGGGACCCTCCGGAACCGGCGGGAGACTTCTTTTTAAGGTAACGATGTACTTTTCTTCAGGCACGCAGTACCCGGTTGTTGCGGGCACGTTATCCTGCCGACTACGCCAAAGTTGACGCGCCCCCTGGGCCAGTGTTGTTGGGGATACCCGGAGCCGGATCAGATGGGGGTTGTAGTCTCCGAGTGGCTGTGACCCGGTCCGTGCCCAGGGTGTCAAGCTCAGTGTGTGGCAGTCCTTATGATGTTACTAAAGTTCTTTATGTCGACTATGCCACCCGTTGAATTGCGGTCACTACGGCCGCCGCTGCAGCAGGGTCCGCTGAGGCTGATGGTGTTTGTGCAGCCCAGGTAGAATAACCCCCAACGGGAGGGGTATAGCCTCAGGGGGTCAGGTGCAGAGGATGGTGGTTGTGGAGGTGCAGTGAGGATGGAAATGAGAGTCAGAGTCGGGCTGTGCAGTTCAGGGTTTGTTTACTTACTGCTGTTCTTGAACCGGTCACTCCGGCCTTGAGTGACCACCCGAGCCGTGCTGCGTCCACCAGGTCCTGGACTCGGCCAACCCCCAAGTAGTTCTGGAGCGTGGTTCTGAGCTCCCTTTCTGTCCTGTCCTCGTCTCTGGCCTTCCCCACCAGGGATCCACCTATGTCCGGCTCCCTCGGGCCTCTTGGTGGTAAACCCTTGTCTCTGGATTCCCTGACCCTATGCGTGGTCTGCCTTCCGGGTGGATATAGTGGGTGGCCGTGGCAGATTCTGCCCACGGCCTCCGGTTCCTGGCTAAGGTGTGCTGTAGCCTCTGCCAGCTTGGGATCCGGTACCCTGTTGCCAACTCTTCACCCTTTGATTTAGTTTGGGCTCTCAGAGTTCCTTCTTTCTCCCCCTCTGGGTCTTTCTTTCTCCTCTCTCACTCTTGGCCTTGGGGCTGCTCTGCTCCTCTGCTTTCCTCCACTGCTCTGCAAAAGACTGACAGACTGACCAGCCTTCTGCAAAAGACTCCTCTGCAAAGACCCTGATCTAAGATGGTGCCCACCTTATATACTCCCTCTATGTGTGAGCTCAGGTGACCAGCACCCAATGAGCTCCTAGCTCTACCCAGACTGCTCCCCCTATCTGCCCCTACACTACTGGGATGTTCCACCCCCCTCCCACTCCAGCCAGGAACGGACACTGTCGTACCTGCACATAAACTGGTGGGAGTACCGTCGGTCTGTTCCTCGGAAATGGGATGTGTGTAGTGCATGCAGCTAACCGAGCTCAGTTCCACACTCCATCCTTACCCGGGAGTGGAATATCACACCTCTGGCTGAGGTGCAATACCCCTGTAGCAGCCGAATCCTCAGGGTGCTACAATACCATTACTATGTGGCCCTTACACCTGATATATAGGAGCTGAGTACAGGCGGCTGCTGGGGCCCCTGATACCATTACTATGTGGCCCTTACCCCTGATATATAAGGGCTGAGTACAGGCGGCTGCTGGGGCCCCTGACACCATTACTATGTGGCCCTTACACCTGATATAAAAGGGCTGAGCACAGGTGGCTGCTGGGGGCCCTGATACCAGTACTATGTGGCCCTTACACCTGATATATAAGGGCTGAGTACAGGCGGCTGCTGGGGCACCTGATACCATTGCTATGTGGCCCTTACACCTGATATATAAGGGCTGAGTACAGGCGGCTGCTGGGGCCCCTGATACCATTGCTATGTGGCCCTTACACCTGATATATAAGGGCTGAGTACAGGCGGCTGCTGGGGCCCCTGATACCATTGCTATGTGGCCCTTACACCTGATATATAAGGGCTGAGTACAGGCGGCTGCTGGGGCCCCTGATACCATTACTGTGTGGCCCTTACACCTGATATATAAGGGCTGAGTACAGGCGGCTGCTGGGGCCCCTGATACCATTACTATGTGGCCCTTACACCTGATATATAGGAGCTGAGTACAGGCGGCTGCTGGGGCCCCTGATACCATTACTATGTGGCCCTTACACCTGATATATAGGAGCTGAGTACAGGCGGCTGCCGGGGCCCCTGATACCATTACACTGGTGCCTTGTTATTAGGTCAATTCCATTATAAAACATTGTATCCGTCATTGTTGAGCTCTGCTGGGACTGTGTATCCCGCCTGCATTGCATAATGGGGCCCCTGAATACTCTGCACATAAGGGCCCATAGCTCTAATTATGTTGTTTGCAATAGTCGCCCTCCTGCCACCCTGTAATATCGGGTCCCTGCCTGGTGTGGCCCCTATGACTTAATGTCCCCCTGTAAGTGCAGTACACCAGTTATCAGTCTACACGGCCAGGGTCCTGGACCCCTGTTGTTTTTGTACTGACTTTGTAATATATGCTCATTATCAGGGCGCCCTCTTCTCAGTCATCCATCTAATCATCCGTCTGTCTCATCCATATTTGCCATATGGAGGTTTCCAGAAATAGGGCAGAACCTACTGGACTTCTGTGAAAGTTGACGAATCTGTTGAGCGCGGCTGAAGCCTCCTGGGAGCCGAGGTAAAATCAGTGGCCGTGGTAAAATTGTGGAGCGGTGGGGTCTGAAAAAGGAATCATGGCTATAAGGACAACGTTTGCACAAAGTGATTTCTTTCCTGCCCAACAGCCACTGTGTAAACCTGACAAAAATGCCCCCATCTATCCATCCATTCATCACTCTCATACTCTGTCTATGCAGGTATGTATCTCATCATTCTTCCTTACGGAGTTTCACATGGACCAGTCGGGGCTTTGGTCCGAACTCCCCCACAAAACTGGATTCGGTAGTGTGACGAGGCCATAGGCTTAGTAGACTGCGCCTCCAGTAGGCGTACACACCTGATGCACGACAGAGGGCACATTCACTCTGTCTGGACCATTATAGTCTATGGCCACGTCAGATCATATGCCCGAATCCCGTTCAGGTAAAGGCTGCAGCAGGTGGCTGCTGCCTTCTGTGCCCCTCTCCTCCGCCACTGCCATTCCCCCCAACACCCAGAGCCACAGTGTATGTATATATATATATATATATATATATATATATATATATATATATATATACACTACTCAAAAAAATAAAGGGAACACTTAAACAACAGAATATAACTCCAAGTAAATCAAACTTCTGTGAAATCAAACTGTCCACTTAGGAAGCAACACTGATTGACAATCAATTTCACATGCTGATGTGCAAATGGAATAGACAATAGATGGAAATTATTGGCAATTATCAAAACACTCTCAATAAAGGAGTGGTTCTGCAGGTTGGGACCACAGACCACATCTCAGTACCAATGCTTTCTGGCTGATGTTTTGGTCACTTTTGAATGTTAGTTGTGCTCTCACACTAGTGGTAGCTTGAGATGGACTCTACAACCCACAGAAGTTGCTCAAGTAGTGCAGCTCTTCCAGGATGGCACATCAATGCGTGCTGTGGAAAGAAGGTTTGCTGTGTCTGTCAGCGTAGTGTCCAGAGGCTGGAGGCGCTACCAGGAGACAGGCCAGTACACCAGGAGACGTGGAGGGAGCCGTAGGAGGGCAACAACCCAGCAGCAGGACCACTACCTCCGCCTTTGTGCAAGGAGGAACAGGAGGAGCACTGCCAGAGCCCTAAAAAATGACCTCCAGCTGACCACAAATGTGGATGTGTCTGCACAAACGGTTAGAAACCCACTCCATAACGGTGGTATGAGGGCCCGACGTCCACAGATGGGGGTTGTGCTCACAGCCCAACACCGTGCAGGACGCTTTGCATTTGCCACAGAACACCAGGATTGGCAAAGTCGCCACTGGCACCCTGTGCTCTTCACAGATGAAAGCCGGTTCACACTGAGCACATGTGAGAGACGTGACAGAGTCTGGAGACGCCGTGGAGAGCGATCTGCTGCCTGCAACATCCTTCAGCATGACCGGTTTGGCAGTGGGTCAGTAATGGTGTGGGGTGGCATTTCTTTGGAGGGCCGCACAGCCCTCCACGTGCTCGCCAGAGGTAGCCTGACTGCCATTAGGTACCGAGATGAGATCCTCAGACCCCTTGTGAGACCATGTGCTGGTGCGGTTGGCCCTGGGTTCCTCCTAATGCAGGACAATGCCAGACCTCATGTGGCTGGAGTGTGTCAGCAGTTCCTGCAAGATGAAGGCATTGAGGTTATGGACTGGCCCGCCCGTTCCCCAGACCTGAATCCGATTGAGCACATCTAGGATATCATGTCTCGCTCCATCCACCAACGTCACGTTGCACCACAGACTGTCCAGGAGTTGGCGGATGCTTTAGTCCAGGTCTGGGAGGAGATCCCACAGGAGACCATCCGCAACCTCAGGACATTACATCAAAGTTGAATGAGCCTGTAGTGTGTTTTTCCACTTTAATTTTGGGGGTGACTCCAAATCCAGGCCTCCATTGGTTAATAAATGTGATTTCCATTGATGATTTTTGTGTGATTTTGTTTTCAGCACATTCAGCTTTGTACAGAACACAGTATTCAATGAGAATATTTCATTCATTCAGATCTAGGATGTGTTATTTCAGTGTTCCCTTTATTTTTTTGAGCAGTGTATATATAAATATACCAGGATGGGGGATATTAACAGAATTGGGGGACATTACCCCTATAACAGTGTAAGCAGCAGACCCCCTCCCCCTTAACAGGGCATAATGACCACATTTTTTGCTTACATTTTTTTTCTATTTTCCTCCTCTAAAACCTAGGTACGTCTTATGGTCCGGTGCGTCTTATAGTCCGAAAAATACGGTATATGCATTCAGTATATATATACTACTAGCTATTGAACCCGTTCTACGCCCGGGTGGCGAGCATTTTTATTGGTATATGGTCTCCCATGCTGGTATGTGCTGCCCCCCTCCTTGTATTTGTGCTGCCCCCATCCTGTCCCCACCATACAATCCTGGTATGCGTGGTACCCCTCACCCCCAATCCTGGTATGCGTGGCACCCCTCACCCCCAATCCTGGTATACGTGGTACCCCTCATCCCTATCCTGGTATGTGTGGCACCCCTCATCCCTATCCTGGTATGTATGGTACCCCTCATCCCTATCCTGGTATGTATGGTACCCCTCATCACTATCCTGGTGTGTATGGTATCCCTCATCCTGGTATGCATGGTACCCCATCCCTCATCCCGGTATGCATGGCACTCCATCCCTCATCCCCAATCCCGGTATGCGTGGCACCCCTCATCCCCAATCCCGGAATGTGTGGCACCCCTCATCCCCAATCCCGGCATGCGTGGCACCCCTCATCCCCAATCCCGGCATGCGTGGCACCCCTCATCCCCAATCCTGGCATGCGTGGCATCCCTCATCCCCAATCCCGGCATGCGTGGCACCCCTCATCCTCAATCCTTGTATGTGTGGCACCCCTCATCCCCAATCCCGGTATGCGTGGCACCCCTCATCCCCAATCCCGGTATGCATGGTCCCCTCACCCCCCAATCCTGGTATGCGTGTTACCCCTCACCACCCAATCCTGGTATGCGTGGCACCCCTCACCCCCGCAATCCTGGTATGCGTGGCACCCCTCACCCCCCAAATCCGGGTATGCGTGGTACCCCTCACCGCCCAATCCTGGTATGTGTGGCACTCCTCACCCCCCAATCCTGGTATGTGTGGCACCCCTCACCGCCCAATGCTGGTATGCATGGTACCCCTCACCCCCAATCGTGGTATGTGTGTTATCCCTCACCCCCCAATCCTGGTATGCGTGGTACCCCTCAGTTAACAAAATGCAGAGTAAAGTTTGATGGATGAACCAAGATCTCAGTAATAATAATTGTAATAATAATTGTATTTTTTTTTTTATTAATATTAGGATAGAAGGGAGGGACAAAACCAGGAACAGAATCAGTAGGCAAACTCATAGTCAGGAGGACAGCCGGGGTCAGATACCAGGTGATCAGTAACCGCCACGTCTGCGAGCAGTATGAATACCGCGGAGCCTGGTGACAGAGGTGATACTGAGATTGTCCGGGCAGAGATGTAACAGTCAGAAGGCCACCGGTAGATGGTGAAGGTCCTTCTGTACAGCTCCAGCAGTGATGGTGGATCTGCTGGACTTCAGGGCGCTGGATGCGGAGGTTTACCGTCTTTTAGATGTCTCTAGGGGAACGGTGACAACACGCAAATACGCGAGCAGCCCTGGATAATCCACGCCGGCAGGATGATAAGATCCGGCGGAAGATGGAACCTATGAGAAGAGAAGGAAATATAATGTAAGTGATGGGACTCCATATGACATGATACTACTGTGCGGTCACTGTGGCCGGACGCAGAGGAATCTCATCACACAGAGGTCAGGGATCATCGTCAGCCATCATACATGTGACAATCCCATCACCGACAGATGACATCTGCTCCACATGAATTATTCTCACTGACGACATCACACAACATGGAGATGACTCTCACACTTACCTCGTCTCTTTTTCCCCTTTTTCCCATTTTCTGATTTTTCGTTGTCAGCTGGAAATTCTGATCAGAAAGAAGAAAAAACAACAACTCACTAAAGACATATTGTTATGGGGTCTGCATTGTATCGCTCCTGTATATAGTACATAGATTGTTCTAGTCCTGTCCCCTATAGTCCTGACAATCTGGTATTACACAATAGGGCAGAATAAGTCCTATATACCGGACATGACCTCATATGAGGGGCATTAGATGTGTCACTAATATGGAGCAGTGAACGCCCTGTGTGCCGCCATATGGTGCATCCCTAATGAGCGATATTCTACTATAGGAGACGATATCTCATTATGATGGCGGAGGTTACTGGATGCAACAATGTATCACAGAATCCATGATAATACTGTACAAAATTACAGAAATGGAGACACAGTATGGGCCCATGGGCAAAGTAATTGGGTTCCTTGAAACATGGATAACATAGGAGACCCATTAAAGAAAAACTATGTGGAAATATTTCACCCTTGATGACAACATTCACATTGTTTGTGCTATAGACATGTACATACCTGACAATGGGGACGAGGACGGCAAGCTGGTTATAGCATCGTCTCTAGCAGATTCAGGAAAAGATCCTTTCTGCCTGTTAGGAAGAAGAAAAACGTGTAAATCACAAGTAAATTCAGTATAAATGGGATTGTCTCACTAGAAGAACCCCAACTATAAGGCTTAATAGGACATATGAAAGTCATAGTGGGGAAGTCTCCTGCTCAAAACTACCTTCTATGGAAACAACTAGCAACAATGGCCGGCATGTAATACTACATATCTCCTGCAGTGTGGGCAAAACTAACAATGCCTGACCGGCAGCAATTATGGGTTGTTATCTCCAGCGGATTCTGAAGCCAATAGCCAATGACCGCTGATCATGGGGCGGTGGATGCTGCATTCAATATTATGGTATTTATGTCCTATATTTGGTATTGTGCACATATATTAGCCTGGAGCTCCCAATAATGACCCCATAATCTACTCACATTTCTGAGATGTTTCTGCTGGATGCCGGGGTACACTCTGGAGGAAACTTGATAGCGGTGGTACAGAGCTAAAAAAGGACAAAAATAAGATATGAAATTCAATTTTTTACTTTTAGAGGTCTTTTTATGTATTCTGGATTTATTGATCACTTACTTTAGAAAGCCTTTTAGAGGATGTTGTAAAATTTTGGAAGAAAAGGCTCTCATTATCCTCACTTGTGTCCTTCTCCTCTGAGACAATAGGCTTGTTTGTATCAGCATGATCTACAAGACATAGGTAATGAAGTGTTATTAGCGGTTGTCAGTATAACATAGTCACCATTTATCACTACTATTAATGGGAACCGATTGTCACATATTATTGAAGACGAGACAAACAGCCGCTTAGTCTAGATGACGTCTTCTACTTACTGATAAATAAGCTGGTGTCCTCATCTGAAACAAGCCGAGGAATGTACTCCGGCTTCTGACTTAGAAGGTTTTCAAATTCTAAGTCACTCAGGAATGGATAACTCTTGATCTCAAATGCTCCTCCTGGAAAAAGAAAAACAAAAGTGATGCGGACATTGTTAGAGGCTGCTCCATATCTGAACAGTATATCTTAATCTTAAGTAATGACAAAACCGAAGGAAACAAACTGAAAGTTATATTATGGAGAACTAGAAATAGGCAAGCAGATAGAGAAGTGCTGATCCTCATGGACAGGAGCGATGGGTCCTCGTTGTAAAAAGTGAATATTAATACTAATAAAGTATATCAGTTACCTGTCCCAAGTCTTTGTGCAGGATTTGTTCTGAGCAGGTCATTAATAAGGTCCTGAGCATCGGGGGGAGGAGCGCGATCCCAATCCCAAATTATGTCTCCTGTTATATAGAAAATTACAGAAAATAAAACCTCTGTTTTGGACTGTAAGATAAAGTAGAGGAAATAACTAAATTCATGTAACCAGTCAAAGCAATGATCGGATTATTCTACTTACCAGTGACAATATTTTTATAGAGCTCAGATAGGGAATCCCCATGAAATGGTACATATCCCACCAGAAACTCATGCAGGATGATTCCCATTGACCACCAGTCGGCAGGTCTTCCATAGCCTTTCTTCAGAATGATTTCTGGGGCCATGTAAAGCGGGGTGCCACAGTCCTGGAAACCAACAGAAGGTAGAAATGAGAATCGATGAAATTATTATTATGACAAGTTCTCGACATAAAAACTCAATGACAGAAGATAAAATATCAGTTGAAAAGTTCTCTAGAAATGAAGAACGTAGAGAAGAGACAATAGTGTGATGAGATTTGTAAAGAACCATCTAAGTTCCTGTAAGTGATGCCAACCTCATGGTCCTGGAACTCTCTGGCGATGTCCTCCAATGATTCCTTGTGGGTGTTGGTTTCTGGTATCATGACACCAACTTTTGAAATCCCAAAATCGGCGACTTTAATGTGTCCAGCCGGTGTAATCAGGAGGCTGTGAAAGAGAAGATGGTTTTAGGCTCACGGGCTGTCTGGTAATAAATGATAACTTTCCCCCCTTTATTAAACTATAGGGGGCACTTACTTCTCTGGCTTCAGGTCTCTATGCAACACACCATAGCTGTGCAGGTATTCCACAGCAAGTATCGCTTCAGCAAAGTACAGGCGGGCCAAGGGGACAGATAAAGGACCCCTGGTGCTTAGGAGGGTCCCACAGTCTCCACCTATAGAAGAAAGGAAATATGAGCGGTGAGGGGTTTATACAGCAGATCACCACGATGGATCATGAGAAGTGAGCGGAGACATTGGGGCAGGAGAGAATATATACAGATATAATGTATAGAGCACAGAATATTAGTCTGAGGTCATGGTGAGATGTCGTCCATGTCACTAATAAAGTGATGTCTCATCTCGTCTACAGCTGGCGATACTGACGTGCTCAGTGCGGACATACAGGGAGATCACACACATCAATGACTTTCCATAATATCTATAGTAAATGCTCTGCGGGGATGTAACCGTCCACGGGGACAAGTCCTAATGATATGAGCGCTGATAAGATGTCAGCAGACATGGGCTGAATATAATACATGTACATGTCCTACCTCCTACATACTCCATGACCATACACAGGTGAGATCTAGTAGGGAAGGAGCAGAGCATGGAGGTCACAAAGGGACAGTCAGCGAATGTCAGGATGTCCCTCTCCAGATAGGCCCCTTCCACATGTTTTGGAGTATCCAGGTCCCGCTTGGCAATTTTCTTCATAGCGAAGATCTTCTGTGAGTCTTTATGGTGAACTAAGTGGACGGACCTGGAGAGAAGAAGAAACCATGGTTTATAGTGAATCCTTATTAACAGTCCGTCTATAGAAGTCATTATATGATCTTCTGTTCTAATGTTTAATACCAGAAGTCCGACCATTACTAGAAATCCACATCTAGAAATACATTAAATAATACTACATAGATCATCTATGGGAGGGTCTACACAATGCCACGTCTGCCAGACCCTCACCCAGGTCACGTTATCACCTTTCACCTCAGATCATGTCCCTATGATAACACTGAATGGCAAAGCACAGAGGATGAAGCATTATCATAGGGAACCCTGAGAAATGTGGCTTATGCTAACTGAAATCTCACCCAAAAGATCCGCTGCTGATCAGCTTAGATGTTTCGTAGTCGCTCATACGCGGCTTTCTCGCTGGGATCAATGATTCCATCAAGTCCTAGAAAAGAAGAAGAAGAAGAAATGATATTAAGATCTAGAAGCTGCTGGAGAAAATCTCCAGATGCAGAAACGTCTCCCCCTATATTATGTCCCAGCTGATGTCACTGATCCGATAGGTGAGCAGAAACCTGCTGACGGATTCCCTATAATATAAACGCTATTATCTAATGCAATAGTGTCATCTCCTCTAATAATAGAGGCGCCCCCTGGTTATATGGGGGATAATACTGGACGGGTCATTCACACCCCGTGATCTGGTGATACACAGACATCTACCTCTATAATACTTACACCGGCAGGTTCTTGGATCTCCGGGATCTCTAAGATTACACTGTCAGGATCCAACAGCTCAGTTGTTTCTAAAATAGCGATAAAATGATGAGGAAATAAAATGTATTAGAGGATATTAATCCTACAGACATAATACAGCAATATAATGGAGAAATGACTATTCTGTATGGAGGACTATGTGGGGCCATTATTCTTTATGGAGGACTATGTGGGGCCATTATATTGTATGGAGGACTATGTGGGGCCATTATTCTGTATGGAGGACTATGTTAGGCCTATTATTCTGTATGGTGGAATATGTGGGGCCCATTATTCTGTATGGAGGACTATATGGGGCCCATTATTCTGTATGGAGGACTATGTGGGGCCCATTATACTGTATGGAGGACTATGTGGGGCCTATGATTCTCTATGGAGGACTTTGTGGGGCCCATAATACTTTATGGAGGACTATGTGGGCCCATAATACTGTATGGAGGACTATGTGGGGCCTATTATTCTCTATGAAGGACTATGTGGGGCCCTTTATACTCTACGGTGGACTATGTGGGGCCCATAATACTGTATGGAGGACTATGTGGGGCCCATTAATCTCTATGAAGGACTATGTCGGGCCCATTATTCTGTATGGAGGACTATGTGGGGCCCATTATTCTGTATGGAGGATTATGTGGGGTCAATTATCCTGTATGGAGGACTATGTGGGGCCATTATACTGTGTGGAGGACTGTGTGGGGCCATTATTCTGTATGGAGCACTATGTGGGGCCATTATTCCATAAGGAGGACTATGTGGGGCCATTATTCCTTATGGAGGACTATGTGGGGCCATTATATTGTATGGAGGACTATGTGGGGCCATTATGCTGTATGGAGGACTATGTGGGGCCTATTATTCTGTATGGTGGAATATGTGGGGTCCATTATTCTGTATGGAGGACTATGTGGGGCCCATTATTTCGTATGGAGGACTATGTGGTGCCCATTATACTGTATGGAGTACTATGTGGTGCCCATTATACTGTGTGCCGGACTATGTGGGGCCCATTATTCTGTATGGAGGGCTTTCTGGGGCACGTTATTCTGTATGGATGACTTTGTGGGACCCATTATTCTGTATGGAGGACTATCTGGTGCCCATTATTCTGTGTGGAGGACTTTGTGGGGCCCATTATTCTGTTTGGAGGACTTGTGTGGCCCATTATTCTGTGTGGAGGACTATGTGGGGCATTATTCTGTATGGAGGACTATGTGGGGCCCATTATTCTGCATGGAGCACTATGTGGGGCCCATTATTCTGCATAGAGGACTATGTGGGACCCATTATTCATTATGGAGGACTTTGTGGGACCCATTATTCGTTATGGAGGACTTTGTGGGACCCATTATACTGCATTCTGGTTGGCTCGTGACTTTTTCCAAGTTTTTCATTTTGGCTCTCTGTATGTTTGATTACAGAGTGGAAAGAGTAACTATGACATTATCCCCTGTTCTCTTTAATATCCGGATATCTCCTGTAGAAGGTTGTGTGATCGGCTCACCTGTAGTCAGATCGCTGCTCGGCCCCGGCTGACTCGTATTAGGGTCAGGGGTCTCTGGGGTCACATTTTGCTCGTCTTCGGTGTCGCCTTCTGGTGTCTCCTGATTGATAGAATATATAGAATTACCACGAGGAACCTTCCACTAAATCACCAAATCCACAAATCAGGAAGGACTAAACCCGCATTTACAGATGCACCAACTGTAACTATACAGATCAGGCGCCATCATGAGGACTTTTATCAGATAAAATGGATTAAGATGAGGTAACATTGCAAAAACATTAATATGGATAATAGAGGGAGACAGAGGCGGAAATACAGACTTCCCACCACTGAGCTGTGACTACATCTGCAGAATACAGACTGCCATCAGCAGAGACAGGCGGCCATATTACCTCCTGTGCTTGCCAGGAGCTGACAGGGAGGCCGATAAGATCTAACACCAGATCTTCTGATATCTGGCTGGTGATCTGGAGAAGATCAGAAAACAAGGACGTGTGGTAGAGAAGATGATGGATCCTTACCGGGCGTTCCGATGAGCGGGCCGGACCTTCCAGTACACACAGGACTTTTTCGGCCAGTTCTTTAACAAAAGACAAATCTCCATATTGAGATCTTTTTTCTGCCTATAAAGAAGAAAAGAAACACAAATGAATAATCTCGAGATGAGAAAGATCACAATGAAGGCCGCCATTGTATCTGACGTCTGCTCCTCTCTGCAGATACATTGACTACATATCTGGGGTCTTGTCCTGTTTTATATTGGAAGAAAGAAGAAGCTTCTATCCCACCGTTATTATCCATTATTGTGGAGAAGATTTGTGCGGAGCGTCCACCATTTACCTGCTGTGGAATGTCCTAATGTTCCATAGCGAGAAACTGCAAGTGCTCAGTCACTATGGAGCCAACAACGGCAGCCATGACCCTGTGTAGATTGTACACAGTGACTGTGAGCTCTGATGTCATAATGGCCGACCATCACTAGTGATGTCATCATGGAATCTTGTGATGGAATCTTATAGCGGCGGCTCTGCACAAATACATGCTGCCAAGCAATATTTAAAGTGTGTGGGGGCTCATGCTGTATATAGGGGGCTATGTGACGGCTCAGCTATTTATAGCGGGCTATGTGAGGGCTCATGCTGTATATAGAGGGCTATGTGAGAGCTTGGCTGTATATAGAGGGCTATGTGAGGGCTCATACTCTAAATAGGATTCTGTGTGTGAGCTCATACTGTACATTGGTGCTATGTATGGGCTCTTACTGTATAAAGGGAGCTGTGTGTGGGCTCTTCCTGTATATAGGGTATGTGTGTGGGCTCTTTCTGTATGTAGGGGGATGCCAGCACACTTAATTCTGCTCAATATTAAGTGATACAGTTAATAATATAAAATATAATTCATATGTTAATATTGAGCA
This sequence comes from Phyllobates terribilis, assembly GCF_046119375.1. Taxonomy (NCBI): domain Eukaryota; kingdom Metazoa; phylum Chordata; class Amphibia; order Anura; family Dendrobatidae; genus Phyllobates; species Phyllobates terribilis. The sequence continues at coordinate 2,909,921 of NW_027362952.1, read as the reverse complement.
GAATTAATTTCAGCCTATTGATTCAGCCTACACAACAGTCACATTTCTCATTTGGCCCCTCAGTAATATTACTTTCCCACCCCTGCTCTATTATGTATAGCGCTCTGTTATGTGTAGTGCACCCGAGCACCTGCATGTTAATCGCGTGACTTATCACATGATCTATCAAAGGCAATTTTGTGACATGTCATGTGATACATCGGGTGCTGGGAGCCCACGGCTCCTAAACTGCCCAGGGCCCTGGCTACTCTTAATCAGCCCCTGCTTCTATCCCACCATTATTATCCATTATTGAGAAGTTTTATGCGGATCTTCCGCCACTTACCTGCTGTAGTAATGTCCTGATGTTCTGAGGTAAATCCGTCAGATACTCTGAGGTGAGATGACCTCGGTGGTATTTGGTCAGGCAGTCCCTTACAAGCTCCACCACCAGCCGGTGAGTGAAGCTGAGGACGCCATCGGGTGGTAGAAGCACAATCTCAGGGCGATTGGTGGTAAGAATCTCCCATAGAGCTTCTACTTGAAGATTGTCCAAAAGTAATTCAGCCATAGAAGCTGCAAGTGCGATCAGTCACTATATATAATAGCGAGAAACTGCAAGTGCGCTCAGTCACTATGGGATAGCGAGAAACTGCAAGTGCGATCAGTCACTATAGAATAGCGAGAAACTGCAAGTGCGCTCAGTCACTATGAAGCCAACAAAGGCAGCCGTGACCCTGTGTACATTGTATATATAGTGACTGTGAGCTGTGATGTCATAATGCCCGACCATGACCTGTGATGTCATCATGGAATCTTGTGATGGAATCTTCAAGGAATGGCTCTACACACATACTTGCTGCCTAGCAATATGCTTTTTTGGCCGTCCTCTTTTATTTCCAAATACAACACAACCAGGATAAGGGAATGTTCACACGTTGCGTTTTTGCAGCATTTTTTTCCACACCAAAAACCAGGTTGTACTCAGGAAAAACACTGCATACAATCCACACTTATTTGCTGTGTTTTTGCAGTGTTTATACTTGTGGGTTTTTTTTTTTCATTCATTTGAATGGGTGAAAAATGTTGCAAAACCCCTGAAAGAATTAACATCCTGCAAATTTAAAATAAAAAAAGGAAAAAAACGCAGCATGTGAATGAGACTTTAGAAATCTCATTCACTAAGCTGGTACTGTAAAACGCAGTGTTTTAGCAGCAGAAAAATAACCCTGAAAAAAATGCCACTTGTGAACATTCCTCAAAGATATAATAGTCATATTATGGGAAATATTGTGTATATTTATTCCTCGCGTGTCTTTTTTTACCAAATAACATTTACCTCATTGGTTGGAGAGTTTACTATTAACAACTGTGACAAATATTGAAGAATTAATGATAAGTGACCCAAGTGATCAATCATTTACGTCATTAATGGTGATGGGCGAGCACTAAAATGCTCGATGCTCGGGTCGAGCACATTGGAATACTCGGCTGCTCGACCCGAGCAATGAGCCCAATGTAAGTCTATGGGAAACTCGAGCATTTTTCAGGCGGCTCCCCCCGGCGGTCTGCAGAGGGCCTAAAAATTGCCCAAATCGATGGGAACAGTGCTCAAATGACATGGGAACAGCATGGGGAAGACCCCTGGAAGCATTTCTGACTCCCAGGTCACTGCTGTCAACAACGTTGTCAGAAATATTTATGCCACTTTTACGGACTCACAATAAAATATACAAAAACGAAACCAAAATGGATTTTCCTGGGAAGTATGTTAAGGAACATCCTTTCCAGGGTTATGACTTGTATATAAGGGAAAATAAATAACCAAAAACAAAGATACTCCTCCACACCTTGGGCTATGTTCACACGTAGCGTTTTTGATGCGTTTTTGCACTTTTGCATTGCTTTCAACCAACACAAATGCATTCACCAGGAAATGTCATTTTAACATTTTACAACCTTATCTGGCCATGTGTTGTGTGACACGTCATCAGACACATGCATACAGTGCTGAAAAGACATGGGAACAGCATGGAAGCATCTCTGACTCCCAGGTCACTGCCTAAAAGTGTGCCCATCATAAGAGATGCTTGGCGCATGCGAAGATGCCTCCCGCCATGGACCTGTCGTTACAGACTTGCAACAATCACCGTCCACGTCCTTGTCCCTCCTCAGCGTTCAGTTCCTTGGAATGCAAGTGCAAGTATGCAGGCAGCCACCCACCTACCCACCGGCTGCAATACTATACTGACAAATTTTTGACAGCTACTTGCACTTGAAATGTAGCCTTTTAGGCTCGTGGAGGCAGAAGCTTTTCATAACCACATGTCGGCGGCGGCCGGGTGTCCATACTCTTTCCCCAGCCACCACTATATTTCCCGGTATCGCCTCTGCCTTCCACAAGCACGGGTCCCACAACATTACCCGTGCCCTCCCCAGTGCACTTACTGAGAAGGACCGCCTAACCACAAACATGTGGACAGGTGAACGTGGCCAGGGACGGTACATAGCCAGTCCACAACTTTTTTTTTGCTGACAGTTGTATTTAGCTCGGTGAAAGGACTGGCATAGAGGGAAACCGTATCTAACCTGGGTGTCATTTCTCCCAGGAAGTCCTGTAATTCAGCTTGTTGCAGAAGCAATGGCAGTCCGTCCAACATCAACTCGCACTTGTCGGTGGTGCTTTGACACACACACATCTTTCTTTTCGCATTTTATTTCTTGAATACAGAGTTGGACAATGGCCTGATCTGTAATGCTTTTTGAGAAATAACATGCATAAGCATGGCCGATCCACATTAAAAAAGCAGCCACAGAGTGTCCGGAAACCTTCCCCCACAATTTTATTAGCCAGGGCAGCTTTTCGGCAGGGTTGGACGGGCCCACCAGAGAACCGGAGACTACTCCGGCGGGCCCTGGCTTCTCCTTCTGGAGAGTTCATAGTGCCGAGGTGAGGCCATGATGATGATAGAGGCCACCATCTGCTTAGTTTTCTGTTACTTGAAATGCAAGTGCAAGTATGCAGCCATCCACCCACCCACAGGCCGCAACACTAAACTGCCAGATTTCTGGGCAGCTGTTTGCACTTGAAATATGGCTTTTTAAGCTCGTGGAGGCGGAAGCTGTCCACAATCTTATGGCGGCGGCGACTGGGTATCTATACTCGGTCCCCAGCCGCCATTATTTTTTCCGGTATTGTCTCCGCCTTCCACAAGCATGGGTCCCACAACATTACCCGTGCCCTCCCCAGTGGAAGGACTGCCTAACCACAAACACGTGGACAGGTGAATGTGGCCAGAGACGGTACGGAGCCAGTCCACAACTTTTTTTGCTGAGAGTTGTATTTAGCTCGGTGAAAAGACTGGCGTAGAGGGGAACATCATACTGTGTGTGGGGGAATGTACTGTGGGGGCATCATACTGTGTGGGGGGAATGTACTGTGGGGACATCATACTGTGTGTGTGGGGGAATGTACTGTGGGGACACCATACTGTGTGTGGGGGGGAAATGTACTGTGGGGACATCATACTGTGTGGGGGGAATGTACTGTGGGGGCATCATACTGTGTGTTGGAGAAATGTACTGTGGGGGCATCATACTGTGTATGTGTGGGAATTTACTGTGGGGACATCATACTGTGTGTGGGGGAAATGTACTGTGGGAGCATCATACTGTGTGTGGGGGCGAATGTACTGTGGGGACATCATACTTTGTGTGGGGGGGATGTACTGTGGGGGCATCATACTGTGTGTTGGAGAAATGTACTGTGGGGGCATCATACTGTGTATGTGTGGGAATTTACTGTGGGGGCATCAAACTGTGTGTGGGGAGGAATGTACTGTGGGGAATCATACTGTCTGTGGGGGGAATGTACTGTGGGGACATCATACTGTGTGTGGGGGAATGTACTGTGGGGACATCATATTGTGTGTGGGGGGAATGTACTGTGGGGGTATCATACTGTGTGTGGGGGAATGTACTGTGGGGACATCATACTGTGTGTGGGGGAAATGTACTGTGGGAGCATCATACTGTGTGTGGGGGGAATGTACTGTGGGGACATCATACTTTGTGTGGGGGGGATGTACTGTGGGGGCATCATACTGTGTGTGGGGGAATTTACTGTGGGGGCATCATACTGTGTGTGAGAATTTACTGTGGGGACATCATGCTGTGTAGGGGCATTATATTGTGTGTGAGGGGGAATATACTGTGGGGGCATCATACTGTGTGTGTGGGAATGTACTGTGGGGGCATCATACTGTGTGTGGGGAGGAATGTACTGTGGGGGCATCATACTGTATGTGTGGGGGGAATGTACTGTGGGGACATCATACTGTGTGTGGAGAAATCTATTGTGGGGACATCATACTTTATGGGGAGGAATGTACTGTGGGGGCATCATACTGTGTGTGGGGAGGAATGTACTGTGGGGCCATCATACTGTGTGTGGGGGGGTGTACTGTGAGGACATCATACTGTGTGTGGGGGGGAATGTACTGTGGGGACATCATACTGTGTGTGGTGGAATGTACTGTGGGGACATCATACTTTGTCGGGGGAATGTACTGTGGGGGCATCATAATGTGTGTGTGAATAGCTGTTTATCATCGTACAATGATTGAATAACGGGAGCAGATGATTTATAAAAAGCACTGAATTATATGGTGTGGATTTGCTGCTACTGTGTCACCCCAGGCCTGGATGCCACAAACTTGTAAGGCTGTGTCTGAGAGCAGGAGGGAGGTTCTCTGGTCATGGACCATTAGCATGCAGCACCTCCTATCCCAGGCCAGTAGGGGGAGCAGGCTGCCCCTATAAAAGCTGGTACTGAGGGCAGGGTTAGGGAAACCAGGACCCACTTCTGAAGCATCCAGAAGGGTTCCCAGAAGAGAGGGACAGGTCAGCGGCAGCTGAGGAGTCAAGGAGGCTAAGGAGGAACAGCAAGCCAGGGACAGAGGCGACGAGAGCTGGTCCTGGCTGAGAGAGAACAACATACCGGACACTGGGATCCGAGGCTGTCAGAATTGCAAGTCCTGCAGCAGATCATCTACTTGCGAGGGATTTTAGGTCCCTTGGCCTAAGAAGCCTGGAAGCTCCGCCACACAGAGGGACCGGTACAGCACAGAGAAGCTACAGGTACCTAAGGCCCGAGTCGCAAGTCATAAAGGCGTAGTACACGGCCAGCTCAGGGACGTGGGCTATCATACCACTAAAGGGGGAGATAGTCAGCAAGGGCAGAGAGAGAACGGTAGGCCTACCCACTCACCCTGACCAGTGGAGCTCGCCCGAATGCCCTCAGACACCCAGGTCCATTCCTCCCTGTACTCCTGGTGGGTCTGTGCCCCGAGCAACTACAGAGTCCAAATGAAGATCAAGATGACCTTGAATCCGCAGAGGACAAGGAAGAGATGATCAGCACAGTTCTCGGAGAGTTCCCCCGGACCTGGACTCAGATAAATGGCGCAATACTGGTACCCGTCCTACACTTCCTTCAGCCTACCCAGCAGGAGCCTACCGGAGAGCAAGAAGAGCAAGTGACTCGCCCCCTGGGCCGTGGGGCACTCGGATCCGGGCAGTGGGGGAACGATGGGAGTAGTAGTGGCAACCCGGTTCCGTGGCTCAGGGTGGTCAGGCCAGTGGTAGTCCGTTATGTGCTGATGTTTATGTCTGACTATGCCACCCGTGGATTGCGGTTATTAGGAACCGCCGCTGCATGCAGACCGCTGGGGCTGATGAGGTGTGCAGCTAGGGTAGTGTGACTCCCCACGGGAAGAGTGCGGCCCCAGGGCAGTATAATGGATGTTGGGAGTGATGGTGGTGAGAGTCCCAGTACCGGTAGTGCTGGAGGCGCGAAGGAGCACACAGACAATAGGTTGCAGTCCAGGGTCTTTACTGAAACAGGTAAACTGACCCATAAACAGTCCCAGCTAGGAGGGGACCTGGATGTCTGAGAGCAACGGGGAAATTGGCCCTGGTCAGGGTGAGGGTGTAGGCCTACCGTGCTTTCTGCGCTCCTTCTGGCTATCTCCTCGTTATAGGGTAACAGCCCACGTTTCCGAGCTTTCCGTGTATTCTCGCCTGTATGGCCTGCGACGTGGGTTCCTTTCTGCTCCCAGCCTTGTACGGCTTTACTGGTCCCTTCGGTTGTGGCAGGGCCTCCAGGCTTCTTAGGCCAAGGAATATACAGTCCCTTGCGGACTGGTTCTTTGCTGGAGGATGTGGAATCCTCCCAGCCTCAGACACCAAAGTCTGGTAAAGTCAGTCTCTTATCTGCCAAGACAGGCTTGCTTCGCCTCTTGTCTCTGGCTTGTGGCTCTCCTCCTGCCACACTTCCTCTTAGGTGCAGTGCAACTGTCTGTCCCTGTTCTGCTCTGGGACAAGTCTCAATGCTGAGACAGGCCATCCAGTTCTCCCTAACCCTGCCCCCAGCACCAGCTTTTATAGGGGCAGCCTGCTCCCCCTACTGGCCTTAGACAGGAGGCATTGCATGCTAATGTTCCCCTGACTAGAGAACCTCCCCCTTGCTCTCAGACACAGCTTTAATTACACTTGTGGCATCCATGCTAGGGTGACACATTCCCCCCTAGTGAAATTTAGTACTCCGGGACTAAACAATATACAAAGACAATATGCATACCATAAAACATTAGTATACAAGTGACGCACAGATTGAGTTCTTAAGGTCACAGTGTGGTCTGTGACCAGGTGTCCATATCACCAACACAACGGGGAGCCTTAACCAGGTGGGGGTCTGTCCTACCCCAAGTCCTTTACAGTCTTAGTTCATTCCTTGGTTAGGCTCCGAACGCAGTCCATACAAGGTCCTGGTTATAAAAAGTCCATAACCTGTGAGTCCTTAACCCACTGTCTGGTGGTGGACCAACCTGGCTTTCCCCACTAGCGTTAGGGTTACAGCTACCAGCTGGGTGTACAGGTAGGGCAGGCAGCTGTCTGCGGGTTCTTTGGCTTACCGCAGGCATGGCAGGCTCACTGTCAGCAGAGGGTTGACTCTCCTGGGCTGCTGGTACAGGCTCTTCTGCCTCTGGAACCGCTTGCTCCTCTTCACTTTCCGGCTCTGGTGTTGGTTGTTGCTGTGCCGGTTGCAGGAAATGCAGGACAGGTACCACTATGGCATCATTTATGCGAGTCCAGGACTGAGGGAACTCTCCGAGAACGGTGCTGATCATTTCTTCCTTGTCCTCTGCGGGTTCAAGGTCACTCTGATCCTCTTCTGCACTACGGAGTTGCTCGGGGCATCTTTTGAGGTGGTCTCTGGAGACAACACTAGTGGTTTCTCCTCCGTCCTTGGTGATTACGCACACCTTTGGGTTGTCGTGGTCAGACTGCAGTACGGTGTAGGGTTCCCTTTCCCACTGGTCGTCCAACTTATGTAGCCTTCTTTTTCGCTTTAGGACTTGCTCACCAGGTTCTAGGGGACCAGCAGGGGCGTGTTGATTGAAGAGTTTTTCTTGCCTCTCTCTCACCTGGGCCAGGCTCTTCTCCACACTCTCCTGTACCTTCTTGTACTGCAGTTGCCTTTCCGTATCCCAGTCCGCATCCGGGGAGGTGTCCTCAGGTATTAGGACTCCCATCTCCAGGTCTACGGGCAGCTTACCTGGTCTAGCTCGCATCAGGTAAGCCGGGGTGCAGTTTGTAGCATTCACCGGGATATTGTTGTATAGGTCTATTAGGTCCGGCAGTTTTTCTGGCCACAGGCTGCGTTCCTCCAGGGGCAACGTCTTCAGGAGATCAATGACTATATTGTTCATCTTCTCACACATCCCGTTGGTTTGTGGATGGTAAGGCGTTGTCCGAATCTTCTTACAGCCATAGAGGTTGCAGAACTCCTGGAAGATTTCAGCCTCGAACGCTGGACCCTGGTCTGTCAGGACCTGTTCCGGATACCCGTGTGGATGGCAGAAATATTGCTGGAAGGCTCTGGCCGCTGTTTGGGCTGTCAAGTCCTTTACCGGGACCACCACGAGAAAACGTGAATAGTGGTCCACGATTGTCAGGGCGTAGATGTACCCTGACCGGCTTGGAGCCAACTTGACGTGGTCTAGAGCTACCAGCTCAAGAGGCTGCGTGGTGACGATGGGCATCAAGGGTGTCTTCTGGCTGGTGCGGTCCTTCCTCCTTAGGTGACAAGGGCCACAGTCTCTGCACCACTTTTCTACAGCTCCTCTCATGCCGACCCAAAAGAACCTTCCTCTTAGCTGGAACTCCAGTTTCTTCCAACCGAAGTGTCCCGCTCTGTCATGGTAAGCTCCCAGGACCATAGCTGCATCCCGCCTTGGAACCACGACTTGCCAGGTCAGCTCATGCGTCCGGTGGTTGACAATCCTTCTGCACAACTTGCCTTCGTAGAGGAACAGCTTGCTCTTCTCTTTCCATAGCTGCTTGGCTTCCTCTGGGGCATCTGGATCTAGGCGGGCGTCTTCCCGGGTCAGCAGATCTTTCACTAGGCGGACTGCAGGGTAACTATCTTGGGTCTCGGCCCAGCTGTGGTGAGGTAGGGGATTGATCATCACGGTTGTTAGATCCTCCTCTTTCACGCGGTGGGAGTATTGAGCGACTCCATACCGGTGAAACGCGGGGAGTTCTACCTCCTCCAGCTCTTCTGGGTCTTCGTCACCTTCAGGTAAGTGAGGCATCCTCGACAGGGCGTCTGCGTTGGCATTGGTTTTGCCGGCCCGGTACTTCATCACGAAGTCATAGTTGGAGAGACGGGCCATCCACCGCTGTTCTAGGGCACCCAGTCTTGCATTGTCCAGGTGTGTCAACGGGTTGTTGTCCGTGTACACGGTGAACTTTGCGGAGGCCAGGTAATGCTTGAAGCATTCCGTCACGGCCCACACCACCGCCAAGAATTCTAGCTTGAAGGAGCTGTAATTCTCCGGGTTCCTCTCGGTGGGTCTCAGCTTCCGGCTGGCGTACGCGATCACCCTTTCTCTGCCCTGTTGGTTTTGGGACAGTACGGCTCCCAGTCCCACATTACTGGCGTCTGTGTGGAGGATAAAAGGCTGGCCATAATCAGGGTAGGCCAGGATCTCATTCCCCGTGAGGGCCATCTTCAACTGGCGGAAGGACTCCTCTTCCAGTTTATCCCACTTGAAGGGTGGCTTTTGACTCCTGGACTTAGACTGTCCGATCAGGAGGTCCTGCATAGGAGCTGCCATCTTGGTGAACCCGGGGATGAATCTTCGTTAGTAGCCTACCAACCCGAGAAACTGTCTCACCTCTTTGATGTTCGAGGGGCTTGGCCAGCTCTTGATTGCCGTGACCTTGTCAGGGTCGGGGGCCACTCCTTCCGCGCTTACCACGTGCCCTAGGTACTGGACCTTTGGTTTCAGCAGGTGACACTTCGATGGTTTCACCTTCAGGCCATAGCCTGCCAGGGCTTCGAACACCTCGGCCAGGTGCTTGAGATGGTCCTCGTAGGTCTTCGAATAGACGATCACGTCGTCCAGGTAAAGGAGGACCGTCTCGAAGTTTCGGTGCCCTAGACAGCATTCCATCAGCCGCTGGAAGGTCCCTGGTGCGTTGCAGAGCCCGAAAGGCATGCAGTTGAATTCGCTCAGTCCCATCGGGGTGGTGAAGGCGGTCTTCTCCTTGTCAGCCTCTGCCACAGGAACCTGCCAGTACCCGCTAGTAAGGTCCAAAGTAGAAAACAAGTTAGCTGATTTTAGTGCGGCTAAAGACTCTTCTATTCTAGGCAGCGGATATGCGTCTTTGTGGGTGATACGGTTGATTTGTCTATAGTCGACGCACATTCTCATGGTGCCGTCTTTCTTTTTCACCAGAACCAAGGGGGCTGCCCAGGGGCTACAGTTGTCTCTAATGACCCCAGCTTCTTTCATCTCTCTTAGCATGCCCTTTGCGTTCTGATAATGTGCAGGGGGTACAGGTCGGTGTCTTTCTTTTATTGGTGGGAGGCTCTCTGTGGGGATGTGGTGTTCTATCCCTTTTACTCTGCCGAAGTCTAGCGGGTGCTTACTAAAGACTCTCTCGTACTCCTGTACCACCCGGTAGACTCCTTGTTTTTGGTGCAGGGGAGTGGAGTCAACACCCACGTGGAGTTTCTGGCACCAGTCCTCCTTTTGTTTCTGGGAGCCATTACCCTCCGCCTGTGGAGATGGAAGCAAGGGTTCCACGGCCCTGATAGCTTTGTGTTCGACAACAAACAGTTTGGCGAGTGTAGCGTATCTGGGTAAGTGTACTTCCCTCTCCCCAATGTTGAGGATGCGGACGGGCACCCTCCCATGACGGACATCAACCACCCCACGGGCTGTCAAAATGGTGGGCCTGCTGTCTGAGTACACGGGTTCTACCATGGCTTGGTAGTCTCTACCTCTCAACCCGATTGCAGTCCGACACCAGATCATCATTTCACTTTTGGGAGGCATGGAAATGGGGAATGGGTCACTCAGTCTTACGCTACCGATCTCACCACCAGACAGTTCTACCTGCTGCCGTCTCATCAGCGCTTTTATCTCCTTGTTGAGGACTCTCTGTTGGCTGGAACTAGCATTCACCGCCACCTGTTGTAGAATTACAATTACCTCTGAAAGACAATTTTCAATTACATTAGTACCCACAGTTATTTTAGGGTGACTTTCACGACGGTCAATGTCCACAATAATTACTCCCTGTGCCGGCTGTTCAACTTTACCAATTTTAATGGTCATCTCCTTGAACCCCATCTGCGGCACGGGTAAGCCATTACTGGCGATGATGCTCAAGTTACTGTCTGGATACCGTGTGATATCTGTCACTCTGTCTCTGTATACTGGAGGTAGGGAGCCTAAGCTGACCCTAAGCTGGGGCCCTGACTAATCCCTCAACCTGGAGGTACTGTTAAAGGTACAGAGGTCCAGGCCGCCAGCGTAACCCCTACCTCCTGAGGATCCCTGCACCTAAGTAATCTAGTCCTGAGAAGGACCCCGATCACAACAAAAGAGGACAAGTAATAATATGCCCACACACAGTACTTAGACGAACGAGACAGTACAAGGGAAAAACCAAAACCACCTTGCATACAAAAACTACACAACTACAACAGAGGGAACTCCAACGGGAAAGGAGATAAATGATAAAGCGAGGAAGGGAAAAAACACTCCAAATACACTTATCTCAGAAACTCCAAATACAACGATCCGCTCTGTAAGTCTGTGTGAAATGCTTTCACCGACACTTCCCAAACAGACCAGCAGGCATATGAAGGAGTCTCATTACAGCAACATTGATTGCAGCTGGGCGAGGCTGGACCTCGTCTAGCACAGAGAGAGAGAGAATTAACTCCCTCACTGCCGAAAACACCAAGCACCAAAAAGTCAGCTGCGAGAAGTCAGGCTGTGTAATCGTGACGATTTTCGTGGCGACACACCCGTGACAGTACTCCCCCTTCTACGAGGGGCCTCCGGACCCTCAGGGCCAGGTTTATCCGGGTGAGTCGTGTGGAAGGCCCGAACTAATCGGTCTGCGTTAATATCCGACGCAGGAACCCACATCCTCTCCTCAGGACCATACCCTTTCCAATGAACCAGGTACTGAAGGGACCGGCGATTAAAACGTGAATCGATGACCCTTGATACCTGGAACTCCAAGTTACCATTGACCACCACTGGAGGGGGAGGTAAAGGTGACGGTACCACCGGCGCCACATACCTCTTAAGCAACGATCTGTGGAACACGTTGTGAATTTTAAACGTAGGGGGGAGGTCAAGACGGAATGCCACCGGATTAATAATAGAACTGATTCTGTACGGCCCGATGAACCTGGGACCCAGTTTCCAGGAGGGAACCTTAAGTTTAATATTCCTGGTAGACAACCATACCCGATCGTTCACACTTAGGTCCGGACCAGACACTCTCCTCCTATCAGCCATACGTTTGTATCGGTTCCCCATAGTATTCAGATTCTTCAGCACCCCTCTCCATACTGAAGCGAGTGATGAGGAAAATCGTTCCTCCTCAGGAACCCCCGAAGAGCCCCCCCTACTGAAAGTACAAAACTGGGGGTGAAAACCATATGCCCCAAAAAACGGGGACTTACCAGTGGACTCGCTCCGCCTATTATTAAGAGCAAACTCTGCCAGAGGTAAGAAAGAAGCCCAGTCCTCCTGGTTCTCTGACACAAAACACCGGAGATATGTCTCCAAGCTCTGGTTCATACGTTCCGTCTGACCATTGGTCTGAGGGTGAAAAGCCGATGAAAATGACAAATGCATCCCCCGCCGTGCACAAAACGCCTTCCAGAACTTGGACACAAACTGAGACCCCCGATCAGACACCACATCGGAGGGTACCCCGTGAAGCCTCACAATCTCCCCAATGAACACCTGTGCAAGAGTTTTAGCATTAGGGAGAGCCGGAAGAGCGATAAAATGTGCCATCTTGCTGAACCTGTCCACTACAACGAGTATGACCGTTTTACCCGAAGACGGAGGGAGGTCCGTAATAAAGTCCATAGACAGATGAGTCCAAGGACGCTCCGGAATCTTCAAAGGTAAGAGGGCCCCAGACGGACGGGTATGTGAGGTCTTAGAGCGCGCACAAACCCCACAGGACGCGACAAAAGTTACCACCTCCTTATGTAAGTTAGGCCACCAAAACCGACGCGAGAGGAGATCCACAGTTGCTTTACTCCCCGGGTGTCCTGCCAAAACTGAGTTATGGTGTGCCTCGATCACCTTTTGTCGCAACTGATCTGGAACAAACAGTCTCCCTGGAGGTCCAACAGGGGCGTCCCCCTGAGCCTCCAATACCTCCTCCTCCAGCTCAGAGCATACTGCCGAAACCACCACCCCCTCCTGAAGGATAGGAATCGGGTCGTCCGTATTCCCGGCCCCAGGGAAACTACGAGATAAGGCATCCGCCTTTACATTTTTTGACCCAGGACGATATGTAACGACAAAATTAAACCTGGTAAAAAACAATGACCACCTAGCTTGTCTGGGATTCAGACGTTTCGCGGACTCCAGATATAGCAGGTTCTTGTGATCGGTGATGACGGTGACCGGATGGACTGCCCCCTCCAAAAAATGGCGCCACTCCTCAAAGGCTAACTTAATGGCCAAGAGTTCCCTATTGCCGACATCGTAATTCCTCTCAGCGGACGACAATTTTTTAGAGAAAAAGGCGCACGGATGCCACTTACCAGGGGACGAACCTTGTGACAATACTGCTCCCACCCCTACCTCGGAAGCGTCTACCTCTACAATGAATGGCTGTGACGCATCAGGTTGAATGAGTATGGGTGCCGAGGCAAAACATTTTTTCAAGGAGGAGAATGCTTGACAAGCCTTGTCAGACCACCTAGAAAAATCCGTCCCCTTTTTAGTCATGTCTGTGAGAGGCTTAACCATGGACGAGAAATTACGAATGAACTTCCGGTAATAATTAGCAAACCCCAGGAAACGTTGTAGTGCCTTAAGATTCTCTGGCCGATCCCACTCAAGAACTGCCCGCACTTTCCCAGGGTCCATACGAAAACCGGACGCTGAAACCAGGAAGCCTAAAAACTGGAGTTCCTGTACGGCGAACACACACTTTTCCCATTTGGCATACAGTTTATTATCCCGCAAGATCTGTAACACCTGCCTAACGTGCTCCTGATGAGACACCAGATCCGGCGAGTAAATTAAGATATCATCCAGATATATGACAGCAAACTGTCCCACCAGGCGGCGAAAAATGTCATTAACAAAGTGTTGGAACACCGCCGGGGCATTAGTCAGACCGAATGGCATGACAAGGTTCTCATAATGCCCCTCCGGAGTGTTAAACGCCGTCTTCCACTCATCCCCCTCCTTCATCCTAATCAGATTGTACGCCCCCCTGAGATCCAACTTAGAGAACCATTTGGCGCCCACGATCTGATTAAAGAGATCGGGAATAAGTGGGAGTGGATACGGATCTCGGACCGTAATCCGATTAAGTTCACGGAAATCCAGGCAAGGGCGTAGGCCTCCATCTTTCTTCTTAACAAAGAAGAACCCCGCAGCCACCGGTGAAGATGAAGGTCTAATATGCCCCTTAGCCAGACTTTCTGAAATATAATCCTTCATGGCCTGCCTCTCAGGACCAGAAAGGTTATACAACCTAGCTTTAGGTAACTTGGCCTCAGGGAGCAGTTTTACAGAACAGTCATACTCGCGATGAGGAGGTAGTTCCTGACACCCTTTCTCCGAGAATACATCCTCAAAGTCCGCCAGAAATGGAGGTAAGACCCAAGGAGTAACCGCACCGATGACCGTGTTCATGCAGTTTATATTACAGAATTTACTCCATTGGCTTATCTCTCTGGTTTGCCAATTAATAACCGGGTTATGCTTAGTTAACCAAGGAAGGCCCAACACTATAGGAGCGGGAAGACCCTCCAACACGTAGCAAGACAACAGTTCTTTATGTATCGCCCCCACTTGAAGTTTTACGTCATGCACAGCTTGCAAAAAACTTCCCTGACCGAGAGGCCTGGCATCGATCGAGAATATGGGGATGGGTTTAGCCAACTCACTCAATCGCATACCTTGAACCCGGGCAAACCGAGCATCAACCAGATTAGCCCCGGCCCCACTATCCAGAAGAACAGATATCCTCTCAGTTCTCGTACCCACCACCACCTCCGCCGGTACGAGAAACTGAGACGAACCTAGGGACGAAATACCTATTCCCAGATTGCCGTCCACCACACAACCTGGGATCAACAGTTTTCCGACGACTCTTCACTCTGCAAGGGACGGGATGGACACCCCCCAATAAAATGTCCCTTTCTCCCGCAGAAGAAACACCTTCCTGTCTTATGGCACACCACCGGTCCCCTCCCCCGAAAAGATGTCCCTCCTAATTGCATAGGCTCCTCTGGACTGACCAGGGGAACCACCATATGAGGGGACCTTGTAGGAGGTGGAGTCATCACAGGGGGTCGAGTTATCCCGCACCTCTCCCGAAGCCGTCTGTCAACGCGAATAGCCAGGGCCATAGCGGCTTCCAGTGACGCGGGAGAGTCATACTGTGCCAACACATCCTGTAATTTGTCGGATAAACCTTGACAAAACTGGCTCCTAAGAGCCGGGTCATTCCACTGGGTGTCCGTGGCCCACCTACGGAACTCCGAACAGAATTCCTCCGCCGGACGATCTCCCTGCTGGATCCTACGTAACTTAGACTCAGCAAGGGAGATCCGATCTGGGTCATCATATACGAGTCCCAGAGCAGCGAAAAACCTATCCACTGACTGGAGAGCCGGGGAGCCCGGGGGAAGAGAGAACGCCCAAGATTGTGGGTCCCCTTGTAGGAGCGAGATGACAATTCCCACCCTTTGTTCTTCACTCCCCGATGACCGAGGCCGCAGCCGAAAGTACAATTTGCATGCCTCCCGGAAAACAAAAAACTTGTCCCGCCCCCCAGTGAACCTGTCAGGGAGAGCTACTTTAGGTTCTGGTCCGGCTTGCTCCAGAGGATGCAAAACCTTGGACCTAACGTCCGCCAGCTCCATGGACAAACTCTGCAACTGCCGAGCTAGACCGGCTACTGGATCCATGGTAGCTGGAGAAAAACTAAGTGGGTCGGTGAAAATGTCACGCTGTCTCTGTATACTGGAGGTAGGGAGCCTAAGCTGACCCTAAGCTGGGGCCCTGACTAATCCCTCAACCTTGTCTCACCACCAGACAGTTCGACCTGCTGCCGTCTCATCAGCGCTTTTATCTCCTTGTTGAGGACTCTCTGTTGGCTGGAACTAGCATTCACCGCCACCTGTTGTAGAATTACAATTACCTCTGAAAGACAATTTTCAATTACATTAGTACCCACAGTTATTTTAGGGTGACTTTCACGACGGTCAATGTCCACAATAATTACTCCCTGTGCCGGCTGTTCAACTTTACCAATTTTAATGGTCATCTCCTTGAACCCCATCTGCGGCACGGGTAAGCCATTACTGGCGATGATGCTCAAGTTACTGTCTGGATACCGTGTGATATCTGTCACGCTGTCTCTGTATACTGGAGGTAGGGAGCCTAAGCTGACCCTAAGCTGGGGCCCTGACTAATCCCTCAACCTGGAGGTACTGTTAAAGGTACAGAGGTCCAGGCCGCCAGCGTAACCCCTACCTCCTGAGGATCCCTGCACCTAAGTAATCTAGTCCTGAGAAGGACCCCGATCACAACAAAAGAGGACAAGTAATAATATGCCCACACACAGTACTTAGACGAACGAGACAGTACAAGGGAAAAACCAAAACCACCTTGCATACAAAAACTACACAACTACAACAGAGGGAACTCCAACGGGAAAGGAGATAAATGATAAAGCGAGGAAGGGAAAAAACACTCCAAATACACTTATCTCAGAAACTCCAAATACAACGATCCGCTCTGTAAGTCTGTGTGAAATGCTTTCACCGACACTTCCCAAACAGACCAGCAGGCATATGAAGGAGTCTCATTACAGCAACATTGATTGCAGCTGGGCGAGGCTGGACCTCGTCTAGCACAGAGAGAGAGAGAATTAACTCCCTCACTGCCGAAAACACCAAGCACCAAAAAGTCAGCTGCGAGAAGTCAGGCTGTGTAATCGTGACGATCTTCGTGGCGACACACCCGTGACAATATCAGCATCAGTCCAATACTGCTTAAAAAGTACATAAGGGATAGTGGTTACTTGCGACCCAGTATCCAGCAAGGCGCTCATGGGGATACCGTCCAGCACCACGGGTAAAACCGGGCGCCCCCCAACGTACTTATCACGCCAATTATAAGGGCCTGGTGATCTTATGCCTGGGGGTTGGCCCTCTGCCCCAGGTTGGACCCGTTTAAATTACAGTACCTGGAAGTGTGTCCAGGCTGGTTGCATCGACGGCAAATGGGCTGTCCATCCTCTGCGTAGCGGTCTGTGGGCCTCCCTCGGAACGACGGGATCCTCCTCTGTCGACGCCACGGGACATCCTCCGGACTTGAAGCCAGCTCGATGGGTCTTGACGGGTCCACTTGTAACGCCTGGACGGTCCTGGTCAACGCCGCGACGCTCCTGGTCAGCTCCTGGACTTGGTGGTGCAGGTCTTTCGACGGGGCTTGGTTCAGGGCCTGTGCATCAGCCCCCACGGGGTCCATAGAGGAGGGCGCCGCCTCCTGGTGGTAGGTGAGAGCAGGGCGCCAGGGGTTTATAGCGCCACTGGTTGCAGATTCACGGAGCACCCTTATGGCCCTGTCCTTAAATTGGGCAAAGGTCAGGTCGGGGTTCTGAAAGAACATGAGGCGCAGTTGGGTCCTGTGGGCGCTAGACAGCAGACCTTCTATGAATTGTTCTGTTAGCAGCTTATCCGTTTCCTGCACACTGCCAGGGTCAGTTTGTTGAATAGCCCTCAGGGCTTCCTGCAGATTTAGGGCATAGTCTCTGATGCTGTCCTGTGCCCGCTGCTTACATCCATAGAACCTCATTTTAATCTCAGCAGAGGTACGTGTGTCAAAGGTACCCCACAGCCGGGCCAGAATACCCTTCACAGTCCTTTTCTCCTCAGTGGGCCATGATTTTACCTCCCTTTGGGCTGCGCCAGTTAACTGCCCTGTCAGTATGCTGACCTTCTGTTCCTCTGTCAGGGGGTAAACGTGGAACAAACTGTATAGCCTTTCCTTGAAGTCAGTTAAGGCATGGGGCTCCCCTGAGTACTTGGGCAGCCAGGCCGCTCCAGGGATGTAGGGCAGGGAAAATGGCATCACCGCTGCTGCAGCTGCATTGGTGGTAGTGGGCGCCTCCGTGTCCGACATCTTCCTCCCCCCTAGTTAAGCGTGGCCTACCTTCCGACGATCCTCTTCTGTAGGCCGCGGCTCCGCTGCTGCTGCTATGGACGAGGACCTGGCGTCGCGTCCTGATGACGTCAGCGTCACTCTCTCTCCCTTCCAGGACCTTGTGCAGCGTCGGTGCGGTGGGCGGAGCTTCGGATCTCGCGCGGTTTTGACGTCCACGCCCCTCTTCTTCCCGCGCGGCGTCCTGAAGATAGCGTCCGATGGCGGGAAACAGCTGCGGATGGCGGGAAGACGGCAGAAGACGGCGGGAAACGGTCCAAGATGGCGTCTGATGGCGGGAATCGGCTCCGGATGGCGGGAAACGACTCCGGACGGCGGGAAACTTCGCCACAGGTAAGTTACAAAAGTCTTTTTCAGGCACGCAGTACCCGGTGGTTGTGGACACGAAATCCTGCCGACTACGCCAAAGCTGACTCGCCCCCTGGGCCGTGGGGCACTCGGATCCGGGCAGTGGGGGACCGATGGGAGTAGTAGTGGCAACCAGGTTCCGTGGCTCAGGGTGGTCAGGCCAGTGGTAGTCCATTATGTGCTGATATTTATGTCCGACTACGTCACCCATGGATTGCGGTTATTAGGAACCGCCGCTGCATGCAGACCGCTGGGGCTGATGAGGTGTGCAGCTAGGGTAGTGTGACTCCCCACGGGAAGAGTGCGGCCCCAGGGCAGTATAATGGATGTTGGGAGTGATGGTGGTGAGAGTCCCAGTACCGGTAGTGCTGGAGGCGCGAAGGAGCACACAGACAATAGGTTGCAGTCCAGGGTCTTTACTGAAACAGGTAAACTGACCCATAAACAGTCCCAGCTAGGAGGGGACCTGGATGTCTGAGAGCAACGGGGAAATTGGCCCTGGTCAGGGTGAGGGTGTAGGCCTACCGTGCTTTCTGCGCTCCTTCTGGCTATCTCCTCGTTATAGGGTAACAGCCCACGTTTCCGAGCTTTCTGTGTATTCTCGCCTGTATGGCCTGCGACGTGGGTTCCTTTCTGCTCCCAGCCTTGTACGGCTTTACTGGTCCCTTCGGTTGTGGCAGGGCCTCCAGGCTTCTTAGGCCAAGTAATATACAGTCCATTGCGGACTGGTTCTTTGCTGGAGGATGTGGAATCCTCCCAGCCTCAGACACCAAAGTCTGGTAAAGTCAGTCTCTTATCTGCCAAGACAGGCTTGCTTCGCCTCTTGTCTCTGGCTTGTGGCTCTCCTCCTGCCACACTTCCTCTTAGGTGCAGTGCAACTGTCTGTCCCTGTTCTGCTCTGGGACAAGTCTCAATGCTGAGACAGGCCATCCAGTTCTCCCTAACCCTGCCCCCAGCACCAGCTTTTATAGGGGCAGCCTGCTCCCCCTACTGGCCTGAGACAGGAGGCATTGCATGCTAATGTTCCCCTGACTAGAGAACTTCCCCCTTGCTCTCAGACACAGCTTTAATTACACTTGTGGCATCCAGGCCAGGGTGACACACAAGCAGCCCCAGAGGCAGAAGAACCCATGCCAGCAGCCCAGGAGAGTCATCCCTCTGCTGACAGTGAGCCTGCCATGCCTGCGGTAAGCCAAAGAACCTGCGGACAGCTGCCTGCCCTACCTATGAACCTAGCTAGTAGCTGTACCCTCAATGGTAGTGGGGAAAGCCAGGTTGGTCCACCACCAGACAGTGGGTTAAGGAGATCAACCAGCAGCACTAGGGGACAAACACCAGCTCGCTGGAGGATATAAGTGCGAGATCTAAACGTACCATGTATATATTTAATATGTTTTTTACCTGTAACTAATAGTGTTTTCTCCAGTTTTTCTACATATATGGACTGACAGGTTATGAACTTTGGATAACCGAACTACCTTGTAAATAGTTGCACTTGGTGCCTCTTGCGAAGACGGCCACGGAAGAAAAACCTGTCTGGCGTGGCCCCGAGTGGTCCAAAGTAGTTTGCTTCGCCTTGCAGCCACGCCCAGGGCCAACGCTTGGGGTTTGCTTTGGACATGTCCCCGCACCGGTTAAGACTTCGCCTTACTGGGTGAAACGGACACCCGGTCACAGACCACGCTGTGACCTAAAGAACTCAATATGTGGTGTTGTTTGTTGTTTTCTTCTCTGTTGTGTTTATGTTATAATTTATACCCGGTATTCGTGTTTCTTGTTAGTCCCGGAGTACTAAACTTTACTAGGGGGGAATGTGTCACCCCAGGCCTGGATGCCACAAACTTGTAAGGCTGTGTCTGAGAGCAGGAGGGAGGTTCTCTGGTCATGGACCATTAGCCTGCAGCACCTCCTGTCCCAGGCCAGTAGGGGGGGCAGGCTGCCCCTATAAAAGCTGGTACTGAGGGCAGGGTTAGGGAGACCAGGACCCACTTCTGAAGCATCCAGAAGGGTTCCCAGAAGAGAGGGACAGGTCAACGGCAGCTGAGGAGTCCATGAGGCTAAGGAGGAACAGCAAGCCAGGGACAGAGGCGACGAGAGTCGGTCCTGGCTGAGAGAGAACTACATACCGGACACTGGGATCCGAGGCTGTCAGGATTGCAAGTCCTGCAGCAGATCATCTACCTGCGAGGGATTTTAGGTCCCTTGGCCAAAGAAGCCTGGAAGCTCCGCCACACAGAGGGACCGGTACAGCACAGAGAAGCTATAGGTACCTAAGGCCCGAGTCGCAAGCCATACAGGCGTAGTACACGGCCAACTCAGGGACGTGGGCTATCATACCACTAAAGGGGGAGATAGTCAGCAAGAGCAGAGAGAGAACGGTAGGCCTACCCACTCACCCTGACCAGTGGAGCTCGCCCGAATGCCCTCAGACACCCAGGTCCATTCCTCCCTGTACTCCTGGTGGGTCTGTGATAAGATCTGCCGTAAAAGACCCTGGACTGCATTATTGGACTCTGTGTGATTACTGCTGCGCCTGCACCATCACCCCCAGCATCCTATTACACTGCTCTGAGGCTACACTCCTCCCGTGGGGAGTTGTACTATTCCCTGCTGCACCCCCAACACCAGCCTCAGCGGTCTGCCCTGCAGCGGCGGTCCTCCCTGACCGCAATCCACAGGTGGCGTAGTCGGACTTTCAAAACCTACAAATACACTGCCACAGCATTTGGTCTGACCACCCTGAGCCACGGGACCGGGTCGCCACTACTACTCCCAGCATTGCCCTGTTGTCTGGTTCCGAGAGCCCCACGGCCCAGGGGGCGAGTCACTACAAGTATGGATAGACGATACAATAAGCTCTATCGTAATATGTAGCAGCGAGTCAGCGGAATGTATCAATTCTAATATTGAGCAGAATTGATTTCAGCCTGTTGATTTTTCCCTCCAGAACAGTGGAGGGCTCCTCGGGAAAATAAATTGGCCATCCCTGGTATAACGTAATACAAAAATCTCACATTTTATGAGAGAAAACTGTATTTTATAACGATGCTTCCGTACATAAATCGAGAGAACTTCTTTTCATCAGACGACCCCTTTATCACCTATCCAAGGTGATCGGTGGTGTCCAACAGCTTAGAGCGGCACTGATGGGCAGAATGTGGCACTTTTATCACTTTTGGAATTGGGCAGCGGTGCACATGCTCAGTCTGACCTCCATTCTTGCCCTTTGGGGCTGCAGAGCGCTCTGCTTTTTCCAACAGCTCCATTGAGAATGAATGGATCAGTGGTCGGGCATCCAACCAGACGCTCCATTTTGTAACAGGGATAGAAATAGATGAGAAGATGCACTTAAATGTTTGGCCGCAGCAAGAGTGCATCGAGTGCCTGTGCTTGGTTTGAACAGTCATTCTGTGCTGACAGAGTCCCTTTAAGGCCTCAAACCTATTAGATAATTGTCAGCCCTACATTGTTTCTGGGCAGACAGTTACACAAGATTATGTCCCATTTCATGAAGATTGGCCTTTTACACGCCTGTTTTAGTGAAGGATTAGCTGGAAAAACCTGCGGCGCTGTTAAGCTTCTCCCCAAGAAGCTCCGCAAGGCTTCAAAATTTTGCCGGTGCTGGCCAAGACTGGTGGACACATGGGAAAAGTCAAATTTTGGCAAAGTTGAACAATCTGCATTGTGTGTAATATTTTATGATACAATAAATGATTAGAAAAATGCAAGTTTTATTAATGAGAAAAAAACTGAACTTTGCAGAATTTGTTGGCAACATAGAAATATGTAAAAAATATAAAAGTGTAAAAATTTTTTTACAATTTTTGATGCTTACATTAAAAACTTGAGCAATTCCCCAAAAAATCATTAGAGCCATGAAATCAATATGTGGCACCCCAGGGGTCTGGTTTTCCACAGTAATGTAATGTTATGTCTGAGAGCAGGTGGGAGGTCCTTTGGTCAGGGATCCTGTGCATGCCACACCTCCTGCCCAGTCTTGGGAGGGGAAGAACTTCCCCTGTATAAACCCGGGGCTGAGGCAGGGTAAGTCAGACAAGGAGAGTGGAGACAAGAAGCAGCATAGGAAACAGCAGAGTTACAAGGAGTCAGGGGCTGGCAGCAGCAGAGCTCGCCCTGACTAAGAAGATTCTTTACCGGACCCGGAGTCCGAGGCTGTGGGGACTAACTCCTACCCAGCAGCAGAATCCGTCAGGCAGGGGATTTCAGGTCCTCTGGCCCAGAAGCCCGAAGGCACGGTCACACGCGTGGGACCAGCACCGCCATCGTGGAGCGGAAGCCATTTGAAGGCCCCGAGTCACCGGCCATACGGGTGAGCACCACACGGTACACTCAGGGACGTGGGCTACTTACATCAGCTTCTAGCAAGGTAGCCAGAAGAGTACAGTCAGTTTGGGAGGCCTACAACTACGCCTGGCCAGGGGAGATCCCATCTGCTCAAAGACTGACCAGGCCCCGTTTGCTAGCAAGTACTCCGGGAGGGTCTGTCGTTGTTACCAGTAAAGACCCTGAACTACACCGTACCGTCTCTGAGTGGTTCCTGCTACCCCCATTATCCACGTCGGCTGCCCTGAGGCCATACCCCTCCCGTTGGGGGTTATACTATCACGCTGCACAATCCTACCACCGGCCTCAGCGGTCTGCCCTGCAGCAGCAGCTTCCTGGCTGCACTCAACGGGTGGCGTAGTCATCAACTATTTACTACTAATAGACTGCCGTCTAGTTTGACTCCCTGGGCACGGACCGGGTCACCGCCACGAGACTACAACCCTCCACTGATCCGGCTCCGGGTAGGCTCCCGCGTGCGCAACGCAGCGCGACACAGGCCCAGGGGCGCGTCAACTTTTGGCGTAGTCGGCAGGATTTCATGCCCGCAATCACCGGGTACTGCGTGCCTGAAAAGCAAAGACTGTTCAAACTTACCAGTGGTGAAGGTTTCCCGCCATCCGGCGCCATCTTCTACCTTCTTCCCGCCATCCGCGAAGTTTTCCCGCCATCCGGCGCCATCTTCGACCTTCTTCCCGCCATCTGTGGAGTTTTCCCGCCATTGGACGCCATCTTGAGGACGCCGCGCGGGAAGAAGAGGGGCGTGGACTCCGAAAGCGCGCGAGAACTGAAGCCCCGCCTCACGTCCGGACGTTGCGTAAGGTCCTGGAAGGAGCCCAGCAGACGCCGACGTCACAGGAGCGCGACGGAAGGTCCTCAACCCTGACGATCCACTGCGGAGCCGCGGCCTACGGAAGAGGATCATCGCAAGGTAGGCCACGGTCCACTAGGGGGGAGGAAGATGTCGGATACGGAGGAGAGCTTCACTGTCTCAACCCCCGCCAGCGCTACCGCTGCTGCAGTTATGCCCTTCACCATGCCCTATATCCCGGGAGCAGCTTGGCTACCCCAGTACTCAGGGGAGTCACATACCCTGCATGACTTTAGAGAAAAGCTGGATAGCCTCTTCCAGGTGTACCCCCTCACAGAAGAGCAAAAAGTGAGCATCCTGGTGGCCCAACTAACCGGGGCAGCCAAAAGGGAAGTAAAATCCTGGCCACCTGGGAGGAAGACTGTCGCAGGGATACTAACCCGGCTGAAGGACACCTTTGATACCCGCACCTCAGCCGAGATTAAGCTTAGATTCTACGGGTGCAAGCAGCGAGCGCATGAGAGTATAAGGGACTATGCACTAAACCTACAAGAGGCCCTGAGGGCCATAAAGCAGACCGACCCTGATGGGGTGGGAAACGAGGACAGGCTATTGACTGAACAATTTATAGAGGGTTTATATTGCAATGCCCACCGAACCCAGTTGCGGGCAATGGCCTTACAGGATCCCCATCTGGACTTTGCACAGTTCAAGGATAGAGCTATCCGGGTGCTCCGAGAACCAGCACCGGGTGGCGTTGTTACCCACAGGCGCCCAGCTATCACTTACCACCAGGAGGCGGCGCCCTTGTCGGCAGGGCCTGTGGGAGCTGATGCGCAGGCTTTGGACAATGACCCGGCTCCAGACCTACACCATCAGGTCCAAGAGCTAGCTAAGAGCGTTGCTGCGCTAACCCGAACTGTGCAGTCTTTACAGGTTTCCACCCCAGGGAAGATCCAGCTGGCATCCGGACCGGAGGACATCCCGTGGCGTCGACCAAGGAGGACCCCACCGGCCAGAGGAAGACCCAGTGACCGATACAGCGAGGACGGACGACCCATCTGCCGCCGCTGCAATCAACCCGGACATATGGAAAGGTACTGTTCTTTAAACGGGCACAACCTGGGGTAGAGGGCCAACCCCCAGGAAAAAGATCACCAGGCCCATCGAACTGGCGCGACAGATATGTGGGAGGACGTCCAGTCTTGCCTGTGGTACTGGATGGCATTCCCATGAGTGCCCTACTGGATACCGGGTCACAGGTCACCACCATCCCGTACGTGCTCTTCAAGCAGTACTGGAATGACTCGGATATTACCCGCTACCCTGACGACGACTTGAGTATCATCGCCAGCAATGGCCAGCCCGTGCCACAGATCGGATTTAAAGAGGTGACCCTCAAAATCGGTAGAGTCGAACTGGCCGCACAGGGACTGATCATTGTAGATATTGATAAACATGAGAGTCACCCAAAAATAACTCTAGGAACTAACGTAATTGAAAATTGTCTTGCAGAGGTGATTTTCCTTTTACAGCAGGTTGCCAAGAACGCCAGCTCCGGCGAGCAGCGGGTGCTCCAGAAAGAGATCCGGGCACTGATGCAACGGCAACAAGTGGAACTCTCCGGCGGTGAGATTGGTAGCGTAAGAATGTGTGACCCTTTTCCTATTGCCATGCCCCCAAAAAGTGAAATGATGATTTGGTGCCGGGCAGCTATTGGTCTGAGAGGTAGAGATTACCAGGCAATGGTAGAACCAGTTTACTCAGACAGTAGGCCCACCATTTTGACAGCACGGGGGGTGGTCAATGTATGCCATGGGAGGGTGCCCATTCGCATAATAAATATCGGGGAGAGGGAAGTGTACCTGCCCCGGTATGCCACGCTAGCCAAATTATATACCACTAATCAAAATTCTATACAATCTGTGGAACCCTTGCCTCCATCTCACCCGGAGGAAGGTAACGGCTCTAAGAAAGACATGGAGGACTGGTGTCAGCAACTACATTTGGGTACTGATTCCACTCCCTCACATCAGAAACAAGGAGTCTATCGGGTGGTTCAAGAGTATGAGAGAGTGTTTAGTAAACACCCGTTAGACTTCGGGCGAGTCAAGGGGGTAGAACACCGCATCCCCACGGGAGATCATCCTCCCATAAAAGAGAGGTATCGACCCGTACCCCCTGCACATTACCAACACGCCAAGGGGATGCTTAGAGACATGAAGGAGGCTGGGGTAATCCGGGATAGCTGTAGCCCCTGGGCAGCCCCACTAGTTTTAGTCAAAAAGAAAGACAACACCATGAGGATGTGTGTAGATTACCGGAAAATCAACCGTATCACACACAAGGATGCGTACCCCTTACCAAGGATAGAGGAGTCATTGGCTGCTTTAAGATCTGCTAACTTCTTCTCTACCTTGGATCTCACTAGCGGGTACTGGCAGGTTCCTGTAGCAGAGGCGGACCGGGAGAAGACCGCATTCACCACCCCGATGGGACTTAGCGAGTTCACCTGCATGCCGTTCGGACTCTGCAACGCCCCAGGAACCTTCCAACGATTAATGGAGTGCTGTCTGGGCCACAGAAACTTCGAGACGGTCCTGTTGTACCTGGACGATGTCATCGTATACTCCAAAACTTATGAGGACCACCTGAAACACCTGGCGGAGGTGTTCGAAGCTCTGGCGAGTTACGGCCTAAAGGTGAAACCCTCCAAGTGTCACCTCCTGAAACCAAAGGTGCAATACCTGGGACACGTGGTGAGCGCTGACAGAGTGGCTCCCGACCCCGATAAGATCACCGCAATTAAGGGATGGCCAAGCCCCTCCAGCGTAAAAGAAGTGCGACAGTTCCTAGGGTTGGTAGGCTACTACCGAAGGTTTATTCCCGGTTTCACCAAAAAGGCAGCGCCTATGCAGGACCTCCTGATAGGCCAGTCCCGAAAGGCCAAGAACCAGAAGCCGCCCTTCAAATGGGAAGAGCTAGAAGAAGAGTCCTTCCGCCAGCTGAAGATGGCCCTCACGGGGGATGAAATCTTGGCGTACCCGGACTATAGCCAGCCCTTCATCCTCTACACCGACGCCAGTAACATCGGGCTAGGAGCCGTACTGTCCCAGATTCAGCAGGGGAGAGAGCGAGTAATCTCCTATGCCAGCCGAAAACTGCGACCCACCGAAAGGAACCCCGAGAATTACAGCTCATTTAAGCTAGAGTTCCTGGCCGTGGTATGGGCAGTCACCGAGCGCTTTAGGCATTACCTCGCTTCTTCCCGGTTCACCGTATACACGGATAACAACCCGTTGACACACCTGGACACGGCAAGACTCGGTGCCCTGGAGCAGAGGTGGATGGCCCGTCTGTCCAACTACGAGTTCACAATCAAATACCGGGCAGGACGCTCCAATACTAACGCGGATGCCCTGTCCAGGATGCCCAACCTGCCGGACGAAGGAGAAGATCCGGAGGGACTGGAAGAAGTTGAACTCCCTGCGTTCCACCGTCATGGGACTATCCAGTATTCCCACCGGGTAAGGGGTAAGCAGGCTGCTACGTTGAACCCCTTACCCCACTACAACTGGGCGGAAACGCAAGACAGCGACCCTGCCGTCCGACTGGTGAAGGAGATGCTGACTCGGCCGGAGGCTCGCCTTGAACCAGACGCTCCGGAGGAAGCCAAACAACTATGGGCGGAGAAGAGTCGACTATTCCTTTACAAGGGGAAGTTGTGCCGCAGAATGGTCAACTCCCGGACGCATGAACTACTCTGGCAAGTAGTGGTGCCACGAAGAGACGCAGCCATGGTGATGGAGGCATACCACGACGGAGCTGGACACTTCGGGTGGAAAAAGCTGGAGTTCCTGCTGCGCGAGCGGTTCCACTGGGTAGGCATGAGGGGAACCATCGAGAAGTGGTGCAGAGACTGTGGCCCGTGCAATCTGAGAAGGAAGGACCGGGCCAGCCAGAAGACTCCCCTGCAGTCCATCGTCACCCGGCAACCGTTGGAACTGGTAGCCTTGGATCATGTAAAACTGACCCCAAGCAGAAGTGGCTACGTCTACGCGTTAACCATCGTGGATCATTACTCCCGGTTCTTGGTTGTCGTCCCCGTCAAGGACTTAACGGCTCAAACAGCAGCTAGAGCCTTCCAGCAGCACTTCTGCCGTCCACACGGGTACCCGGACCAAGTGCTGACGGACCAGGGACCTGCCTTTGAAGCGGAGGTCTTCCAGGAATTCTGCAATCTGTATGGCTGCCGGAAGATAAGGACGACACCCTACCATCCGCAAACTAATGGACTTTGTGAAAAAATGAACCAGGTGGTAATGGATCTTCTAAAAACATTGCCCCTGGAAGAACGCAGTCTGTGGCCTGAGAAGTTGCCCGATCTGGTGGACCTATACAACCACATCCCGGTAGGTTCCACCAACTGTACCCCGGCTTACCTAATGAGGGCGAGACCTGGTAAGTTACCTGTTGACCTGGAATTGGGAGTCCTGACACCTGAGGACACTTCACCAGAAACAGACTGGGACACAGAGAGGCAGCAGCAGTACCGGAGAGTACAAGAGAGCGTGGAGCGAAGTCTCTGTCAGGCTAGGGAAAGACAAGAGAAGACTTACAACCAGTATGCTCCCGCTGTTCCCCTGGTACCCGGAGAGCAGGTCTTGAAGAGGAAAAGACGGCTCCACAAGTTGGATGACCAGTGGGAGAAGGACCCGTACACCGTACTGCCCTCAAGCCACGAGAACCCGAAGGTCTGTACTATCAGTAAAGACGGAGGGGAAACCACAGCCATTGTATCCCGGGACCACCTGAAGAAGTGTCCCGAACAACTGAGGAACCCTGAAGAAGAACAAGAAGACCATCGACCCGTAGAGGAAAGGGAGGATATGGTTAGTACCGTGCTCGGGGACTTCCCTCGGTCTTGGACTCAAATCAATGGTGCAGTTGTGGTACCCGTACTCACCTTCCTCCAACCATCATCCCAAGAACCTACGGAGCAACGGATAGAGCTGGAAGAACAGCCGGTCCAGGAGGCAGAAGACTCCACACGAGTAGAACAGGAGAATCAACCCTCTGCTTATAGTGAGCCTGCCGTACCCCTAGTGAGACAAAGAGCCGGTAGACAGCTGCCCAGTTTACCCTTGACAGCTCCTACACCCTGTAGTTCAGGGCCAGACAGTCAGCTCCGTAGGTCCACTCGGGCCACTAGAGGCCAGTTACCCGCACGCTGGAGAATTTAAAGTGTATAAATTGTTTTATTTATGTTTTTCTGTGTATTGTTGCTTGTGAATAATTTTGTGTTTCCAGTTGTTTTTAGGAAACCTTGGTGGATTTACCGGGAATCCTTGTATATAGTTGGAGCGTAACCCAGGATGGACTAGAGACTGTTAAGGACTCGGGGTAGGACAGACCCCTACCTGGTTACGTCTCCCTGTGTTGGTGAAATGGACACCTTTGCTTTTCTTCAAAGACTGCACCCGGTTGCGGACACGCCGCAACCATCTTATGTGTTTTTCTTATTGTGTTGTTATTGTTATACTTTGTTATGTTTTTCTAAATGTGTTTAGTCCCGGAGTACTAAATTTCACTAGGGGGGAATGTGGCACCCCAGGGGTCTGGTTTTCCACAGTAATGTAATGTTATGTCTGAGAGCAGGTGGGAGGTCCTTTGGTCAGGGATCCTGTGCATGCCACGCCTCCTGCCCAGTCTTGGGAGGGGAAGAACTTCCCCTGTATAAACCCGGGGCTGAGGCAGGGTAAGTCAGACAAGGAGAGTGGAGACAAGAAGCAGCATAGGAAACAGCAGAGTTACAAGGAGTCAGGGGCTGGCAGCAGCAGAGCTCGCCCTGACTAAGAAGATTCTTTACCGGACCCGGAGTCCGAGGCTGTGGGGACTAACTCCTACCCAGCAGCAGAATCCGTCAGGCAGGGGATTTCAGGTCCTCTGGCCCAGAAGCCCGAAGGCACGGTCACACGCGTGGGACCAGCACCGCCATCGTGGAGCGGAAGCCATTAGAAGGCCCCGAGTCACCGGCCATACGGGTGAGCACCACACGGTACACTCAGGGACGTGGGCTACTTACATCAGCTTCTAGCAAGGTAGCCAGAAGAGTACAGTCAGTTTGGGAGGCCTACAACTACGCCTGGCCAGGGGAGATCCCATCTGCTCAAAGACTGACCAGGCCCCGTTTGCTAGCAAGTACTCCGGGAGGGTCTGTCGTTGTTACCAGTAAAGACCCTGAACTACACCGTACCGTCTCTGAGTGGTTCCTGCTACCCCCATTATCCACGTCGGCTGCCCTGAGGCCATACCCCTCCCGTTGGGGGTTATACTATCACGCTGCACAATCCTACCACCGGCCTCAGCGGTCTGCCCTGCAGCAGCAGCTTCCTGGCTGCACTCAACGGGTGGCGTAGTCATCAACTATTTACTACTAATAGACTGCCGTCTAGTTTGACTCCCTGGGCACGGACCGGGTCACCGCCACGAGACTACAACCCTCCACTGATCCGGCTCCGGGTAGGCTCCCGCGTGCGCAACGCAGCGCGACACAGGCCCAGGGGCGCGTCAAATACATATAGAGATGAAACCAGAAGTTTCCATCCACTATATAAAGAGACACATCTGCATGTTTTTATCAATATCTGACATGAAATCAGAATAAATCTTTCCCGTTTTAGGTCAATTAGGATTACCATCATTTTTAATATTTGCCAAATGCCAGAATAATGAGAGAGAGAATGTTTTAAGGCATTTTTATTACTTACTGCAAAGTCTTAACATTATTCTAATCACTAATCAGTGTGTATATTTGTTCACTACACAATAGAATCCCATAATTTCTGCCTATTCACATCTTAGTATTATGTATGATCAGGTTAGAGTGTATGGCTGCTGAGCGCTAGCATTTATGGGCGCCTCCCCCTGACCTTGGCTGTTTCTGGCTCTTAGACCCTGCTGGCACGCACTGCCGTCATGTCCGTGACTGCACTGCCGGCTTGCGGGTCAAATGCCAGAAGCCGCAGAGTCACATGTGGGGCGGGCACAGAATGTCTCTCGCCGTATACCAGCCAGAACACATACCGGAAAGTCAGGTGACACACTTTTTCTCTCCAGCACGGTTCATGATTGGATTAGGCTCCCTATATAACATCTGGCGTCCCCCTCCCTGGCACGACCCCTGAGGAAGTGTTGATGAAACGCGCGTCGGGGTGGAGCGACGCGTGCTTACCCTGCCTAGAAGCTGCCATTCTAACCAGGTATTTCTTTCTCATGATGTGTTGAGCTGTTTTGTCTATTTGTGGACAGTGCCACTATTACACTATAGTTATTCTATGGGACCGTACCCAGCTGCTTTTATGTACCCAGTCTCCCCTGATAGATATACTAACATTATTAACTGCTATATGCATTAGTTTCTTTGAGGCTGGGAACAATACGTTATATTTATCTAAGCACTTTTGCACTTTTTTTCTGGACAGTCGACTCTATATCATCATATGCACTGCCGCTTTACATTTTATAGGCGTATCTCAAACTCATCAGTGATAGTCTAGTGACCATTATAATAGCATATGCATTTCTTTCTTTCTATTTTTGCCACATGAGCTGTTATTCAGATTGAAATGTTTTGCAATGCATTTGTATAGTCACATTATTTCAGTAATGGGGTAATATATGGTTATTACTCTTGCTGCGCAGATATAGGGTACAGCATTTGTTTGTCCCTCACATTTGAGGCCCCTGGTATTTTAATTATTGTTATTTTATGTTCTAATAAAATTATATTGTTAATATTATTTGAAGTGTTCATGTTTTTGTTTATCCTACCAGGGTTCTGGTTATAGCAGAATCAATTTTTGATATATATAAAGTCAAAAGTTTACATACATTTCATTAGTATTTGGTACCATCACCCTTAAACTGAATGACTTGGGTCAAACTTTTGGGATATCCTTCCACAAGCTTCTCACAATAGTTGGTCGGAATTTGGACCCATTCCTCCTGGCAAAACTGGTGTAACAGATCCAGGTTTGTAGGTCGCCTTGCTCACAGCAAGAGTGCCCATAAATTTTCAATATGATTGCAATCAGAGCTTTGTGATGGCCACGCCAAAACATTGACTTTGTTATTCTTAAGCCACTTTGTTCCCATTTTGTCAGTATGCTTCGGGTCATTGTCCATTTGGAAGACCCATTTCCGCCCAAGCTTTAACTTCCTGGCTGACGTCTTGAGATGTTGCTTCAGTATTGCCACATAATCTTCTTTTCTCATGGTGTCATCTATTTTGTGAAGTGAACCAGTTCCTCCTGCAGCAAATCAACCCCAGATCATGATGCTGCCACCCCCATGTTTCACAGTTGGGATGGTGTTCTTAGGCTTCCAAGCTTCTCCCTTTTTCCTCCAAACGTAGCGATGGTCATTATGCCAAAAAAGTTCAATTTTAGTTTCATCAGACCACAGTCATGTCTCCAAAAATTAAGGTCTTTGTTCCTGTGTGCATTTGCAAACATTAATTTGGCTTTTTTATGTTTCTTTTGGAGTAATGGCTTCTTCCTGGCAGAGTGGCCTTTCAGACCATGTTGATACAGTACTCCTTTCACTGTGGTTATTGACACAATCTTACCAGCTTCCGCCATCATCTTCACAAGGTCTCTTGCTTTTGTCCTTGGGTTGATATGCACATGTTGGACCAAAGCACGTTCATCTCTGGGAAACAGAACCCGTCTCCTTCCTGAGCGATAAGATGGCAGTACATTCCCATCTTGTTTGTACTTGTGTATAATTGTTTGTACAGATGAACGAGGCACCGTCAGGTATCTTGAAATTGTATCTAAGGATGAGCCAGACAATTCTCTTCCTGATATCTTCGCTGATTTCTTTAGACTTTCCCATGATACTACAGAAATAAGCAGTGTGTTTCAGGTGTGCATTAAAATACATCTACACGTGTGTCTCTAATTAACTCAGATGTTGCCAAAAAAACTATTAGAAGCTTCCAAACACATTACATCATCATATGGGCAGTCCAGAATTGTTTAAAGGCATAGTAATCTTAGTGTGTGTAGACTTTTGACTTTGCAGTAAGTAATAAAAATGACTTAAACATTCTCTCTCTCTCTCATTATTCTGCCATTTGGCAAATCTTAAAAATTATGGTAATCCTAATTGACCTAAAACGGGAAAGGTTTATTCTGATTTCATGTCAGATATTGAGAAAAACGTGCAGATGTGTCTTTTTATATAGTGTATGTAAACTTCTGGTTTCAACTGTGTGTGTGAGTGTGTATGTATATATGTATATATTACACATACAGTTATGGCCGAAAGTGTTCACTCCCTTGAAATTGTTTCAGAAAATGAAGTATTTCTCCCAATTATTGCAGTTACACATGTTTTGCTATACACACTTTATTTTCTTTGTGTGTATTGCAACAACACAAAAAAGCAGAAAAAAAGGCAAATTGGACATAATTTCACACACAGCCCCAAAAATGGTCTGGACAAAATTGTTGGCACCCTCTGTAGCGTCGGCGTCCCTGCCTCCTGCTAGGCAGGGACGCTGTTCCCCTCACCTCTCCGCTCCGTGCCCGGCGTCCTCCTCCCACTCTGCTGGCAGCGCGCGCTGCTTCCCGGCCACTGCGCTTAGGGCGCGCGCGCGCACTCCCCCTCTCTTAAAGGGGCCGCGCGCGCCGTCCTAAGGAGTCCCCGGCCAATGGCCGGAGGACCTCACCATATATAAGGCACCTCCTCCAAAATGGAGGTGCCCGAGCATTGTTGTTGCAAAGCCTTCACTCTGCTTCAGCCCTCAGGTCCCGTTACCAGTTACCTGCCAGTCACCTGCCATATTCCTGCTTGATACCTGCCTGATATCCGCTTACCTGCTTGCAAGCCTGCGGTCCGACGGTCTGCCTTCCGACACCTGTCAGTCTGTCTATGGACCAGCCTGCCTGCTCACCTGGGAGCGCTCACCTGCTACCTGCCTGCTAGTCTACCTGGAGGCTCTGCCGTCACTTGCTGTGACCACCTGCCAGTCCAGAGACTCTTGCCCGCTCACCTGGGAGCGCTCACCTGCTACCTGCCTGCTAGCCTACCTGGAGGCTCTGCCGTCACTTGCCGTGACCACCTGCCAGTCCAGAGACTCTTGCCCGCTCACCTGGGAGCGCTCACCTGCTACCTGCCTGCTAGCCTACCTGGAGGCTCTGCCGTCACTTGCCGTGACCACCTGCCAGTCCAGAGACTCTTGCCCGCTCACCTGGGAGCGCTCACCTGCTACCTGCCTGCTAGCCTACCTGGAGGCTCTGCCGTCACTTGCCGTGACCACCTGCCTGTCCAGAGACTCTTGTTTGCTCACCTGGGAGCGCTCACCTGCTACCTGCCTGCTAGCCTACCTGGAGGCTCTGCCGTCACTTGCCGTGACCACCTGCCTGTCCAGAGACTCTTGCCCGCTCACCTGGGAGCGTCCACCTGCTACCTGTCTGCTAGTCTACCCAGAGACTGTCCCTGTGACTACCTGCCCTTCTACCCAGAGACTGTCCCTGTCACTTGCCGTGACTACCTGCCCTTCTACCCAGAGACTGTCCCTGTCACTTGCCGTGACTACCTGCCCGTCTTCCCTGGGAGCCACCCGCTTCCTTACAAGGACCGCCCCCTTGTATAGTTGCTCAGAGGTTCCGCCTCCCAGACCCGTTACAGTTTGCTCGGGCCATGGAACCCGGTGGCACCCAAGCTCCCTCGCTCTCGGACCTATGTCATGAACTGTCCCGTCAGATATCCCAACAGGAGTCCATCCTGAGTCATCTACGTAATGTCAACTCTCGCCTGGACACTCTGACTGCTCCATCAGCAACCACCACTAGTGTCATGACTCTCAGCCCGGCAGCGCCGCTGCCCATCAATACCATGGCATCCTGCCCCGGACCCCGGCTTTCTGCACCTCCACGCTTCGGAGGCGACCCCGCTCAAGCTCGGGGCTTCATAAACCAGTGCACCCTGCACTTTGAACTCCTGTCCCACCAGTTTATCTCCGACCGGGCCAAAGTAGCCTTCATCATGTCCCATCTCACGGGGGAGGCACTGGCTTGGCTAAATCCTCTATGAGAGAGAGGAGACCCCCTGGTGTCCAACCTGCCAGCCTTTCTCACGGCTTTCCGGAAAGTCTTCGACGAACCCAGACGGAAGACCTCATCCACATCATCTCTGCTATGCCTCCATCAAGGAAATCTCACCGTGGGCCAATATGCCATACGGTTCCGTACCCTTGCTTCGGAGCTGGCCTGGGATAACGACGCCCTGGTGTCTGTCTTTTGGGAGGGTCTGTCCGGCCGTATTAAAGATGAACTCGCCGGTCGGGACATACCTACCACTCTCGACGACTTAATAACTCTTGCCACCCGGATTGACATCCGGTTCCAGGAACGCGCCAAAGAGGTCACCCGTGAGAGGAGGTTTCCACGTCTAGCCTCTACCTTTCAGAAACCTGTCACTTCTCCCGCTACTCCCCAGGCGCACTCACCCGAGCCTATGCAGGTCGACCAGACCAAGATGGTCAAAACTCGTCAAGAGTTACGCCGTGCCGAGGGGAGCTGCTTCTACTGTGGCAGTGAGAAGCACCGGATCCGTTCCTGCCCGGAGAGGTCGGGAAACGCCTGTGTCTAGGATCGCTCAGAGAGGTCGTCCTAGACAAGAGTAAACCCTCTCCATCTCTGTTGCTGTCGGTCTCTATCATCTGCGGGGAGAACCGTTATTTTGAACTAGCCCAACTTGACTCTGGAGCTGCCAGAAATCTCATTTCTCAGTCTCTGGTAGAGAAATACCGCATTCCCACCAAACCTCTAGCTGTACCCTTATCTGTCGCTGCCGTGAATGGGGGCCTCTTACCACATCCCATCCAACTCATCACCGAATCCATAACCCTGCAGGTGGGAATGCTGCACTCTGAGAGCATCTTCTTTCATGTTCTACCTGGACTCTCTCACGCCCTCTTACTAGGCCTACCTTGGCTTCAGAGACATGCACCCGTGCTTGATTGGCAGACCGGAGAAGTTCTTCGCTGGGGACAGGACTGCCATAAGACTTGTTTAGTTCCCGTCCATCCTGTCCGTCCTTCTCCTACTCCAGCCAATCTACCTGGTCTTCCGGCTCCTTATTGGTCGTATGCGGACGTCTTTAATAAAAAGGAGGCAGAGACATTACCCCCTCATAGACCATACGACTGCCCAATCGACCTGATGCCCGGCGCTACTCCTCCCCGTGGGCGCATTTACCCTTTGTCCGCTGCTGATACCCGATCCATGTCAGAATATATTAAGGAGAATCTGGCCCGGGGATTCATCCGGAAATCTACTTTCCAGGCAGGAGCAGGTTTCTTCTTCGTCAAAAAGAAGGACGGCTCACGCTCACTCCGTCCCTGTATAGACTATAGAGGCCTTAACCAGATCACGGTGAAGAATAAATACCCCCTTCCGCTCATTCCGGAATTATTTGATCGTCTGAGGGGGTCTAGAATCTTCACCAAGCTGGACCTCTGTGGGGCGTATAACCTGGTCCGTATCCGTCAGGGGGATGAATGGAAGACGGCATTCAACACCCGGGACAGCCACTATGAATACCTGGTAATGCCCTTCGGTCTCTGTAACGCTCCCGCCGTCTTTCAAGAGTTGGTCAATGACATCTTCCGGGACCTTCTCTACTCCTGCGTAGTGGTGTACCTGGACGACATCTTGCTCTTCTCTCCGGATCTCCCCACACACCGGAGGGATGTTCGTCAGGTTCTGCTCAGGCTCAGGCAGAACCACCTCTACGCTAAATATGAGAAGTGCCTCTTTGAGCAGACCTCGCTTCCGTTTTTGGGCTTCATAATTTCTCAGACCGGCCTACGAATGGATCCTGAGAAACTGTCTGCCATCGAGAAGTGGCCTCGACCAGAGGGGTTGAAGGCTATTCAGCGGTTCCTGGGCTTCGCCAACTACTACCGCCTCTTCATACCGCACTTCTCTTCCCGGACTGCCCCAATCTCTGCGCTCACCCGTAAGGGCACTAATCCCAGAGAATGGCCGCCCGAAGCTGAGGAAGCCTTTCTTTCCTTAAAACAGGCTTTCTCTTCCGCCCCGGTGCTGCATCGCCCGGACGGCAACAAACAATTCTTCCTGGAAGTTGACGCCTCCTCCTCTGGAGCCGAAGCGGTACTTACCCAAAAATCGTCTTCCGGGAGAATGGTAACTTGCGGCTTCTTCTCCAAACTCTTCTCCTCTTCCGAGCGCAACTATTCTATAGGAGACCGAGAGTTATTGGCCATCAAGCTGGCATTGGAGGAGTGGCGTTACCTGCTCGATGGGGGCTCTTCACCCGGTAATAATTTACACGGACCACAAGAACTTGACTTACCTCCAGAGTGCCCAGAGACTTAACCCGCACCAAGCCCGGTGGTCCTTGTTTTTTGCTCGCTTTGATTTTGTTCTTCATTTTCGCCCGGCTGACAAAAACATCAAAGCTGACGCCTTGTCCCGATCCTTCCTGGTGTCTGATCTTGAGGAGGAACCTAAACACATCATCGATCCCGCCAGAGTAATGCAGGTGGCCCCCGTGAGTCTAAATCGTCTCCCTCCCGGAAAGACGTTCGTAATGGTACCTGATCGGGAGAGGATCCTACACTGGGGTCACTCGTCTAAGCTTGCTGGCCATGCCGGTCAGAAAAAGACCCTCCAGCTTATCACCCGGCACTACTGGTGGCCTACCCTGCACAAGGAATTAATAGACTTTGTTTCTGCCTGTGTGTCCTGCGCCCGCAACAAGGTTCCGAGACACCTGCCAGCCGGTCGCCTCCTTCCTCTTCCAGTACCTGCTGCCCCCTGGCAGCATATAGCTATGGACTTCATAACAGATCTCCCTGTCTCTGCCGGTTGTACGGTCATTTGGGTGGTCGCTGACCGCTTTTCCAAAATGGCTCATTTCATTCCCCTGCCAGGCCTCCCGTCTGCACCCGAGCTGGCTAAAGACTTTATCCGCCACATCTTCCGTCTCCATGGCCTGCCCCTCCACATCGTGTCGGATCGTGGGGTTCAGTTCACCTCACGCTTCTGGAGAGCCACATGTAAGCTGCTAGACGTCACCCTGGACTTCTCCTCCGCATACCACCCACAGTCCAATGGTCAAGTGGAGCGGATCAATCAGATCCTGACCAGTTACCTCCGGCACTTCGTTAATGCCCACCATTCAGACTGGGTGGATCTCCTGCCATGGGCCGAATTCTCTTACAATAATCACGAGAGCGAATCTTCCTCCAAATCCCCGTTTTTTGTAGTCTTCGCTCAGCATCCTCGGATCCCTTTTCCCGTCTCCACCTCGGTGGACAATCCGGCTGCGGAATCTCTCGTTAGCAAATTTTCCTCCATTTGGGAGAGTACCCGATCCGCACTCCTTCAGTCGTCCGAGCGGATGAAAAAACACGCTGACAAAAAACGCCTGGATCCTCCACAATTCCGTCCTGGAGATAAAGTCTGGCTCTCGTCCAAGTATGTCCGGCTCAAGATTCCTTCCTACAAGTTAGGGCCTCGGTTCATCGGCCCACTAGAAGTTATCAAACAAATCAACCCAGTGGCCTATGAATTGAAACTCCCGGCCAACTTGCGGATCCCTAACTCCTTCCATGTATCTCTCCTCAAACCCGTGGTACTTGACTCTTTTTCCAAGTCTACAGGTAGGCCTCCTGCTCCGGTTTCCGCTGAAAACGAGTTTGAGGTAGAGAACATTCTGGCCACCAAAAGGGTAAGAGGAAAAAACTTTTTTCTGGTAGATTGGAAGGGGTTTGGTCCTGAGGAGAGAACGTGGGAGCCCCAGGAGAACATCCATGCCCCACTCATCCTTGATAAATTTCTGTCTGGCCTAAAAAAGGGGGGGCCTAAAGGGGGGGGGTACTGTAGCGTCGGCTTCCCTGCCTCCTGCTAGGCAGGGACGCTGTTCCCCTCACCTCTCCGCTCCGTGCCCGGCGTCCTCCTCCCGCTCTGCTGGCAGCGCGCACTGCTTACCGGCCACTGTGCTTAGGGCGCGCGCGCGCTCGCTCCCCCTCTCTTGAAGGGGCCGCGCGCGCCGTCCTAAGGAGTCCCCGGCCAATGGCCGGAGGACCTCACCATATATAAGGCACCTCCTACAAAATGGAGGTGCCCGAGCATTGTTGCTGCAAAGCCTTCACTCTGCTTCAGCCCTCAGGTCCCGTTACCAGTTACCTGCCAGTCACCTGCCAGATTCCTGCTTGATACCTGCCTGATATCCGCTTACCTGCTTGCAAGCCTGCGGTCCGACGGTCTGCCTTCCGACACCTGTCAGTCTGTCTATGGACCAGCCTGCCCACTCACCTGGGAGCGCTCACCTGCTACCTGCCTGCTAGTCTACCTGGAGGCTCTGCCGTCACTTGCCGTGACCACCTGCCAGTCCAGAGACTCTTGCCCGCTCACCTGGGAGCGCTCACCTGCTACCTGCCTGCTAGCCTACCTGGAGGCTCTGCCGTCACTTGCCGTGACCACCTGCCAGTCCAGAGACTCTTGCCCGCTCACCTGGGAGCGCTCACCTGCTACCTGCCTGCTAGCCTACCTGGAGGCTCTGCCGTCACTTGCCGTGACCACCTGCCAGTCCAGAGACTCTTGCCCGCTCACCTGGGAGCGCTCACCTGCTACCTGCCTGCTAGCCTACCTGGAGGCTCTGCCGTCACTTGCCGTGACCACCTGAGAGTCCAGAGACTCTTGCCCGCTCACCTGGGAGCGCTCATCTGCTACCTGCCTGCTAGCCTACCTGGAGGCTCTGCCGTCACTTGCCGTGACCAACTGCCAGTCCAGAGACTCTTGCCCGCTCACCTGGGAGCGCTCACCTGCTACCTGCCTGCTAGCCTACCTGGAGGCTCTGCCGTCGCTTGCTGTGACCACCTGCCCATCCAGAGACTCTTGCCCGCTCACCTGGGAGCGTCCACCTGCTACCTGTCTGCTAGTCTACCCAGAGACTGTCCCTGTGACTACCTGCCCTTCTACCCAGAGACTGTCCCTGTCACTTGCCGTGACTACCTGCCCGTCTTCCCTGGGAGCCACCCGCTTCCTTACAAGGACCGCCCCCTTGTATAGCTGCTCAGAGGTTCCGCCTCCCAGACCCGTTACACGCTCAAATTTAATATTTGGTTGCTCACCCTTTGGAATAAAATAACTGCAATCAATCGCTTCCTATAACCATCAACAAGCTTCTTACACCTCTCAGCTGGAATTTTGACCACTCTTCTTTTGTAAACTGCTCCATGTCTCTCATAGTTGCTGCTACTTCATACCTCTCCAGCGCTATGTTTCCATCCATTTCTGCGGGCTTCTTGAAGTATGTTTGGGGTCATTCTCCGGGAAGAACCATGACCTAGGACGCAAACCCTGCTTTCTGACACTGGGCACTACATTGCGACCCAAAATCCTTTGGTAATCTTCAGATTTCATGATGCCTTGCACACAGTCAAGGCACCCAGTGCAAGAGGCAGCAAAACAACCACAAAACATCTTTGAACTTCCACCATATTTGACTGTAGGTAGTGTGTTCTTTTCTTTGTAGGCATTATTCCATTTTCAGTAAACAGTAGAATGATGTGCTTTACCAAAAAGCTCTGTCTTGGTCTCATCTGTCCAAAAGATGCGTTCCCAGAAGGATTTTGGCTTGCATACATTTTGGCACACTTTAGTGTAGCTTTTTATGTCTCTGTGTCAGCAGTGGGTTCTCTTGGGTCTCCTGCCATAGCGCTTATTTGCACTAACACTGATGCACCCTGAGCTTGCAGGACAACTTTGAATTTCTTTGGAACTTGATTGGCACTGCTTATCCATCATCCGGACTATCCTGCATTGCAACCTTTCATCAATTTTTCTCTTCCATCCACGTCCAGGGAGATTAGCTACAGTGCCATGACTTGTAAACTTCTTAATTATGTTGCGCACCGTGGACAAAGGGACATCAAGATCTCTGGAGATGGAATTGTAACTTTGAGATTGTTGATATTTTTCAACAATTTTGGTTCTCAAATACTCAGACAGTTCTCTTCTCTGTTCTCTGTTCTCCATGCTTAGTGTGGCACACACAGACACAATGCAAAGATTGAGTCAACTTCTCCACTTTTTTTCTGGTTTCAGGTGTGATTTTCATATTGCCCACACCTGTTACTTGCCACAGGTTAGTTTGAATGAGCATCACATGCTTGAAACAAAGTTGTTCACCCACAATTTTGGAAAGGTGCTATCAATTTTGTCCGGCCCATTTTTGGGGTTTTGTATGAAATGATGTCCAATTTGCCTTTTTTCCTTTTGTTTGTTTTTTTCTTTTGTTCCAATGCACACAAAGAATATTAAACATGTGTATAACAAAACATGTGTAATTGCAATAATTTTCTGGGAGAAATACTTCATTTTCTGGAACAATTTCAAGATTGCCAACACTTTCGGCCGTGGCTGAATATAGGAGCTGCGTACAGGCGGCACCTGGGGCCCCTGATACCATTACTATGTGGCCCTTACACCTCATATATAGTAGCTGAGAACAGGCGGCTGCTGGGGCCCCTGATACCATTCCTATGTGGCCTTTACACCTGATATACAGTGGTGGCCAAAAGTATTGGCACCCCTGCAATTCTGTCAGATAATACTCAGTTTCTTCCTGAAAATGATTGCAATCACAAATTCTTTGGTATTATTATCTTCATTTAATTTTCTTGCAAAGAAAAAACACAAAAGAGAATGAAGCAAAAATCAAATCATTGATCATTTCACACAAAACTCCAAAAATGGGCCAGACAAAAGTATTGGCACCCTCAGCCTAATACTTGGTTGCAGAACCTTTAGCCAAAATAACTGCGAACAACCGCTTCCGGTAACCATCAATGAGTTTCTTACAATGCTCTGCTGGAATTGTAGACCATTCTTCTTTAGCAAACTGCTCCAGGTCGCTGATATTTGACGGGTGCCTTCTCCAAACTGCCATTTTGAGATCTCTCCACAGGTGTTCTATGGGATTCAGGTCTGGACTCATTGCTGGCCACCTTAGAAGTCTCCAGTGCTTTCTCTCAAACCATTTTATAGTGCTTTTGGAAGTGTGTTTTGGGTCATTGTCCTGCTGGAAGACCCATGACCTCTGAGGGAGACCCAGCTTTCTCACACTGGGCCCTACATTATGCTGCAAAATTTGTTGGTAGTCTTCAGACTTCATAATGCCATGCACACGGTCAAGCAGTCCAGTGCCAGAGGCAGCAAAGCAACCCCAAAACATCAGGGAACCTCCGCCATGTTTGACTGTAGGGACCGTGTTCTTTTCTTTGAATGCCTCTTTTTTTTCCCTGTACACTCTATGTTGATGCTTTTTCCCAAAAAGCTCTACTTTTGTCTCATCTGACCAGAGAACATTCTTCCAAAACATTTTAGGCTTTCTCAGGTAAGTTTTGGCAAACACCAACCTGCCTTTTTTATGTCTCTGGGTAAGAAGTGGGGTCTTCCTGGGTATCCTACCATACAGTCCCTTTTCATTCAGACGCCGACGGATAGTACGGGTTGACACTGTTGTACCCTCGGATTGCAGGGCAGCTTCAACTTGTTTGGATGTTAGTCGAGGTTCTTTATCCACCATCCACACAATCTTGCGTTGAAATCTCTTGTCAATTTTTCTTTTCCGTCCACATCTAGGGAGGTTAGCCACAGTGCCATGGGCTTTACACTTCTTGATGACACTGCGCACGGAAGACATAGCAACATTCAGGTCTTTGGAGGTGGACTTGTAGCCTTGAGATTGCTCATGCTTCCTCACAATTTGGTTTCTCAAGTCCTCAGACAGTTCTTTGGTCTTCTTTCTTTTCTCCATGCTCAATGTGGTACACACAAGGACACAGGACAGAGGCTGAGTCAACTTTAATCTGTTAGAACCCTCCTGTCAGTTTTTGCTATCTTGTGTTTTGCGGTCACGTGACTAGCTGCCTATATATTCCAGCTCCGCCCTTCTGGCTTTGCTGGACTTCAGTGTTTTTTGCCTGTCTCTCTAGCCAGGTGCTTCGGTGCCTATCTCTGTCTAGTTTGCTTGGTCCTCTGGACCTCTAGTACTTTTTGTTCAGTTTGTATTTTTGCTCTGCAACAACTTCTGTTAGGAGGTGTCCATTTTTTGTCCCAGTCCTTAGTTCTTTTAGGGACCCCTCCCTTTATTCTATAGGTCTCTGTTCAGACTAGCCGAGGACGAAGGCGGGTCTGTTCACAAGGAACAGGCTGCCCGCTACATCGTAGGGATTCAGCTTAGTCTTACTGTAGGGACAGCATTTCCCTTTCTTTCCTTAGTTTATGTTGCAGATCATAACATAATCCATGTTAAATGGCTGCAAGTGTGATTTAGTTATTGCTAATTGTATCCAATTTGGCTTTAGGACAATTCTTTTTGTGTTTTTTCATTGAAGACAAATTAAATGAAGATAATAAGACCAAAGAATTTGTGATTGCAATCATTTTCAGGAAGAAACTGAGTATTATCTGACAGAATTGCAGGGGTGCCAATACTTTTGGCCACCACTGTATAGGAGCTGAGTACAGGCAGCTGCCGGGGCCCCTGATACCATTACTATGTGGCCCTTACACCTGATATATAGGAGCTGAGTACAGGCGGCTGCTGGGGCCCCTGATACCATTACTATGTGGCCCTTACACCTGATATATA
Source organism: Phyllobates terribilis (assembly GCF_046119375.1). Taxonomy (NCBI): domain Eukaryota; kingdom Metazoa; phylum Chordata; class Amphibia; order Anura; family Dendrobatidae; genus Phyllobates; species Phyllobates terribilis. The sequence goes on along the minus strand of NW_027362952.1, from coordinate 2,866,931 downwards.
GGAGCTGAGTACAGGCGGCTGCTGGGCCCTTGATACCATTACTATGTGGCCCTTACCCCTGATATATAGGGGCTGAGTACAGGCGGCTGCTGGGGCCCCTGATACCATTACTATGTGGCCCTTACACCTGATATATAGGGGCTGAGTACAGGCGGCTGCTGGGGCCCCTGATACCATTACTATGTGGCCCTTACACCTGATATATAGGAGCTGAGTACAGGCGGCTGCTGGGGCCCCTGATACCATTACTATGTGGCCCTTACACCTGATATATAGGAGCTGAGTACAGGCGGCTGCTGGGGCCCCTGATACCATTACTATGTGGCCCTTACACCTGATATATAGGAGCTGAGTACAGGCGGCTGCCGGGGCCCCTGATACCATTACTATGTGGCCCTTACACCTGATATATAGGAGCTGAGTACAGGCGGCTGCCGGGGCCCCTGATACCATTACTATGTGGCCCTTACACCTGATATATAAGGGCTGAGTACAGGCAGCTACTGGGGCCCCTGATACCATTACAATGTGGCCCTTACACCTCATATATAAGAGCTGAGTACAGGTGGCTGCTGGGGCCCCTGACACCATTACTATGTGGCCCTTACACCTGATATATAAGGGCTGAGTACAGGCGGCTGCTGGTGCCCCTGATACCATTACTATGTGTCCCTTACACCTGATATATAGGAGCTGAGGACAGGTGGCTGCCGGGGCCCCTGATACCATTAATATGTGGCCCTTACACCTGAAATATAGGGGCTGAGTACAGGCAGCTGCTGGGGCCCCTGATACCATTACTATGTGGCCCTTACACCTGATATATAGGAGCTGAGTACAGGCGGCTGCTGGGGCCCCTGATATCATTACTATGTGGCCCTTACACCTGATATATAGGAGCTGAGTACAGGCGGCCACTGGGGCCCCTGATACCATTACTATGTGGTCTTTACTCCTGATATATAGGAGATGAGTACAGGTGGCTGCCGGGGCCCCTGATACCATTACTATGTGGCCCTTACACCTGATATATAGGAGCTGAGTACAGGCGGCTGCTGGGGCCCCTGATACCATTACTATGTGGCCCTTACACCTGATATATAAGAGCTGAGTACAGGTGGCCGCTGGGGCCCCTGATACCATTACTATGTGGCCCTTACATCTGATATATAAGGGCTGAGTACAGGCGGCTGCTGGGGCCCCTGATACCATTACTATGTGGCCCTTACACATGATATATAAGGGCTGAGTACAGGTGGCTGCTGGGGCCCCTGATACTATTACTATGTGGCCCTTACACCCGATATATAGGAGCTGAGTACAGGCGGCTGCTGGGGCCCCTGATACCATTACTATGTGGCCCTTACACCTGATATATAAGGGCTGAGTACAGGTGGCTGCTGGGGCCCCTGATACCATTGCTATGTGGCCCTTACACCTGATATATAGGAGCTGAGTACAGGCGGCTGCTGGGGCCCCTGATACCATTACTATGTGGCCCTTACACCTGATATATAGGAGCTGAGTACAGGCAGCTGCTGGGGCCCCTGATACCATTACTATGTGGCCCTTACACCTGATATATAGGAGCTGAGTACAGGCGGCTGCCGGGGCCCCTGATACCATTACACTGGTGCCTTGTTATTAGGTAAATTCCATTATAAAACATTGTATCCGTCATTGTTGAGCTCTGCTGGGACTCTGTATCCCGCCTGCATTGCATAATGGGGCCCCTGAATACTCTGCACATAAGGGCCCATAGCTCTAATTATGTTGTTTGCAATAGTCGCCCTCCTGCCACCCTGTAATATCGGGTCCCTGCCTGGTGTGGCCCCTATGACTTAATGTCCCCCTGTAAGTGCAGCACACCAGTTATCAGTCTACACGGCCAGGGTCCGGGACCCCTGTTGTTTTTGTACTGACTTTGTAATATATGCTCATTATCAGGGCGCCCTCTTCTCAGTCATCCATCTAATCATCCGTCTGTCTCATCCATATTTGCCATATGGAGGTTTCCAGAAATAGGGCAGAACCTACTGGACTTCTGTGAAAGTTGAAGAATCTGTTGAGCGCGGCTGAAGCCTCCTGGGAGCCGAGGTAAAATCAGTGGCCGTGGTAAAATTGTGGAGCGGTGGGGTCTGAAAAAGGATTCATGACTATAAGGACAACGTTTGCACAAAGTGATTTCTTTCCAGCCCAACAGCCACTGTGTAAACCTGACAAAAATGCCCCCATCTATCCATCCATTCATCACTCTCATACTCTGTCTATGCAGGTATGTATCTCATCATTCTTCCTTACGGAGTTTCACATTGACCAGTCAGGGCTTAGGTCCGAACTCCCCCACAAAACTGGATTCGGTAGTGTGCACTGACGAGGCCATAGGCTTAGTAGACTGCGCCTCCAGTAGGCGTACACACCTGATGCACGACAGAGGGCACATTCACTCTGTCTGGACCATTATAGTCTATGGCCACGTCAGATCATATGCCCGAATCCCGTTCAGGTAAAGGCTGCAGCCACCGCAGCCATGCTGCCTTCAGTGTCCCGCTCCTCCGCCACTGCCGTTCCCCCCACCACTCAGAGCCACAGTATATATATATATATATATATATATACACACTACTCAAAAAAAATAAGAGGAACACTTAAACAACAGAATAATAACTCCAATTAAATCAAACTTCTGTGAAATCAAACTGTCCACTTAGGAAGCAACACTGATTGACAATCAATTTCACATGCTGTTGTGCAAATGGAATAGACAATAGATGGAAATTATTGGCAATTATCAAAACACTCTCAATAAAGGAGTGGTTCTGCAGGTGGGGACCACAGACCACATCTCAGTACCAATGCTTTCTGGCTGATGTTTTGGTCACTTTTGAATGTTGTTTGTGCTTTCACACTCGTGGTAGCTTGAGATGGACTCTACAACCCACAGAAGTTGCTCAGGTAGTGCAGCTCATCCAGGATGGCACATCAATGTGAGCTGTGGCAAGAAGATTTGCTGTGTCTGTCAGCGTAGTGTCCAGAGACTGGAGGCGCTACCAGGAATCAGGCCAGTACACCAGGAGACGTGGAGGGGGCCGTAGGAGGGCAACAACCCAGCAGCAGGACCGCTACCTCCGTCTTTGTGCAGAGCCCTGCAAAATGACCTCCAGCAGACCACAAATGTGCATGTGTCTGCACAAACAGTTAGAAACCGACTCCATGAGGGTGGTATGAAGGCCCGACGTCCACAGATGGGGGTTGTGCTCACAGACCAACACCGTGCAGGACTCTTGACATTTGCCACAGAACACCAGGATTGGCAAAATCGCCACTGGCGCCCTGTGCTCTTCACAGATGAAAGCAGGTTCACACTGAGCACATGTGACAGACGCGACAGAGTCTGGAGACGCCATGGAGAATGATCTGCTGCCTGCAACATCCTTCAGCATGACCGGTTTGGCAGTGGGTCAGTAATGGTGTGGGGTGGCATGTCTTTGGAGGGCCGTGCAGCCCTCCATGTGCTCGCCAGAGGTAGCCTGACTGCCATTAGGTACCGAGATGAGAACCTCAGACCCCTTGTGAGACCATATACTGGTGCGGTTGGCCCTGGGTTCCTCCTAATGCAGGACAATGCCAGACCTCATGTGGCTGCAGTGTGTCAGCAGATCCTGCAAGATGAGGGCATTGAAGTTATGGATTGGCCCACCCGTTCCCCAGACCTGAATCCGATTGAGCACATCTGGGACATCATGTCTCGCTTCATCCACCAACGTCACGTTGCACCACAGACTGTCCAGGAGTTGGCGGATGCTTTAGTCCAGGTCTGGGAGAAGATCCCACAATAGACCATCCGCAACCTCATCAGGAGAATGCCCAGGCTTTGTAGGGAGGTCATACAGGCACGTGGAGGCCACGCACAATACTGAGCCTCATTTTGACTTGTTTTAAGGACATTATATCAAAGTTGGATCAGCCTGTAGTGTGTTTTTCCACTTTAATTTTGGGGGTGACTCCAAATCCAGGCCTCCATTGGTTAATAAATTTGATTTCCATTGATGATTTTTGTGTGATTTTGTTGTCAGCACATTCAGCTTTGTACAGAACACAGTATTCAATGAGAATATTTCATTCATTCAGATCTAGGATGGGTTATTTGAGTGTTCCCTTTATTTTTTGAGCAGTGTATATATAAATATACCAGGATAGGGGATATTAACAGAATTGGGGGACATTACCTCTATAACAGTGTAAGCAGCAGACCCCCTCCCCCTTAACAGGGCATAATGACCACATTTTTTGCTTCAATTTTTTTTCTATTTTCCTCCTCTAAAACCTAGGTACGTCTTATGGTCCGGTGCGTCTTATAGTCCGAAAAATAAGGTATATGCATTCAGTATATATATACTATGGTAGATCAGCCCACTCAGTTGCACACAGAAGTAGCCACCGGAGCGCCGTCTCCTTAAGTCTCTCACTGGTTTATTTGAAGATGCTGCATAAGCCAGTGAGGAGTTAGCAAAAATAAATACGTGCTTTCTGTCCTAAGGAAAAACAAAACATAACATACAGCCGTGTTGCTGTGGGGATCTGCCCGCTCAGGAGAACAACCATCCACTGGTTCAGCTTTTCCTTCTCAGGACACAAAGCGCTGGAGTTCCTCTCTACAGCCCTACTGAACACTGAATGCCTTAGAAGGCCGACTATATACATCCTAGTCCCCACCCTGGGGTGGAGATATGGTGAATGACCTCCCAACCCGCTCTATGGTCATTCACAAAAACCCAGCCCTTAAAATGGCCGATTAATCCCTCTCAACACATAGTGTGCAGGTGTAAAACTTATGGGCTTCAAATCACTGAAGCTAATAGCCTCAGTGAAACATACCTCCCCTCCAGCACTTTGCCAGTGACTTTGTCACCATGTATATATAATCAGCATACTGTATATATATTATAAGCATACTCTATATATCCTTTTAAAAGCAGAAGTGGTAATAAATTACTTTTATCAGTTAACAAAATGCAGAGTAAAGTTTGATGGATGAAAAAAAATGTCAGTAATAATAATTGTAATTTTTTTTATTAATAATAGGATAGAAGGGAGGGACAAAACCAGGAACAGAATCAGTAGGCAAACTCATAGTCAGGAGGACAGCCGGGGTCAGATACCAGGTGATCAGTAACCGCCACGTCTGCGAGCAGTATGAATACCGCGGAGCCTGGTGACAGAGGTGATACTGAGATTGTCCGGGCAGAGATGTAGCAGTCAGAAGGCCACCGGTAGATGGTGAAGGTCCTTCTGTACAGCTCCAGCAGTGATGGTGGATCTGCTGGACTTCAGGGCGCAGGATGCGGAGGTTTACCGTCTTTTAGATGTCTCTAGGGGAACGGTGACAACACGCAAATACGCGAGCAGCCCTGGATAATCCACGCCGGCAGGATGATAAGATCCGGCGGAAGATGGAACCTATGAGAAGAGAAGGAAATATAATGTAAGTGATGGGACTCCATATGACATGATACTACTGTGCGGTCACTGTGGCCGGACGGCAGAGGAATCTCATCACACAGAGGTCAGGGATCATCGTCAGCCATCATACATGTGACAATCCCATCTCCGACAGATGACATCTGCTCCACATGAATTATTCTCACTGACGACATCACACAACATGGAGATGACTCTCACACTTACCTCGTCTCTTTTTCCCCTTTTTCCCATTTTCTGATTTTTCGTTGGCAGCTGGAAATTCTGATCAGAAAGAAGAAAAAACAACAACTCACTAAAGACATATTGTTATGGGATCTGCTTCGTATCTCTCCTGTATATAGTATATAGATTGTTCTAGTCCTGTCCCCTATAGTCCTGACAATCTGGTATTACACAATAGGGCAGAATAAGTCCTATATACCGGACATGACCTCATATGAAGGGCATTAGATGTGTCACTAATATGGAGCAGTGAGCGCCCTGTGTGCCGCCATGTGGTGCATCCCTAATGAGCGATATTCTACTATAGGAGACGATATCTCATTATGATGGCGGAGGTTACTAGATGCAACAATGTATCACAGAATCCATGATAATACTGTACAAAATTACAGAAATGGAGACACAGTATGGGCCCATGGGCAAAGTAATTGGGTTCCTTGAAACATAGATAACATAGGAGACCCATTAAAGAAAAACCATGTGGAAATATTTCACCCTTGATGACAACATTCACATTGTTTGTGCTATAGACATGTACATACCTGACAATGGGGACGAGGACGGCAAGCTGCTTATAGCATCGTCTCTAGCAGATTCAGGAAAAGATCCTTTCTGCCTGTTAGGAAGAAGAAAAACGTGTAAATCACAAGTAAATTCAGTATAAATGGGATTGTCTCACTAGAAGAACCCCAACTATAAGGCCTAATAGGACATATGAAAGTCATAGTGGGGAAGTCTCCTGCTCAAAACTACCTTCTATGGAAACAACTAGCAACAATGGCCGGCATGTAATACTACATATCTACTGCAGTGTGGGCAAAACTAACAATGCCTGACCGGCAGCAATTATGGGCTGTTATCTCCAGCGGATTCTGAAGCCAATAGCCAATGACCGCTGATCATGGGGCGGTGGATGCTACATTCAATATTATGGTATTTATGTCCTATATTTGGTGTTGTGCTCATATATTAGCCTGGAGCTCCCAATAATGACCCCATAATCTACTCACATTTCTGAGATGTTTCTGCTGGATGCCGGGGTACACTCTGGAGGAAACTTGATAGGGGTGGTACAGAGCTAAATAAAGGACAAAAATAAGATATGAAATTCAATTTTTTACTTTTAGAGGTCTTTTTATGTATTCTGGATTTATTGATCACTTACTTTAGAAAGCCTTTTAGAGGATGTTGTAAAATTTTGGAAGAAAAGGCTCTCATTATCCTCACTTGTGTCCTCCTCCTCTGAGACAATAGGCTTGTCTGTATCAACGTGATCTACAAGACATAGGTAGTGAAGTGTTAATAGCGGTTGTCAGTATAACACAGTCACCATTTATCACTACTATTAATGGGAACCGATTGTCACATATTATGGAAGACGAGACAAACAGCCGCTTAGTCTAGATGACGTCTTCTACTTACTGATAAATAAGCTGGTGTCCTCATCTGACACAAGCCGAGGAATGTACTCCGGCTTCTGACTTAGAAGGTTTTCAAATTCTAAGTCACTCAGGAACGGATAACTCTTGATCTCAAATGCTCCTCCTGGAAAAAGAAAAACAAAAGTGATGCGGACATTGTTAGAGGTTGCTCCATATCTGAACAGTATATCTTAATCTTAAGTAATGACAAAACCGAAGGAAACAAACTGAAAGTTATATTATGGAGAACTAGAAATAGGCAAGCAGATAGAGAAGTGCTGATCCTCATGGACAGGAGCGATGGGTCCTCGTTGTAAAAAGTGAATATTAATACTAATACAGTATATCAGTTACCTGTCCCAAGTCTTTGTGCAGGATTTGTTCTGAGCAGGTCATTAATAAGCTCCTGAGCATCGGGGGGAGGAGCGCGATCCCAATCCAAAATGATGTCTCCTGTTATATAGAAAATTACAGAAAATGAAACCTCTGTTTTGGACTGTACGATAAAGTAGAGGAAATAACTAAATTCATGTAACCAGTCAAAGCAATGATCGGATTATTTTACTTACCAGTGACAATATTTTTATAGAGCTCAGATAGGGAATCCCCATGAAATGGTACATATCCCACCAGAAACTCATGCAGGATGATCCCCATTGACCACCAATCAGCAGGTCTTCCATAGCCTTTCTTCAGAATGATTTCTGGGGCCATGTAAAGCGGGGTGCCACAGTCCTGGAAACCAACAGAAGGTAAAAATGAGAATCGATGAAATTATTATTATGACAAGTTCTCGACATAAAATCGCAATGACAGAAGATAAAATATCAGTGGAAAAGTTCTCTAGAAATGAAGAACGTAGAGAAGAGACAATAGTGTGATGAGATTTGTAAAGAACAAGCTAAGATCCTGTAAGTGATGCCGACCTCATGGTCCTGGAACTCTCTGGCGATGTCCTCCAATGATTCCTTGTGGGTGTTGGTTTCTGGTATCATGACACCAACTTTTGAAATCCCAAAATCGGCGACTTTAATGTGTCCAGCCGGTGTAATCAGGAGGCTGTGAAAGAGAAGATGGTTTTAGTCTCACAGTCTGTGTGGTAATAAATGATAACTTTCCCCCCCTTTATTATACTACAGGGGGCACTTACTTCTCTGGCTTCAGGTCTCTATGCAACACACCATAGCTGTGCAGGTATTCCACAGCAAGTATCGCTTCTGCAAAGTACAGGCGGGCCAAGGGGACAGATAAAGGACCCCTGGTGCTTAGGAGGGTCCCACAGTCTCCACCTATAGAAGAAAGGAAATATGAGCGGTGAGGGGTTTATAAAGCAGATCACCACGATGGATCATGAGAAGTGAGCGGAGACATTGGGGCAGGAGAGAATATATACAGATATAATGTATAGAGCACAGAATATTAGTCTGAGGTCATGGTGAGATGTCGTCCATGTCACTAATAGAGTGATGTCTCATCTCGTCTACAGCTGGCGATACTGACGTGCTCAGTGCGGACATACAGGGAGATCACACACATCAATGACTTTCCATAATATCTATAGTAAATGCTCTGCGGGGATGTAACCGTCCACGGGGACAAGTCCTAATGATATGAGCGCTGATAAGATGTCAGCAGACATGGGCTGAATATAATACATGTACATGTCCTACCTCCTACATACTCCATGACCATACACAGGTGAGATCTAGTAGGGAAGGAGCAGAGCATGGAGGTCACAAAGGGACAGTCAGCGAATGTCAGGATGTCCCTCTCCAGATAGGCCCCTTCCACATGTTTTGGAGTATCCAGGTCCCGCTTGGCAATTTTCTTCATAGCGAAGATCTTCTGTGAGTCTTTATGGTGAACTAAGTGGACAGACCTGGAGAGAAGAAGAAACCATGGTTTATAGTGAATCCTTATTAACAGTCCGTCTATAGAAGTCATTATATGATCTTCTGTTCTAATGTTTAATACCAGAAGTCCGACCATTACTAGAAATCCACATCTAGAAATACATGAAATAATACTACATAGACCATCTATGGAAAGTCTGCACAATACCACGTCTGCCAGACCCTCACCCAGGTCACATTATCACCTATGGAAAGTCTGCACAATACCACGTATGCCGGACCCTCACCCAGGTCACGTTATCACCTTTCACCTCAGATCATGTCCCTATGATAACACTGAATGGCAAAGCACAGAGGATGAAGCATTATCATAGGGAACCCTGAGAAATGTGGCTTATGCTAACTGAAATCTCACCCAAAAGATCCGCTGCTGATCAGCTTAGATGTTTCGTAGTCGCTCATACGCGGCTTTCTCGCCGGGATCAATGATTCCATCAAGTCCTAGAAAAGAAGAAGAAGAAGAAATGATATTAAGATCTAGAAGCTGCTGGAGAAAATCTCCAGATGCAGAAACGTCTCCCCCTATATTATGTCCCAGCTGATGTCACTGATCCGATAGGTGAGCAGAAACCTGCTGACGGATTCCCTATAATATAAACGCTATTATCTAATGCAATAGTGTCATCTCCTCTAATAATAGAGGCGCCCCCTGGTTATATGGGGGATAATACTGGACGGGTCATTTACACCCCGTGATCTGGTGATACACAGACATCTACCTCTATAATACTTACACCGGCAGGTTCTTGGATCTCCGGGATCTCTAAGATTACACTGTCAGGATCCAACAGCTCAGTTGTTTCTAAAATAGTGATAAAATGATGAAGAAATAAAATGTATTAGAGGATATTAATCCTACAGACATAATACAGCAATATAATGGAGAAATGACTATTCTGTATGGAGGACGATGTGGGGCCATTATTCTTTATGGAGGACTATGTGGGGCCATTATTCTGTATGGAGGACTATGTTGGGCCTATTATTCTGTATGGTGGAATATGTGGGGCCCATTATTCTGTATGGAGGACTATGTGGGGCCCATTATACTGTATGGAGGACTATGTGGGGCCTGTGATTCTCTATGGAGGACTTTGTGGGGCCCATAATACTTTATGGAGGACTATGTGGGCCCATAATATTGTATGGAGGACTATGTGGTGCCTATTATTCTCTATGAAGGACTATGTGGGGCCCTTTATACTCTACGGTGGACTATGTGGGGCCCATAATACTGTATGGAGGACTATGTGGGGCCCATTAATCTCTATGGAGGACTATGTGGGGCCCATTATTCTGTATGGAGGACTATGTGGGGCCCATTATTCTGTATGGAGGATTATGTGGGGTCAATTATCCTGTATGGAGGACTATGTGGGGCCATTATACTGTGTGGAGGACTGTGTGGGGCCATTATTCTGTATGGAGCACTATGTGGGGCCATTATTCCATAAGGAGGACTATGTGGGGCCATTATTCTTTATGGAGGACAATGTGGGGCCATTATATTGTATGGAGGACTATGTGGGGCCATTATTCTGTATGGAGGACTATGTGGGGCCTATTATTCTGTATGGTGGAATATGTGGGGTCCATTATTCTGTATGGAGGACTATGTGGGGCCCATTATTTCGTATGGAGGACTATGTGGTGCCCATTATACTGTATGGAGTACTATGTGGTGCCCATTATACTGTGTGCCGGACTATGTGGGGCCCATTATTCTGCATGGAGGGCTATCTGGGGCACATTATTCTGTATGGATGACTTTGTGGGACCCATTATTCTGTATGGAGGACTATCTGGGGCCCATTATTCTGCATGGAGGACTTTGTGGGGCCGATTATTCTGTTTGGAGGACTTTGTGGGGCCCATTATTCTGTATGGAGGACTATGTGGTGCATTATTCTGTATGGAGGACTATGTGGGGCCCATTATTCTGTATGGAGGACTATGTGGGGCCCATTATTCTGCATGGAGCACTATGTGGGGCCCATTATTCTGCATGGAGCACTATGTGGGGCCCATTATTCTGCATGGAGGGCTATCTGGGGCACATTATTCTGTATGGATGACTTTGTGGGACCCATTATTCTGTATGGAGGACTATCTGGGGCCCATTATTCTGTATGGAGGACTTTGTGGGGCCGATTATTCTGTTTGGAGGACTTTGTGGGGCCCATTATTCTGTATGGAGGACTATGTGGGGCATTATTCTGTATGGAGGACTATGTGGGGCCCATTATTCTGTATGGAGGACTATGTGGGGCCCATTATTCTGCATGGAGGACTATGTGAGACCCATTATTCATTATGGAGGACTTTGTGGGACCCATTATACTGCATTCTGGTTGGCTCGTGACTTTTTCCAAGCTTTTCATTTTGGCTCTCTGTATGTTTGATTGCAGAGTGGAAAGAGTAACTATGACATTATCCCCTGTTCTCTATAATATCCGGATATTTCCGGTAGAAGGTTGTGTGATCGGCTCACCTGTAGTCAGATCGCTGCTCGGCCCCGGCTGACTCGTATTAGGGTCAGGGGTCTCTGGGGTCACATTTTGCTCGTCTTCGGTGTCGCCTTCTGGTGTCTCCTGATTGATAGAATATATAGAATTACCACGAGGAACCTTCCACTAAATCACCAAATCCACAAATCAGGAAGGACTAAACCCGCATTTACAGACGCACCAACTGTAACTATACAGATCAGCCGCCATCATGAGGACTTTTATCAGATAAAATGGATTAAGATGAGGTAACATTGCAAAAACATTAATATGGATAATAGAGGGAGACAGAGGCGGAAATACAGACTTCCCACCACTGAGCTGTGACTACATCAGCAGAATACAGACTGCCATCAGCAGAGACAGGCGGCCATATTACCTCCTGTGCTTGCCAGGGGCTGACAGGGAGGCCGATAAGATCTAACACCAGATCTTCTGATATCTGGCTGGTGATCTGGAGAAGATCAGAAAACAAGGACGTGTGATAGAGAAGATGATGGATCCTTACCGGGCGTTCCGATGAGCGGGCCGGACCTTCCAGTACACACAGGACTTTTTCGGCCAGTTCTTTAACAAAAGACAAATCTCCATATTGAGATCTTTTTTCAGCCTAAAAAGAAGAAAAGAAACACAAATGAAAATTCTGAGATGAGAAAGATCACAATGAAGGCGGCCATTGTATCTGACGTCTGCTCCTCTCTGCAGATACATTGACTACATATCTGGGGTCTTGTCCTGTCTTATATTGGAAGAAAGAAGAAGCTTCTATCCCACCGTTATTATCCATTATTGTGGAGAAGATTTGTGCGGAGCGTCCTCCATTTACCTGCTGTGGAATGTCCTGATGTTCCATAGCGAGAAACTGCAAGTGCTCAGTCACTATGGAGCCAACAACGGCAGCCATGACCCTGTGTAGATTGTACACAGTGACTGTGAGCTCTGATGTCTTAATGGCCGACCATCACTAGTGATGTCATTGTGACACCCCAGGGGTCTGGTTGTCACAGTGATAGAGATATTACGTCTGAGAGCAGGTGGGAGGTCCTTTGGTCAGGGATCCTGTGCATGCCACACCTCCTGCCCAGCCTTGGGAGGGGAAGAACTTCCCCTGTATAAACCCGGGGCTGAGGCAGGGTTAGTGAGTCCAGGAAGAGTAGAGACAAGAGCAGCATAGGAAGCAGCAGAGTCACAAGGAGTCAGGGGCTGGCAGCTAAAGAGCTCGCCCTGACTAAGAAGATTCTTTACCGGACCCGGAGTCCGAGGCTGTGGGGACTAACTTCTACCCAGCAGCAGAATCCGTCAGGCAGGGGATTTCAGGTCCCCTGGCCCAGAAGCCCGAAGGCCCGGTCACACGCGTGGGACCAGCACCGCCATCGTGGAGCGGAAGCCATTAGAAGGCCCCGAGTCACCGGCCATACGGGTGAGCACCACACGGTACACTCAGGGACGTGGGCTACTTACATCAGCTTCTAGCAAGGTAGCCAGAAGAGTACAGTCAGCTTGGGAGGCCTACAACTACGCCTGGCCAGGGGAGATCCCATCTGCTCAAGGACTGACCAGGCCCCGTTCGCTAGCAAGTACTCCGGGAGGGTCTATCGTTGTTACCAGTAAAGACCCTGAACGCTACCATACCGTCTCTGAGTGGTTCCTGCTACCCCCATCATCCACGTCGGCTGCCCTGAGGCCATACCCCTCCCGTTGGGGGTTATACTATCACGCTGCACCATCCTTCCACCGGCCTCAGCGGTCTGCCCTGCAGCAGCAGCCCCCTGGCTGCATTCAACGGGTGGCGTAGTCATCAACCATTTTCTACCGCTAACAGACTGCCGTCCAGTTTGACTCCCTGGGCACGGACCGGGTCACCGCCACGAGACTACAACCCTAAACAGATCCGGCTCCGGGTAAGCTCCCGCGTGCGCAACGCAGCGCGACACAGGCCCAGGGGCGCGTCAACTTTGGCGTAGTCGGCAGGATCACGTGCCCGCAATCACCGGGTACTGCGTGCCTGAAAAGCAAAGACTGTTCAAACTTACCAGTGGTGAAGATTCCCGCCATCGGTGAAGATTCCCGCCATCCGGCGCCATCTTCAGCCTTCTTCCCGCCATCGGTGAAGTTTCCCGCCATCCGGCGCCATCTTCAGCCTTCTTCCCGCCATCCGTGGAGTTTTCCCGCCATTGGACGCCATCTTGAGGACGCCGCGCGGGAAGAAGAGGGGCGTGGACTCCGAAAGCGCGCGAGAACTGAAGCCCCGCCTCACGTCCGGACGTTGCGTAAGGTCCTGGAAGGAGCCCAGCAGACGCCGACGTCACAGGAGCGCGACGGAAGGTCCTCAACCCTGACGATCCACTGCGGAGCCGCGGCCTACGGAACAGGATCATCGCAAGGTAGGCCACGGTCCACTAGGGGGGAGGAAGATGTCGGATACGGAGGAGAGCTCCACTGCCTCAACCCCCGCCAGCGCTACCGCTGTTGCAGTTATGCCCTTCACCATGCCCTATATCCCGGGAGCAGCTTGGCTACCCCAGTACTCAGGGGAGTCACATACCCTGCATGACTTTAGAGAAAAGCTGGATAGCCTCTTCCAGGTGTACCCCCTCACAGAAGAGCAAAAAGTGAGCATCCTGGTGGCCCAACTAACTGGGGCAGCCAAAAGGGAAGTAAAATCCTGGCCACCTGGGAGGAAGACTGTCGCAGGGATACTAACCCGGCTGAAGGACACTTTTGATACCCGCACCTCAGCCGAGATTAAACTTAGATTCTACGGGTGCAAGCAGCGAGCGCATGAGAGTATAAGGGACTATGCACTCAACCTACAAGAGGCCCTGAGGGCCATTAAGCAGACCGACCCTAATGGAGTGGGAAACGAGGACAGGCTGTTGACCGAACAATTTATAGAGGGTTTATATTGCAATGCCCACCGCACCCAGTTGCGGGCAATGGCCTTACAGGACCCTCATCTAGAATTTGCACAGTTCAAGGACAGAGCCATCCGGGTGCTCCGAGAACCGGCACCAGGTGGCGTTGTGACCCACAGACGCCCCACTACCACTTACTACCAGGAGGCGGCGCCCTTGTCAGCAGGGCCTGTGGGAGCTGATGCGCAGGCTTTGGACAATGACCCGGCTCCAGACCTACACCATCAGGTCCAAGAGCTAGCTAAAAGCGTTGCTGCGCTAACCCGAACTGTGCAGTCTTTACAGGTTTCCACTCCAGGGAAGATCCAGCTGGCATCCGGACCGGAGGACATCCCGTGGCGTCGACCAAGGAGGACCCCACCGGCCAGAGGAAGACCCAGTGACCGATACAGCGAGGACGGACGACCCATCTGCCGCCGCTGCAATCAACCCGGACATATGGAAAGGTACTGTTCTTTAAACGGGCACAACCTGGGGTAGAGGGCCAACCCCCAGGAAAAAGATCACCAGGCCCATCGAACTGGCGCGACAGATATGTGGGAGGACGTCCAGTCTTGCCTGTGGTACTGGATGGCATTCCCATGAGTGCCCTACTGGACACCGGGTCACAGGTCACCACCATCCCGTACGTGCTCTTCAAGCAGTACTGGAATGACTCGGATATTACCCGCTACCCTGACGACGACTTGAGTATCATCGCCAGCAATGGTCAGCCCGTGCCACAGATCGGATTTAAAGAGGTGACCATCAAAATTGGTAGAGTCGAACTGGCCGCACAGGGACTGATCATTGTAGATATTGACAAACATGAGAGTCACCCAAAAATAACTCTAGGAACTAATGTAATTGAAAATTGTCTTGCAGAGGTGATTTTCCTTTTACAGCAGGTTGCCAAGAATGCCAGCTCCGGCGAGCAGCGGGTGCTCCAGAAAGAGATCCGGGCACTGATGCAACGGCAACAAGTGGAACTCTCCGGCGGTGAGATTGGTAGCGTAAGAATGTGTGACCCTTTTCCTATTGCCATGCCCCCAAAAAGTGAAATGATGATTTGGTGCCGGGCAGCTATTGGTCTGAGAGGTAGAGATTACCAGGCAATGGTAGAACCAGTTTACTCAGACAGTAGGCCCACCATTTTGACAGCACGGGGGGTGGTCAATGTACGCCATGGGAGGGTGCCCGTTCGCATAATAAATATCGGGGAGAGGGAAGTGTACCTGCCCCGGTATGCCACGCTAGCCAAATTATATACCACTAATCAAAATTCTATACAATCTGTGGAACCCTTGCCTCCATCTCACCCGGAGGAAGGTAACGGCTCTAAGAAAGACATGGAGGACTGGTGTCAGCAACTACATCTGGGTACTGACTCCACTCCCTCACACCAGAAACAAGGAGTCTATCGGGTGGTTCAAGAGTATGAGAGAGTGTTTAGTAAACACCCGTTAGACTTCGGGCGAGTCAAGGGGGTAGAACACCGCATCCCCACGGGAGATCATCCTCCCATAAAAGAGAGGTATCGACCCGTACCCCCTGCACATTACCAACACGCCAAGGGGATGCTTAGAGACATGAAGGAGGCTGGGGTAATCCGGGATAGCTGTAGCCCCTGGGCAGCCCCACTAGTTTTAGTCAAAAAGAAAGACAACACCATGAGGATGTGTGTAGATTACCGGAAAATCAACCGTATCACACACAAGGATGCGTACCCCTTACCAAGGATAGAGGAGTCATTGGCTGCTTTAAGATCTGCTAACTTCTTCTCTACCTTGGATCTCACTAGCGGGTACTGGCAGGTTCCTGTAGCAGAGGCGGACCGGGAGAAGACCGCATTCACCACCCCGATGGGACTTAGCGAGTTCACCTGCATGCCGTTCGGACTCTGCAACGCCCCAGGAACCTTCCAACGATTAATGGAGTGCTGTCTGGGCCACAGAAACTTCGAGACGGTCCTGTTGTACCTGGACGATGTCATCGTATACTCCAAAACTTATGAGGACCACCTGAAACACCTGGCGGAGGTGTTCGAAGCTCTGGCGAGTTACGGCCTAAAGGTGAAACCCTCCAAGTGTCACCTCCTGAAACCAAAGGTGCAATACCTGGGACACGTGGTGAGCGCTGACGGAGTGGCTCCCGACCCCGATAAGATCACCGCAATCAAAGGATGGCCAAGCCCTTCCAGCGTAAAAGAAGTGCGGCAGTTCCTAGGGTTGGTAGGCTACTACCGAAGGTTTATTCCCGGTTTCACCAAAAAGGCGGCGCCTATGCAGGACCTCCTGATAGGCCAGTCCCGGAAGGCCAAGAACCAGAAGTCGCCCTTCAAATGGGAAGAGCTAGAGGAAGAGTCCTTCCGCCAGCTGAAGATGGCCCTCACGGGGGATGAAATCTTGGCGTATCCGGACTATAGCCAGCCCTTCATCCTCTACACCGACGCCAGTAACGTCGGGCTAGGAGCCGTACTGTCCCAGATTCAGCAGGGGAAAGAGCGAGTAATCGCCTATGCCAGCCGAAAACTGCGACCCACCGAAAGGAATCCCGAGAATTATAGCTCATTTAAGCTAGAGTTCCTGGCCGTGGTATGGGCAGTCACCGAGCGCTTTAAGCATTACCTCGCTTCTTCCCGGTTCACCGTATACACGGATAACAACCCGCTGACACACCTGGACACGGCAAGACTCGGTGCCCTGGAGCAGAGGTGGATGGCCCGTCTGTCCAACTACGAGTTCACAATTAAATACCGGGCAGGGCGCTCCAATACCAACGCGGACGCCCTGTCCAGGATGCCCAACCTGCCGGACGGAGGAGAAGATCCGGAGGGACTGGAAGAAGTTGAACTCCCTGCGTTCCACCGTCATGGGACTATCCAGTATTCCCACCGGGTAAGGAGTAAGCAGGCTGCTACGTTGAACCCCTTACCTCACTACAACTGGGCGGAAACGCAAGACAGCGACCCTGCCGTCCGACTGGTGAAGGAGATGCTGACTCGCCCGGAGGCTAGCCTGGAATCAGACGCTCCAGAGGAAGCCAAACAACTATGGGCAGAGAAGAGTCGACTGTTCCTTTACAAGGGGAAGTTGTGCCGCAGAATGGTTAACTCCAGGACGCATGAACTACTCTGGCAAGTAGTGGTGCCACGAAGAGACGCAGCCATGGTGATGGAGGCATACCACGACGGAGCTGGACACTTCGGGTGGAAAAAGCTGGAGTTCCTGCTGCGCGAGCGGTTCCACTGGGTAGGCATGAGGGGAACCATCGAGAAGTGGTGCAGAGACTGTGGCCCGTGCAATCTGAGAAGGAAGGACCGGGCCAGCCAGAAGACTCCCCTGCAGTCCATCGTCACCCGGCAACCGTTGGAACTGGTAGCCTTGGATCATGTAAAACTGACCCCCAGCAGAAGTGGCTACGTCTACGCGTTAACCATCGTGGATCATTACTCCCGGTTTCTGGTTGTCGTCCCCGTCAAGGACTTAACGGCTCGAACAGCAGCTAGAGCCTTCCAGCAGCACTTTTGCCGTCCACACGGGTACCCGGACCAAGTGCTGACGGACCAGGGACCTGCCTTTGAAGCGGAGGTCTTCCAGGAATTCTGCAATCTGTATGGCTGCCGGAAGATAAGGACGACACCCTACCATCCGCAAACTAATGGACTTTGTGAGAAAATGAACCAGGTGGTAATGGATCTTCTAAAAACGTTGCCCCTGGAAGAACGCAGTCTGTGGCCTGAGAAGTTGCCCGATCTGGTGGACCTATACAACCACATCCCGGTAGGTTCCACCAACTGTACCCCGGCTTACCTAATGAGTGCAAGACCTGGTAAGTTACCTGTTGACCTGGAAATGGGAGTCCTGACGCCCGAGGACACTTCACCAGAAACAGACTGGGACACAGAGAGGCAGCAGCAGTACCGGAAAGTACAGGAGAGCGTGGAGCGAAGTCTCTGTCAGGCTAGGGAAAGACAAGAGAAGACTTACAACCAGTATGCTCCCGCTGTTCCCCTGGTACCCGGAGAGCAGGTCTTGAAGAGGAAGAGACGGCTCCACAAGTTGGACGACCAGTGGGAGAAGGACCCGTACACCGTACTGCCCTCAAGCCACGAGAACCCGAAGGTCTGTACCATCAGTAAAGACGGAGGGGAAACCACAGCCATTGTATCCCGGGACCACCTGAAGAAGTGCCCCGAACAACTGAGGAACCCTGAGGAGGAACAGGAAGACCATCGACCCGTGGAAGAAAGGGAAGATATGGTTAGTACCGTGCTCGGGGACTTCCCTCGGTCTTGGACTCAAGTCAATGGTGCAGTTGTGGTACCCGTACTCACCTTCCTCCAACCATCATCCCAAGAACCTACGGAGCAACGGGTAGAGCTGGAAGAGCAGCCGGTCCAGGAGGCAGAAGACTCCACCCAAGCGGAACAGGAGAATCCACCCTCTGCTTATAGTGAGCCTGCCGTACCCCTAGTGAGACAAAGAGCCGGTAGACAGATGCCCAGTTTACCCTTGACAGCTCCTACACCCTGTAGTTCAGGGCCAGACAGTCAGCTCCGTAGGTCCACTAGGGCCACTAGAGGCCAGTTACCCGCACGTTGGAGGATCTAAATGTTTAAGTTGTTTTACAATGTTTACCTGTTTATTGTTGCTTGTGTGTAATTTTGTGTTTCTAGTTGTTTTTAGGAGTCTTCGGTGGATTTACCGGGAATCCTTTGTATATAGTTGGAGCGTAACCCAGGATGGACTAGAGACTGTTAAGGACTCGGGGTAGGACAGACCCCTACCTGGTTACGTCTCCCTGTGTTGGTGAAATGGACACCTTTGCTTTTCTTCAAAGACTGCACCCGGTTGCGGACATCCGTGACCATCTTATTGTGTTTCCTTATTGTATTTTATTGTTCTTTGATATACCTTGTTATATTTTTCTAAAAAGTGTTTAGTCCCGGAGTACTAAATTTCACTAGGGGGGAGTGTGACACCCCAGGGGTCTGGTTGTCACAGTGATAGAGATATTACGTCTGAGAGCAGGTGGGAGGTCCTTTGGTCAGGGATCCTGTGCATGCCACACCTCCTGCCCAGCCTTGGGAGGGGAAGAACTTCCCCTGTATAAACCCGGGGCTGAGGCAGGGTTAGTGAGTCCAGGAAGAGTAGAGACAAGAGCAGCATAGGAAGCAGCAGAGTCACAAGGAGTCAGGGGCTGGCAGCTAAAGAGCTCGCCCTGACTAAGAAGATTCTTTACCGGACCCGGAGTCCGAGGCTGTGGGGACTAACTTCTACCCAGCAGCAGAATCCGTCAGGCAGGGGATTTCAGGTCCCCTGGCCCAGAAGCCCGAAGGCCCGGTCACACGCGTGGGACCAGCACCGCCATCGTGGAGCGGAAGCCATTAGAAGGCCCCGAGTCACCGGCCATACGGGTGAGCACCACACGGTACACTCAGGGACGTGGGCTACTTACATCAGCTTCTAGCAAGGTAGCCAGAAGAGTACAGTCAGCTTGGGAGGCCTACAACTACGCCTGGCCAGGGGAGATCCCATCTGCTCAAGGACTGACCAGGCCCCGTTCGCTAGCAAGTACTCCGGGAGGGTCTATCGTTGTTACCAGTAAAGACCCTGAACGCTACCATACCGTCTCTGAGTGGTTCCTGCTACCCCCATCATCCACGTCGGCTGCCCTGAGGCCATACCCCTCCCGTTGGGGGTTATACTATCACGCTGCACCATCCTTCCACCGGCCTCAGCGGTCTGCCCTGCAGCAGCAGCCCCCTGGCTGCATTCAACGGGTGGCGTAGTCATCAACCATTTTCTACCGCTAACAGACTGCCGTCCAGTTTGACTCCCTGGGCACGGACCGGGTCACCGCCACGAGACTACAACCCTAAACAGATCCGGCTCCGGGTAAGCTCCCGCGTGCGCAACGCAGCGCGACACAGGCCCAGGGGCGCGTCATCATCATGGAATCTTGTGATGGAATCTTATAGCGGCTGCTCTGCACAAATACATGCTGCCAAGCAATATTTAAAGAGTGTGGGGGCTCATGCTGTATATAGGGGGCTATGTGAGGGCTCATGCTGTATATAGAGGGCTATGTGAGAGCTTGTCTGTATATAGTGAGCTATGTGAGGGCTCATGCTGTATATAGGGGGCTATGTGAGGGCTCAGCTATTTATAGCGGGCTATGTGAGGGCTCATACTGTATATAGAGGGCTATGTGAGAGCTAGGCTGTATATAGTGAGCTATGTGAGGGCTCATACTCTAAATAGGATTCTGTGTGTGAGCTCATACTGTACATTGGTGCTATGTATGGGCTCTTACTGTATAAAGGGTGCTGTGTGTGGGCTCTTACTGTATATAGGGTATGTGTGTGGGCTCTTTCTGTATGTAGGGGGATGCCAGCACACTTAATTCTGCTCAATATTAAGTGATACAGTTAATAATATAAAATATAATTAATATGTTAATATTGAGCAGAATTCATTTCAGCCTATTGCTTCAGCCTACACAACAGTCACATTTCTCATGTGGCCCCTCAGTAATATTACTTTCCCAGCCCTGCTCTATTATGTATAGCGCTCTGTTATGTGTAGTGCACCCGAGCACCTGCATGTTAATCGCGTGACTTATCACATGATCTATCAAAGGGAATTATGTGCCATGTCATGTGATACATCGGGTGCTGGGGGCCCACGGCTCCTAAACTGCCCAGGGCCCTGGCTACTCTTAATACGTTCCTGCTTCTATCCCACCATTATTATCCATTATTGAGAAGTGTTATGCGGAGCTTCCGCCACTTACCTGCTGTAGTAATGTCCTGATGTTCTGAGGTAAATCCGTCAGATACTCTGAGGTGAGATGACCTCGGTGGTATTTGGTCAGGCAGTCTCTTACAAGCTCCATCACCAGCCGGTGAGTGAAGCTGAGGACGCCATCGGGTGGTTGAAGCACAATCTCAGGGCGATTGGTGGTAAGAATCTCCCATAGATCTTCTACTTGAAGATTGTCCAAAAGTAATTCAGCCATAGAAGCTGCAAGTGCGATCAGTCACTATATATAATAGCGAGAAACTGCAAGTGCGCTCAGTCACTATGGGATAGCGAGAAACTGCAAGTGCGATCAGTCACTATAGAATAGCGAGAAACTGCAAGTGCGCTCAGTCACTATGAAGCCAACAAAGGCAGCCGTGACCCTGTGTACATTGTATATATAGTGACTGTGAGCTGTGATGTCATAATGCCCGACCATGACCTGTGATGTCATCATGGAATCTTGTGATGGAATCTTCAAGGAATGGCTCTACACACATACATGCTGCCGAGCAATATGCTTTTTTGGCCGTCCTCTTTTATTTCCAAATACAACACAACCAGGATAAGGGAATGTTCACACGTTGCGTTTTTGCAGCATTTTTTTCCACACCAAAAACCAGGTTGTACTCAGGAAAAACACTGCATACAATCCACACTTATTTGCTGTGTTTTTGCAGTGTTTATACTTGTGGGTTTTTTTTTTCATTCATTTGAATGGGTGAAAAATGTTGCAAAACCCCTGAAAGAATTAACATCCTGCAAATTTAAAATAAAAAAAGGAAAAACACGCAGCATGTGAATGAGACTTTAGAAATCTCATTCACTAAGCTGGTACTGTAAAACGCAGTGTTTTAGCAGCAGAAAAATAACCCTGAAAAAACTGCCACTTGTGAACATTACTCAAAGATATAATAGTCATATTATGGGAAATATTGTGTATATTTATTCCGCGCGTGTCTTTTTTTACCCAATAACATTTACCTCATTGGTTGCAGAGTTTACTATTAACAACTGTGACAAATATTGAAGAATTAATGATGTGACCCAAGTGATCAATCATTTACGTCATTAATGGTGATGGGCGAGCACTAAAATGCTCGGGTGCTCGATGCTCGGGTCGAGCACATTGGAACACTCGGCTGCTCGACCCGAGCAATGAGCCCAATGTAAGTCTATGGGAAACTCGAGCATTTTTCAGGCGGCTCCCCCCGGCGGTCTGCAGAGGGCCTAAAAATTGCCCAAATCGATGGGAACAGTGCTCAAATGACATGGGAACAGCATGGGGAAGACCCCTGGAAGCATTTCTGACTCCCAGGTCACTGCTGTCAACAACGTTGTCAGAAGTATTTACGCCACTTTTACGGACTCACAATAAAACATACAAAAACAAAACCAAAATGGATTTTCCTGGGAAGTATGTTAAGGAACATCCTTTCCAGGGTTATAACTTGTATATAAGGGAAAATAAATAACCAAAAACAAAAATACTCCTCCACACCTTGGGCTATGTTCACACGTAGCGTTTTTGATGCGTTTTTGCACTTTTGCATTGCTTTCAACCAACACAAATGCATTCACCAGGAAATGTCATTTTAACATTTTACAACCTTATCTGGCCATGTGTTGTGTGACACGTCATCAGACACATGCATACAGTGCTGAAAAGACATGGGAACAGCATGGAAGCATCTCTGACTCCCAGGTCACTGCCTAAAAGTGTGCCCATCATAAGAGATGCTTGGCACATGCGAAGATGCCTCCCGCCATGGACCTGTCGTTACAGACTTGCAACAATCACCATCCACGTCCTTGTCCCTCCTCAGCGTTCAGTTCCTTGGAATGCAAGTGCAAGTATGCAGGCAGCCACCCACCTACCCACCGGCTGCAATACTATACTGACAAATTTTGGACAGCTTCTTGCACTTGAAATGTAGCCTTTTAGGCTCGTGGAGGCGGAAGCTTTTCATAACCTCATGTCGGCGGCGGCCGGGTGTCCATACTCTTTCCCCAGCCACCACTATATTTCCCGGTATCGCCTCTGCCTTCCACAAGCACGGGTCCCACAACATTACCCGTGCCCTCCCCAGTGCACTTACTGAGAAGGACCGCCTAACCACAAACACATGGACAGGTGAACGTGGCCAGGGACGGTACATAGCCAGTCCACAACTTTTTTTTGCTGACAGTTGTATTTAGTTCGGTGAAAGGACTGGCATAGAGGGAAACCGTATCTACCCTGGGTGTCATTTCTCCCAGGAAGTCCTGTAATTCAGCTTGTTGCAGAAGCAATGGCAGTCCGTCCAACATCAACTCGCACTTGTCGGTGGTGCTTTGACACACACACATCTTTCTTTTCGCATTTTATTTCTTGAATACAGAGTTGGACAATGGCCTGATCTGTAATGCTTTTTGAGAAATAACATGCATAAGCATGGCCGATCCACATTAAAAAAGCAGCCACAGAGTGTCCGGAAACCTTCCCCCACAATTTTATTAGCCAGGGCAGCTTTTCGGCAGGGTTGGACGGGCCCACCAGAGAACCGGAGACTACTCCGGCGGGCCCTGGCTTCTCCTTCTGGAGAGTTCATAGTGCCGAGGTGAGGCCATGATGATGATAGAGGCCACCATCTGCTTAGTTTTCTGTTACTTGGAATGCAAGTGCAAGTATGCAGCCATCCACCCACCCACAGGCCGCAACACTACACTGCCAGATTTCTGGGCAGCTGCTTGCACTTGAAATATGGCTTTTTAAGCTCGTGGAGGCGGAAGCTGTCCACAATCTTATGGCGGCGGCGACTGGGTATCTATACTCGGTCCCCAGCCGCCATTATTTTTTCCGGTATTGTCTCCTCCTTCCACAAGCATGGGTCCCACAACATTACCCGTGCCCTCCCCAGTGGAAGGACTGCCTAACCCCAAACACGTGGACAGGTGAATATGGCCAGAGACGGTACGGAGCCAGTCCACAACTTTTTTTGCTGAGAGTTGTATTTAGCTCGGTGAAAAGACTGGCATAGAGGGGAACATCATACTGTGTGTGGGGGAATGTACTGTGGGGGCATCATACTGTGTGGGGGGAATGTACTGTGGGGACATCATACTGTGTGTGTGGGGGAATGTACTGTGGGGACTCCATACTGTGTGTTGGGGGGAAATGTACTGTGGGGACATCATACTGTGTGGGGGGAATGTACTGTGGGGGCATCATACTGTGTGTGAAGGAATGTACTGTGGGGGCATCATACTGTGTGTGGGGGAATTATACAGTGTGTTGGAGGAATGTACTGTGGGGGCATCATACTGTGTATGTGTGGGAATGTACTGTGGGGGCATCATACTGTGTGTGGGGAGGAATGTACTGTGGGGAATCATACTGTCTGTGGGGGGAATGTACTGTGGGGACATCATACTGTGTGTGGGTGAATGTACTGTGGGGACATCATATTGTGTGTGGGGGGAATGTACTGTGGGGGTATCATACTGTGTGTGGGGGAATGTACTGTGGGGACATCATACTGTGTGTGGGGGAAATGTACTGTGGGAGCATCATACTGTGTGTGGGGGGGAATGTACTGTGGGGACATCATACTTTGTGTGGGGGGGATGTACTGTTTGGACATCATACTGAGTGTGGGGGAATTTACTGTGGGGGCATCATACTGTGTGTGAGAATTTACTGTGGGGACATCATGCTGTGTAGGGGCATTATATTGTGTGTGAGGGGGAATATACTGTGGGGGCATCATACTGTGTGTGTGGGAATGTACTGTGGGGGCATCATACTGTGTGTGGGGAGGAATGTACTGTGGGGGCATCATACTGTGTGTGTGGGGGGAATGTACTGTGAGGGCATCATACTGTGTGTGTGTGGGGGGAATGTACTGTGGGGGCATCATACTGTGTGTGGAGGAATCTATTGTGGGGACATCATACTTTATGGGGAGGAATGTACTGTGGGGACATCATACTGTGTGTGTGAGGGAATGTACTGTGGGGGCATCATACTGTGTCTGGGGAGGAATGTACTGTGGGGCCATCATACTGTGTGTGGGGGGATGTACTGTGAGGACATCATACTGTGTGTGGAGGAATGTACTGTGGGGGCATCATACTGTGTGTGTGAGGGAATGTACTGTGGGGGCATCATACTGTGTGTGGGGAAGAATGTACTGTGGGGCCATCATACTGTGTGTGGGGGGATGTACTGTGAGGACATCATACTGTGTGTGGAGGAATGTACTGTGGGGGCATCATACTGTGTGTGTGAGGGAATGTACTGTGGGGGCATCATACTGTGTGTGGGGAGGAATGTACTGTGGGGCCATCATACTGTGTGTGGGGGGGGAAGTACTGTGAGGAGATCATACTGTGTGTGGGGGGAATGTACTGTGGGGACATCATACTGTGTGTGGGGGGAATGTACTGTGGGGGCATCATACTGTGTGTGGCGGGGAATGTGCTGTGGGGACATCATACTGTGTGTGGTGGAATGTACTGTGGGGACATCATACTTTGTCGGGGGAATGTACTGTGGGGGCATCATAATGTGTGTGTGAAGAGCTGTTTATCATCGTACAATGATTGAATAACGGGAGCAGATGATTTATAAAAAGCACTGAATTATATGGTGTGGATTTGCTGCTACTGTGTCACCCCAGGCCTGGATGCCACAAACTTGTAAGGCTGTGTCTGAGAGTCGGAGGGAGGTTCTCTGGTCATGGACCATTAGCATGCAGCACCTCCTGTCCCAGGCCAGTAGGGGGAGCAGGCTGCCCCTATAAAAGCTGGTACTGAGGGCAGGGTTAGGGAGACCAGGACCCACTTCTGAAGCATCCAGAAGGGTTCCCAGAAGAGAGGGACAGGTCAACGGCAGCTGAGGAGTCCAGGAGGCTAAGGAGGAACAGCAAGCCAGGGACAGAGGCGACGAGAGCTGGTCCTGGCTGAGAGAGAACAACATACCGGACACTGGGATCCGAGGCTGTCAGAATTGCAAGTCCTGCAGCAGATCATCTACTTGCGAGGGATTTTAGGTCCCTTGGCCTAAGAAGCCTGGAAGGTCCGCCACACAGAGGGACCAGTACAGCACAGACAAGCTATAGGTACCTAGGGCCCGAGTCGCAAGCCATACAGGCGTAGTACACGGCCAGCTCAGGGACGTGGGCTATCATACCACTAAAGGGGGAGATAGTCAGCAAGGGCAGAGAGAGAACGGTAGGCCTACCCACTCACCCTGACCAGTGGAGCTCGCCCGAATGCCCTCAGACACCCAGGTCCATTCCTCCCTGTACTCCTGGTGGGTCTGTGATAAGATCTGCAGTAAAAGACCCTGGACTGCATTATTGGACTCTGTGTGATTACTGCTGCGCCTGCACCATCACCCCCAGCATCCTATTACACTGCCCTGAGGCTACACTCCTCCCGTGGGGAGTTGTACTATTCCCTGCTGCACCCCCAACACCAGCCTCAGCGGTCTGCCCCGCAGCGGCGGTCCTCCCTGACAGCAATCCACAGGTGGCGTAGTCGGACTTTCAAAACCTACAAATACACTGCCACAGCATTTGGTCTGACCACCCTGAGCCACGGGACCGGGTCGCCACTACTACTCCCAGCATTGCCCTGTTGTCCGGTTCCGAGAGCCCCACGGCCCAGGGGGCGAGTCACTACAAGTAAGGATAGACGATACAATAAGCTCTATCGTAACATGTAGCAGCGAGTCAGCGGAATGTATCAATTCTAATATTGAGCAGAATTGATTTCAGCCTGTTGATTTTTCCCTCCAGAACAGTGGAGGGCTCCTCGGGAAAATAAATTGGCCATCCCTGGTATAACGTAATACTAAAATCTCACAATTTATGAGAGAAAACTGTATTTTATAACGATGCTTCCATACATAAATCAAGAGAACTTCTTTTCATCAGACGACCCCTTTATCACCTATCCAAGGTGATCGGTGGTGTCCAACAGCTTAGAGCGGCACTGATGGGCAGAATGCGCCACTTTTATCACTTTTGGAGTTGGGCAGCGGTGCACATGCTCAGTCTGACCTCCATTCTTGCCCTTTGGGGCTGCAGAGCGCTCTGCTTTTTCCAACAGCTCCATTGAGAATGAATGGATCAGTGGTCGGGCATCCAACCAGACGCTCCATTTTGTAACAGGGATAGAAATACCGTAGATGAGAAGATGCACTTAACTGTTTGGCTGCAGCAAGAGTGCATCGAGTGCCTGTGCTTGGTTTGAACAGTCATTCTGTGCTGACAGAGTCCCTTTAAGGCCTCAAACCTATTAGATAATTGTCAGCCCTACATTGTTTCTGGGCAGACAGTTACACAAGATTATGTCCCATTTCATGAAGATTGGCCTTTTACACGCCTGTTTTAGTGAAGGATTAGCTGGAAAAACCTGCGGCGCTGTTAAGCCTCTCCCCAAGAAGCTCCGCAAGGCTTCAAAATTTTGCCGGTGCTGGTCAAGACTGGTGGACACATGGGAAAAGTCAAATTTTGGCAAAGTTGAACAATCTGCATTGTGTGTAATATTTTATGATACAATAAATGATTAGAAAAATGCAAGTTTTATTAATGAGAAAAAAACTGAACTTTGCAGAATTTGTTGGCGACATAGAAATATGTAAAAAATATAAAAGTGTAAAAAATTTTTTACAATTTTTGATGCTTACATTAAAAACTTGAGCAATTCCCCCAAAAATCATTAGAGCCATGAAATCAATACATATACAGATGAAACCAGAAGTTTCCATCCACTATATAAAGAGACACATCTGCATGTTTTTATCAATATCTGACATGAAATCAGAATAAACCTTTCCCGTTTTAGGTCAATTAGGATTACCATCATTTTTAATATTTGCCAAATGCCAGAATAATGAGAGAGAGAGAATGTTTTAAGGCATTTTTATTACTTACTGCAAAGTCTTAACATTATTCTAATCACTAATCAGTGTGTATATTTGTTCACGACACAATAGAATCCCATAATTTCTGCCTATTCACATCTTAGTATTATGTATGATCAGGTTAGAGTGTATGGCTGCTGAGCGCTAGCATTTATGGGCGCCTCCCCCTGACCTTGGCTGTTTCTGGCTCTTAGACCCTGCTGGCACGCACTGCCGTCATGTCCGTGACTGCACTGCCGGCTTGCGGGTCAAATGCCAGAAGCCGCAGAGTCACATGTATTGGGGCGGGCACAGAATGTCTCACGCCGTATACCAGCCAGAACACATACCGGAAAGTCAGGTGACACACTTTTTCTCTCCGGCTCGGTTCATGATTGGATTAGGCTCCCTATATAACATCTGGCGTTCCCCTCCCTGGCACGACCCCTGAGGAAGTGTTGATGAAACGCGCGTCGGGGTGGAGGGACGCGTGATTACCCTGCCTAGAAGCTGCCATTCTAACCAGGTATTTCTTTCTCATGATGTGTTGAGCTGTTTTGTCTATTTGTGGACAGTGCCACTATTACACTATAGTTATTCTATGGGACCGTACCCAGCCTCTTTTATGTACCCAGTCTCCCCTGATAGATATACTAACATTATTAACCGCTATATGCATTAGTTTCTTTGAGGCTGGAAACAATACGTTATCTTTATCTAAGCACTTTGCACTTTTTTGCTGGACAGTCGACTCTATATCATCATATGCACTGCCGCTTTACATTTTATAGGCGTATCTCAAACTCATCAGTGATAGTCTAGTGACCGTTATAATAGCATATGCATTTCTTTCTTTCTATTTTTGCCACATGAGCGGTTATTCAGATTGAAATCTTTTGTAGTGCATTTGTATAGTCACATTATTTCAGTAATGGGGTAATATATGGTTATTACTCTTGCTGCGCAGATATAGGGTACAGCATTTGTTTGTCCCTCACATTTGAGGCCCCTGCTATTTTAATTATTGTTATTTTATGTTCTAATAAAATTATATTGTTAATATTATTTGAAGTGTTCATGTTTTTGTTTATCCTACCAGGGTTCTGGTTATAGCAGAATCAATTTTTGATATATATAAAGTCAAAAGTTTACATACATTTCATTAGTATTTGGTACCATCACCCTTAAACTGAATGACTTGGGTCAAACTTTTGGGATATCCTTCCACAAACTTCTCACAATAGTTGGTCGGAATTTGGACCCATTCCTCCTGGCAAAACTGGGGTAACAGATCCAGGTTTGTAGTGCCCATAAATTTTCAATAGGATTGCCATCAGAGCTTTGTGATAGCCACGCAGAAACATTGACTTTGTTATTCTTAAGCCACTTTGTTCCCATTTTGTCAATATGCTTCGGGTCATTGTCCATTTGGAATACCCATTTCCGCCCAAGCTTTAACTTCCTGGCTGATGTCTTGAGATGTTGCTTCAGTATTGCCACATAATCTTCTTTTCTCATGGTGTCATCTATTTTGTGAAGTGAACCAGTCCCTCCTACAGCAAATCAACCCCAGATCATGATGCTGCCACCCCCATGTTTCACAGTTGGGATGGTGTTCTTAGGCTTCCAAGCTTCTCCCTTTTTCCTCCAAACGTAGCGATGGTCATTATGCCAAAAAAGTTCAATTTTAGTTTCATCAGACCACAGACATGTCTCCAAAAATTAAGGTCTTTGTTCCTGTGTGCATTTGCAAACATTAATTTGGCTTTTTTATGTTTCTTTTGGAGTAATGGCTTCTTCCTGGCAGAGTGGCCTTTCAGCCCATGTTGATACAGTACTCGTTTCACTGTTGTTATTGACACAATCTTACCATCTTCCGCCATCATCTTCACAAGGTCTCTTGCTTTTGTCCTTGGGTTGATATGCACGTGTCGGACCAAAGCACGTTCATCTCTGGGACACAGAACCCGTCTCCTTCCTGAGCGATAAGATGGCAGTACATTCCCATCTTGTTTATACTTGCGTATAATTGTTTGTACAGATGACCGAGGCACCGTCAGGTATCTTGAAATTGTATCTAAGGATGAGTCAGACTTGTGCAAGTCCACAATTCTCTTCCTGATATCTTCGCTAATTTCTTTAGACTTTCCCATGATACTACAGAAAAAAAAACTATTAGAAGCTTCCAAACACATTACATCATCATATGGGCAGTCCAGAATTGTTTAAAGGCATAGTAATCTTAGTGTGTGTAAACTTTTGACTTTGCAGTAAGTAATAAAAATGACTTAAACATTCTCTCTCTCTCATTATTCTGGCATTTGGCAAATTTTAAAAATTATGGTAATCCTAATTGACCTAAAACGGGAAAGGTTTATTCTGATTTCATGTCAGATATTGAGAAAAACATGCAGATGTGTCTTTTTATATAGTGTATGGAAACTTCTGGTTTCAACTGTATGTGTGTGTGTGTATGTATATATGTATATATTACACATACAGTTATGGCCGAAAGTGTTCACTCCCTTGAAATTGTTTCAGAAAATGAAGTATTTCTCCCAATTATTGCTGTTACACATGTTTTGCTATACACACTTTATTTTCTTTATGTGTATTGCAACAACACAAAAAAGCAGAAAAAAAGGCAAATTGGACATAATTTCACACACAGCCCCAAAAATGATCTGAACAAAATTGTTGGCACCCTCAACTTTAATATTTGGTTGCTCACCCTTTGGAATAAAATAACTGCAATCAATCGCTTCCTATAACCATCAACAAGCTTCTTACACCTCTCAGCTGGAATTTTGACCACTCTTCTTTTGTAAACTGCTCCATGTCTCTCATAGTTGCTGCTACTTCATACCTCTCCAGCGCTATGTTTCCATCCATTTCTGCGGGCTTCTTGAAGTATGTTTGGGGTCATTCTCCTGGAAGAACCATGACCTAGGACGCAAACCCAGCTTTCTGACACTGGGCACTACATTGCGACCCAAAATCCGTTGGTAATATTTTTCAACAATTTTGGTTCTCAAGTACTCAGACAGTTCTCTTCTCTTTCTGTACTCCATGCTTAGTGTGGCACACACAGACACAATGCAAAGATTGAGTCAACTTCTCCACTTTTTATCTGGTTTCAGGTGTGATTTTCATATTGCCCACACCTGTTACTTGCCACAGGTTAGTTTGAATGAGCATCACATGCTTGAAACAAAGTTGTTCACCCACAATTTTGGAAAGGTGCTATCAATTTTGTCCGGCCCATTTTTGGGGTTTTGTATGAAATGATGTCCAATTTGCCTTTTTTCCTTTTGTTTGTTTTTTTCTTTTGTTCCAATACACACAAAGAATATTAAATATGTGTATAACAAAACATGTGTAATTGCAATAATTTTCTGGGAGAAATACTTCATTTTCTGGAACAATTTTAAGATTGCCAACACTTTCGGCCGTGGCCATATATAGTAGCTGAGTACAGGCGGCTGCTGGGGCCCCTGATACCATTACTATGTGGCCCTTACACCTGATATATAGTAGCTGAGTACAGGCGGCTGCTGGGGCCCCTGATACCATTACTATGTGGCCCTTACACCTGATATACAGTGGTGGCCAAAAGTATTGGCACCCCTGCAATTCTGTCAGATAATACTCAGTTTCTTCCTGAAAATGATTGCAATCACAAATTCTTTGGTATTATTATCTTCATTTAATTTTCTTGCAAAGAAAAAACACAAAAGAGAATGAAACAAAAATCAAATCAATGATCATTTCACACAAAACTCCAAAAATGGGCCAGACAAAAGTATTGGCACCTTCAGCCTAATACTTGGCTGCACAACCTTTAGCCAAAATAACTGCGAACAACCGCTTCCGGTAACCATCAATGAGTTTCTTACAATGCTCTGCTGGAATTGTAGACCATTCTTCTTTGGCAAACTGCTCCAGGTCCCTGATATTTGAAGGGTGCCTTCTCCAAACTGCAATTTTGAGATCTCTGCACAGATGTTCCATGGGATTCAGGTCTGGACTCATTGCTGGCCACCTTAGAAGTCTCCAGTGCTTTCTCTCAAACCATTTTATAGTGCTTTTGGAAGTGTGTTTTGGGTCATTGTCCTGCTGGAAGACCCATGACCTATGAGGGAGACCCAGCTTTCTCACACTGGGCCCTACATTATGCTGCAAACTTTGTTGGTAGTCTTCAGACTTCATAATGCCATGCATACGGTCAAGCAGTCCAGTGCCAGAGGCAGCAAAGCAACCCCAAAACATCAGGGAACTTCCGCCATGTTTGACTGTAGGGACCATGTTCTTTTCTTTGAATGCCTCTTTTTTTTCCTGTACACTCTATGTTGATGCTTTTTCCCAAAAACCTCTACTTTTGTCTCATCTGACCAGAGAACATTCTTCCAAAACGTTTTAGGCTTTCTCAGGTAAGTTTTGGCAAACTCCAGCCTGGCTTTTTTATGTCTCGGGGTAAGAAGTGGGGTCTTCCTGGGTATCCTACCATACAGTCCCTTTTCATTCAGACGCCGACGGATAGTACGGTTGACACTGTTGTACCCTCGGACTGCAGGGCAGCTTGAACTTGTTTGGATGTTAGTCGAGGTTCTTTATCCACCATCCGCACAATCTTGCGTTGAAATCTCTTGTCAATTTTTCTTTTCCGTCCACATCTAGATAGGTTAGCCACAGTGCCATGGGCTTTAAACTTCTTGATGACACTGCGCACGGAAGACACAGGAACATTCAGGTCTTTGGGGATGGACTTGTAGCCTTGAGATTGCTCATGCTTCCTCACAATTTGGTTTCTCAAGTCCTCAGACAGCTCTTTTGTCTTCTTTCTTTTCTCCATGCTCAATGTGGTACACACAAGGACACAGGACAGAGGCTGAGTCAACTTTACTCTGTTAGAACCCTCCTGTTAGTTTTTGCTATCTTGTGTTTTGCGGTCACGTGACTAGCTGCCTATATATTCCAGCTCCGCCCTTCTGGCTTTGCTGGACTTCAGTGTTTTTTGCCTGTCTCTCTAGCCAGGTGCTTCGGTGCCTATCTCTGTCTAGTTTGCTTGGTCCTCTGGACCTCTAGTACTTTTTGTTCAGTTTGTATTTTTGCTCTGCAACAACTTCTGTTAGGAGGTGTCCATTTTTTGTCCCAGTCCTTAGTTCTTTTAGGGACCCCTCCCTTTATTCTATAGGTCTCTGTTCAGACTAGCCGAGGACGAAGGCGGGTCTGTTCACAAGGAACAGGCTGCCCGCTACATCGTAGGGATTCAGCTTAGTCTTACTGTAGGGACAGCTTTTCCCTTTCTTTCCTTAGTTTATGTTGCAGATCATAACATAATCCATGTTAACTGGCTGCAAGTGTGATTTAGTTATTGCCAATTGTATCCAATTTGGCTTTAGGACAATTCTTTTTGTGTTTTTTCATTGAAGACAAATTAAATGAAGATAATAAGACCAAAGAATTTGTGATTGCAATCATTTTCAGGAAGAAACTGAGTATTATCTGACAGAATTGCAGGGGTGCCAATACTTTTGGCCACCACTGTATAGGAGCTGAGTACAGGCAGCTGCCGGGGCCCCTGATACCATTACTATGTGGCCCTTACACCTGATATATAGGAGCTGAGTACAGGCGGCTGCTGGGGCCCCTGATACCATTACTATGTGGCCCTTACACCTGATATATAGGAGCTGAGTACAGGCGGCTGCTGGGCCCTTGATACCATTACTATGTGGCCCTTACCCCTGATATATAGGAGCTGAGTACAGACGGCTGCTGGGGCCCCTGATACCATTACTATGTGGCCCTTACCCCTGATATATAGGGGCTGAGTACAGGCGGCTGCTGGGGCCCCTGATTCCATTACTATGTGGCCCTTATGACGCGCCCCTGGGCCTACTTGGTGTAGCGTTGCGCACGCGGGGACTACCCGGAGCCGGGCCTGTTGGGGGTAGTAGTCTCGTGGCGCTGACCCGGTCCGTGCCCAGGGAGTCAAACTGTGTGGCAGAGTTTAGCAGTAGATGGTACGGTGTTCGACTACGCCACCCGTTGAATGCGGCTATGAGGCCGCCGCTGCAGGGCAGACCGCTGAGGCCGGTGGTACGATTGTGCAGCGTAGATGGTATAACCCCCAACGGGAGGGGTATGGCCTCAGGGCAGCCGACGTGGATGATGGGGGTAGCAGGAACCACTCAGAGACGATGCGGTGTAGTTCAGGGTCTTTACTGGTGATAAAGATAGACCCTCCCGGAGTACTGGCTAGCGATCGGGGCCTGGTCAGTCTTTGAGCAGATGGGATTTCCCCTGGCCAGGCGGAGTTGTAGGCCTCCCCAACTAATTGTACTCTTCTGGCTACCTTGCTAGAGGCGGGTAAAAGTAGCCCACGTCCCTGAGTGTACCGTGTGGTGCTCACCCGTATGGCCGGTGACTCGGGGCCTTCTAGTGGCTTCCGCTCCACGACGGCGGTGCTGGTCCCACGCGTGTGACCGTGCCTTCGGGTTTCTTGGCCAGAGGACCTGAAATCCCCTGCCGGTCGGTTTCTGCTGCTGGGTAAGGATTAGTCCCCACAGCCTCGGACTCCGGGTCCGGTGGTAACTCTTCAATCATGGCGAGCTCTTCAGCTGCCAGCCCCTGATTCCTTGTAGCACTGCTCCCACTGAGCTCCTGATCTTTCTTTCCTATAGCTGCTCCTCTTCTTAACTAACTAACCCTGCCTCAGCCCCAGTTTTATATAGGGGAAGTTCTTCCCCTCCCAGGACTGGGCAGGAGGTGTGGCATGCACAGGATTCCTGACCAAGAGACCTCCCACCTGCTCTCAGACATAATATTGCTATTACTGTGGAAATCAGACCCCTGGGGTGCCACACTTACACCTGATATATAAGGGCTGAGTACAGGCGGCTGCTGGGCCCTTGATACTGACGCGCCCCCTGGGCCAGTGTTGTTGGGGATACCCGGAGCCGGATCAGATGGGGGTTGTAGTCTCCGAGTGGCTGTGACCCGGTCCGTGCCCAGGGTGTCAAGCTCAGTGTGTGGCAGTCCTTATGATGTTACTAAAGTTCTTTATGTCGACTACGCCACCCGTTGAATTGCGGTCACTACGGCCGCCGCTGCAGCAGGGTCCGCTGAGGCTGATGGTGTTTGTGCAGCCCAGGTAGAATAACCCCCAACGGGAGGGGTATAGCCTCAGGGGGTCAGGTGCAGAGGATGGTGGTTGTGGAGGTGCAGTGAGGATGGAAATGAGAGTCAGAGTCGGGCTGTGCAGTTCAGGGTTTGTTTACTTACTGCTGTTCTTGAACCGGTCACTCCGGCCTTGAGTGACCACCCGAGCCGTGCTGCGTCCACCAGGTCCTGGACTCGGCCAACCCCCAAGTAGTTCTGGAGCGTGGTTCTGAGCTCCCTTTCTGTCCTGTCCTCGTCTCTGGCCTTCCCCACCAGGGATCCACCTATGTCCGGCTCCCTCGGGCCTCTTGGTGGTAAACCCTTGTCTCTGGGTTCCCTGACCCTATGCGTGGTCTGCCTTCCGGGTGGATATAGTGGGTGGCCGTGGCAGATTCTGCCCACGGCCTCCGGTTCCTGGCTAAGGTGTGCTGTAGCCTCTGCCAGCTTGAGATCCGGTACCCTGTTGCCAACTCTTCACCCTTTGATTTAGTTTGGGCTCTCAGAGTTCCTTCTTTCTCCCCCTCTGGGTCTTTCTTTCTCCTCTCTCACTCTTGGCCTTGGGGCTGCTCTGCTCCTCTGCTTTCCTCCACTGCTCTGCAAAAGACTGACAGACTGACCAGCCTTCTGCAAAAGACTCCTCTGCAAAGACCCTGATCTAAGATGGTGCCCACCTTATATACTCCCTCTATGTGTGAGCTCAGGTGACCAGCACCCAATGAGCTCCTAGCTCTACCCAGACTGCTCCCCCTATCTGCCCCTACACTACTGGGATGTTCCACCCCCCTCCCACTCCAGCCAGGAACAGACACTGTCGTACCTGCACATAAACTGGTGGGAGTACCGTCGGTCTGTTCCTCGGAAATGGGATGTGTGTAGTGCATGCAGCTAACCGAGCTCAGTTCCACACTCCATCCTTACCCGGGAGTGGAATATCACACCTCTGGCTGAGGTGCAATACCCCTGTAGCAGCCGAATCCTCAGGGTGCTACATTCCCCCCTGGTAAATCACAGCACGTCCTCGGGCTGTAAGATACAAACATCCACAAACATACATTTTTTTTTTCATAACATAAACATATAAAACATATAAACATTATCAGCAGCATAAACTTTTCATATAAACATTCTTGTTTCTGGTTCCTCTGGTCACGGTGCAACTTGTGACCGGGTAAAGTGCGACAGTCTCTTGTAGTAAAAACAACAGTTTCCTATAAAACCAGTAGGGGGCGCTTTAGGAAGCGCAACTATATACAAGGGAAATATGGCCGCTCTCAGTCCTCGACCAGGTATTAGGGAGGATTGACCGCTCTCAGTCCTCGGTCAGTGGGAATAGGGACACACGGGGTTAACAGTTCAATTTGCTGGTCCCAACGGGGACTATATTTTAACTAGAACAGTTCTTGTACCCCGACGGGCAACTTTATACAGTCTCTTCACTACCGTACTCAACGACGGCGTCCTCCTGCTCTTTCTTTGTGGACAGTTTCAGTTTCAGACCCGTCCGGGTCCTCTTGCTCCTCCTCACACCGCAGCTCCTCCTCCGTCAGGCGATGCACATGGAGGGCGTAGGGTCCTTTGGCACACTTGTGCCGGGTGAAGGTGACCTCGTCCCCTAAATACAGGTCACGACCTCTGTGTCCCTCCGGTAGGTGGGACTCAACGTCTCTCCTGGTCACGAAGACGTCGCCTGGGGTGCGGTGATCCCTGATGAAACCCCACCCATGCTGCAGATTGAACTTTATCACAGTCCCGATGGTACGGGGACCATGCGCTGCACGGGGGTTTCTCCTGGTCCGGCTCTTCTGCTCCGCGCTCCTTATTTGGGCTTGTTGTTCCCGGACCCGCCTCTCTCTCCGCTCCCTCTCAAAGACCTCGAGCTGCTGGCGGCAGCACTCTGCACGCTCCGCTGCGGCTGCCCGAGTCTCCTGAGTGAACCCCATGAGGTCTTCTCCGGTGGGATCCCACTCAAACTGGGTCTCTTCTAGCGGGGGCGTGATCCTCTTTATGGGCTTTGGAGCCGGGATCAGGGGTTCGCACATGGCCCTTGCTTTTTGCAGCTCCAGCTGGATGTATTCCTGGGGCCATACGAAGGGCTGCCCATCCGGGCACGTATGCTGGGCGAACAGGTCCTCACCCAGGTGCGGCACTCTAGAGGTTGAGGGCGCGTTGATGGTAGCTGCGCCCGGGTCGACCAGGCCTTGCGACCAGGCTTGGGGCACCTTAAAGGCAAAGGGCACCGTAAGAACGGCGGCGCCCGTGGTTACTCGGCCCTGCGACCAGGCCGGGGGCTCCGCGGAGGTAGGGGGCGCTGTTGGTATTGCGGCGCCCGGGGGTACTAGGCCTTGCGACCAGGCCGGTGGTATTTCCTGCTTGGCCACGCTCGAGGTCGAGGCGTGTGACGTCACAGGGGTCGCGGCTTCCGTTTGAGGCCTAGTCGGCGGCGGTGACGATGCAGCGACGGGCACGGCAGGGGGAATTTCGGGCTCTGCGACGGGGAGCTGGGGCAGGCACGCGGTTTCCCAGCTCGGGGTAGTGACGTCCCCTTTACCTGCCTCCATTCGTTCGGCTCCCTTCTCGGCGCCGTCTCCGGCCTTCAGTCCTCCTGCGCCATCCTCAGAGGCGGTCTGTCTCCTCGTCTCGGGTGGCGTGCTCCGCTGACGAGTCTCGGTCTGCTGGGCCATCTCTCGGCTCCACTCCGCCAACGTCTCTCGT
Source organism: Phyllobates terribilis (assembly GCF_046119375.1). NCBI lineage: Eukaryota > Metazoa > Chordata > Amphibia > Anura > Dendrobatidae > Phyllobates > Phyllobates terribilis. The sequence goes on along the minus strand of NW_027362952.1, from coordinate 2,828,916 downwards.
TGCACCCGGGCCAACCTCTGTGCGAGGCCCTCCAGCGCAGTCTGTGCACACTCCCGGTCTCGGGGGAGCTGTGTTAGGATCTCCAGCAGGCCTTCTGGAGTGGCGACCTGCAACAGGCTCCTGACCACTGGGTCGGTGCTGCCTGGAGTGGCGGCCCGCATCAGGCTCCTGACCACTGGGTCGGTGCTGCCTGGCTCTCCCTCCATCTCCGGGTAGGCTCTCTCTGGACTCTCTTCCAGACGTCTTGTCTCCGGGTGCGCTCTCTCCAGACTTCTCCAGGCGACACCCATCTTTGCTCTCTTCTTCTGTCTCCGCCCACATCGAGGGTGGTCCCGGGGCAACTTGGTGATTGTCAGTTCCAGGGGCAGTTCTCTTACGCTGATGGACACTTCCAGCATCACAGTCTCTGTTGGTGGGCGCGGTTTCCGCTATTGGCGCCATTCTTCGACCTGGCCCACGATGGGAGGTGGCCTTTTGCCACCCTCTGGCACGCCCATAATGGCGTCCGCTCTTCCAAGGCGGGAAATCTTCGGAAATGGCGGGAATCGTCTCCCAGTGGCGGGAAACTCCATGGATGGCGGGAAAAAGCTGCAAATGGCGGACAACCGGCGGGAAACGACCTGTGATGGGGCCCGATGGCGGGGACCCTCCGGAACCGGCGGGAGACTTCTTTTTAAGGTAACGATGTACTTTTCTTCAGGCACGCAGTACCCGGTTGTTGCGGGCACGTTATCCTGCCGACTACGCCAAAGTTGACGCGCCCCCTGGGCCAGTGTTGTTGGGGATACCCGGAGCCGGATCAGATGGGGGTTGTAGTCTCCGAGTGGCTGTGACCCGGTCCGTGCCCAGGGTGTCAAGCTCAGTGTGTGGCAGTCCTTATGATGTTACTAAAGTTCTTTATGTCGACTACGCCACCCGTTGAATTGCGGTCACTACGGCCGCCGCTGCAGCAGGGTCCGCTGAGGCTGATGGTGTTTGTGCAGCCCAGGTAGAATAACCCCCAACGGGAGGGGTATAGCCTCAGGGGGTCAGGTGCAGAGGATGGTGGTTGTGGAGGTGCAGTGAGGATGGAAATGAGAGTCAGAGTCGGGCTGTGCAGTTCAGGGTTTGTTTACTTACTGCTGTTCTTGAACCGGTCACTCCGGCCTTGAGTGACCACCCGAGCCGTGCTGCGTCCACCAGGTCCTGGACTCGGCCAACCCCCAAGTAGTTCTGGAGCGTGGTTCTGAGCTCCCTTTCTGTCCTGTCCTCGTCTCTGGCCTTCCCCACCAGGGATCCACCTATGTCCGGCTCTCTCGGGCCTCTTGGTGGTAAACCCTTGTCTCTGGGTTCCCTGACCCTATGCGTGGTCTGCCTTCCGGGTGGATATAGTGGGTGGCCGTGGCAGATTATGCCCACGGCCTCCGGTTCCTGGCTAAGGTGTGCTGTAGCCTCTGCCAGCTTGGGATCCGGTACCCTGTTGCCAACTCTTCACCCTTTGATTTAGTTTGGGCTCTCAGAGTTCCTTCTTTCTCCCCCTCTGGGTCTTTCTTTCTCCTCTCTCACTCTTGGCCTTGGGGCTGCTCTGCTCCTCTGCTTTCCTCCACTGCTCTGCAAAAGACTGACAGACTGACCAGCCTTCTGCAAAAGACTCCTCTGCAAAGACCCTGATCTAAGATGGTGCCCACCTTATATACTCCCTCTATGTGTGAGCTCAGGTGACCAGCACCCAATGAGCTCCTAGCTCTACCCAGACTGCTCCCCCTATCTGCCCCTACACTACTGGGATGTTCCACCCCCCTCCCACTCCAGCCAGGAACGGACACTGTCGTACCTGCACATAAACTGGTGGGAGTACCGTCGGTCTGTTCCTCGGAAATGGGATGTGTGTAGTGCATGCAGCTAACCGAGCTCAGTTCCACACTCCATCCTTACCCGGGAGTGGAATATCACACCTCTGGCTGAGGTGCAATACCCCTGTAGCAGCCGAATCCTCAGGGTGCTACAATACCATTACTATGTGGCCCTTACACCTGATATATAGGAGCTGAGTACAGGCGGCTGCTGGGGCCCCTGATACCATTACTATGTGGCCCTTACCCCTGATATATAAGGGCTGAGTACAGGCGGCTGCTGGGGCCCCTGACACCATTACTATGTGGCCCTTACACCTGATATAAAAGGGCTGAGCACAGGCGGCTGCTGGGGGCCCTGATACCAGTACTATGTGGCCCTTACACCTGATATATAAGGGCTGAGTACAGGCGGCTGCTGGGGCACCTGATACCATTGCTATGTGGCCCTTACACCTGATATATAAGGGCTGAGTACAGGCGGCTGCTGGGGCCCCTGATACCATTGCTATGTGGCCCTTACACCTGATATATAAGGGCTGAGTACAGGCGGCTGCTGGGGCCCCTGATACCATTGCTATGTGGCCCTTACACCTGATATATAAGGGCTGAGTACAGGCGGCTGCTGGGGCCCCTGATACCATTACTGTGTGGCCCTTACACCTGATATATAAGGGCTGAGTACAGGCGGCTGCTGGGGCCCCTGATACCATTACTATGTGGCCCTTACACCTGATATATAGGAGCTGAGTACAGGCGGCTGCTGGGGCCCCTGATACCATTACTATGTGGCCCTTACACCTGATATATAGGAGCTGAGTACAGGCGGCTGCCGGGGCCCCTGATACCATTACACTGGTGCCTTGTTATTAGGTCAATTCCATTATAAAACATTGTATCCGTCATTGTTGAGCTCTGCTGGGACTCTGTATCCCGCCTGCATTGCATAATGGGGCCCCTGAATACTCTGCACATAAGGGCCCATAGCTCTAATTATGTTGTTTGCAATAGTCGCCCTCCTGCCACCCTGTAATATCGGGTCCCTGCCTGGTGTGGCCCCTATGACTTAATGTCCCCCTGTAAGTGCAGTACACCAGTTATCAGTCTACACGGCCAGGGTCCGGGACCCCTGTTGTTTTTGTACTGACTTTGTAATATATGCTCATTATCAGGGCGCCCTCTTCTCAGTCATCCATCTAATCATCCGTCTGTCTCATCCATATTTGCCATATGGAGGTTTCCAGAAATAGGGCAGAACCTACTGGACTTCTGTGAAAGTTGACGAATCTGTTGAGCGCGGCTGAAGCCTCCTGGGAGCCGAGGTAAAATCAGTGGCCGTGGTAAAATTGTGGAGCGGTGGGGTCTGAAAAAGGAATCATGGCTATAAGGACAACGTTTGCACAAAGTGATTTCTTTCCTGCCCAACAGCCACTGTGTAAACCTGACAAAAATGCCCCCATCTATCCATCCATTCATCACTCTCATACTCTGTCTATGCAGGTATGTATCTCATCATTCTTCCTTACGGAGTTTCACATGGACCAGTCGGGGCTTTGGTCCGAACTCCCCCACAAAACTGGATTCTGTAGTGTGCACTGACGAGGTCATAGGCTTAGTAGACTGCGCCTCCAGTAGGCGTACACACCTGATGCACGACAGAGGGCACATTCACTCTGTCTGGACCATTATAGTCTATGGCCACGTCAGATCATATGCCCGAATCCCGTTCAGGTAAAGGCTGCAGCAGGTGGCTGCTGCCTTCTGTGCCCCTCTCCTCCGCCACTGCCGTTCCCCCCAACACCCAGAGCCACAGTGTATGTATATATATATATATATATATATATATACACTACTCAAAAAAATAAAGGGAACACTTAAACAACAGAATATAACTCCAAGTAAATCAAACTTCTGTGAAATCAAACTGTCCACTTAGGAAGCAACACTGATTGACGATCAATTTCACATGCTGCTGTGCAAATGGAATAGACAATAGATGGAAATTATTGGCAATTATCAAAACACTCTCAATAAAGGAGTGGTTCTGCAGGTTGGGACCACAGACCACATCTCAGTACCAATGCTTTCTGGCTGATGTTTTGGTCACTTTTGAATGTTGGTTGTGCTTTCACACTAGTGGTAGCTTGAGATGGACTCTACAACCCACAGAAGTTGCTCAGGTAGTGCAGCTCATCCAGGATGGCACATCAATGCGAGCTGTGGAAAGAAGGTTTGCTGTGTCTGTCAGCGTAGTGTCCAGAGGCTGGAGGCGCTACCAGGAGACAGGCCAGTACACCAGGAGACGTGGAGGGGGCCGTAGGAGGGCAACAACCCAGCAGCAGGACCGCTACCTCCGCCTTTGTGCAAGGAGGAACAGGAGGAGCACTGCCAGAGCCCTGAAAAATGACCTCCAGCTGACCACAAATGTGGATGTGTCTGCACAAACGGTTAGAAACCCACTCCATAACGGTGGTATGAGGGCCCGACGTCCACAGATGGGGGTTGTGCTCACAGCCCAACACCGTGCAGGACGCTTTGCATTTGCCACAGAACACCAGGATTGGCAAAGTCGCCACTGGCGCCCTGTGCTCTTCACAGATGAAAGCCGGTTCACACTGAGCACATGTGACAGACGTGACAGAGTCTGGAGACGCCGTGGAGAGCGATCTGCTGCCTGCAACATCCTTCAGCATGACCGGTTTGGCAGTGGGTCAGTAATGGTGTGGGGTGGCATTTCTTTGGAGGGCCGCACAGCCCTCCACGTGCTCGCCAGAGGTAGCCTGACTGCCATTAGGTACCGAGATGAGATCCTCAGACCCCTTGTGAGACCATGTGCTGGTGCGGTTGGCCCTGGGTTCCTCCTAATGCAGGACAATGCCAGACCTCATGTGGCTGGAGTGTGTCAGCAGTTCCTGCAAGATGAAGGCATTGAGGTTATGGACTGGCCCGCCCGTACCCCAGACCTGAATCCGATTGAGCACATCTGGGATATCATGTCTCGCTCCATCCACCAACGTCACGTTGCACCACAGACTGTCCAGGAGTTGGCGGATGCTTTAGTCCAGGTCTGGGAGGAGATCCCACAGGAGACCATCCGCAACCTCATCAGGAGCATGCCCAGGCATTGTAGGGAGGTCATACAGGCACGTGGAGGCCACACACAATACTGAGACTCATTTTGACTTGTTTTAAGGACATTACATCAAAGTTGAATGAGCCTGTAGTGTGTTTTTCCACTTTAATTTTGGGGGTGACTCCAAATCCAGGCCTCCATTGGTTAATAAATGTGATTTCCATTGATGATTTTTGCGTGATTTTGTTTTCAGCACATTCAGCTTTGTACAGAACACAGTATTCAATGAGAATATTTCATTCATTCAGATCTAGGATGTGTTATTTCAGTGTTCCCTTTATTTTTTTGAGCAGTGTATATATAAATATACCAGGATGGGGGATATTAACAGAATTGGGGGACATTACCCCTATAACAGTGTAAGCAGCAGACCCCCTCCCCCTTAACAGGGCATAATGACCACATTTTTTGCTTACATTTTTTTTCTATTTTCCTCCTCTAAAACCTAGGTACGTCTTATGGTCCGGTGCGTCTTATAGTCCGAAAAATACGGTATATGCATTCAGCATATATATACTACTAGCTATTGAACCCGTTCTACGCCCGGGTGGCGAGCATTTTTATTGTTATATGGTCTCCCATGCTGGTATGTGCTGCCCCCCTCCTTGTATTTGTGCTGCCCCCATCCTGTCCCCACCATCCAATCCTGGTATGCGTGGTACCCCTCACCCCCAATCCTGGTATGCGTGGCACCCCTCACCCCCAATCCTGGTATGCGTGGCACCCCTCACCCCCAATCCTGGTATACGTGGCACCCCTCATCACTATCCTGGTATGTGTGGCACCCCTCATCCCTATCCTGGTATGTATGGTACCCCTCATCCCTATCCTGGTATGTATGGTACCCCTCATCACTATCCTGGTGTGTATGGTATCCCTCATCCTGGTATGCATGGTACCCCATCCCTCATCCCGGTATGCATGGCACTCCATCCCTCATCCCCAATCCCGGTATGCGTGGCACCCCTCATCCCCAATCCCGGAATGTGTGGCACCCCTCATCCCCAATCCCGGCATGCGTGGCACCCCTCATCCCCAATCCCGGCATGCGTGGCACCCCTCATCCCCAATCCTGGCATGCGTGGCATCCCTCATCCCCAATCCCGGCATGCGTGGCACCCCTCATCCTCAATCCTTGTATGTGTGGCACCCCTCATCCCCAATCCCGGTATGCGTGGCACCCCTCATCCCCAATCCCGGTATGCATGGTCCCCTCACCCCCCAATCCTGGTATGCGTGTTACCCCTCACCACCCAATCCTGGTATGCGTGGCACCCCTCACCCCCGCAATCCTGGTATGCGTGGCACCCCTCACCCCCCAAATCCTGGTATGCGTGATACCCCTCACCGCCCAATCCTGGTATGTGTGGCACTCCTCACCCCCCAATCCTGGTATGTGTGGCACCCCTCACCGCCCAATGCTGGTATGCATGGAACCCCTCACCCCCAATCGTGGTATGTGTGTTATCCCTCACCCCCCAATCCTGGTATGCGTGGTACCCCTCACCCCACAATCCTGGTATGTGTGGTACCCCTCACCCCCAATCTTGGTATGTGTGTTACCCCTCACCCCCAATCTTGGTATGTGTGTTACCCCTCACCCCCAATCCTGGTATGTGTGGTACGCCTCACCCCCAATCCTGGTATGTGTGGTACCCCTCACCCCCCAATCCTGGTATGTGTGGTACCCCTCACCCCCCAGTCCTGATATATGCATGGTACCCCTCACCCCCCAGTCCTGATATATGCATGGTCCCCTCACCCCACAATCCTGTTATGTGTGGCCCCCTCATCCCTTTCACACTGTACACACATACACAAAAAAAAAAACAGTTATACTCACCTTTCTTCTCTGTACTCCAGCACTGCTGCGTCCTCTTCTGCCAGAGGCCGGGGGAGGAGTGCGGCGCTGGAGCACCGCACTGTCCGGCGCCATTTTGCTGAAGACACACTGTAAATGTGTCTTCAGTAAAATGACGCTGGATAGCGCAATGCGCATGCGTCGATCTGACGCCTTCACTCCGCCCCGGTCTCCAGCGAAGAGAGGCGCCGCAGCAACGCTCCTCCCGGTCAGGTAAGTATGTAAGTATGGCGCCGGAGATCGCGGTATGCGTTCAGTGTCTACGCATCCCGCGATCTCCGGCGCCATACACCTCCTCTTACCTGTAACGGCTGGATGCCTGCTTCTCTCTGGAGCCAGGCTGCGCATCACGCATGCGCAGTTTATCGAATCTTCAGACAAAGACACGCATGCCGCCTTATATATACTATGGTAGATCGGCCGACTCAGTTGCACACAGAAGTAGCCACCGGAGCGCCGTCTCCTTAAGTCTCTCACTGGTTTATTTGTAGATGCTGCATAAGCCAGTGAGGAGTTAGCAAAAATAAATACGTGCTTTCTGACCTAAGGAAAAACAAAACATAACATACAGCCGTGTTGCTGTGGGGATCTGCCCGCTCAGGAGAACAACCATCCACTAGTTCAGCTTTTCCTTCTCAGGACACAAAGCGCTGGAGTTCCTCTCTACAGCCCTACTGAACACTCAATGCCTTAGAAGGCTGACTATATACATCCTAGTCCCCACCCTGGGGTGGAGATATGGTGAATGACCTCCCAACCCGTTCTATGGTCGTTCACAAAAACCCAGCCCTTAAAATGGCCGATTAATCCCTCTCAACACATAGTGTGCTGGTGTAAAACTTATGGGCTTCAAATCACTGAAGCTAATAGCCTCAGTGAAACATACCTCCCCTCCAGCACTTTGCCAGTGACTTTGTCACCATGTATATATAATCAGCATACTGTATATATATTATAAGCATACTCTATATATCCTTTTAAAAGCAGACGTGTCAATAAATTATTTTTATCAGTTAACAAAATGCAGAGTAAAGTTTGATGGATGAACCAAGATCACAGTAATAATAATTGTATTTTTTTTTTATTAATATTAGGATAGAAGGGAGGGACAAAACCAGGAACAGAATCAGTAGGCAAACTCATAGTCAGGAGGACAGCCGGGGTCAGATACCAGGTGATCAGTAACCGCCACGTCTGCGAGCAGTATGAATACCGCGGAGCCTGGTGACAGAGGTGATACTGAGATTGTCCGGGCAAAGATGTAACAGTCAGAAGGCCACCGGTAGATGGTGAAGGTCCTTCTGTACAGCTCCAGCAGTGATGGTGGATCTGCTGGACTTCAGGGCGCTGGATGCGGAGGCTTACCGTCTTTTAGATGTCTCTAGGGGAACGGTGACAACACGCAAATACGCGAGCAGCCCTGGATAATCCACGCCGGCAGGATGATAAGATCCGGCGGAAGATGGAACCTATGAGAAGAGAAGGAAATATAGTGTAAGTGATGGGACTCCATATGACATGATACTACTGTGCGGTCACTGTGGCCGGACGGCAGAGGAATCTCATCACACAGAGGTCAGGGATCATCGTCAGCCATCATACATGTGACAATCCCATCTCCGACAGATGACATCTGCTCCACATGAATTATTCTCACTGACGACATCACACAACATGGAGATGACTCTCACACTTACCTCGTCTCTTTTTCCCCTTTTTCCCATTTTCTGATTTTTCGTTGTCAGCTGGAAATTCTGATCAGAAAGAAGAAAAAACAACAACTCACTAAAGACATATTGTTATGGGGTCTGCATTGTATCGCTCCTGTATATAGTACATAGATTGTTCTAGTCCTGTCCCCTATAGTCCTGACAATCTGGTATTACACAATAGGGCAGAATAAGTCCTATATACCGGACATGACCTCATATGAGGGGCATTAGATGTGTCACTAATATGGAGCAGTGAACGCCCTGTGTGCCGCCATATGGTGCATCCCTAATGAGCGATATTCTACTATAGGAGACGATATCTCATTATGATGGCGGAGGTTACTGGATGCAACAATGTATCACAGAATCCATGATAATACTGTACAAAATTACAGAAATGGAGACACAGTATGGGCCATGGGCAAAGTAATTGGGTTCCTTGAAACATGGATAACATAGGAGACCCATTAAAGAAAAACCATGTGGAAATATTTCACCCTTGATGACAACATTCACATTATTTGTGCTATAGACATGTACATACCTGACAATGGGGACGAGGACGGCAAGCTGGTTATAGCATCGTCTCTAGCAGATTCAGGAAAAGATCCTTTCTGCCTGTTAGGAAGAAGAAAAACGTGTAAATCACAAGTAAATTCAGTATAAATGGGATTGTCTCACTAGAAGAACCCCAACTATAAGGCTTAATAGGACATATGAAAGTCATAGTACGGAAGTCTCCTGCTCAAAACTACCTTCTATGGAAACAACTAGCAACAATGGCCGGCATGTAATACTACATATCTCCTGCAGTGTGGGCAAAACTAACAATGCCTGACCGGCAGCAATTATGGGTTGTTATCTCCAGCGGATTCTGAAGCCAATAGCCAATGACCGCTGATCATGGGGCGGTGGATGCTGCATTCAATATTATGGTATTTATGTCCTATATTTGGTATTGTGCACATATATTAGCTTGGAGCTCCCAATAATGACCCCATAATCTACTCACATTTCTGAGATGTTTCTGCTGGATGCCGGGGTACACTCTGGAGGAAACTTGATAGCGGTGGTACAGAGCTAAAAAAGGACAAAAATAAGATATGAAATTCAATTTTTTACTTTTAGAGGTCTTTTTATGTATTCTGGATTTATTGGTCACTTACTTTAGAAAGCCTTTTAGAGGATGTTGCAAAATTTTGGAAGAAAAGGCTCTCATTATCCTCACTTGTGTCCTCCTCCTCTGAGACAATAGGCTTGTTTGTATCAGCGTGATCTACAAGACATAGGTAATGAAGTGTTATTAGCGGTTGTCAGTATAACACAGTCACCATTTATCACTACTATTAATGGGAACCGATTGTCACATATTATTGAAGACGAGACAAACAGCCGCTTAGTCTAGATGACGTCTTCTACTTACTGATAAATAAGCTGGTGTCCTCATCTGAAACAAGCCGAGGAATGTACTCCGGCTTCTGACTTAGAAGGTTTTCAAATTCTAAGTCACTCAAGAATGGATAACTCTTGATCTCAAATGCTCCTCCTGGAAAAAGAAAAACAAAAGTGATGCGGACATTGTTAGAGGCTGCTCCATATCTGAACAGTATATCTTAATCTTAAGTAATGACAAAACCTAAGGAAACAAACTGAAAGTTATATTATGGAGAACTAGAAATAGGCAAGCAGATAGAGAAGTGCTGATCCTCATGGACAGGAGCGAAGAGTCCTCGTTGTAAAAAGTGAATATTAATACTAATAAAGTATATCAGTTACCTGTCCCAAGTCTTTGTGCAGGATTTGTTCTGAGCAGGTCATTAATAAGGTCCTGAGCATCGGGGGGAGGAGCGCGATCCCAATCCCAAATTATGTCTCCTGTTATATAGAAAATTACAGAAAATAAAACCTCTGTTTTGGACTGTAAGATAAAGTAGAGGAAATAACTAAATTCATGTAGCCAGTCAAAGCAATGATCGGATTATTCTACTTACCAGTGACAATATTTTTATAGAGCTCAGATAGGGAATCCCCATGAAATGGTACATATCCCACCAGAAACTCATGCAGGATGATTCCCATTGACCACCAGTCGGCAGGTCTTCCATAGCCTTTCTTCAGAATGATTTCTGGGGCCATGTAAAGCGGGGTGCCACAGTCCTGGAAACCAACAGAAGGTAGAAATGAGAATCGATGAAATTATTACTATGACAAGTTCTCGACATAAAAACTCAATGACAGAAGATAAAATATCAGTTGAAAAGTTCTCTAGAAATGAAGAACGTAGAGAAGAGACAATAGTGTGATGAGATTTGTAAAGAACCATCTAAGTTCCTGTAAGTGATGCCAACCTCATGGTCCTGGAACTCTCTGGCGATGTCCTCCAATGATTCCTTGTGGGTGTTGGTTTCTGGTATCATGACACCAACTTTTGAAATCCCAAAATCGGCGACTTTAATGTGTCCAGCCGGTGTAATCAGGAGGCTGTGAAAGAGAAGATGGTTTTAGGCTCACGGGCTGTGTGGTAATAAATGATAACTTTCCCCCCTTTATTAAACTATAGGGGGCACTTACTTCTCTGGCTTCAGGTCTCTATGCAACACACCATAGCTGTGCAGGTATTCCACAGCAAGTATCGCTTCTGCAAAGTACAGGCGGGCCAAGGGGACAGATAAAGGACCCCTGGTGCTTAGGAGGGTCCCACAGTCTCCACCTATAGAAGAAAGGAAATATGAGCGGTGAGGGGTTTATACAGCAGATCACCACGATGGATCATGAGAAGTGAGCGGAGACATTGGGGCAGGAGAGAATATATACAGATATAATGTATAGAGCACAGAATATTAGTCTGAGGTCATGGTGAGATGTCGTCCATGTCACTAATAAAGTGATGTCTCATCTCGTCTACAGCTGGCGATACTGACGTGCTCAGTGCGGACATACAGGGAGATCACACACATCAATGACTTTCCATAATATCTATAGTAAATGCTGTGCGGGGATGTAACCGTCCACGGGGACAAGTCCTAATGATATGAGCGCTGATAAGATGTCAGCAGACATGGGCTGAATATAATACATGTACATGTCCTACCTCCTACATACTCCATGACCATACACAGGTGAGATCTAGTAGGGAAGGAGCAGAGCATGGAGGCCACAAAGGGACAGTCAGCGAATGTCAGGATGTCCCTCTCCAGATAGGCCCCTTCCACATGTTTTGGAGTATCCAGGTCCCGCTTGGCAATTTTCTTCATAGCGAAGATCTTCTGTGAGTCTTTATGGTGAACTAAGTGGACGGACCTGGAGAGAAGAAGAAACCATGGTTTATAGTGAATCCTTATTAACAGTCCTTCTATAGAAGTCATTATATGATCTTCTGTACTAATGTTTAATACCAGAAGTCCGACCATTACTGGAAATCCACATCTAGAAATACATTAAATAATACTACATAGATCATCTATGGGAGGGTCTACACAATACCACGTCTGCCGGACCCTCACTCAGGTCACATTATCACCTGTGGGAAATCTGCACAATGCCACGTCTGCCGGACCCTCACTCAGGTCACATTATCACCTGTGGGAGGTCTGCACAATGCCACATCTTCCACACCCTCACCCAGGTCACATTGTCACCTATGGATGTCTGCACAATGCTACGTCTGCCATACCCTCACCCAGGTCACATTATCACCTATGGGAAGTCTGCACAATTGCACGTCTGCCAGACCCTCACCCAGGTCACATTATTACCTGTGGGAAGTCTGCACAATGCCACGTCTGCCGGACCCTCACTCAGGTCACATTATCACCTGTGGGAGGTCTGCACAATGCCACATCTTCCACACCCTCACCCAGGTCACATTGTCACCTATGGATGTCTGCACAATGCTACGTCTGCCATACCCTCACCCAGGTCACATTATCACCTATGGGAAGTCTGCACAATGCCACGTCTGCCGAACCCTCACCCAGGTCACATTATCACCTTTCACCTCAGATCATGTTCCTATAATAACACTGAATGGCAGAGCGCAGAGGATGAAGCATTATCATAGGGAACCCTGAGAAATGTGGCTTATGCCAACTGAAATCTCACCCAAAAGATCCGCTGCTGATCAGCTTAGATGTTTCGTAGTCGCTCATACGCGGCTTTCTCGCCGGGATCAATGATTCCATCAAGTCCTAGAAAAGAAGAAGAAGAAGAAATGATATTAAGATCTAGAAGCTGCTGGAGAAAATCTCCAGATGCAGAAACGTCTCCCCCTATATTATGTCCCATCTGATGTCACTGATCCGATAGGTGAGCAGAAACCTGCTGACGGATTCCCTATAATATAAACGCTATTATCTAATGCAATAGTGTCATCTCCTCTAATAATAGAGGCGTCCCCTGGTTATATGGGGGATAATACTGGACGGGTCATTCACACCCCGTGATCTGGTGATACACAGACATCTACCTCTATAATACTTACACCGGCAGGTTCTTGGATCTCCGGGATCTCTAAGATTACACTGTCAGGATCCAACAGCTCAGTTGTTTCTAAAATAGTGATAAAATGATGAAGAAATAAAATGTATTAGAGGATATTAATCCTACAGACATAATACAGCAATATAATGGAGAAATGACTATTCTGTATGGAGGACTATGTGGGGCCCATTATTCTGTATGTAGGACTATGTGGGGCCCATTATTCTGTATGGAGGACTATGTGGGGCCTATTATTCTCTATGGAGGACTTTGTGGGGCCCATAATACTTTATGGAGGACTATGTGGGCCCATAATACTGTATGGAAGACTATGTGGGGTCTATTATTCTCTATGAAGGACTATGTGGGGCCCTTTATACTCTACGGTGGACTATGTGGGGCCCATTATTCTCTATGGAGGACTATGTGGGGCCCATTATTCTGTATGGAGGACTATGTGGGGCCCATTATTCTGTATGGAGGATTATGTGGGGTCAATTATCCTGTATGGAGGACTATGTGGGGCCATTATACTGTGTGGAGGACTGTGTGGGGTCATTATTCTGTATGGAGCACTATATGGGGCCATTATTCCGTAAGGAGGACTATGTGGGGCCATTATTCTTTATGGAGGACTATGTGGGGCCATTATATTGTATGGAGGACTATGTTGGGCCATTATTCTGTATGGAGGACTCTGTGGGGCCCATTATACTGTACGGTGGAATATGTGGGGTCCATTATTCTGTATGGAGGACTATGTGGGGCCCATTATTCCGTATGGAGGACTATGTGGGGCCCATTATACTGTAAGGAGTACTTTGTGGTGCCCATTATACTGTGTGCCGGACTATGTGGGGCCCATTATTCTGTATGAAGGGCTATCTGGGGCACATTATTCTGTATGGATGACTTTGTGGGACCCATTATTCTTTATGGAGGACTATCTGGGGCCCATTATTCTGTATGGAGGACTTTGTGGGGCCCATTATTCTGTTTGGAGGACTTTGTGGGGCCCATTATTCTGTATGGAGGACTATGTGGGGCATTATTCTGTATGGAGGACTATGTGGGGCCCATTATTCTGTATGGAGGACTATGTGGGCCCATTATTCCCTATGGAGGACTATGTGGGGCCCATTATTCTGTATGGAGGACTATGTGGGGCCCATTATTCTGCATGGAGCACTATGTGGGGCCCATTATTCTGCATGGAGGAATATGTGGGGCCATTATACTGTATGGAGGACTATGTGGGACCCATTATTCATTATGGAGGACTTTGTGGGACCCAGTATACTGGTTGGCTCGTGACTTTTTCCAAGTTTTTCATTTTGGCTCTCTGTATGTTTGAGTGGAAAGAGTAAATGTGAATTGATCCCCTGTTCTCTTTAATATCCGGATATTTCCTGTAGAAGGTTGTGTGATCGGCTCACCTGTAGTCAGATCGCTGCTCGGCCCCGGCTGACTCGTATTAGGGTCAGGGGTTTCTGGGGTCACATTCTGCTCGTCTTCGGTGTCGCCTTCTGGTGTCTCCTGATTGATAGAATATATAGAATTACCACGAGGAACCTTCCACTAAATCACCAAATCCACAAATCAGGAAGGACTGAACCTGCTTTTACAGATACACCAACTGTAACTATACAGATCAGACGCCATCATGAGGACTTTTCTCAGATAAAATGGATTAAGATGAGGTAACATTGCAAAAACATTAATATGGATAATAGAGGGAGACAGAGGCGGAAATACAGACTTCCCACCACTGAGCTGTGACTACATCAGCAGAATACAGACTGCCATCAGCAGAGACAGGCGGCCATATTACCTCCTGTGCTTGCCAGGGGCTGACAGGGAGGCCGATAAGATCTAACACCAGATCTTCTGATATCTGACTGGTGATCTGGAGAAGATCAGAAAACAAGGACGTGTGATAGAGAAGATGATGGATCCTTACCGGGCGTTCCGATGAGCGGGCCGGACCTTCCAGTACACACAGGACTTTTTCGGCCAGTTCTTTAACAAAAGACAAATCTCTATATTGAGATCTTTTTTCAGCCTAAAAAGAAGAAAAGGAACACAAATGAATAATCTCGAGATGAGAAAGATCACAATGAAGGCGGCCATTGTATCTGACGTCTGCTCCTCTCTGCAGATACATTGACTACATATCTGGGGTCTTGTCCTGTTTTATATTGGAAGAAAGAAGAAGCTTCTATCCCACCGTTATTATCCATTATTGTGGAGAAGATTTGTGCGGAGCGTCCACCATTTACCTGCTGTGGAATGTCCTAATGTTCCATAGCGAGAAACTGCAAGTGCTCAGTCACTATGGAGCCAACAACGGCAGCCATGACCCTGTGTAGATTGTTCACAGTGACTGTGAGCTCTGATGTCATAATGGCCGACCATCACTAGTGATGTCATCATGGAATCTTGTGATGGAATCTTATAGCGGCGGCTCTGCACAAATACATGCTGCCAAGCAATATTTAAAGTGTGTGGGGGCTCATGCTGTATATAGGGGGCTATGTGAGGGCTCAGCTATTTATAGCGGGCTATGTGGGGGCTCATACTGTATATAGAGGGCTATGTGAGGGCTCAGCTATTTATAGCGGGCTATGTGAGGGCTCATACTGTATATAGAGGGCTTTGTGAGGGCTCAGCTATTTATAGCGGGCTATGTGAGGGCTCATACTGCATATAGAGGGCTATGTGAGAACTAGGCTGTATATAGTGAGCTATGTGAGGGCTCATACTCTAAATAGGATTCTGTTTGTGAGCTCATACTGTACATTGGGGCTATGTATAGGCTCTTACTGTATATAGGGGGACTGTGTGTGGGCTTTTACTGTATATAGGGGCTGTGCGTGGGCTCTAACTGTATGTAGAGGGCTATGTGTGGGCTCATACAGTATATAAAAGGCTGTGCTTGGGCTTATACAATATTTAAGGGGATGTCAATTCACTTAATTCTGCTCAATATTAAGTGAAACAGTTAATAATATAAAATATAATTCATATGTTAATATTGAGCAGAATTAATTTCAGCCTATTGATTCGGCCTACACAACAGTCACATTTCTCATGTGGCCCCTCAGTAATATTACTTTCCCACCCCTGCTCTATTATGTATAGCGCTCTGTTATGTGTAGTGCACCCGAGCACCTGCATGTTAATCGCGTGACTTATCACATGATCTATCAAAGGCAATCTTGTGACATGTCATGTGATACATCGGGTGCTGGGAGCCCACGGCTCCTAAACTGCCCAGGGCCCTGGCTACTCTTAATACGTTCCTGCTTCTATCCCACCATTATTAACCATTATTGAGAAGTTTTATGCGGAGCGTCCGCCACTTACCTGCTTTAGTAATGTCCTGATGTTCTGAGGTAAATCCGTCAGATACTCTGAGGTGAGATGACCTCGGTGGTATTTGGTCAGGCAGTCTCTTACGAGCTCCATCACCAGCCGGTGAGTGAAGCTGAGGACGCCATCGGGTGGTAGAAGCACAATCTCAGGGCGATTGGTGGTAAGAATCTCCCATAGAGCTTCTACTTGAAGATTGTCCAAAAGTAATTCAGCCATAGAAACTGCAAGTGCGATCAGTCACTATATATAATAGCGAGAAACTGCAAGTGCGCTCAGTCACTATGGGATAGCGAGAAACTGCAAGTGCGATCAGTCACTATAGAATAGCGAGAAACTGCAAGTGCTCTCAGTCACTATGAAGCCAACAAAGGCAGCCGCGACCCTGTGTACATTGTATATATAGTGACTGTGAGCTGTGATGTCATAATGCCCGACCATGACCTGTGATGTCATCATGGAATCTTGTGATGGAATCTTCAAGGGGTGGCTCTGCATAAATACATGCTGACTAACAATATGCTGTTTTGGCCGTCCTCTTTTATTTACAATTACAACACAACCAGGATAAGGGAATGTTCACACGTTTCATTTTTGCAGCATTTTTTTCTGCATCAAAAACCAGGTTGTACACAAGAAAAACACTGCTTATAATCCACACTTATTTGCTGTCTTTTTGCAGTGTTCATACTTGTGGGTTTTTGTTTATTCATTTAAATGGGTGAAAAATGCTGCAAAACCCCTGAAAGAATTAACATACTGCAAATTTTTAAGAAAACGCAAGAAAAAAATCGCAGCATGTGAATGAGACTTTAAAAATGTCATTCACCAAGCCAGTACTGTAAAAATCATGTGAAAAAACGCTACTTGTGAACAGTCCCCAAAGATATTACTCAGTGATATTATGGGAAATATTGTGTATATTTATTCCTCACGTGTCTTTTTTTTTACCATAGAACATTTAATTTACCTCATTGGTTGCAGAGATTACGACTAACAAATGTGACAAATATTGAAGAATTAATGATAAGTGACCCAAGTGATCAATCATTTACGTCATTAATGGTGATGGGCGAGCACTAAAATGCTCGGGTGCTCGATGCTCGGGTCGAGCACATTGGAATACTCGGCTGCTCGACCCGAGCAATGAGCCCAATGTAAGTCTATGGGAAACTCGAGCATTTTTTAGGCGGCTCCCCCCGGCGGTCTGCAGAGGGCCTAAAAATTGCCCAAATCGATGGGAACAGTGCTCAAATGACATGGGAACAGCATGGGGAAGACCCCTGGAAGCATTTCTGACTCCCAGGTCACTGCTGTCAACAACGTTGTCAAAAGTATTTACGCCACTTTTACGGACTCACAATAAAACATACAAAAACGAAACCAAAATGGATTTTCCTGGGAAGTATGTTAAGGAACATCCTTTCCAGGGTTATAACTTGTATATAAGGGAAAATAAATAACCAAAAACAAAAATACTCCTCCACACCTTGGGCTATGTTCACACGTAGCGTTTTTGATGCGTTTTTGCACTTTTGCATTGCTTTCAACCAACACAAATGCATTCACCAGGAAATGTCATTTTAACATTTTACAACCTTATCTGGCCATGTGGTGTGTGACACATCATCAGACACATGCATACAGTGCTGAAAAGACATGGGAACAGCATGGAAGCATCTCTGACTCCCAGGTCACTGCCTAAAAGTGTGCCCATCATAAGAGATGCTTGGCGCATGCGAAGATGCCTCCCGCCATGGACCTGTCGTTACAGACTTGCAACAATCACCATCCACGTCCTTGTCCCTCCTCAGCGTTCAGTTCCTTGGAATGCAAGTGCAAGTATGCAGGCAGCCACCAACCTACCCACCGGCTGCAATACTATACTGACAAATTTTTGACAGCTACTTGCACTTGAAATGTAGCCTTTTAGGCTCGTGGAGGCGGAAGCTTTTCATAACCTCATGTCGGCGGCGGCCGGGTGTCCATACTCTTTCCCCAGCCACCACTATATTTCCCGGTATCGCCTCTGCCTTCCACAAGCACGGGTCCCACAACATTACCCGTGCCCTCCCCAGTGCACTTACTGGGAAGGACCGCCTAACCACAAACACATGGACAGGTGAACGTGGCCAGGGACGGTACATAGCCAGTCCACAACTTTTTTTTGCTGACAGTTATATTTAGCTCGGTGAAAGGACTGGCATAGAGGGAAACCGTATCTACCCTGGGTGTCATTTCTCCCAGGAAGTCCTGTAATTCAGCTTGTTGCAGAAGCAATGGCAGTCCGTCCAACATCAACTCGCACTTGTCGGTGGTGCTTTGACACACACACATCTTTCTTTTCGCATTTTATTTCTTGAATACAGAGTTGGACAATGGCCTGATCTGTAATGCTTTTTGAGAAATAACATGCATAAGCATGGCCGATCCACATTAAAAAAGCAGTCACAGAATGTCCGGAAACCTTCCCCCACAATTTTATTAGCCAGGGCAGCTTTTCGTCAGGGTTGGACGGGCCCACCAGAGAACCGGAGACTACTCCGGCGGGCCCTGGCTTCTCCTTCTGGAGAGTTCATAGTGCCGAGGTGAGGCCATGATGATGATAGAGGCCACCATCTGCTTAGTTTTCTGTTACTTGAAATGCAAGTGCAAGTATGCAGCCATCCACCCACCCACAGGCCGCAACACTAAACTGCCAGATTTCTGGGCAGCTGCTTGCACTTGAAATATGGCTTTTTAAGCTCGTGGAGTCGGAAGCTGTCCACAATCTTATGGCGGCGGCGACTGGGTATCTATACTCGGTCCCCAGCCGCCATTATTTTTTCCGGTATTGTCGCCGCCTTCCACAAGCATGGGTCCCACAACATTACCCGTGCCCTCCCCAGTGGAAGGACTGCCTAACCACAAACACGTGGACAGGTGAATGTGGCCAGAGACGGTACGGAGCCAGTCCACAACTTTTTTTGCTGAGAGTTGTATTTAGCTCGGTGAAAAGACTGGCATAGAGGGGAACATCATACTGTGTGTGGGGGAATGTACTGTGGTGGCATCATACTGTGTGGGGGGAATGTACTGTGGGGACATCATACTGTGTGTGTGGGGGAATGTACTGTGGGGACACCATACTGTGTGTGTGGGGGAAATGTACTGTGGGGACATCATACTGTGTGGGGGGAATGTACTGTGGGGGCATCATACTGTGTGTGAAGGAATGTACTGTGGGGGCATCATACTGTGTGTGGGGGAATTATACAGTGTGTTGGGGGAATGTACTGTGGGGGCATCATACTGTGTATGTGTGGGAATGTACTGTGGGGGCATCATACTGTGTGTGGGGAGGAATGTACTGTGGGGAATCATACTGTCTGTGGGGGGAATGTACTGTGGGGACATCATACTGTGTGTGGGGGAATGTACTGTGGGGACATCATATTGTGTGTGGGGGGAATGTACTGTGGGGGTATCATACTGTGTGTGGGGGAATGTACTGTGGGGACATCATACTGTGTGTGGGGGAAATGTACTGTGGGAGCATCATACTGTGTGTGGGGGGAATGTACTGTGGGGACATCATACTGTGTGTGGAGAATGTCCTGTGGGGACATCATACTTTGTGTGGGGGGATGTACTGTTTGGACATCATACTGAGTGTGGGGGAATTTACTGTGGGTTCATCATACTGTGTGTGAGAATTTACTGTGGGGACATCATGCTGTGTAGGGGCATTATAATGTGTGTGAGGGGGAATATACTGTGGGGGCATCATACTGAGTGTGTGGGGGGAATGTACTGTGGGGACATCATACTGTGTGTGGAGGAATCTATTGTGGGGACATCATACTTTATGGGGAGGAATGTACTGTGGGGGCATCATACTGTGTGTGTGAGGGAATGTACTGTGGGGGCATCATACTGTGTGTGGGGAGGAATGTACTGTGGGGCCATCATACTGTGTGTGGGGGATGTACTGTGGGGGCATCATACTGTGTGTGTGAGGGAATGTACTGTGGGGGCATCATACTGTGTGTGTGAGGGAATGTACTGTGAGGACATCATACTGTGTGTGGGGAGGAATGTACTGTGGGGCCATCATACTGTGTGTGGGGGGGGGGATGTACTGTGAGGACATCATACTGTGTGTGGGGGGGAATGTACTGTGGGGACATCATACTGTGTGTGGTGGAATGTACTGTGGAGACATCATACTTTGTCGGGGGAATGTACTGTGGGGGCATCATAATGTGTGTGTGAAGAGCTGTTTATCATCGTACAATGATTGAATAACGGGAGCAGATGATTTATAAAAAGCACTGAATTATATGGTGTGGATTTGCTGCTACTGTGTCACCCCAGGCCTGGATGCCACAAACTTGTAAGGCTGTGTCTGAGAGCAGGAGGGAGGTACTCTGGTCATGGACCATTAGCATGCAGCACCTCCTGTCCCAGGCCAGTAGGGGGAGCAGGCTGCCCCTATAAAAGCTGGTACTGAGGGCAGGGTTAGGGAGACCAGGACCCACTTCTGAAGCATCCAGAAGGGTTCCCAGAAGAGAGGGACAGGTCAGCGGCAGCTGAGGAGTCCAGGAGGCTAAGGAGGAACAGCAAGCCAGGGACAGAGGCGACGAGAGCTGGTCCTGGCTGAGAGAGAACAACATACCGGACACTGGGATCCGAGGCTGTCAGAATTGCAAGTCCTGCAGCAGATCATCTACTTGCGAGGGATTTTAGGTCCCTTGGCCTAAGAAGCCTGGAAGCTCCGCCACACAGAGGGACCGGTACAGCACAGACAAGCTATAGGTACCTAGGGCCCGAGTCGCAAGCCATACAGGCGTAGTACACGGCCAGCTCAGGGACGTGGGCTATCATACCACTAAAGGGGGAGATAGTCAGCAAGGGCAGAGAGAGAACGGTAGGCCTACCCACTCACCCTGACCAGTGGAGCTCGCCCGAATGCCCTCAGACACCCAGGTCCATTCCTCCCTGTACTCCTGGTGGGTCTGTGATAAGATCTGCAGTAAAAGACCCTGGACTGCATTATTGGACTCTGTGTGATTACTGCTGCGCCTGCACCATCACCCCCAGCATCCTATTACACTGCCCTGAGGCTACATTCCTCCCATGGGGAGTTGTACTATTCCCTGCTGCACCCCCAACACCAGCCTCAGCGGTCTGCCCCGCAGCGGCGGTCCTCCCTGACCGCAATCCACAGGTGGCGTAGTTGGACTTTCAAAACCTACAAATACACTGCCACAGCATTTGGTCTGACCACCCTGAGCCACGGGACCGGGTCGCCACTACTACTCCCAGCATTGCCCTGTTGTCCGGTTCCGAGAGCCCCACGGCCCAGGGGGCGAGTCACTACAAGTAAGGATAGACGATACAATAAGCTCTATCGTAACATGTAGCAGCGAGTCAGCGGAATGTATCAATTCTAATATTGAGCAGAATTGATTTCAGCCTGTTGATTTTTCCCTCCAGAACAGTGGAGGGCTCCTCGGGAAAATAAATTGGCCATCCCTGGTATAACGTAATACTAAAATCTCACAATTTATGAGAGAAAACTGTATTTTATAACGATGCTTCCGTGCATCAATCGAGAGAACTTCTTTTCATCAGACGACCCCTTTATCACCTATCCAAGGTGATCGGTGGTGTCCAACAGCTTAGAGCGGCACTGATGGGCAGAATGTGGCACTTTTATCACTTTTGGAATTGGGCAGCGGTGCACATGCTCAGTCTGACCTCCATTCTTGCCCTTTGGGGCTGCAGAGCGCTCTGCTTTTTCCAACAGCTCCATTGAGAATGAATGGATCAGTGGTCGGGCATCCAACCAGACGCTCCATTTTGTAACAGGGATAGAAATAGATGAGAAGATGCACTTAAATGTTTGGCCGCAGCAAGAGTGCATCGAGTGCCTGTGCTTGGTTTGAACAGTCATTCTGTGCTGACAGAGTCCCTTTAAGGCCTCAAACCTATTAGATAATTGTCAGCCCTACATTGTTTCTGGGCAGACAGTTACACAAGATTATGTCCCATTTCATGAAGATTGGCCTTTTACACGCCTGTTTTAGTGAAGGATTAGCTGGAAAAACCTGCGGCGCTGTTAAGCCTCTCCCCAAGAAGCTCCGCAAGGCTTCAAAATTTTGCCGGTGCTGGTCAAGACTGGTGGACACATGGGAAAAGTCAAATTTTGGCAAAGTTGAACAATCTGCATTGTGTGTAATATTTTATGATACAATAAATGATTAGAAAAATGCAAGTTTTATTAATGAGAAAAAAACTGAACTTTGCAGAATTTGTTGGCGACATAGAAATATGTAAAAAATATAAAAGTGTAAAAATTTTTTTACAATTTTTGATGCTTACATTAAAAACTTGAGCAATTCCCCCAAAAATCATTAGAGCCATGAAATCAATACATATACAGATGAAACCAGAAGTTTCCATCCACTATATAAAGAGACACATCTGCATGTTTTTATCAATATCTGACATGAAATCAGAATAAATCTTTCCCGTTTTAGGATAATTAGGATTACCATCATTTTTGATATTTTCCAAATGCCAGAATAATGAGAGAGAGAGAATGTTTTAAGGCATTTTTATTACTTACTGCAAAGTCTTAACATTATTCTAATCCCCAATCAGTGTGTATATTTGTTCACTACACAATACAATCCCATAATTTCTGCCTATTCACATCTTAGTATTATGTATGATCAGGTTAGAGTGTATGGCTGCTGAGCGCTAGCATTTATGGGCGCCTCCCCCTGACCTTGGCTGTTTCTGGCTCTTAGACCCTGCTGGCACGCACTGCCGTCATGTCCGTGACTGCACTGCCGGCTTGCGGGTCAAATGCCAGAAGCCGCAGAGTCACATGTATTGGGGCGGGCACAGAATGTCTCACGCCGTATACCAGCCAGAACACATACCGGAAAGTCAGGTGACACACTTTTTCTCTCCGGCTCGGTTCATGATTGGATTAGGCTCCCTATATAACATCTGGCGTTCCCCTCCCTGGCACGACCCCTGAGGAAGTGTTGATGAAACGCGCGTCGGGGTGGAGGGACGCGTGCTTACCCTGCCTAGAAGCTGCCATTCTAACCAGGTATTTCTTTCTCATGATGTGTTGAGCTGTTTTGTCTATTTGTGGACAGTGCCACTATTACACTATAGTTATTCTATGGGACCGTACCCAGCCTCTTTTATGTACCCAGTCTCCCCTGATAGATATACTAACATTATTAACTGCTATATGCATTAGTTTCTTTGAGGCTGGAAACAATACGTTATATTTATCTAAGCACTTTGCACTTTTTTTCTGGACAGTCGACTCTATATCATCATATGCACTGCCGCTTTACATTTTATAGGCGTATCTCAAACTCATCAGTGATAGTCTAGTGACCGTTATAATAGCATATGCATTTCTTTCTTTCTATTTTTGCCACATGAGCGGTTATTCAGGTTGAAATGTTTTGCAATGCATTTGTATAGTCGCATTATTTCAGTAATGGGGTAATATATGGTTATTACTCTTGCTGCGCAGATATAGAATCATAGAATCATAGAATGGTAGAGTTGGAAGGGACCTCCTGGGTCATCTGGTTCAACCCCCTGCTCAAAGCAGGATTCACTAGATCATCTCAGACAGATGTCTGTCCAGCCTCTGTTTGAAGACGTCCATTGAAGGGGAACTCACCACCTCTCGTGGCAGCCTGTTCCACTCATTAATCACCCTAACTGTCAAAAAGTTTTTTCTAATATCTAATCTGTGTCTCCTCCCATTTAGTTTCATCCCATTGCTTCTAGTCTTTCCTTGTGCAAATGAGAATAAAGATGATCCTTCTACAATGTGACAGCCCTTGACATATTTGTAGACAGCTATTAAGTCTCCTCTCAGTCTTCTTTTTTGCAAGCTAAACATTCCCAAATCCTGCAACCGTTCCTCATAGGACATGGTTTGCAGACCAGTCACCATTCTGGTCGCTCTTCTCTGAACTTGCTCCAGTTTGCCTATGTCTTTTTTAAAATGTGGTGCCCAAAACTGTACACAGTATTCCAGATGAGGTCTGACCAAAGAGGAGTAAAGACCGATAATGACTTCACGTGATCTAGACTGTATGCTTCTGTTAATACATCCCAGAATTGTATTTGCCTTTTTTGCTGCTGCATCACACTGTTGACTCATGTTCAGTCTATGATCTATTAGTATACCTAAGTCTTTTTCACATGTACTGTTGCTTAGCTCTATTCCTCCCATTCTGTATATGCTTTTTTCATTTTTATTGCCCAGATGTAGTACTTTGCATTTTTCCCTGTTAAAAACCATTCTGTTGGTTGCTGCCCACTGCTCCAGTTTATTTAAGTCTTTTTGAATCCTCTCTCTCTCTTCTCTAGTATTAGCTATCCCTCCTAGCTTTGTGTCATCAGCAAATTTAATCAGTTTACCCTCAATTCCTTCAGGAATAGGGTACAGCATTTGTTTGTCCCTCACATTTGAGGCTCCTGGTATTTTAATTATTGTTATTTTATGTTCTAATAAAATTATATTGTTAATATTATTTGAAGTGTTCATGTTTTTGTTTATCCTACCAGGGTTCTGGTTATAGCAGAATCAATTTTTGATATATATAAAGTCAAAAGTTTACATACATTTCATTAGTATTTGGTACCATCACCCTTAAACTGAATGACTTGGGTCAAACTTTTGGGATATCCTTCCACAAGCTTCTCACAATAGTTGGTCGGAATTTGGACCCATTCCTCCTGGCAAAACTGGGGTAACAGATCCAGGTTTGTAGGTCGCCTTGCTCGCAGCAAGAGTGCCCATAAATTTTCAATAGGATTGCAATCAGAGCTTTGTGATGGCCACGCCAAAACATTGACTTTGTTATTCTTAAGCCACTTTGTTCCCATTTTGTCAATATGTGACACCCCAGGGGTCTGGTTGCCACAGTGATAGAGATATTACGTCTGAGAGCAGGTGGGAGGTCTCTTGGTCAGGAATCCTATGCATGCCACACCTCCTGCCCAGTCCTGGGAGGGGAAGGACTTCCCCTATATAAACCTGGGGCTGAGGCAGGGTTGGGGAGTTCAGAGGGAGAGTTCAGCCAGGAGGGCTGACAGGGAGCTGTGGCTCCGGCTGGGCCCAGCTCCTGGGCCATGCCAGAAGTAGAGACAGAGAAGAGAAGCAGCTATGGGAAGAAACAACAGGAGCTCTGTGGGAGCAGTGTTACAAGGAGTCAGGGGCTGGCAGCTGCAGAGCTCGCCCTGACTGAGAAGATTTCTTACCGGACCCGGAGTCCGAGGCTGTGGGGACTAACTCCTACCCAGCAGCAGAATCCGTCAGGCAGGGGATTTCAGGTCCTCTGGCCAAGAAACCCGAAGGCACGGTCACACGCATGGGACCAGCACCGCCGTCGTGGAGCGGAAGCTACTAGAAGGCCCCGAGTCACCG
This sequence comes from Phyllobates terribilis, assembly GCF_046119375.1. Taxonomy (NCBI): domain Eukaryota; kingdom Metazoa; phylum Chordata; class Amphibia; order Anura; family Dendrobatidae; genus Phyllobates; species Phyllobates terribilis. The sequence goes on along the minus strand of NW_027362952.1, from coordinate 2,803,067 downwards.
GCCATACGGGTGAGCACCACACGGTACACTCAGGGACGTGGGCTACTTATACCCGCCTCTAGCAAGGTAGCCAGAAGAGTACAGTTAGTTTGGGAGGCCTACAACTCTGCCTGGTCAGGGGAGATCCCATCTGCTCAAGGACTGACCAGGCCCCAATCGCTAGCCAGTACTCCGGGAGGGTCTATCTTTGTCTCCAGTAAAGACCCTGAACTACACCGTACCGTCTCCGAGTGGTTCCTGCTACCCCCATCATCCACGTCGGCTGCCCTGAGGCCATACCCCTCCCGTTGGGGGTTATACTATCACGCTGCACAATCCTACCACCGGCCTCAGCGGTCTGCCCTGCAGCAGCAGCTCCTTAGCTGTACTCAACGGGTGGCGTAGTCGTCCAACATCTACCGCTGATACAGCGCCACTTAGTCTGACTCCCTGGGCACGGACCGGGTCACCGCCACGAGACTACAACCCTCAACAGATCCGGCTCCGGGTAAGCTCCCGCGTGCGCAACGCTGTGCGACACCGGCCCAGGGGTGCGTCAACTTTTGGCGTAGTCGGCAGGATCTCGTGCCCGCAACCACCGGGTACTGCGTGCCTGAAAAAGACTGTTCAAACTTACCAGTGGTGAAGATTCCCGCCATCCGGCGCCATCTTCTGTCTTCTTCCCGCCATCCGCGAAGTTTTCCCGCCATCCGGCGCCATCTTCTGCCTTCTTCCCGCCATCCGTGGAGTTTTCCCGCCGTTGGATGCCATCTTGAAGACGCCGCGCGGGAAGAAGAGGGGCGTGGACTCCGAAAGCGCGCGAGAACTGAAGCCCCGCCTCACGTCCGGACGTTGCGTAAGGTCCTGGAAGGAGCCCAGCAGACGCCGACGTCACAGTAGCGCGACGGAAGGTCCTCAACCCTGACGATCCACTGCGGAGCCGCGGCCTACGGAAGAGGATCATCGCAAGGTAGGCCACGGTCCACTAGGGGGGAGAAGGATGTCGGATACGGAGGAGAGCTTCACCGCTTCAACCCCCGCCAGCGCCACCGCTGTTGCGGTCATGCCTTTCACCATGCCCTATATCCCGGGGGCAGCCTGGCTACCCCAGTACTCAGGGGAGTCACATACCCTGCATGACTTTAGAGAAAAGCTGGATAGCCTCTTCCAGGTGTATCCCCTCACAGAGGAGCAAAACGTGAGCATCCTGGTGGCCCAATTAACCGGGGCAGCCCAAAGGGAGGTAAAGTCCTGGCCACCTGGGAGGAGGACTGTCGCAGAGATACTAACCCAGCTAACCGAGGAGGAGCTGCAGTACTACCAATACGAGGAAAGCCAAGAGGACCCGGACGGGTCTGAGGACTACCCTCAGGAGGGAGCACAAAGAGGACATAGCTACTGAAGGGAAGTAGCGTGAATAAAGAGCTGTAAATAGTTACCCGTAAGGGTACAAGGACTGCTGCTAATTAAAATATGGTCCCCGTTGGGATTAGTGAATTGTTCCCCATGTGCCCCTATCTTAAACCAGGCTGAGGACTGTGAGCAGCCATTCCTTATCCCCACTGGCCGAGGACTGAGAGCGGCCATATCCTGTAAATAATTATGTGTTTCTAGTAATTTATGGGAGTCTTTGGTGGATTTACCAGGAATCCTTTGTACATGGTTGGAGCGTAACCCAGGAATGGACTAAAGACTGTTAAGGACTCGGGGCAGGACAGACCCCTACCTGGTTACGTCTCCCTGTTTTGGTGAAATGGACACCTTGCTTTTCTTCAAAAACTGCACCCGGTTGCGGACACGCCGTGACCATCTTTATGTGTTTTTCTTATTGTATTATTATTGTTTATACCTTGTTATGTTTTTCTAAAAATATGTTTAGTCCCGGAGTACTAAATTTCACTAGGGGGGAATGTGACACCCCAGGGGTCTGGTTGCCACAGTGATAGAGATATTACGTCTGAGAGCAGGTGGGAGGTCTCTTGGTCAGGAATCCTATGCATGCCACACCTCCTGCCCAGTCCTGGGAGGGGAAGGACTTCCCCTATATAAACCTGGGGCTGAGGCAGGGTTGGGGAGTTCAGAGGAAGAGTTCAGCCAGGAGGGCTGACAGGGAGCTGTGGCTCCGGCTGGGCCCAGCTCCTGGGCCATGCCAGAAGAAGAGACAGAGAAGAGAAGCAGCTATGGGAAGAAACAACAGGAGCTCTGTGGGAGCAGTGTTACAAGGAGTCAGGGGCTGGCAGCTGCAGAGCTCGCCCTGACTGAGAAGATTTCTTACCGGACCCGGAGTCCGAGGCTGTGGGGACTAACTCCTACCCAGCAGCAGAATCCGTCAGGCAGGGGATTTCAGGTCCTCTGGCCAAGAAACCCGAAGGCACGGTCACACGCATGGGACCAGCACCGCCGTCGTGGAGCGGAAGCTACTAGAAGGCCCCGAGTCACCGGCCATACGGGTGAGCACCACACGGTACACTCAGGGACGTGGGCTACTTATACCCGCCTCTAGCAAGGTAGCCAGAAGAGTACAGTTAGTTTGGGAGGCCTACAACTCCGCCTGGTCAGGGGAGATCCCATCTGCTCAAGGACTGACCAGGCCCCAATCGCTAGCCAGTACTCCGGGAGGGTCTATCTTTGTCTCCAGTAAAGACCCTGAACTACACCGTACCGTCTCCGAGTGGTTCCTGCTACCCCCATCATCCACGTCGGCTGCCCTGAGGCCATACCCCTCCCGTTGGGGGTTATACTATCACGCTGCACAATCCTACCACCGGCCTCAGCGGTCTGCCCTGCAGCAGCAGCTCCTTAGCTGTACTCAACGGGTGGCATAGTCGTCCAACATCTACCGCTGATACAGCGCCACTTAGTCTGACTCCCTGGGCACGGACCGGGTCACCGCCACGAGACTACAACCCTCAACAGATCCGGCTCCGGGTAAGCTCCCGCGTGCGCAACGCTGTGCGACACCGGCCCAGGGGTGCGTCAAATATGCTTCGGGTCATTGTCCATTTGGGATACCCATTTCCGCCCAAGCTTTAACTTCCTGGCTGATGTCTTGAGATGTTGCTTCAGTATTGCCACATAATCTTCTTTTCTCATGGTGTCATCTATTTAGTGAAGTGAACCAGTCCCTCCTGCAGCAAATCAACCCCAGATCATGATGCTGCCACCCCCATGTTTCACAGTTGGGATGGTGTTCTTTGGCTTCCAAGCTTCTCCCTTTTTCCTCCAAACGTAGCGATGGTCATTATGCCAAAAAAGTTCAATTTTAGTTTCATCAGACCACAGACATGTCTCCAAAAATTAAGGTCTTTGTTCCTGTGTGCATTTGCAAACATTAATTTGGCTTTTTTATGTTTCTTTTGGAGTAATGGCTTCTTCCTGGCAGAGTGGCCTTTCAGCCCATGTTAATACAGTACTCGTTTCACTGTGGTTATTGACACAATCTTACCAGCTTCCGCCATCATCTTCACAAGGTCTCTTGCTTTTGTCCTTGGGTTGATATGCACATGTCGGACCAAAGCACGTTCATCTCTGGGACACAGAACCCGTCTCCTTCCTGAGCGATAAGATGGCAGTACATTCCCATCTTGTTTGTACTTGCGTATAATTGTTTGTACAGATGAACGAGGCACCGTCAGGTATCTTGAAATTGTATCTAAGGATGAGTCAGACTTGTGCAAGTCCACAATTCTCTTCCTGATATCTTCGCTGATTTCTTTAGACTTTCCCATGATACTACAGAAATAAGCAGTGTGTTTCAGGTGTGCATTAAAATACATCTACACGTGTGTCTCTAATTAACTCAGATGTTGCCAAAAAAACTATTAGAAGCTTCCAAACACATTACATCATCATATGGGCAGTCCAGAATTGTTTAAAGGCATAGTAATCTTAGTGTGTGTAAACTTTTGACTTTGCAGTAAGTAATAAAAATGACTTAAACATTTTCTCTCTCTCTCATTATTCTGGCATTTGGCAAATTTTAAAAATTATGGTAATCCTAATTGACCTAAAACGGGAAAGGTTTATTCTGATTTCATGTCAGATATTGAGAAAAACATGCAGATGTGTCTTTTTATATAGTGTATGTAAACTTCTGGTTTCAACTGTGTGTGTGTGTGTATGTATATATGTATATATTACACATACAGTTATGGCCGAAAGTGTTCACTCCCTTGAAATTGTTTCAGAAAATGAAGTATTTCTCCCAATTATTGCAGTTACATCTGTTTTGCTATACACACTTTATTTTCTTTGTGTGTATTGCAACAACACAAAAAAAGCAGAAAAAAAGGCAAATTGGACATAATTTCACACACAGCCCCAAAAATGGTCTGAAGAAAATTGTTGGCACCCTCAACTTTAATATTTGGTTGCTCACCCTTTGGAATAAAATAACTGCAATCAATCGCTTCCTATAACCATCAACAAGCTTCTTACACCTCTCAGCTGGAATTTTGACCACTCTTCTTTTGTAAACTGCTCCATGTCTCTCATAGTTGCTGCTACTTCATACCTCTCCAGCGCTATGTTTCCATCCATTTCTGCGGGCTTCTTGAAGTATGTTTTGGGTCATTCTCCTGGAAGAACCATGACCTAGGACGCAAACCCAGCTTTCTGACACTGGGCACTACATTGCGACCCAAAATCCGTTGGTAATCTTCAGATTTCATGATGCCTTGCACACAGTCAAGGCACCCAGTGCATGAGGCAGCAAAACAACCACAAAACGTCTTTGAACTTACACCATATTTGACTGTAGGTAGTGTGTTCTTTTCTTTGTAGGCATTATTCCATTTTCCGTAAACAGTAGAATGATGTGCTTTACCAAAAAGCTCTGTCTTGGTCTCATCTGTCGAAAAGATGCGTTCCCAGAAGGATTTTGGCTTGCATACATTTTGGCACACTTCAGTGTAGCTTTTTATGTCTCTGTGTCAGCAGTGGGGTTCTCTTGGGTCTCCTGCCTTAGCGCTTATTTGCGCTAACACTGATGCACCCTGAGCTTGCAGGACAACTTTGAATTTCTTTGGAACTTGATTGGCACTGCTTATCCATCATCCGGACTATCCTGCGTTGCAACCTTTCATCAATTTTTCTCTTCCATCCACGTCCAGGGAGATTAGCTACAGTGCCATGACTTGTAAGCTTCTTAATTATGTTTCGCACCGTGGACAAAGGGACATCAAGATCTCTGGAGATGGAATTGTAACTTTGAGATTGTTGATATTTTTCAACAATTTTGGTTCTCAAGTACTCAGACAGTTCTCTTCTCTTTCTGTTCTCCATACTTAGTGTGGCACACACAGACACAATGCAAAGATTGAGTCAACTTCTCCACTTTTTATCTGGTTTCAGGTGTGATTTTCATATTGCTCACACCTGTTACTTGCCACAGGTTAGTTTGAATGAGCATCACATGCTTGAAACAAAGTTGTTCACCCACAATTTTGGAAAGGTGCTATCAATTTTGTCCTGCCCATTTTTGGGGTTTTGTATGAAATGATGTCCAATTTGCCTTTTTTCCTTTTGTTTGTTTTTTTCTTTTGTTCCAATACACACAAAGAATATTAAACATGTGTATAACAAAACATGTGTAATTGCAATAATTTTCTGGGAGAAATACTTCACTTTCTGGAACAATTTCAAGATTGCCAACACTTTCGGCCGTGGCCATATATAGTAGCTGAGTACAGGCGGCTGCTGGGGCCCCTGATACCATTACTATGTGGCCCTTACACCTGATATACAGTGGTGGCCAAAAGTATTGGCACCCCTGCAATTCTGTCAGATAATACTCAGTTTCTTCCTGAAAATGATTGCAATCACAAATTCTTTGGTATTATTATCTTCATTTTATTTTCTTGCAAAGAAAATACACAAAAGAGAATGAAACAAAAATCAAATCAATGATCATTTCACACACAACTCCAAAAATGGGCCAGACAAAAGTATTGGCACCCTCAGTCTAATACTTGGTTGCAGAACCTTTAGCCAAAATAACTGCGAACAACCGCTTCCGGTAACCATCAATGAGTTTCTTACAATGCTCTGCTGGAATTGTAGACCATTCTTCTTTGGCAAACTGCTCCAGGTCCCTGATATTTGAAGGGTGCCTTCTCCAAACTGCCATTTTGAGATCTCTCCACAGGTGTTCTATGGGATTCAGGTCTGGACTCATTGCTGGCCACCTTAGAAGTCTCCAGTGCTTTCTCTAAAACCATTTTATAGTGCTTTTGGAAGTGTGTTTTGGGTCATTGTCCTGCTGGAAGACCCATGACCTCTGAGGGAGACCCAGGTTTCTCACACTGGGCCCTACATTATGCTGCAAACTTTGTTGGTAGTCTTCAGACTTCATAATGCCATGCACACGGTCAATCAGTCCAGTGCCAGAGGCAGCAAAGCAACCCCAAAACATCAGGGAACCTCCGCCATGTTTGACTGTAGGGACTGTGTTCTTTTCTTTGAATGCCTCTTTTTTTTCCCTGTACACTCTATGTTGATGCTTTTTCCCAAAAAGCTCTACTTTTGTCTCATCTGACCAAAGAACATTCTTCCAAAACGTTTTAGGCTTTCTCAGGTAAGTTTTGGCAAACTCCAGCCTGGCTTTTTTATGTCTCGGGGTAAGAAGTGGGGTCTTCCTGGGTATCCTACCATACAGTCCCTTTTCATTCAGACGCCGACGGATAGTACGGGTTGACACTGTTGTACCCTCGGACTGCAGGGCAGCTTGAACTTGTTTGGATGTTAGTCGAGGTTCTTTATCCACCATCCGCACAATCTTGCGTTGAAATCTCTTGTCAATTTTTCTTTTCCGTCCACATCTAGATAGGTTAGCCACAGTGCCATGGGCTTTACACTTCTTGATGACACTGCGCACGGAAGACACAGGAACATTCAGATCTTTGGAGATGGACTTGTAGCCTTGAGATTGCTCATGCTTCCTCACAATTTGGTTTCTCAAGTCCTCAGACAGTTCTTTTGTCTTCTTTCTTTTCTCCATGCTCAATGTGGTACACACAAGGACACAGGACAGAGGCTGAGTCAACTTTAATCTGTTAGAACCCTCCTGTTAGTTTTTGCTATCTTGTGTTTTGCGGTCACGTGACTAGCTGCCTATATATTCCAGCTCCGCCATTCTGGCTTTGCTGGACTTCAGTGTTTTTTGCCTGTCTCTCTAGCCAGGTGCTTCGGTGCCTATCTCTGTCTAATTTGCTTGGTCCTCTGGACCTCTAGTACTTTTTGTTCAGTTTGTATTTTTGCTCTGCAACAACTTCTGTTAGGAGGATTCCATTTTTTGTCCCAGTCCTTAGCTCTTTTAGGGACCCCTCCCTTTATTCTATAGGTCTCTGTTCAGACTAGCCGAGGACGAAGGCGGGTCTGTTCACAAGGAACAGGCTGCCCACTACATCGTAGGGATTCAGCTTAGTCTTACTGTAGGGACAGCTTTTCCCTTTCTTTCCTTAGTTTATGTTGCAGATCATAACATAATCCATGTTAACTGGCTGCAAGTGTGATTTAGTTATTGCCAATTGTATCCAATTTGGCTTTAGGACAATTCTTTTTGTGTTTTTTCATTGAAGACAAATTAAATGAAGATAGTAAGACCAAAGAATTTGTGATTGCAATCATTTTCAGGAAGAAACTGAGTATTATCTGACAGAATTGCAGGGGTGCCAATACTTTTGGCCACCACTGTATAGGAGCTGAGTACAGGCGGCTGCTGGGGCCCCTGATACCATTACTATGTGGCCCTTACACCTGATATATAGGAGCTGAGTACAGGCGGCTGCCGGGGCCCCTGATACCATTACTATGTGGCCATTACACCTGATATATAGGAGCTGAGTACAGGCGGCTGCTGGGGCCCCTGATACCATTACTATGTGGCCCTTACACCTGATATATAAGGGCTGAGTACAGGCGGCTGCTGGGGCCCCTGATACCATTACTATGTGGCCCTTACACCTGATATATAGGAGCTGAGTACAGGCGGCTGCCGGGGCCCCTGATACCATTACTATGTGGCCCTTACACCTGATATATAGGAGCTGAGTACAGGCGGCTGCTGGGGCCCCTGATACCATTACTATGTGGCCCTTACACCTGATATATAAGGGCTGAGTACAGGCGGCTGCTGGGGCCCCTTATACCATTACTATGTGGCCCTTACACCTGATATATAGGAGCTGAGTACAGGCGGCTGCTGGGGCCCCTGATACCATTACTATGTGGCCCTTACACCTGATATATAGGAGCTGAGTACAGGCGGCTGCTGGGGCCCCTGATACCATTACTATGTGGCCCTTACACCTGATATATAGGAGCTGAGTACAGGCGGCTGCCGGGGCCCCTGATACCATTACTATGTGGCCCTTACACCTGATATATAGGAGCTGAGTACAGGCGGCTGCTGGGGCCCCTGATACCATTACTATGTGGCCCTTACACCTGATATATAGGAGCTGAGTACAGGCGGCTGCCGGGGCCCCTGATACCATTACACTGGTGCCTTGTTATTAGGTCAATTCCATTATAAAACATTGTATCCGTCATTGTTGAGCTCTGCTGGGACTCTGTATCCCGCCTGCATTGCATAATGGGGCCCCTGAATACTCTGCACATAAGGGCCCATAGCTCTAATTATGTTGTTTGCAATAGTCGCCCTCCTGCCACCCTGTAATATCGGGTCCCTGCCTGGTGTGCCCCCTATGACTTAATGTCCCCCTGTACGACAGAGGGCACATTCACTCTGTCTGGACCATTATAGTCTATGGCCACGTCAGATCATATGCCCGAATCCCGTTCAGGTAAAGGCTGCAGCCACCGCAGCCATGCTGCCTTCAGTGCCCCGCTCCTCCGCCACTGCCATTCCCCCCACCACCCAGAGCCACAGTATATATATATATATATATATATGTATATATATATATATATATATATATATACACTACTCAAAAAATAAAGGGAACCCTTAAACAACAGAATATAACTCCAAGTAAATCAAACTTCTGTGAAATCAAACTGTCCACTTAGGAAGCAACACTGATTGACGATCAATTTCACATGCTGTTGTGCAAATGGAATAGACAATAGATGGAAATTATTGGCAATTATCAAAACACTCTCAATAAAGGAGTGGTTCTGCAGGTGGGGACCACAGACAACATCTCAGTACCAATGCTTTCTGGCTGATGTTTTGGTCACTTTTGAATGTTGGTTGTGCTTTCACACTCGTGGTAGCTTGAGATGGACTCTACAACCCACAGAAGTTGCTCAGGTAGTGCAGCTCTTCCAGGATGGCACATCAATGCGAGCTGTGGAAAGAAGGTTTGCTGTGTCTGTCAGCGTAGTGTCCAGAGGCTGGAGGCACTACCAGGAGACAGGCCAGTACACCAGGAGACGTGGAGGGAGCCGTAGGAGGGCAACAACCCAGCAGCAGGACCGCTACCTCCGCCTTTGTGCAAGGAGGAACAGGAGGATCACTGCCAAAGCCCTGCAAAATGACCTCCAGCTGACCACAAATGTGGATGTGTCTGCAAAAACGGTTAGAAACCAACTCCATAAGGGTGGTATGAGGCCCGACGTCCACAGATGGGGGTTGTACTCACAGCCCAACACCGTGCAGGACGCTTGGCATTTGCCACAGAACACCAGGATTGGCAAAGTGGCAACTGGCGCCCTGTGCTCTTCACAGATGAAAGCAGGTTCACACTGAGCACATGTGACAGACGTGACAGAGTCTGGAGACACCGTGGAGAACGATCTGCTGCCTGCAACATCCTTCAGCATGACCGGTTTGGCAGTAGGTGAGTAATGGTGTGGGGTGGCATTTCTTTGGAGGGCCGCACAGCCCTCCATGTGCTCGCCAGAGGTAGCCTGACTGCCACTAAGTACTGAGAGGAGATCCTCAGACCCCTTGTGAGACCATATGCTGGTGCGGTTGGCCCTGGGTTCCTCCTAATGCAGGACAATGCCAGACCTCATGTGGCTGGAGTGTGTCAGCAGTTCCTGCAAGATGAAGGCATTGAAGTTATGGACTGGCCCGCCCGTTCCCCAGACCTGAATCCGATTGAGCACATCTGGGACATCATGTCTTGCTCCCTGGGACCCGTTCAAGATCCGGAAGGGAGCGAAACGGCCATCGTCCTCTCTCTCACTCCCCCGCACACCCTTAGGGGTCTCCATCCTATGCCGCCAGACAACATGTACTGTTAGTACTAATAAAGGACATCTTCGGAACTTTTGTTGAGTGCTACCTTTATTTTTGCTTCTGCATTACTAGACTGTTTACTTGGACATGCACCACCATGTATCCGGGAGTTTCATTTCATTGAATGAGAGGTGTATTTAAAGCAGAGGTGGTGCCGGATTTCTTCTCTTTTATTGCTCATTTGACATGTCTTGCTCCATGCACCAATGTCACGTTGCACCACAGACTGTCCAGGAGTTGGCGGATGCTTTAGTCCAGGTCTGGCAGGAGATCCCACAGGAGACCATCTGCAACCTCATCAGGAGCATGCCCAGGCGTTGTAGGGAGGTCATACAGGCACGTGGAGGCCACACACAATACTGAGCCTCATCAGGAGCATGCCCAGGCGTTGTAGGGAGGTCATACAAGCACGTGGAGGCCACACACAATACTCAGCCTCATCAGGAGCATGCCCAGGCGTTGTAGGGAGGTCATACAGGCACGTGGAGGCCACACACAATACTCAGCCTCATCAGGAGCATGCCCAGGCATTGTAGGGAGGTCATACAGGCACGTGGAGGCCACACACAATACTCAGCCTCATCAGGAGCATGCCCAGGCGTTGTAGGGTTGTCATACAGGCACGTGGAGGCCACACACAATACTCAGCATCATCAGGAGCATGCCCAGGCGTTGTAGGGAGGTCATACAGGCACGTGGAGGCCACACACAATACTCAGCCTCATCAGGAGCATGCCCAGGCGTTGTAGGGAGGTCATACAGGCACGTGGAGGCCACACACAATACTGAGACTCATTTTGACTTTTTTTAAGGATATTACATCAAAGTTGGATCAGCCTGTAGTGTGTTTTTCCACTTTAATTTTGGGGGTGACTCCAAATCCAGGCCTCCATTGGTTAATAAATGTGATTTCCATTGATGATTTTTGTGTGATTTTGTTGTCAGAACAAAGTATTCAATGAGAATATTTCATTCATTCAGATCTAGGATGTGTTATTTGATTGTTCCCTTTATTTTTTTGAGCAGTGTGTATATAAATATACCAGGATGGGGGATATTAACAGAATTGGGGGACATTACCCCTATAACAGTGTAAGCAGCAGACCCCCTCCCCCTTAACAGGGCATAATGACCACATTTTTTGCTTACATTTTTTTTCTATTTACCTACTCTAAAACCTAGGTACGTCTTATGGTCCGGTGCGTCTTATAGTCCGAAAAATTCGGTATATGCATTCAGTATATATATACTACTAGCTATTGAACCCGTTCTACGCCCGGGTGGACAGCATTTTTATTGGTATATGGTCTCCCATGCTGGTATGTGCTGCCCCCCTCCTTGTATTTGTGCTGTCCCCATCCTGTCCCCACCATCCAATCCTGGTATGCGTGGTACACCTCACCCCCAATCCTGGTATGCTTGACACCCCTCACCCCCAATCCTGGTATGCGTGGCACCCCTCACCCCCAATCCTGGTATGCGTGGCACCCCTCACGCCCTATCCTGGTATGCGTGGCACCCCTCATCCCCAATCCTGGTATACGTGGCACCCCTCATCCCTATCCTGGTATGCGTGGCACCCCTCATCCCTATCCTGGTATGTATGGTACCCCTCATCACTATCCTGGTGTGTATGGTATCCCTCATCCTGGTATGCATGGTACGCCATCCCTCATCCCGGTATGCATGGCACTCCATCCCTCATCCCCAATCCCGGTATGCGTGGCACCCCTCATCCTCAATCCCGGCATGCGTGGCACCCCTCATCCCCAATCCCGGCATGCGTGGCACCCCTCATCCCCAATCCCGGCATGCGTGGCACCCCTCATCCCCAATCCCGGCATGAGTGGCACCCCTCATACCAATCCTTGTATGTGTGGCACCCCTCATCCCCAATCCCGGTATGCGTGGCAAACCTCATCCCCAATCCCGGTATACATGGCACCCCTCATCCCCAATCCCGGTATGTGTGGCACCCCTCATCCCCAATCCCGGTATGCGTGGCACCCCTCATCCCTAATCCCGGTATGCGTGGCACCCCTCACCCCAATCCCGGTATGCATGGCACCCCTCACCCCCCAATCCCGGTATGCGTGGCACCCCTCATCCCCAATCCCGGTATGCGTGGCACCCCTCATCCCCCAATACCAATATGCGTGGCAACCCTCATCCCCAATCCCAGTATGCGTGGCACCCCTCATCCCCAATCCCGGTATGCATGGCACCCCTCATCCCCAATCCCGGTATGCGTGGCACCCCTCACCCTCAATCCTGGTATGCATGGTCCCCTCACCCCCCAATCCTGGTATGCGTGTTACCCCTCACCCCCCAATCCTGTTATGCGTGTTACCCCTCACCCCCCAATCCTGGTATGCGTGGCACCCCTCACTCCCCAGTCCTGGTATGCGTGGCACCCCTAACCCCCCAAATCCTGGTATGCGTGGTACCCCTCACCGCCCAATCCTGGTATGTGTGGCACTCCTCACCCCCCAATCCTGGTATGTGTGGCACCCCTCACCGCCCAATGTTGGTATGCGTGGTACCCCTCACCCCCAATCGTGGTATGTGTGTTACCCCTCACCCCCCAAATCCTAGTATGCGTGGTACACCTCACCCCACAATCCTGGTATGTGTGGTACCCCTCACCCCCAATCTTGGTATGCGTGGTACCCCTCACCCCCAATCCTGGTATGTGTGGTACCCCTCACCTCCCAATCCTGGTATATGTGGTACCCCTCACCCCCCAATCCTGATATATGCATGGTCCCCTCACCCCACAATCCTGTTATGTGTGGCCCCCTCATCCCTTTCACACTGTACACACATACACAAAAAAAAACAGTTATACTCACCTTTCTTCTCTGTACTCCAGCACTGCTGCGTCCTCTTCTGCCGGAGGCCGAGGGAGAAGTGCGGCGCTGGAGCACCGCGCTGTCCGGCGCCATTTTTCTGAAGACACACTGTAAATGTGTCTTCAGTAAAATGGCGCCGGATAGCGCAATGCGCATGCGTCGATCTGACGCCTTCACTCCGCCCCCGGTCTCCAGCGAAGAGAGGCGCCGCGACAACGCTCCTCCCGGTCAGGTAAGTATGTAAGTATGGCGCCGGAGATCGCGGTATGCGTTCAGTGTCTACGCATCCCGCGATCTCCGGCGCCATACACCTCCTCTTACCTGTAACGGCTGGATGCCTGCTTCTCTCTGGAGCCAGGCTGCGCATCACACATGCGCAGTCTATCGAAGCTTCAGACAGAGACACGCATGCCGCCTTATATATACTATGGTAGATCGGCCCACTCAGTTGCACACAGAAGTAGCCACCGGAGCACTGTCTCCTTAAGTCTCTCACTGGTTTATTTGAAGATGCTGCATAAGCCAGTGAAGAGTTAGCAAAAATAAATACGTGCTTTCTGACCTAAGGAAAAACAAAACATAACATACAGCCGTGTTGCTGTGGGGATCTGCCCGCTCAGGAGAACAACCATCCACTAGTTCAGCTTTTCCTTCTCAGGACACAAAGCGCTGGAGTTCCTCTCTACAGCCCTACTGAACACTGAATGCCTTAGAAGGCCGTCTATATATATCCTAGTCCTCACCCAGGGGTGGAGATATGATGAATGACCTCCCAACCCGTTCTATGGTCGTTCACAAAAACCCAGCCCTTAAAATGGACGATTAATCCCTCTCAACACATAGTGTGCTGGTGTAAAACTTATGGGTTTCAAATCACTGAAGCTAATAGCCTCAGTGAAACATACCTCCCCTCCAGCACTTTGCCAGTGACTTTGTCACCATGTATATATAATCAGCATACTGTATATATATTATAAGCATACTGTATATATCCTTTTAAAAGCAGAAGTGTTAATAAATTATTTTTATCAGTTAACAAAATGCAGAGTAAAGTTTGATGGATGAACCAAGATCTCAGTAATAATAATTGTATTTTTTTTTTATTAATAATAGGATAGAAGGGAGGGACAAAACCAGGAACAGAATCAGTAGGCAAACTTATAATCAGGAAAACAGCCGGGGTCAGATACCAGGTGATCAGTAACCCCCACGTCTGCGAGCAGTATGAATACCGCGGAGCCTGGTGACAGAGGTGATACTGAGATTGTCCGGGCAGAGATGTAACAGTCAGAAGGCCACCGGTAGATGGTGAAGGTCCTTCTGTACAGCTCCAGCAGTGATGGTGGATCTGCTGGACTTCAGGGAGCTGGATGCGGAGGTTTACCGTCTTTTAGATGTCTCTAGGGGAACGGTGACAACACGCAAATACGCGAGCAGCCCTGGATAATCCACGCCGGCAGGATGATAGGATCCGACGGAAGATGGAACCTATGAGAAGAGAAGGAAATATAATGTAAGTGATGGGACTCCATATGACATGATACTACTGTGCGGTCACTGTGGCCGGACGGCAGAGGAATCTCATCACACAGAGGTCAGGGATCATCGTCAGCCATCATACATGTGACAATCCCATCTCCGACAGATGACATCTGCTCCACATGAATTATTCTCACTGACGACATCACACAACATGGAGATGACTCTCACACTTACCTCGTCTCTTTTTCCCCTTTTTCCCATTTTCTGATTTTTCGTCATCAGCTGGAAATTCTGATCAGAAAAAAGAAAAAACAACAACTCACTAAAGACATATTGTTATGGGGTCTGCATTGTATCGCTCCTGTATATAGTATATAGATTGTTCTAGTCCTTTCCCCTATAGTCCTGATAATCTGGTATTACACAATAGGGCAGAATAAGTCCTATATACCGGACATGACCTAATATGAGGGGCATTAGATGTGTCACTAATATGGAGCAGTGAGCGCCCTGTGTGCCGCCATGTGGTGCATACCTAATGAGCGATATTCTACTATAGGAGACGATGTCTCATTATGATGACAGAGGTTACTGGATGCAACAATGTATCACAGAATCCATGATAATACTGTACAAAGTTACAGAAATGGAGACACAGTATGGGCCCATGGGCAAAGTAATTGGGATCCATGGAACATAGATAACATAGGAGACCTATTACAGAAAAACCATGTGGAAATATTTCACCGTTGATGATAACATTCACATTGTTTGTGCTATAGACATGTACATACCTGACAATGGGGACGAGGACGGCAAGCTGGTTATAGCATCGTCTCTAGCAGATTCAGGAGAAGATCCTTTCTGCCTGTTAGGAAGAAGAAAAACGTGTCAATCACAAGTAAATTCAGTATAAAAGGGATTGTCTCACTAGAAGAACCCCAACTATAAGGCCTAATAGGACATATGAAAGTCATAGTGGGGAAGTCTCCTGCTCAAAAGTACCTTCTATGGAGCAGAGCGGAAAACAACTACCAATAATGGCCGGCATGTAATACTACATCTGTCCCACAATGTGGGCAATACTAACAATGCCTGACCGGCAGCAATTATGGGCTGTTATCTCCAGCGGATTCTGAAGCCAAAAGCGCAATGACCGCTGATCATGTGGCGGTGGATGCTGCATTCGATATGATGGTATTTATGTCCTATATTTGGTGTTGTGCACATATATTAGTCTGGAGCTCCCAGTAATGACTCCACAATCTACTTACATTTCTGAGATGTTTCTGCTGGATGCTGGGGTACACTCTGGAGGGGACTTGATAACGGTGGTACAGAGCTAAATAAGGACAAAAATAAGATATGAAATTCTATTTTTTGCTTTTAGAGGTCTTTTTATGTATTCTGGATTTATTGATCACTTACTTTAGAAAGCCTTTTAGAGGATGTTGTAAAATTTTGGAAGAAAAGGCTCTCATTATCCTCACTTGTGTCCTCCTCCTCTGAGACAATAGGCTTGTCTGAATCAGCGTGATCTACAATACATAGGTAATGAAGTGTTATTAGTGGTTGTCAGTATAACACAGTCACCATTTATCACTACTATTAATGGGAACCGATTGTCACATATTATGGAAGATGAGACAAACAGCCGCTTAGTCTAGATGATGTCTTCTACTTACTGATAAATAAGCTGGTGTCCATATCTGACACCAGCCGAGGAATGTACTCTGGCTTCTGACTTAGAAGGTTTTCAAATTCTAAGTCACTCAGGAATGGATAACTCTTGATCTCAAATGCTCCTCCTGGAAAAAGAAAAACAAAAGTGATGCGGACATTGCTAGAGGCTGCTCCATATCTGAACAGTATATCTTAAGTAATGACAAAACCGAAGGAAACAAACTAAAAGTTATATTATGGAGAACTAGAAATAGGCAAGCAGATAGAGGAGTGCTGATCCTCATGGACAGGAGCGATGAGTCCTCGTTGTAAAAAGTGAATATTAATACTAATACAGTATATCAGTTACCTGTCCCAAGTCTTTGTGCAGGATTTGTTCTGAGCAGGTCATTAATGAGGTCCTGAGCATCGGGGGGACGAGAGCGATCCCAATCCCAAATTATGTCTCCTGTTATATAGAAAATTACAGAAAATAAAACCTCTGTTTTGGACTGTAAGATAAAGTAGAGGAAATAAGTAAATTCATGTAACCAGTCAAAGCAATGATCGGATTATTCTACTTACCAGTGACAATATTTTTATAGAGCTCAGATAGGGAATCCCCATGAAATGGTACATATCCCACCAGAAACTCATGCAGGATGATCCCCATTGACCACCAGTCCGCAGGTCTTCCATAGCCTTTCTTCAGGATGATTTCTGGGGCCATGTAGAGCGGGGTGCCACAGTCCTGGAAACCAACAGAAGATAAAGATAAGAATCGATGAAATGATTATTATGACAAGTTCTCTACATAAAAAGCCAATGACAGAAGATAAAATATCAGTGGAAAAGTTCTCTAGAAATGAAGAACGTAGAGAAGAGACAATAGTGTGATGAGATTTGTAAAGAACCATCTAAGTTCCTGTAAGTGATGCCAACCTCATGGTCCTGGAACTCTCTGGCGATGTCCTCCAATGATTCCCTGTGGGTGTTGGTTTCTGGTATCATGACACCAACTTTTGAAATCCCAAAATCGGCGACTTTAATGTGTCCAGCCGGTGTAATCAGGAGGCTGTGAAAGAGAAGATGGTTTTAGTCTCACAGGCTGTGTGGTAATAAATAACTTCCCCCCTTTATTATACTACAGGGGGCACTTACTTCTCTGGTTTCAGGTCTCTATGCAACACACCATAGCTGTGCAGGTATTCCACAGCAAGTATCGCTTCTGCAAAATACAGACGGGCCAAGGGGACAGATAAAGGACCCCTGGTGCTTAGGAGGGTCCCACAGTCTCCACCTATAGAAGAAAGGAAATATGAGCGGTGAGGGGTTTATACAGCAGATCACCACGGTGGATCATGAGAAGTGAGCGGAGACATTGGGGCAGGAGAGAATATATACAGATATAATGTATAGAGCACAGAATATTAGTCTGAGGTCATGGTGAGATGTCGTCCATGTCACTAATAGAGTGATGTCTCATCTCGTCTACAGCTGGCGATACTGACGTGCTCAGTGCGGACATACAGGGAGATCACACACATCAATGACTTTCCATAATATCTATAGTAAATGCTGTGCGGGGATGTAACCGTCCACGGGGACAAGTCCTAATGATATGAGCGGTGATAAGATGTCAGCAGACATGGGCTGAATATAATACATGTACATGTCCTACCTCCTACATACTCCATGACCATACACAGGTGAGATCTAGTAGGGAAGGAGCAGAGTATGGAGGTCACAAAGGGACAGTCAGCGAATGTCAGGATGTCCCTCTCCAGATAGGCCCCTTCCACATGTTTTGGAGTATCCAGGTCCCGCTTGGAAATTTTCTTCATAGCGAAGATCTTCTGTGAGTCTTTATGGTGAACTAAGTGGACGGACCTGGAGAGAAGAAGAAACCATGGTTTATAGTGAATCCTTATTAACAGTCCGTCTATAGAAGTCATTATATGATCTTCTGTTCTAATGTTTAATACCAGAAGTCCGACCATTACTGGAAATCCACATCTAGAAATACATGAAATAATACTACATAGACCATCTATGGGAGGGTCTGCACAATGCCACGTCTGCCAGACCCTCACCTAGGTCACATTATCACCTATGGGAAGTCTGCACAATGCCACGTCTGCCGGACCCTCACCCAGGTCACATTATCACCTTTCACCTCAGATCATATCCCTATGATAACACTGAATGGCAGAGCACAGAGGATGAAGCATTGTCATAGGGAACCCTGAGAAATGTGGCTTATGCCAACTGAAATCTCACCCAAAAGATCCGCTGCTGATCAGCTTAGATGTTTCGTAGTCGCTCATACGCGGCTTTCTCGCCGGGATCAATGATTCCATCAAGTCCTAGAAAAGAAGAAGAAGAAGAAATGATATTAAGATCTAGAAGCTGCTGGAGAAAATCTCCAGATGCAGAAACGTCTCCTCCTATATTATGTCCCAGCTGATGTCACTGATCCGATAGGTGAGCAGAAACCTGCTGACGGATTCCCTATAATATAAACGCTATTATCTAATGCAATAGTGTCATCTCCTCTAATAATAGAGGCGCCCCCTGGTTATATGGGGGATAATACTGGACGGGTCATTTACACCCCGTGATCTGGTGATACACAGACATCTACCTCTATAATACTTACACCGGCAGGTTCTTGGATCTCCGGGATCTCTAAGATTACACTGTCAGGATCCAACAGCTCAGTTGTTTCTAAAATAGTGATAAAATGATGAAGAAATAAAATGCATTAGAGGATATTAATCCTACAGACATAATACAGCAATATAATGGAGAAATGACTATTCTGTATGGAGGACTATGTGGGGCCATTATACTGTATGGAGGACTATGTGGTGCCCATTATTCTGTATGGAGGGCTATGTGGGGCCATTATACTGTATGGAGGACTATGTGGTGCCCATTATTCTGTATGGAGGGCTATGTGGGGCCCCTTATTCTGTATGGAGGACTATGTGGGGCCCATTATTCTGTATGGAGGACTATGTGGGGCCATTATTCTGTATGGAGGACTATGTGGGGCCCATTATACTGTATGGAGGACTATGTGGGGCCCATTATTCTGTATGGAGGGCTATGTGGTGCCCATTATTCTGTATGGAGGGCTATGTGGGGCCCATTATACTGTATGGAGGACTATGTGGGGCCAATTATACTGTATAGAGGACTATGTGGGGCCCATTATTCTGAATGGAGGGCTATGTGGTGCCCATTATACTGTATGGAGGGCTATGTGGGGCCCATTATTCTGTATGGAGGACTATGTGGGGCCCATTATACTGTATGGAGGACTATGTGGGGCCCATTATTCTGTATGGAGGACTATGTGGGGCCATTATTCTGTATGGAGGACTATGTGGGGCCCATTATACTGTATGGAGGACTATGTGGGGCCCATTATTCTGTATGGAGGGCTATGTGGTGCCCATTATTCTGTATGGAGGGCTATGTGGGGCCCATTATACTGTATGGAGGACTATGTGGGGCCAATTATACTGTATAGAGGACTATGTGGGGCCCATTATTCTGAATGGAGGGCTATGTGGTGTTCATTATACTGTATGGAGGGCTATGTGGGGCCCATTATTCTGTATGGAGGACTATGTGGGGCCCATTATACTGTATGGAGGACTATGTGGGGCCCGTTATACTGTATAGAGGACTATGTGGGGCCCATTATTCTGAATGGAGGGCTATGTGGTGCCCATTATACTGTATGGAGGGCTATGTGGGGCCCATTATTCTGTATGGAGCACTATGTTGAGCCCATTATTCTGTATGGAGGGCTATGTGGTGCCCATAGTACTGTATGGAGGGCTATGTGGGGCCCATTATTCTGTATGAAGGACTATGTGGGGCCCATTATACTGTATTGAGGACTATGTGGGACCCATTATAATGCAAGGAGGACGGACTATGTGGTCCCATTATACTGTATGGAGGACTATGTGGGGCCCATTATACTGTATGGAAGACTATGTGGGGCCATTATACTGTATAGAAGACTATGTGGTCCCATTATACTGTATGGAGGACTATGTGGGGCCATTATACTGTATGGAGCACTATGTGGAGCCCATTATTCTGTATGGAGGACTATGTGGTGCCCATTATACTGTATAGAGGACTATGTGGGGCCCATTATTCTGTATGGAGGACTATGTGGGGCCCATTATTCCGTATGGAGGACTATGTGGGCCCATTATTCTTTATGGAGGACTATGTGGGGCCATTATTCTGCATGGAGGACTATGTGTTACCCATTATACTGTATGGAGGACTATGTGGGGCCTATTATTCTCTATGGAGGACTATGTGGGGCCCATAATACTTTATGGAGGACTATGTCGGCCCATAATATTGTATGGAGGACTATGTGGGGCCTATTATTCTCTATGAAGGACTATGTGGGGCCCTTTATACTGTATGGTGGACTATGTGGGGCCCATAATACTGTATGGAGGACTATGTGGAGCCCATTATTCTCTATGGAGGACTATGTGGGGCCCATTATTCTGTATGGAGCACTATGTGGGGCCCATTATACTGTATGGAGGACTATCTGGGGCCTATTATTCTCTATGGAGGACTATGTGGGGCCCTTTATACTCTACGGTGGACGATGTGGGGCCCATAATACTGTATGGAGGACTATATGGGGCCCATTATTCTCTATGGAGGACTATGTGGGGCTCATTATTCTGTATGGAGGACTATGTGGGGCCCATTATTCTGTATGGAGGATTATGTGGGGTCAATTATCCTGTATGGAAGACTATGTGGGGCCATTATATTGTGTGGAGGACTGTGTGGGGCCATTATTCTGTATGCAGCACTATGTGGGGCCATTATTCCGTAAGGAGGACTGTGTGGGGCCATTATTCTTTATGGAGTACTATGTGGGGCCATTATTCTTTATGGAGTACTATGTGGGGCCATTATATTGTATGGAGGACTATGTGGGGCCATCATTCTGTATGGAGGACTATGTGAGGCCTATTATTCTGTACGGTGGAATATGTGGGGTCCATTATTCTGTATGGAGGACTATGTGGGGCCCATTATTCCGTATGGAGGACTATGTGGTGCCCATTATACTGTATGGAGTACTATGTGGTGCCCATTATACTGTGTGCCGGACTATGTGGGGCCCATTATTCTGCATGGAGGGCTATCTGGGGCACATTATTCTGTATGGATGACTTTGTGGGACCCATTATTCTGTATGGAGGACTATCTGGGGCCCATTATTCTGCATGGAGGACTTTGTGGGGCCGATTATTCTGTTTGGAGGACTTTGTGGGGCCCATTATTCTGTATGGAGGACTATGTGGGGCATTATTCTGCATGGAGTACTATGTGGGGCCCATTATTCTGTATGGAGGACTATGTGGGGCCCATTATTCTGCATGGAGCACTATGTGGGGCCAATTATTCTGCATGGAGCACTATGTGGGGCCCATTATTCTGCATGGAGGGCTATCTGGGGCACATTATTCTGTATGGATGACTTTGTGGGACCCATTATTCTGTATGGAGGACTATCTGGGGCCCATTATTCTGTATGGAGGACTTTGTGGGGCCGATTATTCTGTTTGGAGGACTTTGTGGGGCCCATTATTCTGTATGGAGGACTATGTGGGGCATTATTCTGTATGGAGGACTATGTGGGGCCCATTATTCTGTATGGAGGACTATGTGGGGCCCATTATTCTGCATGGAGCACTATGTGGGGCCCATTATTCTGCATGGAGGACTATGTGGGACCCATTATTCATTATGGAGGACTTTGTGGTACCCAGTATACTGATTGGCTCGTGACTTTTTCCAAGTTTTTCATTTTGGCTCTCTGTATGTTTGATTAGAGAGTGGAAAGAGTAAATGTGAAATGATCCCCTGTTCTCCATAATATCCGGATTTTTCCTGTAGAAGGTTGTGTGATCGGCTCACCTGTAGTCAGATCGCTGCTCGGTCCCGGCTGACTCGTATTAGGGTCAGGGGTTTCTGGGGTCACATTTTGCTCATCTTCGGTGTCGCCTTCTGGTGTCTCCTGATTGATAGAATATATAGAATTAACACGATGAACCTTCCACTAAATCACCAAATCCACAAATCAGGAAGGACTGAACCTGCATTTACAGACACACCAACTGTAACTATACAGATCAGCCGCCATCATGAGGACTTTTCTCAGATAAAATGGATTAAGATGAGGTAACATTGCAAAAACATTAATATGGATAATAGAGGGAGACAGAGGCGGAAATACAGACTTCCCACCACTGAGCTGTGACTACATCAGCAGAATACAGACTGCCATCAGCAGAGACAGGCGGCCATATTACCTCCTGTGCTTGCCAGGGGCTGACAGGGAGGCCGATAAGATCTAACACCAGATCTTCTGATATCTGACTGGTGATCTGGAGAAGATCAGAAAACAAGGACGTGTGATAGAGAAGATGATGGATCCTTACCGGGCGTTCCGATGAGCGGGCCGGACCTTCCAGTACACACAGGACTTTTTCGGCCAGTTCTTTAACAAAAGACAAATCTCTATATTGAGATCTTTTTTCAGCCTAAAAAGAAGAAAAGAAACACAAATGAAAAATCTCGAGATGAGAAAGATCACAATGAAGGCCGCCATTGTATCTGACATCTGCTCCTCTCTGCAGATACATTGACTACATATCTGGGGTCTTGTCCTGTCTTATATTGGAAGAAAGAAGAAGCTTCTATCCCACCATTATTATCCATTATTGTGGAGAAGATTTGTGCGGAGCGTCCACCATTTACCTGCTGTAGTAATGTCCTGATGTTCCATAGCGAGAAACTGCAAGTGCTCAGTCACTATGGAGCCAACAACGGCAGCCATGACCCTGTGTAGATTGTACACAGTGACTGTGAGCTCTGATGTCATAATGGCCGACCATCACTAGTGATGTCATCATGGAATCTTGTGATGGAATCTTATAGCGGCTGCTCTGCACAAATACATGCTGCCAAGCAATATTTAAAGTGTGTGGGGGCTCATGCTGTATATAGGGGGCTATGTGAGGGCTCAGCTATTTATAGCGGGCTATGTGAGGGCTCATACTGTATATAGAGGGCTATGTGAGAGCTAGGCTGTATATAGTGAGCTATGTGAGGGCTCATACTGTATATAGAGGGCTATGTGAGGGCTCATACTCTAAATAGGATTCTGTGTGTGAGCTCATACTGTACATTGGTGCTATGTATGGGCTCTTACTGTATAAAGGGTGCTGTGTGTGGGCTCTTACTGTATATAGGGTATGTGTGTGGGCTCTTACTGTATGTAGGGGGATGCCAGCACACTTAATTCTGCTCAATAATAAGTGATACAGTTAATAATATAAAATATAATTAATATGTTAATATTGAGCAGAATTAATTTCAGCCTATTGATTCGGCCTACACAACAGTCACATTTCTCATGTGGCCCCTCAGTAATATTACTTTCCCACCCCTGCTCTATTATGTATAGCGCTCTGTTATGTGTAGTGCACTTGAGCACCTGCATGTTAATCGAATGACTTATCACATGATCTATCAAAGGGAATTATGTGCCATGTCATGTGATACATCGGGTGCTGGGGGCCCACGGCTCCTAAACTGCCCAGGGCCCTGGCTACTCTTATTCAGCCCCTGCTTCTATCCCACCATTATTATCCATTATTGAGAAGTTTTATGTGGAGCGTCCACCACTTACCTGCTGTAGTAATGTCCTGATGTTCTGAGGTAAATCCGTCAGATACTCTGAGGTGAGATGACCTCGGTGGTATTTGGTCAGGCAGTCCCTTACAAGCTCCACCACCAGCCGGTGAGTGAAGCTGAGGACGCCATCGGGTGGTTGAAGCACAATCTCAGGGCGATTGGTGGTAAGAATCTCCCATAGAGCTTCTACTTGAAGATTGTCCAAAAGTAATTCAGCCATAGAAGCTGCAAGTGCGATCAGTCACTATATATAATAGCGAGAAACTGCAAGTGCGCTCAGTCACTATGGAATAGCGAGAAACTGCAAGTGCGATCAGTCACTATAGAATAGCGAGAAACTGCAAGTGCGCTCAGTCACTATGAAGCCAACAAAGGCAGCCGCGACCCTGTGTACATTGTATATATAGTGACTGTGAGCTGTGATGTCATAATGCCCGACCATGACCTGTGATGTCATCATGGAATCTTGTGATGGAATCTTCAAGGAGTGGCTCTACAAACATACTTGCTGCCTAGCAATATGCTTTTTTGGCCGTACTGTTTTATTTCCAAATACAACACAACCAGGATAAGGGAATGTTCACACGTTGCGTTTTTGCAGCATTTTCTTCCACACCAAAAACCAGGTTGTACTCAGGAAAAACACTGCATACAATCCACACTTATTTGCTGTGTTTTTGCAGTGTTTATACTTGTGTTGTTTTTTTTTCATTCATTTGAATGGGTGAAAAATGCTGCAAAACCCCTGAAAGAATTAACATCCTGCAAATTTAAAATAAAAAAAGGAAAAAAACGCAGCATGTGAATGAGACTTTAGAAATCTCATTCACTAAGCTGGTACTGTAAAACGCAATGTTTTAGCAGCAGAAAAATAACCCTGAAAAAAATGCCACTTGTGAACATTCCCCAAAGATATAATAGTCATATTATGGGAAATATTGTGTATATTTATTCCTCGCGTGTCTTTTTTTTACCAAATAACATTTACCTCATTGGTTGGAGAGTTTACTATTAACAACTGTGACAAATATTGAAGAATTAATGATAAGTGACCCAAGTGATCAATCATTTACGTCATTAATGGTGATGAGCGAGCACTAAAATGCTCGGGTGCTCGTTGCTCGGGTCGAGCACATTGGAATACTCGGGTGCTCGACCCGAGTAACTAGCCCATTGTAAGTCTATGGGAAACTCGAGCATTTTTCAGGCGGCTCTCCCCGGCGGTCTACAGAGGGCCTAAAAATTGCCCAAATCGATGGGAATAATGCTCAAACGACATGGTAACAGCATGGGGAAGACCCCTGGAAGCATCTATGACTCCCAGATCACTGCTGTCAACAACGTGGTCAGAGGTATTACGCCACTTTTACAGACTCACAATAAAACTTACAAAAACGAAACCAAAATGGA
This sequence comes from Phyllobates terribilis, assembly GCF_046119375.1. NCBI lineage: Eukaryota > Metazoa > Chordata > Amphibia > Anura > Dendrobatidae > Phyllobates > Phyllobates terribilis. The sequence continues at coordinate 2,777,708 of NW_027362952.1, read as the reverse complement.
TTTTCCTGGGAAATATGTTAAGGAACATCCTTTCCAGGGTAATGACTTGTATATAAGGCAAAATAAATAACCAAAAACAAAAATTCTCCTCCACACCTTGGGCTATGTTCACTCGTAGCGTTTTTGATGCGTTTTTACACTTTTGCATTGCTTTTAACCAACACAAATGCATTCACCTGGGAATGTCATTTTAACATTTTACAACATTATCTGGCCATGTGGTGTGTGACACATCATCAGACACATGCATACAGTGCTGAAAAGACGTGGGAACAGCATGGGGAAGACCTCTGGAAGCATCTCTGACTCCCAGGTCACTGCCTAAAAGTGTGCCCATCATAAGAGATGCTTGGCACATGCGAAGATGCCTCCCGCCATGCACCTGTCGTTGCAGACTTGCAACAATCACCGTCCACGTCCTTGTCCCACTGCAGCGTTCACTTGTCCCTTCTCCATTCCTTGGAATGCAAGCGCAAGTATGCAGGTAGCCACCCATCTACCCACCCACAGGCTGCAATACTATACTGCCAAATTTTTGACAGCTGTTTGCACTTGAAATGTAGCCTTTTAGGCTCGTGGAGGCGGAAGTTTTTCATAACCTCATGCCGGCGGCGGCTGGGTGTCCATACTCGGTCCCCAGCCGCCAATATATTTCCCAGTATCGCCTCTGCCTTCCACAAGCACGGGTCCCACAACATTACCCGTGCCCCCCCAGTGCACTTACTGGGAACGACCGCCTAACCAAACACATGTGGACAGGTGAATGTGGCCAGGGACGGTACGGAGCCAGTCCGCAACTTTTTTTTGCTGACAGTTGTATTTAGCTCGGTGAAAGGACTGGCATAGAGGGAAACCGTATCTACCCTGGGTGTCATTTCTCCCAGGAAGTCCTGTAATTGAGCTTGTTGCAGAAGCAATGGCAGCCCGTCCAACATCAACTCGCACTTGTCGGTGGTGCTTTGACACACACACATCTTTCTTTGCGCATTTAATTTCTTGAATACAGAGTTGGACAATGGCCTGATCTGTAATGCATTTTGAGAAATAACATGCATAAGCATGGCCGATCAACATTTAAAAAGCAGCCACAGAGTGTCCGGAAACCTTCCCCCACACTTTTATTAGCCAGGGCTGCTTTTCGGCAGGGTTGGACGGGCCCACCAGAGAGGGAAACCGTATCTACCCCGGCTGTCAGTTCTCCGTCACCAGGTTCCGCCCATTGTCACACACGACCATGCCTGGCTGTATGTTCAGCGGTGAGAGCCACAGATCAGGCTGCTGTGTTACAGCTTTCAACAACTCTGCAGCGCTGGGCGGTTTGTCACCTAAGCATTAAGCATGTTATCTTCAGCACAGCCTGTTGCCGCTTGGCCAAGGCAGTGCTGCAGTTCTGTCAGCTTGTGACTGATGTGGTCATTTCGGAGATGGAGGAGGAGGTGCATGAGCTGAACAATGTGATTACATTGAGGTTAAATTGCTTTTTATACTAAAGAAATATCCTATTGTTTTGTTTACGTTATTTTTTAAGACAAATGCGTTCACCGGGAAATGTCATTTTAACATTTTACAACCTTATCTGGCAATGTGGTGTGTGACACATCATCAGACACATCCTGTTTTATTTATGATGGAGGGACTCTGAAAGTCATAAAGCCTATTTTTATAGGGACATCAGATGGCCCTTACTATTCTTAAAAGGCCAGCAGTCTGCCCTAGCTATTGTTAGAGAGCCATCAGCCGGCTATGCTTTGTTGTTCCCATTATTAACAAGTGGGTCTCCTATACTGTTATTGCGTATCCAGGGCTGCTTTTCGGCAGGGTTGGACGGGCCCACCAGAGAACCGGAGACTCCTCCGGCGGGCCCTGGCTTCTCCTTCAGGAGAGTTCATAGTGCCGAGGTGAGGCCATGATGATGATAGAGGCCACCATCTTCTTAGTTTTCTGTTACTTGGAATGTAAGTGCAAGTATGCAGCCAGCCACCCACCCACCCACAGGTCGCAACACTAAACTGCCAGATTTGTGGGCAGCTGCTTGCACTTGAAATATGGGTTTTTAAGCTCATGGAGGCGGAAGCTGTCCACAATCTTATGGCGGTGGCGACTGGGTATCCATACTCGGTCCCCAGCCGCCATTATTTTTCCCGGTATCGTCTCCGCCTTCCACAAGCATGGGTCCCACAACATTACCCATGCCCTCCCCAGTGGAAGGACCGCCTAACCACAAACACGTGGACAGGTGAATGTGGCCAGGGACGGTATGGAGCCAGTCCACAACTTTTTTTGCTGAGAGTTGTATTTAGCTCAGTGAAAAGACTGGCATAGAGGGAAACCGTATCTACCCTGCATGTCATTTCTCCCAGGAAGTCCTCTAAAGCTGCTTGCACTTGAAATGTGGCCTGAATATTACTGCTGGTACTTTTCTGTGGGAATTTGCTTGCCTCCTACCAGCCTGGAATATTTCCAGTAAACTATGGTACGACGCCATGGTATTAGCACTGCCCCAGTACCAGTAGCGAAGCCTTCCCCAATTTCCTTCTCAGGAATTTTATTTGGTAGACTGAGTGGCTGCCCAAATACATTTTCTCACAAAGGAGCTGAAGATAGCGTGGCAGTAGGTGCAAGTTTCTCCAGCCTGTTAGATATTAGAGGGTGAATGGCAGCATTGGATCAGTGGTTAGCACTGAAGACTTGTAGCGCTGGGATCCTGGGTTTAAATCCCAGCAAGGTCAACATCTGCAAGGACTTTGTATGTTCTCCCCGTGTTTGCGTGTGTTTCCTCCTCAGTAAAAAAGCAGCCATAGAGTGTCCGGGAACCTTCCCACACACTTTTCTTAGGACTGCTTTTCGGCAGGGTTGGACGGTCCCAGCAGAGAATCCTCTGGTGTGCCTTGGCTTCTACCTCAGGAGAGTTCATGATAGCGCTAACTTTGCAGCTGCTATGGGGCTCTTGAGCAGGTGAGAAAGGTCAGAATCAAATCCTCTGGTGGGCGCAATGTTTTTCAATCTGAAACAGCTTATCAGTGGGAGTTGTATTTCACCACAGCCATATTCTTTAGCTCGGTGAAAGGACTGGCATAGAGGGAAACCGTATCTACCCCGGCTGTCAGTTCTCCGTCACCAGATTCCACCCATTGTCACACACGACCATGCCTGGCTGTATGTTCAGCGGTGAGAGCCACAGATCAGGCTGCTGTGTTACAGCTTTCAACAACTCTGCAGAGCTGGGCGGTTTATCACCTAAGCATTAAGCATGTTATCTTCAGCACAGCCTGTTGCCGTTTGGCCAAGGCAGTGCTGCAGTGCTGTCAGCTTGTGACTGATGTGGTCATTTCGGAGATGGAGGAGGAGGTGCAGGAGCTGAACAATGTGATTACATTGAGGTTAAATTGGTGACGCTGCTTTTTATACTAAAGAAATATCCTATTGTTTTGTTTACGTTATTTTTTAAGACAAATGCATTCACTGGGAAATGTCATTTTAACATTTTACAACCTTATCTGGCAATGTGGTGTGTGACACATCATCAGACACATCCTGTTTTATTTATGATGGAGGGACTCTGAAAGTCATAAAGCCTATTTTTATAGGGACATCAGATGGCCCTCACTATTCTTAAAAGGTCAGCAGTCTGCCCTAGCTATTGTTAGACAGCCATCAGCCGGTTATGCTTTGTTGTTCCCATTATTAACAAGTGGGTCTCCTATACTGTTTTTGCGTATCCAGTGACTGCAAGGGCTGCCAAAAATTTGGACACAACCCAATACCCCTTTGAAGAGACATAGAGGAGGGTCTCAGTAAAAAAAATGTTCCCATTATAAAGGTGCAGGTCTCCTATAGTGGTAATGCCCATGCTGTGACTGCAAGGGCTGACCAATTTTAGGAAAAAGCCCACTAAGAATTTAAAGACACACAGAGCAGGGCCACAGTAACAAGGTACGACATGTTCCCATTAGAAAGGAGAGGGTCTGCTTTACAGTTATAGGGTATGCAGTGAGTCCAACGGCTGAAAAATTTTAAGAAATACCCTACAAAGAATTTAAAGACACACAGAGCAGGGCCACAGTAACAAGGTATGAAATGTTCCCATTAGAAAGGAGAGGGTCTGCTATAAAGTTGTAGGGTATGCAGTGAGTCCAACGGCTGACCAATTTTAGGAAAAACCCCACTAAGAATTTAAAGACACACAGAGCAGGGCCACAGTAACAAGGTACGACATGATCCCATTAGAAAGGAGAGGGTTTGCTATACCGTTATAGGGTATGCAGTGAGTCCAACGGCTGACCAGTTTTAGGAAAAACCCCACTAAAAATTTAAAGACACACGGAGCAGGGCCACAGTAACAAGGTACGACATGTTCCCATTAGAAAGGAGAGGGTCTGCTATACAGTTATAAGGTATGCAGTGAGTCCAACGGCTGACCAATTTTAGGAAAAACCCCACTAAGAATTTAAAGACACACAGAGCAGGGCCACAGTAATGACAATTTCCCATTAGAAAGGAGAGAGTCTCCCATAGAGTTGGCCTATGCAGTGAATGCAAGAGCTGCCAAAAATTTGGAGGCACTTCAATGCCCCTTGGAAGAGACGTGGAGGAGGGCCTCATAAAAAATGTTCCCATTAGAAAGCAGCGGGCCTCCTATACTTGTAATGCCCATGCACTAAGTGTATGGGCTGACAAACATTTACCCCTGGGGGGTATACATGAACATACTGTATAAAAAAATTTTTTTACGGGCATCATAAACACCCTTTAAAAAAATTATGTGGGTGTTGCATCACGGACCACGTTCACCCTGGTGATATGGTGGTGGAGGATGAAGAGAAGTAGGAGGACAAGAGCAAATAGCCAAAATCAGTAAGTGTATACCCATGTGTGGGTGTAAAAAGGTGCATGGCAATACATCTCCCAAGAAAAGACACTGGATTGGAGTTTATGTTACGCTGCTATCATTTGGTGGTGATGAGAAGTCTGGCCCAATCCACCCCTTGTTCATTTTTATAAGAGTCAGCCTGTCAGCATTTTCAGTTGACAGGCAGATGCGCTTATCAGTTATAATTCCACCAGCGGCACTAAAAACCTGCTCTGATAAAACGCTGGCGACAGGGCAGGCCAGGCCAGGACCTCCAAGTCATAGAGAGCCAGTTCATTCCACGTATCCAGCTTGGATACCCAATAATTATAAGGCACAGAGGAATCAAGGAGGACGTTGGTACGGTCGGCAAGGTACTCCCTCAGCATCTTCCCAAACTTTGCACTCCTTGTGATAGTACCCCGCGCTTCAGGGCCTGTGCGATGGGAGGGTCTGAGAAAACTCTCCCAGAACTTTGACAGTGTTCCGCTGCCTCTGCTGGATTGAAGTTGTGTCTCTCTCGCCTGTGCTCCTTGGTTGTCCAACAAAGTGTGCCCTCTGCCCCCAGCGTTTTCAGATGGGAATTTTCTTAATAGTTCCGCAACAAGGGCCTTCTGGTACTGCCCCATTTTTGTACACCTGTCTGCCTCAGGAATAACAGATATAAAGTTCTCCTTGTAGCGTGGGTCTAGAAGTGTCACCAACCAGTAATGACTGTCACCCAAAATTTTGAGAACGCGAGGGTCATGGGAAAGGCAGCGTAACATAAACTCAGCCATGCGTGCCAGACTACTAACAGGCAAGACTTCAGTGTCCTCACCAAGAGGATGACTGACCATGCTCTCCTCCTCCTCCTCTCTGTCCTCTGGCCATCCACGCTGAACAGACGGTATGACAGCTGTGCAGGTAGTACCATCTATAGTGCATGAAACTAGCTCCTGTCCTTCCTACTCCTCTTCCTCATTGTCACCCAATCTACGTTGGGATGAGATGAGGCTGGGCTGTGTGTAATCACCCTGTATGGTTCCTTGCTCCATCTCATCATGCTCTGCCTGCAATGCATCCTCTTTGATTGTGAGCAGAGAGCGTTTCAGAAGACAGAGAAGTGGGATGGTGACGCTAATTGTGATGTCATCGCCGCTCACCATCTTGGTGGAGTCCTCAAAGTTTTGGAGGATGGTACATATGTCTGACATCCATGTCCACTCCTGAGGTCTTATGTGTGGAGTCTGAACTGAATACCGACGGCCTTGTTGATGCTGGTAGTCAACAACTGCCCTCTTCTGCTCACAATTCCTTCCCAACATCTGCAGTGTAGAGTTCCAACGCGTGGGGACATCACACAGCAGTCTGTGAGCCGGTAGCTGCAAACGCTGCTGAAGCACTGCAAGGGCGGCGGAAGCTGTAGCTGACTTTCTAAAATGGGCACACTGGTGGCGTACTTTAACAAGCAGATCTGGCAGCTCCGGGTAGGATTTGAGAAACCGCTGAACCACGAGGTTAAGCACATGGGCCAGGCATGGTACGTGTGTGAGCTCGCCTCGCCTCAGAGCCGCCACCAGGTTCCGGCCATTGTCACACATGACCATGCCTGGCTGAAGATTCAGCGGTGTGAGCCACAGATCTGCCTGCTCTTTCAGAGCTGTCCACAACTCTTCAGCATTGTGGGTCTTTTCACCCAAGCATATTAGCTTCAGCACAGCCTGTTGCAGCTTGGCCGAGGCAGTGCTGCAGTGCTTCCAGCTTGTGACTGATGTGGTCATTTCGGAGATGGAGGCTGAAGAGGAGGAGGAGGCTAAGGAGGATGAGGTGCAGAAGCTGTAGACCGTGGGGGCAACGCTGATTGACCTAGGGCCCGCAATCCTTGGCGTCGGTAGGACGTGTTCCGTCCCAAGGTCCGACTGGGTCCTGGCTTCCACTATGTTAACCCAGTGTGCCACCAGCGAGATGTACCGTCCCTGCCCACAAGCACTTGTGGATGATATGCATCTCCTGCTTTAACAGACACAAGAGAGGACAAATCTTGCCAAGTAGCTGAGTATGTCTTCTGAATAGCCAAAACTGCACGGTAGAAAGGCATGGGTTGTTTCTCTGGGTCTGGCAATTGGTTGCAGAGTGTCATGGCTTGAGTCGGTGTGAATTTTACATACATGATAGGTTCTGGTTTGCCAAGAGCAGGTGGTGGTATGATAGGCTTAAGGGTTAAATTAGATGGTGGTCTAGGTAGGCTTGGCAGCAACTTTTCTTCATCCACATCATTTTTAATTGGTACTGGTGTGATGGGAGTCACATGTGTTTGACAAGCATCTTTCATTGCCCTTGCAGTGTCAGTTTGTTTACTGACTAGACATATCTCGGTTAGATGGCAAGAAGGCTTAGAGGCCTCTTCTATCACTGTCTGTACTAGCTCCCTTGCACATGCTCTGACTGGGTATCCAAAGATACCGGAGCTAATTAAAGGAAGTGCTATAGTCTTAATGCCAGCAGTCTTGTTTGCAATGTCTAATGCTGCGTGTACAGTCTGGCACAAGAGCCGTGCACTATTATCTGGATAGGAAGGGTCATAGATGGGCCCCACTGCATGAATAATAGTGTTACAGGGTAAATCGCCTGATTCGGTAACTGTGACCATTGCTGGCTGGAAAGGACCATGTCGTCATACAATATTATCACTTTCCCTTTGAATACTGTCTCCCCCTGCCATGACAATATCTCTAGCCAGGCCACCCCTGTGCTGCAGGTGGCTATTGGTAGCATTCACTATAGCATCCACCCGCTGAGTGACCATGTTCCCTACACCCACAGAGATTAGTACCCCAGCCCCTGTCTGACACTGGGCAATCATTTTCTCAAAAATAGGATCCCAGTCCTCTGGGGGGCCCGACACAAAGCTGCCATTATCCACATGTTGATATGATGGGGCAACAGATGGAGCCCCTTCACCTGAATGAGAGACAGGTGATGTAAGAGCTGGGAACATTGGTGTCGGAGGTGGGGAAGATGCTGAGGTAGATTGCTGAGGTGGGGTGTAATATTGTCCTTGCATAGTCACAACCGGATATATAGAAACTGGTGGAGAAACTAATTGGGCATTAGGCTTTGGAATATCTGTCGTCTCATTGTTATCAGGCCTTCCGGGTGGAGTAAGATGGCCGCCACAGAAAGTACCTGTGGGTGGGACTTCCTTTGAGTCATGCATTCCAAAGGTGGGAGGGCACCTGGGTGGTGTGTCTGTCCAAGAGCAGTCAAGAGAAGGCGCTGTGGCTACAAAGTCAGTGGGGAGGGGGGATGGTCTATGAACTCCACAATGTAAACCATTGTCCCCAGAGTCTAAAGTTTGCACATCACTCCTAGAACATGTCCACCCCCTGAGGCCATTATAAGGTGGTGGCTCAACAGTTTTCAAAGCAACATTAAAAACATGGTTCTTAACATACATGTAATATACATCATCATTATCATCTGTTCTCTCTTCCTCTTCCCATCCCTCTTTTGCTATGTCATTTGCCATAGCCACAGATAATAAACCTGTTTCCTCTAGTTTACCCTTTTTTTTTTTTTTCTTTAAAGCTATTTTCCACAGCCCCCGCTGAAGTCTTCCCCTCCTATTCATTCCTACAATGTCCATTAACTGTTTAACCCTAGCAACATACTTAAACCCCTTCCCTGTCAGCTACCAGTGTTTGAGCCGTATAGCTGTTATTCGACACCAACTTTCTTTGTGAACAGTCTCAAGAATTTATGCATGGCTGACGAACGTTGACACAATACAAACAGAAAGACGGACCAGACAAAGTGAATTCTTGTGTCAGTATGACTCAATGAAACAGAATAATCTCCTTATTAATAACCGCAGATACTAGCTGGCCAGCCTAGCTTCTGTTTCCTACCCTCGTGCGTTCTATCTTCCAAGAACAGGATGTTTTTTTAGGGAGCGATACAGAACTGCAAAACTTTCTTTTTTTTTTTTAAACCTTCCTCACATCATCCCCCCTACGTTCTCTCAAGAACAGGAGGTATATGGAAATGCAATGTGGGATTCCATCCAGGAGAATACTCCGTTCACAAGTCACACACGACAGCTCATCCACTAAGTCAGTCTCAAACACAAACAAATTAGAATAAGCAAAGGTTACAGTGGATTGGAATGTGAGTGGGTTTCGATAACACCAGCAGGGTCACCCCTATCCCCACTTAAGGATTACCACAACAGACCGACTCGTGCCCTCTGCTAATCTATGAACGACTGGAAACACAAGCAAGTCTGTAATTACAGTGTAATTAACTAGAGTTACCGTGTAAGGGGGGTGATCAGGCCCATCCAGTCATCCACGATCCACAGCTGGACACCTTCATTCGGTCTGCCCTGGTGTGGTGCCCGTGTGGTGCCCCATGTTGGGCGCCAATTGTGGAAGTGAGGTTCAAAGGACCCCAACCCTTTGCTTATCCCTTGCCAAATTAAATTATTCAAGTGTATACGTGAAGCTTTGATATCGGACAGACAGAGTCAGATACTGAACTTCTCTTGAAGAGAAATGGCGCAGGAAAGATGTGTTTATTATTCCAGCATAACATATATATGTTCAGTATGGAGGAAAGTCCCAATAGGGTGTTGCCCTGAGGCAATTGAGCAATCACAGTGGTCTCTGGCCCATGGTATAGATAAGTCTCATTATCTTGTCCTATGGGGTTAAATGTTTCCTCCCCAGATATTCTCCTCATTCCTCAGGATATTCTCTTGGGAGGTGTCATGTTGAATCCTTTGTCTCGTCTCCTTCTTGTAAACAATTTGAAAGTCCACCTCTATAACCAGCTCCAACTAATCCTTTCAGGATATTTATATAGTGACACACGAGTACAGATATCTGATATATATATATATCAAGGTTTTCATAATATATATTAAAGTGAGGGTATATATGACTAAATGATATCCAATATAACAGATATATGCAAAACAAGATTCATAACATATAACAGAATATAAGTATAGATATTTAGTATACATCAGAGTTTCATATAATGTTTTTTAGTAGATTTTAGAATCTTATCTTTAACACACTTATCCACGTCTCCGTGGTTAGGTGGACTTTACCGGTAACTGCATTGTTGAGAGCACGGCTAATGTTTTGGGACACGTGCTTGTGTAATGCGGGGACGCCACAAATAGTGGTGGCTGGGGACCGAGTACCGAGGGTCGGCCGCCGCCATCAGGATGCGGAATGCTTCCGCCTCCACGAGCCTAAAAGGCAACATTTCGAGCACAAGCAGTCGTGAAATGTGAGAATTTAGCAGTGTGGCCTGTGGGGCGTTGGCTGCATTTTCGCGCTTGCATTCCAAGGACTGGGGTATGGACAACTGAACGCTGCGCTGGGACAAGGACATGGACTTGCTTCCTGATGCTGCTACTTGAGAGTGTGCAACGACAGGTGCAGGGCAGGAGGCATCTTCACATGCACTATGGACAGGGGATTGGCTTGCATGCACAACAGCGGAAGAAGCAATGGTGCCACCCGCAGACACTGTTCCTGGACCCTGGGGTTCGGCCCACAAAGTCAGGTGCTTTGCTGCCATGTGCCTGATCATGCTGGTGGCGGTCAGGCTGGTCGTTTTGCCACAACTGCTGATGCTGGCCTGGCAGGTGGTGCAAATGGCCTTTTTGGGGTTATCGGCAGAGTCTTTAAAAAACAACCAGACTCGGGAAGACCTAACAGTTGTACTGGCAACTTCCTTCGTGTTGGTGTTACGGGGAACGGTTGCCTGCCTTCTGTCTGCGGCCACCACACTGCTTCTTCCTGCCTGTTGGGGTGCTCTGCCTCCCTCCCCCTGTGTGCTGCTGTGCTCTCTCTGAATGTCCTCCTGCCAGGTTGGGTCAGTTACTATATCATCCACCACCTCGTCTTCCACTTCCGCACCCTGGTCCTCCTCCTGACTTTCTGGCAATTGTGTCTCATCATCGTCCATCTCTTGTGACACTTTCCCACCGTCGCCTTGGTGTGACCGTGGCTGCTCAAATACTGTATTTGGGCATCGCTACACGCGATCTCCTCTTGCCCCGCTTCAAATGAACAGGGCGAGAGGCCCGAATCTATAAATGGAAAAGTGAACAGCTCTTCAGAGTGTCCAAGTGTGGGATCAGTTGTCTCTGGGTACTCAGCATGGTGGGAGGAAGGAGGATCAGGGTGAGGAATATGCTGTCCAGACTCACGGCTACTGAGACTTGACCGTGTGGAAGACAGGGTGGTGGTGGTGGTGGCTAAGTGACTGGAAGCATTATCCGCTATCCAACCAACAACCTTTTGACACTGCTCTGGGTTCAATAGTGGTGTGCTGCGGTCCCCTAGTAATTGGGACAGGAAGGTCAGGCGAGAAGATGTGGGTGTTTGTTGTGGCACAATTTTGGCTTGCCCACGGCCTTGTCCTCGGCCTCTGCATGCACCATTACCATCACGTCCAGTTCCCCGTCCCTTGCCACGTGCCTTGCCCATTTTAAATGGAGGACAGTATCTTCCATGCTCACTACAAATGACTGAGTTTGGACTGAACTTATATGTGATCCGTGTGATGGAGAAAACAAAGTTTTAAATACCTGGCCTGTAGGTAAGTAGTTTGAACAGCAAACTGCTGTGAATTGCTTCACTGACACACTAAAGGAAATTTTTAATGGAGGCCAGAAATGGCAGTATTTTCTGACAACGTATATGTGATCCGTTTGACGGAGAAAACACAGTTTTTAATAGCCGAATTTCTAGAGCTCTAATATGGAAAGGACCTGGCTGTATTCTGCCGTGCCAACAAGCAAAAAAAAACCCGTGTTCTCTGGATTGCTTTTTAAGCAAATAATGAGGATTAAGATCCAAAGAAAAGTATTCCTGGCCCCTGAGACCTGGGCCTTTGTATAGAAATATCTAACAGCATCAGAAGGCAGAAATGGAATGGAGACTCTTGTGCTATATGTACTGCAGTCTGCTATATACACCGTCTGCCTATACACCCTGCCTGCCTGATATCTCTGCAGATGAATTAGTCCTCAGAAGGACTGTTTGTTAAGATGGATATGTGTAATGTACGGTTTTTCTCCCTACACTACCTAATACACAATCAAATCTCTCCCTATCGTAGCAGCAGCTCTCCCTACACTGCCTGATTCCGAAGGGACTGTGACGAACATGGCGGCGCCAGGTCTGATATAGACCTGATGACACTGTGCGACCAGCCAATCACTGTAATGCCCACAACCAACATGGCTACTGCATTACAGTGCATGGCAGGCAATCCCTGCATGTTCATTGGCTCTCTAAAGAGCGCCAAACATGCAGGGAGGGGACCCGAGTTCCCCCCCGAGCAACCCGAAAATACTCGGCGAGCACTGAGCATCTCGAGCAGTGAGATGCTCGGGCGAGCACCGAGCAGTAGCGAGCATGCTCGCTCATCACTATTTACTACCTTATTTGGCCATGTGGTGTGTGACACATCATCAGACACATGCATACATTGCTGAAAAGACATGGGAACAGCATGGGGAAGACCCCTGGAAGCATCTCTGACTTCCAGGTCACTGCCTAACACTGTGGTCATCAGACTTGATCCTATATTACTGCGGTAATAATACAGACATTTTTGTCAACGTGACAAATATTAAACTCAATTTAAAATGGGCAAGATGTGTGGCAAGGGACGGGGAAGTGGATGTTATGGTGATTGTGCACGCAGAGGCCGAGGCCGTGGGCAAGATGAAACTGTGCCTGCTGAGGGAGCACAACAAACACCCTCATCATGTCGAACTACCTTCCTGTCCCAATTTCTAGGGGGCCGCGGAACACCACTATTGAAGCCAGAGCTGTGAGAAAAGGTTTTTGGTTGGATAGCAGATAATGCTTCCAGTCACTTTGCCACCACCACCCTGTCTTCCACATTTTTGGTCAAGATTATTGTAATTGTTTTTGCAATGTATACCCCTTTTTCACATCTAAAGCGCCATGGAATAAATGGCGAAAAAGTAACAATAATAATGTGGTCCAGTCTCATTAGCCGTGAGTCTGGACCACATTATTATTGTTACTTTTTCGCCATTTATTCCATGGCGCTTTAGATGTGAAAAAGGGGTATACATTGCAAAAACAATTACAATAATCTTGAACAAAAATTTGACAGTGACTGGTACAGGAGAGGAGAGGACCCTGCCAGCGAGGGCTCATAGTTTACAAGGGATGGATGAGGATACAGTAGGTGAGGACAAAGCTGATCGTGCAACGGTGTGGTGGAGCGAGGGTTCCTGCAGGTTGTACGCTTGTCGGAAGAGGTGGGTGTTCAGCTTCCTTTTAAAAGTTTCAACAGTAGGTGAGAGTCAGAAATGGTGGGGTAGAGAGTTCCAGAGTTGGGGGGATGCACGGGAGAAATCTTGTATGCTATTGTGGGAAGAGGAGATAAGAGGGTAGAGAAGGTGATCTTGTGAGGATCGGAGGTTGCGTGCAGGTAAGTACTGGGAGACTAGGTCACAGATGTATGGAGGAGACAGGTTGTGAATGGCTTTGCATGCCAAGGTTAGGGTTTTGAACTGGAGACAGTGAAGGGATTGACAGAGAGGAGAGGCCAGGGAATAGCGGGGGGATAGGTGGATTAGTCTGGCAACAGAGTTTAGGATATATTGGAGAAATGCGAGAGTGTTAGAAGGGAGGCCACAGAGCAGGAGGTTGCAGTCATCGAGACGGGAGATGATGAGGGCGTGCACTAGTGTTTTTGTAGATTCGTGGTTGAGGAATGTGCGGATCCAGGAGATTTTTTTACTTAAGTCGGCATCTTCCTCACCCTCTTTCCTCCCACCATTCCGAGTGCCCTGAGACAACTGATCCCATACTTGGACTCTCCGAAGAGCTGTTTTGTTCATATTTCCATTTATAGATTCTGGCCTCTCGCTCGGTCCGCACGGAAGTGGAAAGAGCTTGGATATGTGGTTTGAAGGAGAGATTAGAGTCCAGGGTTACCCCAAGAGCTGTTCACTTTTCCATTGATAGATTCGGGCCCCTCGGACGGCCAGTTTCAAGCAGGGCAACAGAAGATCGCATGTAGCGATTTGAGCAGCATTGGTCACCCGAAGGTGACTGTGGGAAACTGCAATTACTGTTGAAAAGATGGTTGATGATTAGTGTTGAGCATTCCGATACTGAAATATCGGGTATCGGCCGATATTCACTGTATCGGAATTCCGATACTTAATTCCGATACTTTTATAATATCGAATACCGGAATCGGAAGTTCCCATAATGCCTGCGCTCTGCAGTGTCTGTGAAGGATGACAAGCTGGATGGCAGCGCTCAGCTGCGATCCAGCTTGTCATCAGAATGCCATCCCAGCGTGGGAGAATTCTCCTGATTGTTTAAAAGCCGGCGGGCGGTAAAAAGCCGCCGGCTTTTAAACAATCACACAGCCCCATACTGCTTCCCCGCAGCCTCCCACCCCGATCCTCCGCTCCCCTCGCCACCTCCAATCCCAATCGTAAATTAGGACCGGGCGGGGAGCGCAGCACCAAGGAGCGAAGGACCCGGGCGGGGAAGCCGGCAGTGAAAAGACTTCACCGCCGGCTTTCCCGTTCTGTGCTGCGCTTTCCCGCCGGTTATTTCAAATGAACAGCTGAGGTATCAGGTGATGCCGATCAGCTGTTCATTTGAAGTAGCCGCAGTGCCCTCAGAGGGTTCATGTGAGTTCATGCTTGACTGCATGAACTCACATGAACTTTCCCACGGCCGCACAGGTCAGCCTCACCTCCCAGACCCGTCATGATTAGTGTGTGCGGGGTGTGTGTGTGCGGGGTGTGTGTGTGTGCGGGGTGTGTGTGCGGGGTGTGTGTGTGCGGGGTGTGTGTGTGTGCGGGGTGTGTGTGCGGGGTGTCTGTGCGTGCAGGCAGACATAGGCCGATGTGACACTACTACTCCCATCGGCCTATGTCTGTCCCCCGTCCACTCGTGCCAGCAGGATCAGCTCGATGGGAGCAATAGTTCCCATCAGCCTGATCCTGCTATATAAATTGCCCTACTGTGTCCCCAATAAATGTTAGATACATGTCATTGGTGGCCAGTGGTTACCTAAAAGAAATTAGTTTATACATTACCTGTCCCCGCCGATCGCCACCTAAAATAAAGTAAAAAATAAAAAACTACACCTATACTCACCTAGACACCTAATTCCCCGAAGCCATCGATCTCCTGTAATAAAATATAAAATAATAAACCACAACCTTATCCTTACCCCTCCGTAGCAGTCCACGAGTGTCCCACGAAGATCTCCAGTTCAGAGCAGCCACATAGAATGTGACCGCTCTGAACCGCTGCCGCCGCTAGAATGACGGGGCCGTAAGGGTTCACCAGAGTTAAGGCAGCGCTGCTCCGGTTAGCTGCTTTACGGCACTGCTGTATCGTGAGAAATTCCCACGGTACAGCACTGCCGTAAAGGAGGTCTCCGGAGCTGCGCTGCCTGAATGCACTCCGGTAACCTCAGTCAGTGGCTCCCGCTGCCGGGAGCGGACGTGTTCCCGGCAGCGTGAGCTTACAGCAGCCATGCACAGCTGTCACCATCTCCAGATGTGACAGCTGTGCATGGGAGATCAGCGCAGGAACGTGGACAGGTAACTATTTTTTTTTAGTAAACTAAGAATTAAATAAAATGGTGTTTTATTTCAAATAAATTATTTTTTTCTGGGTGTAGTGTGTTTTTTCTTTTTAACACTTTGTAGGTTAGTAATGGGGGTGTCTTATAGACACCCATCATTACTAACCTGGGCTTCATGGCAGCTGGCGCTGACATGAACCCCACCACTATTACCCCCTGCCACCGCACCAGGGCAGCGTGGAAGAGCGAGGCTAAGTGCCAGAATTGGCGCATCCTATGGCTGGTGTTTCTAGCCTGGGAGGGGGCCAATATTCATGGCACCCTTCCTGAGCTATTAATATCAGCCCCCAGCTGTCTGCCTAGCCTTTGCTAGCTATTAAAATAGGGGGGACCCCACGTCATTTTTTTGGGGGGGGTCCCCCATTTTAATAGCTAGTAAAGGCTAGGTATTCAGCTGGGGGCTGATATTAGTAGCCTGGGAAGCTCCGTGGGTTTTACCCCCTTCCCAGGCTTCAAACATCTGCCCCAGCCGTCTGCTTAACCTCCGCTAGAGACTAAAATTATGGGGGATCCCACGCCATTTTTTTTTAAAATAAATCCTTTATTTTAACACTAAATGACATTTGAGGACTTAATAAAGATGCAGTCCCTAAATTATTATTTATTTTTTAATAAATTTTTCCCAAAACTTTTGACGTGGGCTTCGCCATATTTTTGTATGCCAGCCAGGTACAGCATCCAGCTTCTATGAACGCGCCATTTTCCGGGGCGGCCGCGGACTGCAATTTTCAGCGGGGGGGGGGGGCAGAAAGCTTGGGCTTTCATGAAATAATTAAAAAAAAATTGATGTGGGGCTTCGCCCTATATTTGTGTCCAGTCAGGTACAGCAGGCAGGAACGGGCTGCCCCCAACCACCAGCTGCCTATTTGTACCTAGCCGGACACAACAATATAGGGAAGCCCTTTTTTTCTTAATTATTCCATGAATTTCATGAAATAATTAAAAAAAAAAATGTGTGGCGCTTCGCCCTATTTTTGTGTCCAGCCAGGTACAACTAGGCAGCTGGGGGCTGGAATCTGCAGCGCAGGGAGGCCCAAGCTTTCTGGGCCCCACCCGCTGCAAATTGCAGTCCGCAGCCGCCCCGGAAAATGGCGCGTTCATAGAAGCGCCATCTTCTGGCGCTGTACCCAACTCATCCAGGGCCCTGGTGCGGTGGCTCATTGGGTAATAAAGGGGTTAAGGCCAGCTTGGCATTATCAGCTGGCCCTAAGCCCGAAATTCATGGGGTCACGCCAATATTAGACATGACCGCCATGAATTTCTAGTAAAGTATTTTAAAAAAACACAAACACCCAGAAAAAAGTCCTTTAATTGAAATAAAGACACAATTCTTTATTGTTCTAAATTAAACCATACTTACAGTCACGCCCATTCCAGCTGAAGCCAACGATCTCCTGCAATAAAAGTAAAATAATAAAGCAACCTCATCCTTACCTTTCCATGGTTCCCAGGACAGCTTCAGCTCTGCTACATCGAGATGACAGGCTGGACCGCAGCAGAACGCTGCCATCCAGCCTGTCATCCCGCAGACACTGAGAAGCGCAGGCATGCTTGCGCTCCTCAGTGTCTCGCTGTGACGGCATTCAGATGAGCCGAGGTCATGTCCAATGAACTCAGCTCACCTCATGCACGTCACTGACAGCGTGGGAAAATTCTCCTGCACTCAGCGCTTCAGCGTGAGAATTCTCCCACGCTGTCAGTGACGTGCATGAGGTGCGCCGAGTTCATTGGACATGACCTCACCTCATGCACGTCACTGACAGCGTGGGAAAATTCTCACGCTGAAGCGCTGAGTGCAGGAGAATTCTCCCACGCTGTCAGTGACGTACATGAGGTGAGCCGAGTTCATTGTCGGCTCATCTGGATGCCGTCACAGCCAGACACTGAGGAGTGGAAGTATGCCTGCGCTTCTCAGTGTCTGCGGGATGACAGGCTGGATGGCAGCGTTCTGCTGCGGTCCAGCCAGTCATCTCGATGTAGCAGAGCTGGAGCCGTCGTGGGAGCCATGGAAAGGTAAGGATGAGGTTGCTTTATTATTTTTCTTTTATTGCAGGAGATCGTTGGCTTCAGCTGGAATGGGCGTGATGGTAAGTATGGTTTAATTTAGAACAATAAAGAATTGTGTGTTTATTTCAATTAAAGGACTTTTTTCTGGATGTTTGTGTTTTTTTTAAATACTTTACTAGAAATTCATGGCGGTCATGTCTAATATTGGCGTGACCCCATGAATTTCGGGCTTAGGGCCAGCTGATAATGCCAAGCTGGCCTTAACCCCTTTATTACCCAGTGAGCCACCGCACCAGGGCCCTGGATGAGTTGGGTACAGCGCCAGAAGATGGCGCTTCTATGAACGCGCCATTTTCCGGGGCGGCTGCGGACTGCAATTTGCAGCGGGTGGGGGGGGGGCCCAGAAAGCTTGGGCCTCCCTGCGCTGCAGATTCCAGCCCCCAGCTGCCTAGTTGTACCTGGCTGGACACAAAAATAGGGCGAAGCTCCACGTTTTTTTTTTTTTAATTCATGAAATTCATGAAATAATTAAGAAAAAAAGGGCTTCCCTATATTGTTGTGTCCAACCAGGTACAAATAGGCAGCTGGTGGTTGGGGGCAGCCCGTTCCTGCCTACTGTACCTGACTGGACACAAATATAGGGCGAAGCCCCACATCAATTTTTTTTAATTATTTCATGAATTTCCTGAAATGATTTAAAAAAAATTGACGTGGGGCTTCGCACTATATTTGTGTCCAGCCAGGTACAGCAGGCAGGAACGGGCTGCCCCCAACCACCAGCTGCCTATTTGTACCTGGTTGGACACAACAATATAGGGAAGCCCTTTTTTTCTTAATTATTTCATGAATTTCATGAAATAATTAAAAAAAAAAAATACGTGAAGCTTCTCCCTATTTTTGTGTCCAGCCAGGTACAACTAGGCAGCTGGGGGATGGAATCTGCAGCGCAGGGAGGCCCAAGCTTTCTGCCCCCCCCCCCCCCCCGCTGAAAATTGCAGTCCGCAGCCACCCCGGAAAATGGCGCGTTCATAGAAGCTGGATGCTGTACCTGGCTGGCATACAAAAATATGGCGAAGCCCACGTCAAAAGTTTTGGGAAAAATTAATTAAAAAATAAATAATAATTTAGGGACTGCATCTTTATTAACTCCTCAAATGTCATTTAGTGTTAAAATAAAGGATTTATTTTAAAAAAAATTGACGTGGGGCTTCGCCCTATATTTGTGTCCAGCCAGGTACAGCAGGCAGGAACAGGCTGCCCCCAACCACCAGCTGCCTATTTGTACCTGGACGGACACAACAATATAGGGAAGCCCTTTTTTTCTTAATTATTCCATGAATTTCATGAAATAATTAAAAAAAAACATGCTTGGGGCTTCGCCCTATTTTTGTGCCCAGCCAGATACAACTATGCAGCTGGGGGCTGGAATCCGCAGCGCAGGGAGACCCAAGCTTTCTGGGCCACCCCCGCTGCAAATTGCAGTCCGCAGCCGCCCCAGAAAATGGCGCGTTCATTGAAGCGCCATCTTCTGGCGCTGTACCCAACTCATCCAGGGCCCTGGTGCGGTGGCTCACTGGGTAATAAAGGGGTTAAGGCCAGCTTGGTATTATCAGCTGGCCCTAAGCCCAAAATTCATGGGGTCACGCCAATATTAGACATGACCACCATGAATTTCTAGTAAAGTATTTAAAAAAACACAACACCCAGAAAAAAGTCCTTTAATTGAAATAAACACACAATTCTTTATTGTTCTAAATTAAACCATACTTACCATCACGCCCATTCCAGCTGAAGCCAACGATCTCCTGCAATAAAAGTAAAATAATAAAGCAACATCATCCTTACCTTTCCATGGCTCCCACGACAGCTTCAGCTCTGCTACATCGAGATGACAGGCTGGACCGCAGCAGAACGCTGCCATCCATCCTGTCATCCCGCAGACACTGAGAAGCGCAGGCATGCTTGTGCTCCTCAATGTCTGGCTGTGACGGCATAAAGATGAGCCGAGGTCATGTCCAATGAACTCAGCTCACCTCATGTACGTCACTGACAGCGTGGGAAAATTCTCCTGCACTCAGCACTTCAGCGTGAGAATTTTCCCACACTGTCAGTGACGTGCATGAGGTGAGCTGAGTTCATTGGACATGACCTCACCTCATGTATGTCACTGACAGCGTGGGAGAATTCTCACGCTGAAGCGCTGAGTGCAGGAGAACTTTCCCACGCTGTCAGTGACGTGCATGAGGTGAGCTGAGTTCATTGGACATGAACTCGGCTCATCTGGATGACGTCACAGAGAGACACTGAGGAGCGCAAGCATGCCTGCGCTTCTCAGTGTCTGCAGAATGACAGGCTGGATGGCAGCTTTCTGCTGCGGTCCAGCCTGTCATCTCGATGTAGCAGAGCTGGAGCTGTCCTGGGAACCATCGAAAGGTAAGGATGAGGTTGCTTTATTATTTTTCTTTTATTGCAGGAGATCGTTGGCTTCAGCTGGAATGGGCGTGATGGTAAGTATGGTTTAATTTAGAACAATAAAGAATTGTGTCTTTATTTCAATTAAAGGACTTTACTCTGGGTGTTTGTGTTTTCTTTTAACTTTGACTATGGGGTTAGTAATGGGGGTGTCTTATAGACGCCTCTCCATTACTAACCTGGGCTTGATGTCAGCTGACATTATAAGCTGACATCAACCCCAACCCTATTACCCCCTGCCACCGCACCAGGGCAGCGTGGAAGAGCGAGGCTAAGTGCCAGAATTGGCGCATCCTATGGATGCGCCATTTCTGGGGCGGCTGACGGCTGGTGTTTCTAGCCTGGGAGGGGGCCAATATTCATGGCACCCTTCCTGGGCTATTAATATCAGCCCCCAGCTGTCTGCCTAGCCTGTGCTAGCTATTAAATTAGGGGGGACCCCACGTTATTTTTTTGGGGGGGTTCCCCCATTTTAATAGCTAGTAAAGGCTAGGTATTCAGCTGGGGGCTGATATTAGTAGCCTGGGAAGCTCCGTGGGTATTACCCCCTTCCCAGGCTTCAAACATTTGCCCCAGCTGTCTGCTTAACCTCCGCTAGAGCCTAAAATTAAGGGGAACCCCACGCCAATTTTTTTTTAAATAAATCCTTTATTTTAACACTAAATGACAAGTACAGTAATCAACACTGTCACTGTACTTCATATATATGTGACTGACATGTTTCTATCTATCTAATCTATGTGTGATTCTCTATTCTTTCTGTTCTAAATTGTCGGGTACAGATGCTGAATTGCCGGCCGGCTTTCTTAAAGAGACGGTGCATGAAAACACTATTATTTTTTTAAATAAATCCTTTACACTAAATGACAAGTACAGTAAGCAACACTGTCACTGTACTTCATATATATGTGACTGACATGTTTCTATCTATCTAATCTATGTGTGAAGCTCTATTCTTTCTGTTATAAATTGTCGGGTACAGATGCTGAATTGCCGGCCGGCTTTCTTAAAGAGACGGTGCATGAAAACACTATTATTTTTTTAAATAAATCCTTTACACTAAATGACAAGTACAGTAAGCAACACTGTCACTGTACTTCATATATATGTGACTGACATGTTTCTATCTATCTAATCTATGTGTGAAGCTCTATTCTTTCTGTTATAAATTGTCGGGTACCGCTGCTGAATTGCCGGCCGGCTTTTTTAAAGAGACGGTGCACGAAAACACTAATATTTTTTTTAATAAATCCTTTACACTAAATGACAAGTACAGTAAGCAACACTGTCACTGTACTTCATATATATGTGACTGACATGTTTCTATCTATCTAATCTATGTGTGATTCTCTATTCTGTCTGTTATAAATTGTCGGGTACCGCTGCTGAATTGCCGGCCGGCTTTTTTAAAGAGACGGTGCACGAAAACACTAATATTTTTTTTAATAAATCCTTTACACTAAATGACAAGTACAGTAAGCAACACTGTCACTGTACTTCATATATATGTGACTGACATGTTTCTATCTATCTAATCTATGTGTGATGCTCTATTCTTTCTGTTGTAAATTGTCGGGTACCGGTGTATGCCGCTGATGAATTGCCGGCTTTTCATGTCATTCTACATTATTCTTAGTTGTTTTACTTCATGTAGAATTAACCTACAAGGAAAGAAAGGGTTTATTTTCATTCCGATATTTGTGTCCCATTGACTTGCATTGGTTTCCGGTATCGGAATCGGCGATATCCGATACTTTTTGGGTATCGGCCCGATCCAATCCGATACGATATTTCCTGATATCGGAAGGTATCGCTCAACACTATTGATGATAAGACACAATGGACAGAAAGTCAGGAGGAGGACCAGGGTGCGGAAGTGGAAGACGAAGCGGTGGACAATGAAGTCACTGATCCGACCTGGCAAGGGGACATGCAGAGCGAGGACAGCAGCATACAGGGGGAGGGAGGCGTAGCACCACAATAGGCAGGAACAAGCAGTGTGGTGGCCACAGACACAAGGCGGGCAACTGCTCCGCGGAACACCAACATGACGGAAGTTGCCAGTTCAACTGTTAGGTCTTTCCAAGTCTGGTTCTTTTTTAAAGACTGTTTAGATAACCCCAAAAAGGCCATTTGCAACATCTGCCAGGCCACCATCAGCAAGAGCACCAAAACTACCAGCCTGACCACCACCAGCATGCTCAGGCGCATGACAGCAAAGAACCTGACTAGCTGGGCCGAATGCCAAGGTCCAGAAACAGTGTCTGTGGGTGACACCACTGCCTCTTCCGCTGTTGTGCGTGCACTCCAATCCTTTTCCATGGTGCATGTGAAGATGCCTCCCACCCTGTACCTGTCATTGCAGACTTGCAACCATCACCGTCCACGTCTTGTCCCTTTGCAGCGTTCAGTTGTCCCTACCCCAGTCCCTGGAATGCAAGCGCAAGTATATAGCCAGTCGCTCACCCACCCACCCACAGGCTGCAATACTATACTGCCAAATTTTTGACAGCTGCTTGTGACTCGCCCCCTGAGCCGTGGGGCACTCGGATCTGGGCAATTAGGGAAACGGTGGGAGTAGTAGTGGCAACCCGGTTCCGTGGCTCAGGGTGGTCAGGCCAGTGGTAGTCCGTTATGTGCTGATGTTTATGTCCGACTACGCCACCCGTGGATTGCGGTTATTAGGAACCGCCGCTGCATGCAGACCGCTGGGGCTGATGAGGTGTGCAGCTAGGGTAGTGTGACTCCCCACGGGAAGAGTGCGGCCCCAGGGCAGTATAGTGGATGGTGGGAGTGATGGTAGTGAGAGTCCCAGTGCTGATAGTGCTGGAGGAGCAAGGAGCACACAGACAACAGGTTGCAGTCCAGGGTCTTTACTAAAACAGGTAAACTGACCCACAAACAGTCCCAGCTAGGAGGGGACCTGGATGTCTGAGAGCAACGGGGAAATTGGCCCTGGTCAGGGTGAGGGTGTAGGCCTACCGTGCTTTCTGCGCTCCTTCTGGCTATCTCCTCGTTATAGAGTAACTGCCCACGTTTCCGAGCTTTCGGTGTATTCTCGCCTGTATGGCCTGCGACGTGGGTTCCTTTCTGCTCCCAGCCTTGTACGGCTTTACTGGTCCCTTCGGTTGTGGCAGGGCCTCCAGGCTTCTTAGGCCAAGGAATATACAGTCCCCTGCGGACTGGTTATCTGCTGGAGGATGTAGAATCCTCCCAGCCTCAGACACCAAAGTCTGGTAAATTAAGTCCTTTATCTGCCAAGACAGGCTCTCTTCGCCTCTTGTCTCTGGCTTGTGGCTCTCGTCCTGCCACACTTCCTCTTAGGTGCAATACAACTGTCTGTCCCTGCTCTGCTCTGGGACACGTCTCATTGCTGAGACAGGCCATCAAGTTCTCCCTAACCCTGCCCCCAGCACCAGCTTTTCTGGGGCAGCCTGCTCCCCCTACTGGCCTGAGACAGGAGGCATTGCATGCTAATGTTCCCCTGACTAGAGAACCTCCCCCTTGCTCTCAGACACAGCTTTATTTACACTTGTGGCATCCAGGCCAGGGTGACACATTCCCCCCTAGTGAAATTTAGTACTCCGGGACTAAACAATAAACAAAGACAATATTCATAACAATAAAACATTAATAGACAGACGACGCACAAATTGAGTTCTTAAGGTCACAGTGTGGTCTGTGACCGGGTGTCCATATCACCAGCACAACGGGGAGCCTTAACCAGGTGGGAGTCTGTCCTACCCCAAGTCCTTCACAGTCTTAGTTCATTCCTGGGTTAGGCTCCAAACGCAGTCCATACAAGGTCCCGGTTATAAAAAGTCCATAACCTTTGAGTCCTTACGGTAGCTGCAAGAAACTGAAACACAGAATTACCAAACAAGCATGTAACTTGGCAAACAATTCAACATTTGGCAACAGGGTCATTTACAATTTTAGCGCGCTCTATATTCTCCAGCGAGCGGGTATCTGCCCCTTTGTGCTCCTGGTTGACCTACGTAGCCCACTGTCTGGTGGTGGACCAACCTGGCTTTCCCCACTAGCGTTAGGGGTACAGCTACCAGCTGGGTGTACAGGTAGGGCAGGCAGCTATCTGCGAGTCCTTTGGCTTACCGCAGGCATGGCAGGCTCACTGTCAGCAGAGGGTTGACTCTCCTGGGCTGCTGGTACAGGCTCTTCTGCCCTGGAACTGCTTGCTCCTCTTCACCTTCCGGCTCTGGTGTTGGTTGTTGCTGTGCCGGTTGCAGGAAATGCAGGACGGGTACCACTATGGCATCATTTATGCGAGTCCAGGACTGAGGGAACTCTCCGAGAACGGTGCTGATCATTTCTTCCTTGTCCTCTGCGGGTTCAAGGTCACTCTGATCCTCTTCTGCACTACGGAGTTGCTCGGGGCACCTTTTGAGGTGGTCTCTGGAGACGACACTAGTGGTTTCTCCTCCGTCCTTGGTGATTACGCACACCTTTGGGTTGCCGTGGTCAGACTTCAGTACGGTGTAGGGTTCCCTTTCCCACTGGTCGTCCAACTTATGTAGCCTTCTTTTTCGCTTTAGGACTTGCTCACCAGGTTCTAGGGGACCAGCAGGGGCGTGTTGATTGAAGAGTTTTTCTTGCCTCTCTCTCACCTGGGCCAGGCTCTTCTCCACACTCTCCTGTACCTTCTTGTACTGCAGTTGCCTTTCCGTATCCCAGTCCGCATCCGGGGAGGTGTCCTCAGGTATTAGGACTCCCATCTCCAGGTCTACGGGCAGCTTACCTGGTCTAGCTCGCATCAGGTAAGCCGGGGTGCAGTTTGTAGCATTCACCGGGATATTGTTGTATAGGTCTATTAGGTCCAGCAGTTTTTCTGGCCACAGGCTGCGTTCCTCCAGGGGCAACGTCTTTAGGAGATCAATGACCATATTGTTCATCTTCTCACACATCCCGTTGGTTTGTGGATGGTAAGGCGTTGTCCGAATCTTCTTACAGCCATAGAGGTTGCAGAACTCCTGGAAGATTTCAGCCTCGAACGCTGGACCCTGGTCTGTCAGGACCTGTTCCGGATACCCGTGTGGACGGCAGAAATATTGCTGGAAGGCTCTGGCCGCTGTTTGGGCTGTCAAGTCTTTTACCGGGACCACCACTAGAAAACGGGAATAGTGGTCCACGATTGTCAGGGCATAGATGTATCCAGACCGGCTTGGAGCCAATTTGACGTGGTCCAGAGCTACCAGCTCAAGAGGCTGCGTGGTGACGATGGGCCTCAAGGGTGTCTTCTGGCTGGTGCGGTCCTTCCTCCTCAGGTGACAAGGGCCACAATCTCTGCACCACTTTTCTACAGCTCCTCTCATGCCGACCCAAAAGAACCTTCCTCTTAGCAGGAACTCCAATTTCTTCCATCCGAAGTGTCCCGCTCTGTCATGGTAAGCCCCCAGGACCATGGCTGCATCCCGTCTTGGGACCACGACTTGCCAGGTCAGCTCGTGCGTCCGGTGGTTAACAATCCTTCTGCACA
This sequence comes from Phyllobates terribilis, assembly GCF_046119375.1. Lineage (NCBI taxonomy): Eukaryota > Metazoa > Chordata > Amphibia > Anura > Dendrobatidae > Phyllobates > Phyllobates terribilis. The sequence continues at coordinate 2,752,221 of NW_027362952.1, read as the reverse complement.
ACTTGCCTTCGTAGAGGAACAGCTTGCTCTTCTCCTTCCATAGCTGCTTGGCTTCCTCTGGGGCATCTGGATCTAAGCGGGCGTCTTCCCGGGTCAGCAGATCTTTCACCAGGCGGACTGCAGGGTCACTATCTTGGGTCTCGGCCCAGCTGTGGTGAGGTAGGGGATTGATTATCACAGTGGTTAGATCCTCCTCCTTCACGCGGTGAGAGTATTGAGCGGCTCCATACCGGTGAAACGCGGGGAGTTCTACCTCCTCCAGCTCTTCTGGGTCTTCGTCACCTTCAGGTAAGTGAGGCATCCTTGATAGGGCGTCCGCGTTGGCATTGGTTTTGCCTGCCCGGTACTTGATCACGAAGTCATAGTTTGAGAGACGGGCCATCCACCGCTGTTCTAGGGCACCCAGTCTTGCATTGTCCAGGTGTGTCAACGGGTTGTTGTCCGTGTACACGGTGAACTTCGCGGAGGCCAGGTAATGCTTGAAGCGTTCCGTCACGGCCCATACCACCGCCAAGAATTCTAGCTTGAAGGAGCTGTAATTCTCCGGGTTCCTCTCGGTGGGCCTCAGCTTCCGGCTGGCGTACGCGATCACCCTTTCTCTGCCCTGTTGGTTTTGGGACAGTACAGCTCCCAGTCCCACATTACTGGCATCTGTGTGGAGAATGAAAGGCTGGCCATAATCAGGGTAGGCCAAGATCTCGTCCCCTGTGAGGGCCATCTTTAGCTGGCGGAAGGACTCCTCTTCCGGTTTATCCCACTTGAAGGGCGGCTTTTGGCTCCTGGACTTAGACTGTCCGATCAGGAGGTCCTGCATAGGAGCTGCCATCTTGGTGAACCCGGGGATGAACCTTCGGTAGTAGCCTACCAACCCGAGAAACTGTCTCACCTCTTTGATGTTCGAGGGTCTTGGCCAGCTCTTGATTGCCGTGACCTTGTCAGGGTCGGGGGCCACTCCTTCCGCGCTTACCACATGCCCTAGGTACTGGACCTTTGGTTTCAACAGGTGACACTTCAATGGTTTCACCTTCAGGCCGTAGCCTGCCAGGGCTTCGAACACCTCGGCCAGGTGCTTTAGGTGGTCCTCGTAGGTCTTCGAATAGACGATCACGTCGTCCAGGTAAAGGAGAACCGTCTCGAAGTTTCGGTGCCCTAGACAGCATTCCATCAACCGCTGGAAGGTCCCTGCTGCGTTGCAGAGCCCGAAAGGCATACAGTTGAACTCACTCAGTCCCATCGGGGTGGTGAAGGCGGTCTTCTCCTTGTCAGCCTCTGCCACAGGAACCTGCCAGTACCCGCTAGTAAGGTCCAAAGTAGAAAAGAAGTTAGCTGATTTTAGTGCGGCTAAAGACTCCTCTATTCTAGGCAACGGGTATGCGTCTTTGTGGGTGATACGGTTGATTTGTCTATAGTCTACACACATTCTCATGGTGCCGTCTTTCTTTTTGACCAGAACCAAGGGGGCTGCCCAGGGGCTACAGCTGTCTCTAATGACCCCAGCTTCTTTCATCTCTCTTAGCATGCCCTTTGCGTTCTGATAATGTGCAGGGGGTACAGGTCTGTGCCTCTCTTTTATTGGTGGGTGGCTCCCTGTGGGGATGTGGTGTTCTATCCCTTTTACTCTGCCGAAGTCTAGCGGGTGCTTACTAAAGACTCTCTCGTGCTCCTGTACCACCCGGTAGACTCCTTGTTTTTGGTGCAGGGGAGTGGAGTCAGCACCCACATTGAGTTTCTGGCACCAGTCCTCCTTTTGTTTCTGGGAGCCATTACCCTCCGCCTGAGGAGATGGAGGCAAGGGTTCCACGGCCCTGATAGCTTTGTGTTCGACAACAAACAGTTTGGCGAGTGTAGCGTACCTGGGTAAGTGTACCTCCCTCTCCCCAATGTTGAGGATGCGGACGGGCACCCTCCCATGACGGACATCAACCACCCCCCGGGCTGTCAAAATGGTGGGCCTGCTGTCTGAGTACACGGGTTCTACCATGGCTTGGTAGTCTCTACCTCTCAACCCGATTGCAGTCCGACACCAGATCATCATTTCACTTTTGGGAGGCATGGAAATGGGGAATGGGTCACTCAGTCTTACGCTACCGATCTCACCACCAGACAGTTCTACCTGCTGCCGTCTCATCAGGGCTTTTATCTCCTTGTTGAGGACTCTCTGTTGGCTGGAACTAGCATTCACCGCCACCTGTTGTAAGATTACAATTACCTCTGAAAGACAATTTTCAATTACGTTAGTACCCACAGTTATTTTAGGGTGACTTTCACGACGGTCAATGTCCACAATAATTACTCCCTGTGCCGGCAGTTCAACTTTACCAATTTTAATGGTCATCTCCTTGAACCCCATCTGCGGCACGGGTAAGCCATTACTAGCGATGATGCTCAAGTTACTGTCTGGATACCGTGTGATATCAGCATCAGTCCAATACTGCTTAAAAAGTACATAAGGGATAGTGGTTACTTGCGACCCAGTATCCAGCAAGGCGCTCATGGGGATACCGTCCAGCACCACGGGTAAAACCGGGCGCCCCCCAACGTACTTATCACGCCAATTATAAGGGCCTGGTGATCTTATGCCTGGGGGTTGGCCCTCTGCCCCAGGTTGGACCCGTTTAAATTACAGTACCTGGAAATGTGTCCGGGCTGGTTGCATCGACGGCAAATGGGCTGTCCATCCTCTGCGTAGCGGTCTGTGGGCCTCCCTCGGAACGACGGGATCCTCCTCTGTCGACGCCACGGGACATCCTCCGGACTTGAAGCCAGCTCGATGGGTCTTGACGGGTCCACTTGCAACGCCTGGACGGTCCTGGTCAACGCCGCGACACTCCTGGTCAGCTCCTGGACTTGGTGGTGCAGGTCTTTCGACGGGGCTTGGTTCAGGGCCTGTGCATCAGCCTCCACGGAGTCCATAGAGGAGGGCGCCGCCTCCTGGTGGTAGGTGAGAGCAGGGCACCGGGGGTTTATAGCGCCACTAGTTGCAGATTCACGGAGCACCCTTATGGCCCTGTCCTTAAATTGGGCAAAGGTCAGGTCGGGGTTCTGAAAGAACATGAGGCGCAGTTGGGCCCTGTGGGCGCTAGACAGCAGACCTTCTATGAATTGTTCTGTTAGCAGCTTATCCATTTCCTGCACACTGCCAGGGTCAGTTTGTTGAATAGCCCTCAAGGCTTCCTGCAGATTTAGGGCATAGTCTCTGATGCTGTCCTGTGCCCGCTGCTTACATCCATAGAACCTCATTTTAATCTCAGCGGAGGTACGTGTGTCAAAGGTACCCCGCAGCCGGGCCAGAATACCCTTCACAGTCCTTTTCTCCTCAGTGGGCCATGATTTTACCTCCCTTTGGGCTGCGCCAGTTAACTGCCCTGTCAATATGCTGACCTTCTGTTCCTCTGTCAGGGGGTAAACGTGGAACAAACTGTATAGCCTTTCCTTGAAGTCAGTTAGGGCATGGGGCTCCCCTGAGTATTTGGGCAGCCAGGCCGCTCCAGGGATGTAGGGCAGGGAAAAGGGCATCAGCGCTGCTGCAGCTGCTTTGGTGGTAGTGGGGGCCTCTGTGTCCGACATCTTCCTCCCCCCTAGTCAAGCGTGGCCTACCTTCCGACGATCCTCTTCTGTAGGCCGCGGCTCCGCTGCTGCTGCTATGGACGAGGACCTGGCGTCGCGTCCTGATGACGTCAGCGTCGCTCTCTCTCCCTTCCAGGACCTTGCGCAGCGTCGGTGCATGGGGCGGAGCTTCGGATCTCGCGCGGTTTTGACGTCCACGCCCCTCTTCTTCCCGCGCGGCGTCCTGGAGATGGCGTCCGATGGCGGGAAACAGCTGCAGATGGCGGGAAGACAGCAGAAGACGGCGGGAAAAGGTCCAAGATGGCGTCTGATGGCGGGAATCGGCTCCGGATGGCGGGAAACGACTCCGGACGGTGGGAAACTTTGCCACAGGTAAATTACAAAAGTCTTTTTCAGGCACGCAGTACCCGGTGGTTGCGGGCACGAAATCCTGCCGACTACGCCAAAGCTGACTCGCCCCCTGAGCCGTGGGGCACTCGGATCCGGGCAATTAGGGAAACGGTGGGAGTAGTAGTGGCAACCCGGTTCCGTGGCTCAGGGTGGTCAGGCCAGTGGTAGTCCGTTATGTGCTGATGTTTATGTCCGACTACGCCACCCGTGGATTGCGGTTATTAGGAACCGCCGCTGCATGCAGACCGCTGGGGCTGATGAGGTGTGCAGCTAGGGTAGTGTGACTCCCCACGGGAAGAGTGCGGCCCCAGGGCAGTATAGTGGATGGTGGGAGTGATGGTAGTGAGAGTCCCAGTGCTGATAGTGCTGGAGGAGCAAGGAGCACACAGACAACAGGTTGCAGTCCAGGGTCTTTACTAAAACAGGTAAACTGACCCACAAACAGTCCCAGCTAGGAGGGGACCTGGATGTCTGAGAGCAACGGGGAAATTGGCCCTGGTCAGGGTGAGGGTGTAGGCCTACCGTGCTTTCTGCGCTCCTTCTGGCTATCTCCTCGTTATAGGGTAACTGCCCACGTTTCCGAGCTTTCGGTGTATTCTCGCCTGTATGGCCTGCGACGTGGGTTCCTTTCTGCTCCCAGCCTTGTACGGCTTTACTGGTCCCTTCGGTTGTGGCAGGGCCTCCAGGCTTCTTAGGCCAAGGAATATACAGTCCCCTGCGGACTGGTTATCTGCTGGAGGATGTAGAATCCTCCCAGCCTCAGACACCAAAGTTTGGTAAATTAAGTCCTTTATCTGCCAGGACAGGCTCTCTTCGCCTCTTGTCTCTGGCTTGTGGCTCTCGTCCTGCCACACTTCCTCTTAGGTGCAATACAACTGTCTGTCCCTGCTCTGCTCTGGGACACGTCTCATTGCTGAGACAGGCCATCAAGTTCTCCCTAACCCTGCCCCCAGCACCAGCTTTTATAGGGGCAGCCTGCTCCCCCTACTGGCCTGAGACAGGAGGCATTGCATGCTAATGTTCCCCTGACTAGAGAACCTCCCCCTTGCTCTCAGACACAGCTTTATTTACACTTGTGGCATCCAGGCCAGGGTGACACACTTGCACTTGAAATATGGCCTTTTAGGCTCGTGGAGGTGGAAGCTTTCCAGCCGGGTATCCATACACGTCCCCAGCCACCATTATTTCTCCTGGTGTTGTCCCCGCCTTCCACCAGCACGGGTCCCAGAACTTTACCCGTGCCCTCCTCAGCGCACTTAGTGTGAAGGACCGCCTAACCACAAACACATGGACAAGTGAATGTGGCCAGGGATGGTACATCTCACTGACACATTTCACTGGGTTAATATTCTGGAAGCCGGGACCCAGTGGGACCTTGGGACGGAATGCGTACTCCCGACGCAGAGGATTGCAAGCCCTGGGTCAACCAGGGTTGCCCCCACATTCTACAGCTCCTGCACCACCTCCTCCTCTTCAGCCTCCATCTCCATCACTTGATTCATTTTTTTCAGGAGATATTCCAGATTATGTACTAAAACTTTGTGGGTGCCAATAACAATAAGCAGGACTGTATGCTTAGTTGACAAACCACACACCATTGCAGAGTTGTTGAAAGCTGTGTCAGAGAACCTGGTGGCGGCTCTGAAGCTAGGCAAGCTCACACGCGAGCCATTCCTGGCCCATGTGCTCAACTTAGTGGTTCAGCTGTTTCTCAAAACCTACCCAGGTCTGCCACAGCGACTTGTGAAAGTACGCTGCATGTGTGCCCATTTCAGAAAGTCAGCTACAGCTTTCACCGCTCTGGCAGGGCTTCAGCAGCTTTCAGATCACCGACTAGTGTGCGATGTGACCACGGATTGGAAATCAAAGTTGCAGATGTTTGGAATGATTTTGAGCAGCAGAGAGCAGTTGAGTACCAGCTTCAATACGCCCGTCGGCATTCAGGTCAGCCTCCGCACATAAGAGCTGATGAGTGGGCATGAATGTCTGACATCTGTGCCGTCCTCCAAAACTTTGAGGACTCCACCAAGATGGTGAGCGGCGATGACGCCATAATTAGCATCATCATCCCGCTTCTCTGTGTACTGGAACAATCGCTGCTCACAATTAAAGAGGAGGCATTGCAGGTGGAGCAAGGAGCTATACAGGGTTATGCTACTCAGCCCAGCCTCATCTCATCCCGACGCGGATTGGGTGATAATGAGGAGGAGGAAGAGAACATGGACAAAAGTCCTCTTGATGAGAACAGGGAAGTCTTGGCTGTTGGCAGTCTGGCACACAAGCCGACTTGGGCATTACAGAAAACTGGCACGGCACGAGAGAAGTCTTGTAGACAGAGGTGTGAGGTTCTGATTAAGGAGAATGTCAGTCTTAGATCAGTTGCAGAACGGAGGGCATGGGAGGGGTGATACACAGAAATGAGGGAAGAGATATAGGCCGGTGCAGAACTGTGGAGAGCTTGGTGGGTGAAAGAGATGAGTTTGTATTGTATTCTGTAGTGATTGTTTAACCTAACCAGTGCAATGACTCGCAAAGGGTAGAGGCTTCGGTGAAGCGGCTTAATAATAATAATTAGGGTTGAGCGAGTATGTTCTGTCCGAGTATGCTCGGGCCGAGCTCCAAGTATTTACAGCTGCTCAGTGATATGGTTGAATCGCTCCCGGGTGCATGATTTGCAACTGTTTGACAGCTTTATTACTTGTGAGGAATGTGTAAGAAATAGACATTACTTCCATGTAATAAAACTGTCAAAACAGTCGCAAATCATGCACACGGGAGCGATTCAACCATATCACCGAGCAGCTATAAATACACGGAGCTCGGCCCGAGCATACTCGCCGAAAGGGTTAATAGAACATACTCGCTCAACACTAATAATAATCTTTTTATTTATATAGCGCCAACATATTCCACAGCGCTTTACAATTCAGACAATTTATAGACATTATGGGCACTGTCCCCATTGGGGCTCACAATCTACATACCCTATCAGTATGTCTTTGGAGTGTGGGAGAAAACCAGAGAACCCAGAGGAAACCCATGCAAACACAGGGAGAACATACAAACTACTTGCAGATGTTGTCCTTGGTGGGATTTGAACCCAGAACCCCAGCGCTGCAAGGCTGCAGTGCTAACCACTGAGCCACCGTGCTGCCCTTTATAGAAATACGACTCTGGCTGCTACATTCAGAAAGGATTGGAGAAGAGAGTTTGTTTAGAGGGAAATTGATTAGAAGATAGCTGCAGTAATTAATCAGAGACACAGTAAGAGTTTTTACAGTATCAAAGGTGCGAAAAGGTTGAATTCTGGATATGTTTTTAAGGTGCAGGTGACATGTGTGGGAGTTATGGTGGCACCACCTAAAAGAAATTGCAAAGTCAGGTATAGGTAGGATAGTAAAAGTCAGATATAGGTAGGTTAGTAAAAGTCAGGTAAAGGAAAGGTAGGTTAGATGGCTACGTGCGGCCTCCTGCTGTGTATAGATGGCTACGTGCGGCCTCCTGCTGTGTATAGATGGCTACGTGCAGCCTCCTGCTGTGTATAGATGGCGCCGTGCGGCCTCCTGGTGTGTATAGATGGCGCCGTGTGGCCTCATGCTGTGTATAGATGGCGCCGTGAGGCCTCCTGCTGTGTATAGATGGCTATGTGTGGCCCCCTGCTGTGTATAGATGGCTATGTGCGGCCTCCTGCTGTGTATAGATGGCATCGTGCGGCCTCCTGCTGTGTATAGATGGCGCCATGCAGCCTCCTGCTGTGTATATGGCTACGTCCGGCCTCCTGCTGTGTATAGATGGCTACGTGCGGCCTCCTGCTGTATATAGATGGCTACGTGCGGCCTCCTGCAGTGTATAGATGGCTACGTGCAGCCTCCTGCTGTGTATAGATGGCTACGTGCGGCCTCCTGCTGTGTATAGATGGCTACGTGCAGCCTCCTGCTGTGTATAGATGGCGCCGTGCAGCCCCCTGCTGTGTATAGATGGCTACGTGCGGCCTCCTGCTGTGTATAGATGGCTACGTGCAGCCTCCTGCTGTGTATAGATGGCGCCGTGCAGCCCCTGCTGTGTATAGATGGCTACGTGCGGCCTCCTGCTGTGTATTGATGGCTACGTGCAGCCTCCTGTTGTGTATAGATGGCGCCGGGCAGCCCCCTGCTGTGTATAGATGGCTACGTGCGGCCTCCCGCTGTGTATAGATGGCTACGTGCTTCCTCCCGCTGTGTATAGATGGCTACGTGCTTCCTCCCGCTGTGTATAGATGGCTATGTGCGGCGCCCTGCTGTGTATAGAAGGCTACATGCGGCCTCCTGCTGTGTATAGATGACTACGTGCTGCCTCCTGCTGTGTATAGATGGCTACGTCCGGCCTCCTGCTGTGTATAGATGGCTACGTGCGGCCTCCTGCTGTATATAGATGGCTACGTGCGGCCTCCTGCTGTGTATAGATGGCTACGTGCAGCCTCCTGCTGTGTATAGATGGCTACGTGCGGCCTCCTGCTGTGTATAGATGGCTACGTGCAGCCTCCTGCTGTGTATAGATGGCTACGTGCGGCCTCCTGCTGTGTATAGATGGCTACGTGCAGCCTCCTGCTGTGTATAGATGGCGCCGTGCAGCCCCCTGCTGTGTATAGATGGCTACGTGCGGCCTCCTGCTGTGTATAGATGACTACGTGCAGCCTCCTGTTGTGTATAGATGGCTCCGTGCAGCCCCCTGCTGTGTATAGATGGCTACGTGCGGCCTCCTGCTGAGTATAGATGGCTACGTGCGGCCTCCTGCTGAGTATAGATGGCTACGTGTGCTCAATATTAAGTCATCCAATGTTAGGCTGTGTGCCCACGATGCAGAAATGCTCCAGATTTTTTTTGAGCGTTTCTGCATCTCCCTGGCAGAAAAAACGCATGCGGATTGTACATGCGGATTGTACATGCGGATTGTACGTGCGTTTTTCCTGCCAGGGACAAGCGGATGTGATGCGTTCTTCACATGCATTTTCGCATGCGGGTTGTCAAGCGTTTTCCAAGCGATTTTAGCATCACTTGGAAAAGTACTTGACAACTTGGTCACACTATATAAATACATGCAACCGGCAAGGATTTATATAGTGTGACCGAAAGAATGGTAAAAAATAAATATACTTACCTTCTGATGGCCTGCCGACGTCAGCGGTCGCGTGACCCGTCACATGACTAAATGACGTCACCACAGGTCCTTTAGTCTACCGCGAGCTGCCGGCGAGGCAGGACGCATCGGATAAAGACACCGGGGGCCATCAGAAGGTAAGTATAATATTTATTTTTTATTTTATTCTTTTTTTTACAGGTTCCATGGTACTCGGGTCCGGAGGAGAGTCTTCTGTTCTCCAAACCCGGGTACCATCCGCACATTGAAACGCATGGAATCCGCATGTACAGATGCAGTGATGCGGATACCATGCGTTCCAATGCAAGTCAATGGCGGCGAAAACGCAGCTCTTCCGCAAAATAATTGGTAGTGCTGCGGATTTTTCCACAATGATACCAAGCGGAAACGCTTAAAAAACCCATAGTGGGCACACAGCCTAAAAAAAAATATTATAAATTATTATTATAATTAATATATTAATATTGTGCCAAATTAATTTCACGTGAACTATCACATGATCTATCACAGGTGATCATGTGACATGTGATACATCAGGTGTGCGTGTGTGTGTGTGTGTGTGTGTGTGGGGGGGGGCGCGCCTTCTAAACTGCCCGGGGCCCTTGCTACTCTTAATCCACCCCTGCACCCTCCACACTACTTATATGCACATGTAGCTCTTTCACGGACTGTTCCTCCATTACTGAGAAATCAGCTTTTAAATTGGTATGCAAATGAGGCTGAAGAGCTATGGTAGATCTGAAGCCTCTGAATGGTATAAGTATATACAGTACAGATAAATCCAGAGTCTTATCGGTGACATGTTCTTGCTGATCATAGTCATTCACTTTCCCTTCTCTCCTCTATTTAGCCCAGATCACCGTGATAACTTCTTCCATCCACGATGTGTCTCTGCAGAACTTAATGCACAGACGTCTTTGGATTATTATTTAACCGGCACTTTTCCCACTTTTTCCCACCTCTACACAAACTGCATAATGCTATAACCATCTCTAGTGCCCTGGAGAGTAATAATGCCCTCTCTGTTGCCCCACACAGTAATAGTACACCCCTCTTTGCCTTTATACAGTAATTGTGTCCAGCTCTCTGCCTCCATATACTAAAAGTCTCACGTCTGAGCTTCCACATGGTAAAAATGCCCCCATTGTGCTACTATATAGAAATATTAATCTTTCTAGGCACATTAAGGAATAGTTCCCACTCTGTGCCTCTATATAGTAATAATGCACCCCTCTGTGCCTCCATATAGTAATAATGCCCCCTCTCCCCTCTGTGCCTCCATGTAGTAATAGTGCCTCCTCTGTGTCTCCATATGGTAATAATGCCCCCCTATGTGTCCCCATATAGTAATAGTGCCTCCTCTGTGTCTCCATATAGTAATAGTGCCTCCTCTGTGTCTCCATATAGTAATAGTGCCTCCTCTGTGTTTCCATATAGTAATAGTGCCCCCTCCGTGTCTCCATATAGAAATAATGCCCCCTCTGTGCCTCCATATAGTAATAGTGCCCCCTCTGTGTCTCCATATAGTAATAGTGCCCCCTCCGTGTCTCCATATACAAATAATGCCCCCTCTGTGCCTCCATATTGTAATAATGCCCCCTCCGTGCCTCCATATAGTAATAGTGCCTCCTCTGTGTCTCCATATAGTAATGATACCCCCTCTGTGTCCCCATATAGTAATAGTGCCCCCTCCATGCTTCCATATAGAAATAGTGCCTCCTCTGTGTCTCCATATAGTAATAGTGCCTCCTCTGTGTTTCCATATAGTAATAGTGCCTCCTCTGTGTCTCCATATAGTAATAGTGCCCCCTCCGTGTCTCCATATAGAAATAATGCCCCCTCTGTGCCTCCATATAGTAATAGTGCCCAATCTGTGTCTCCATATAGTAACAGTGCCCCCTCCGTGTCTCCATATAGAAATAATGCCCCCTCTGTGCTTCCATATAGTAATAATGCCCCCTCCGTGCCTCCATATAGTAAGAGGGACCATCCAGCTTTTTATCAAGGGGAGGGACCTTTATCAAGGAGAGGGACCATCCAGCTTGTTACGGAGGAGAGTAAACATCCAGCTTGTTATGGAGTTAAAGGATCATCCAGCTTGTTATGGAGAAGAGGGACCAGCCAGCTTGTTATCATGGAGAGGGACTATCCAGCTTGTTATGGAGGAGAGGGACCATCTAGCTTGTTATGGAGGAGAGGGCATTTGCAGCTTGCTATGGAGGAGAGGGACCATCCAGCTTTTTATCAACGGGAGGGACCTTTATCAAGGAGAGGGACCATCCAGCTTGTTATCGAGGAGAAAAAACATCCATCTTGTTATTGAAGAGAGGAACCATCCAGCTTGTTATGGAGGACATGAACCATCCAGCTTGCTGTGGACGAGAGAGACCATAAAGCTTGTTATGGAGGAGAGAGACCATAAAGATTGTTATGGAGTAGAGGAACCATCGAGCTTGATATGGAGGAGAGGAAACATCCAGCTTGATATGGAGGAGAGGAACCATCCAGCTTGATATGGAGGAGAGGAACCATACACCTTATCATGTAGGAGAGGGTCAATCCACCTTGTTATGGAGGAGAGGGACCATCCAGCTTGTTATTGGCACACAGTTCTTTATCTCTGATAGTATCTGGCTGCATTAATGCCTATTATAGGGACAGCACTCACATGAAATGCACCATCAATGCTGAGCCTTACGTGTAGAGATGTTATAACAACATCTGCTCCATCCAGACAACGTCTATTTCAGGGAAGACCTTGTATATGTTGACAGGACAATGGTAAACCACATCCTGCATACATCACACACCACGGCTCTGCAGAAAAAGAGTCCTGGTGATGAACCGGCCACCTGCAGTCCAGACCTTTCACCAATAGAAAATATTGTGAGCATCATGAAACAAAAAATCCGACAAAGGAGGAGCAGTGAGAATCCGACATCAGACAAGAATGGGTCAACGTTCTTCCCTCAGAACTCCAGCGATTATGTCCTCCCTTCCCCCAATGGGGGAAATCCCAAAGCAATTAGGACAACAGTAGAGAAAAACAGGAGCTAAATACCCCATAAGTAATAGCAACAACAAATATAATGCGCATAAAATATGTATTAACTTTATTAAACACTTAAAAAAAATAATAGAGTATCATGAAAAGTATACATGGTTGCTGGTGAAAAACACAAAAAAGTGTAACCACACTGGCAAAGTTCAGATGTCAATACAACAGAAGCAATTGAATAAATATATAACACATGAAACCACATGAGTGTATCAGTCATGTATGGTGACAATCACTGATACAAAAAAAATCCCATCTCAAATGAGTGGTAATAAGATGTTAGGCATAATAGATCCCAGGTGGGAAAAAGGCTCTGTCACAAGGCAAATGCCAGACAGTCCTCATGCTATGATAGCAGTAGTGTGTATAATGCCATACGAATAGCGTCACATGTAGGAGTATGTGCTGTCATGTGTCAAAAGGACACACATTCAGCTGAAATGTATTGCAGCGCACAGACCCTTCGGGTCCATGCACGGCGATACATGCTGCCAGCCAATCAGAGGCCAGACGCTGACGTCATGCGCTCCCGTCACTTGTACTCTGAAGTCAGCTGCCGGCTTCAGAAGAGGATGCCGCTCGGAGGGGGAGCGCAGGGCAGGGGAGTATTTATTTTTTTCTTTCTAAACCAGTGAGTACATGGTGACCATACTTCTACACAGGTGACTATGGGGAGTGCATTATACTATATGGAGGATATGGGCTTTGTATTATACTAAGATGGAGGACTATGGGCTGTGCATTATATTATATGAAGGATATGGGCTGTGATTTATACGAATACGGAGGACTATGGGGGTGCATCATATTATATGGAGGTGCAGTATACTATATGGAGGACAATGGGGAGTGCATTATACAATATGGAGGACTATGGGAGTGCATTATACTATATGGAGGACTATAGAGAGTGCATTATACTATATGGAGGACTATGGAGAGTGCACTATACTATATGGAGGACTATGGAGAGTGCATTATATAATATGGAGGACTATGGGGAGTGCATTATACTATACGGAGGACTAAGGGGAGTGTATTATACTATATGGAGGACTATGGAGTCCATTATTCTATATGAAGGACTATGGGGAAGAGCATTATACTATATGGAGGACTATGGGGTGCATTATACTACATGGAGGACTATAGAGAGTCCATTATACTATATGGAGAACTATGGAGAGTACATTATACTATATGGAGGACTATGAGGAGTGCATTATACTATATGGAGGACTATGGGCTGTGCATTATACTATATGGAGGACTATGGGGAGTGCATTATTCTATATGGAGGACTATGGGGAAGTGCATTATACTATAAGGAGGACTGTGGGCTGTTCATTATACTATATGGAGGACTATGGGCTGTGCATTATACTATATGGAGGACTATGGGGAGTGCATTTTTCTACATGGAGGTCTATGGGGAAGTGCATTTTACTATATGGAGGACTATGGGGAGTGCATTATTCTTTATGGAGGACTATGGGGAAGTGCATTATACTATATGGAGGTCTATGGGGAGTACATTATTCTATATGGAGGACTATGGGGAAGTGCTTTATACTATATGGAGGACTATGGGGATTGCATTATACTATATGGAGGACTATGGGGAGTGTATTATACTATATGGAGGACTATGGGGTGCATTATTCTATATGGAGGACTATGGGGAAGTGCTCTATACTATATGCAGGACTATGGGCTGTGCATTATACTATATGGAGGACTATGGAGAGTGCATTATACTATATGGAGGACTATGGGGAGTGCATTATTCTATATGGAGGACCATGGGGAAGTGCATTATACTATATGGAGGACTATAGGGAGTGCATTATACTATATAGAGGACTATGGGGTGCATTATTCTATCTGGAGGACTATGGTGAAGTGCATTATACCATATGGAGGACTATGGGGTGCATTATTCTATCAGGAGGACTATGGGGAAGTGCATTATACCATATGGAGGACTATGGGATGCATTATACTATACGGAGGACTATGGGATGCATTATACCATATGCAGGACTATGGATGCATTATACTATATGGAGGACTATGGGGGTGCATTATACCATACGGAGGACTAGGGGGAGAGCATCATACTATATGGAGGACTATGGGGAGTGCATTATTCTATATGAAGGACTATAGGGAGTGCAATATAATATATGGAGGACTATGGAGAGTGCATTATACTACATGGAGGACTATGGTGAGTGCATTATACTATATGGAGGACTATGGGGTGCATTATTCTATATGGAGAACTATGGGGAAGTGCAGTATACTATATGAAGGACTATGGGCTGTGTAGTATACTACATGGAGGACTATGGAGACTGTATTATACTATATGGAGGACTATGGGGAGTGCATTATTCTATATGGAGGACTGTGGGAAGTGTATTATGCTATGTGGAGGACTATGGAGAGTGCACTATACTATATGGAGGACTATGGGGAGTGCATTATACTATATGGAGAACTATGGGCAGTGCATTATACCATATGGAGGACTATGGGATGCATTATACTATATGAAGGAGTATGGGGGTGCATTATACAATATAGAGGACTGTGGGGAGTGCATTATACTATATGGAGGACTATGGAGAGTGCATTATACTATATGGAGGACTTTGGAGAATGCATTATACTATATAGAGGATTATGGAGAGTGCATAATACTATATGGAGGACTATGGGGAGGGCATTATACTATAAGGAGGACTATGGGGTGCATTATTCTATATGGAGAACTATGGGTTGTGCATTATACTATATGGAGGACTATGAGTTGTGCATTATACTATATGGAGGACTATGGAGAGTGCATTGTACTATATTTGGGACTATGGGGAGTGCATTATTCTATATGGAGGACTATGGGGTGCGTTATACTATGTAGTGGACTATGGAGAGTGCATTATACTATATGGAGGACTATGGGGAGTGCATCATACTATATGGAGTACTATGGGGAGTGCATTATACCATATGAAGGACTATGAGATGTATTATACTATATGGAGGACTATGGGGTGCATTATTCTATATGGAGGACTATGGGGAAGTGCATTATACTATATGTAGGACTATGGGCTGTGCATTATACTATATGGAGGACTATGGAGAGTGTATTATACTATATGGAGGACTATGGGGAAGTGCATTATACTATATGGAGGACTATGGGGAGCGCATTATACTATATAGAGGACTATGGGGAGTGTATTATACTATATGGAGGACTATGGGCTGTGCATTTAACTTTATGGAGGACTATGGAGAGTGCATTATATTATATGGAAGACTATGGGGAGTTCATTATTCTTTATGGAGGACTATGGCGAAGTGTATTATACTATATGTAGGACTATGGAGAGTGCATTATACTATATGGAGGACTATGGGGAGTGCATTATACTATATGGAGGACTATGGGAAGTTCATTATACCATAAGGAGGACTATGGGATGCATTAAACCATATGGAGAACTATGGGATGCATTATACTATATGGAGGACTATGGGGGTCCATTATACAATATGGATGGCTATGGGGAGTGAATTATACTACATGGAGGACTATGGGAAGTGCATTATTCTATATGGAGGACTATGGGGAGTGCAATATACTATATGGAGGACTATGGGGTGCATTATACTAAATGAAGGACTATGGGCTGTGTATTATACTATATGGAGGACTATGGGAAGTGTATTATACTATATGGAGGACTACGGAGAGTGCACTATACTATATGAAGGACTATGAGGAGTGCATTAAACTATATGAAGAACTATGGGGAGTGCATTATACCATAAGGAGGACTATGGGATGAATTATACCATATGAAGGACTATGGGGCTGCATTATACAATATAGAGGACTATGGGATGCATTATACTAAATGAGGACTATGGGGGTGCATTTTACAATATGGAGGACTGTGGGGAGTGCATTATACTATATGGAGGACTATGGGGAGTGCATTATTCTATATGGAGGACTATAGGGAGTGCATTATACTATATGGATGACTATGGGGAGTGATTTATACTATATGGAGGACTATGGGGAGTGCATTATACTATATGGAGGACTATGGGGAGTATATTATACTATATGGAGGACTATGGGGTGCATTATTCTATATGGAGGACTATGGGTTGTGCATTATACTATATGGAGGACTATGGAGAGTGCATTATACTATATTTTGGACTATGGGGAGTGCATTTTTCTATATGAATGACTATGGGAAAGTGCATTATACTATATGGAGGACTATGGAGAGTGCATTATACGATATGGAGGACAATGGAGAGTGCATTATACTATATGGAGGACTATAGGGGTGCATTATACAATATGGAGGACTATGAAGAGTGCATTATACTATGTGGAGGACTATGGGGAGTGCATTATTCTATATGGAGGACTATGGAGAGTGCATTATACTACATGAAGGACTTTGGGGAGTGCATTATACCATATTGAGGACTATTGGATGCATTATACTACAAGGAGGACTATGGGGGTGCATTATTCAAAATGTTGGACTATGGGGAGTGCATTATACTATATGGAGGACTATGGGGAGTGCATTATTCTATATGGAGAACTATCGGGAGTGCATTATACTGTATGGAGTATAATGTGGAGTGCAGTATACTGTATGGAGGATTATGGGGAGTGCATTATACTGTATGGTGGACTATGAGGCACATTATACTATACGCAAGACTATGGGGAGTGAATTGTACTCTAAGATGGACTATGGGGCACATTATGCTATATGGAGGACTATGGGGAGTGCATTATACTATAAGGAGGACTATGGGATGCATTATATTATATGGAGGACCATTGGGAGTGTATTATACTATATGAAGGACTATGCGGACTGCAGTATACTATATGGAAGACTATGGGGAGTGTATTTTACTATACAGAGGACTATGGTATGCATTATACCATATGGAGGACTATGGGATGCATTCTACTATATGGATGACTAAGGAATGCATTATATTATATGGAGGACTATGGGGAGTGCATTATGCTACATGGAGGACTATGGGATGCATTATACTATATGGAAAACTATGGGGATTGCATTATGCTATATGGAGGACTATGGGATGCATTATACTATATGGAAGACTATGGAATGGATAATATTATATGGAGGACTATGGGGAGTTCATTATACTGTATGGAGGACTATTGAGAGTGCATTATACTATATGAAGGACTGTGGGATGCATTATACAACATGGAGGACTATGGGATGCATTAAACTATATGGAGGACTATGGGGAGTGCATTATACTACATGGAGGAGTATGGGGAGAACATATACTATATGGAGGACTATGGTATTCATTATACTATATGGAGGACTATAGGGAGTGCATTATACTATATGGAGGACTATGGGATGCATTATGTTTTATGGAGGACTATGGGGAGTGCATTATACTATATGGAGGAGTATGGAGAGAGCATATACTATATGGAGGACTATGGGATTCATTATACTATATGGAGGACTATAGGGAGTGCATTATACTATATGGAGGACTATGGGATGCATTATGTTTTATGGAGGACTATGGGGAGTGCATTATTCTATATGGAGGAATATGGGGGTGCATAATACTATATGGAGGAATATGGGGAGTTTATTATACCATATTGTGGACTATGGGGAGTGCATTATACTATATAGTGGACTATGGGGAGTGCATTATACTATATGGAGGACTATGGGGAGTGAATTATACTATATGGAGGACTATGGGGGTCCATTATACTATATGGAGGACTATGGCGAGAGCATTATACTATATGGAGGACTATGGAGAGTGCATTATACTATATGGAGGACTACGGGGAGTACATTATACTATATGGAGGACTATGGGGAGTGCATTGTACTGTATGGAGGAGTATTGGGAGTGCATTATATTATATGAACGGCTATTGGGCACATTATACTATATGGAGTACTGTGGTGAGTGCATCATACTGTATGGAGGACTATGGGGAGTGCATTATACCATATGGAGCACTATGGGGAGTGCATTGTACTATATAGAGGACTATGGGGAGTGTATTACACTATATGGAGGACTATGGGGTGCATTGTACTATATAGAGGACTATGGGATGCATTATACTATATGGAGGACTATGGGGAGTGCATTATACTGTATGGAGGACTATGAGGAGTGCATTATGCTATATGAAGGACTATGGGATGCATTATACTATATGGACGACTATGGGGAGTGCATTATACTATATGGAGGACTATGGGATGCATTAAACTATATAGAGGATTATGGGTAGTACATTATACTATATGGAGGACTATGGGATGCATTATGTTATATGGAGGACTATGGGGAGTGCATTATACTATATGGAGGACTATGGGATGCATTATATTATATGGAGGACCATGGGAAGTTCATTATATTATATGGAGGACTATGGGGAGTGCATTATACTATATGGAGGACTATGGGATGCATTATATTATATTGAGGACTATGGGGAGTGCGTTATACTTTATGTAGGACTATGGGATGCATTATATTATATGGAGGACCATGGGAAGTTCATTATACTGTATGAAGGACTATGGGGAGTGCATTATACTATATGTAGGACTACGGGATGCATTATTTTATATGAAGGACTATGAGGAGTGCATTTTACTATATGGAGGACTATGTGGTACATTATACTATATGGAGGACTATGGGGAGTGCATTATGCTATATAGAGGACTATGGGGAGTGAATTATACTGTATGGAGGACAATGTGGTGCATTATACTATATGGAGGACTATGAGGAGTGCATTATACTGTTTGGAGGACTATGTCATGTATTATACTATATGAAGGTCTATGTGGTGCATTATACTATATGGAGGACTATGGGGAGTGTATTATACTATATGGAGGACTATGGGGAGTGCAGTATGCTATATGTAAGACTATGGGGAGTGCATTATACTATATGGAGGACTATGGGGAGTGCATTATACTATATAGAGGACTGTGGGGAGTCTATTAAACTATACGGAGGACTATGGGATGCATTATACCATATGAAGGAATATGTGATGCATTCTATTATATGGAGGATTATGGGGAGTGCATTATACTGTATGGAGGAATATGTGGTGCATTATACTATATGGAGTACTATGGGGAGTGCATTATACTATATGGAGGACTATGGGGAGTGCATTATACCATATGGAGGACTATGAGATGCATTATGTTATATGGAGCACTATGAGGAGTGCATTTTACTATATGGAGGACTATGGGGGTGCATTACACTATATGGAGGACTATGGCGAGAGCATTATACTATATGGAGGACTATGGAGAGTGCATTATACTATATGGAGGACTATGGGGAATGCATTATACTATATGGAGGACTATGGGGAATGCATTATTCTGTATGGAGGACTATGGGGAGTACATTATATTATATGGAGGGCTATGGGGCACATTATACTATATGGAGGACAAGGGGGAGTGCATTATACTGTATGGAGGACTATGGGGAGTGCATTATACTATATAGAGGACTATATGATGCATTATATTATATGAAGGACTATGGGGAGTGCATTATACAATATAAAACACTATGGGGAGTGCATTATACTATATGGAGGACTATGGGGAGTGTATTATACTATATGGAGGACTATGGGATGCATTGTACTATATAGAGGACTATGGGATGCATTATACTATATGGAGGATTATTGGGAGTGCATTATACTGTATGGAGGACTATGAGGAGTGCATTATACTATATGAAGGACTATGGGATGCATTGTACTATATGGAGGACTATGGGGATTGAATTATACTGTATGGAGGACTATGAGGAGTGCATTATACTATAAGGAGGACTATATGAAGTGCACTATACTATATGGAGGACTACGGTATGTATTATACTGTATAGAGGACTATGGGGATTACATTATACTATATGGAGGACTATGGGATGCATTATGCTATATGGAGGACTATGGGGAGTGCATTATTCTATATGGAGGACTATGGGATGCATTATATTATATGGAGGACCATGGGGAGTTCATTATAATATATGGAGGACCATGGGGAGTGCATTATACTGTATGGAGGACTATGGGAAGCATAATATTATATGGAGGACTATGGGGAGTGCATTATACTATATGGAGGACTATGGGATGCATTATATTATATGGAGGACCATGGGGAGTTCATTATACTTTATGGAGGACTATGGGGAGTGCATTAAACTATATGTAGCAGTATGGGGAGTGTATTATACTATTTGGAGGACTATGGGATGCATTATTTTATATGAAGGACTATGAGGAGTGCAATATGCTATATGGATGAGTATGTGGTCCATTATACTATAATGAGGACTATGGGAAGTGCATTATGCTATATGGATGACTCTGGGGAGTGGATTATACTGTATGGAGGACTATGTGGTGCATTATACTATATGGAGGACTATGTGGTGCATTGTACTATATGAAGGACTATGGTGAGTTCATTATAGTATATGGAGGACTATGGGGAGTGCATTATACTATATGGAGGACTATGGGGAGTTCATTATACTGTATGGAGGACTATGTGGTGTATTATACTATATGGAGGACTATGTAGTGCATTATACTATATGGAGGACTATGGGGAGTGTATTATACTATATGAAAGACTATGGGGAATGCAGTATTGTATATGGAAGACTAAGGGGAGTGCATTATACTATATTGAGGACTATGGGGAGTGTATTATACTATATAGAGGACTGTGGGGAGTCAATTATACTATACGGAGGACTATGGGATGCATTATACTATGTGGAGGAATATGGGATGCATACTATTATATTAAGGACTATGGGGAGTGCATTATACTATATGGATAACTATGGGGAGTGCATTATACTGTATGGAGGACTATGTGGTGCATTATACTATAAGGAGTACTATAGGGAGTGCAATATACTATATGGAGGACTATGGGGAGTGCATTATACTGTATGGAGGACTATATGGTGCATTATACTATAAGGAGGACTATGGGGAGTGCATTATACTATATGAAGGACTATAGGGAGTGCATTATACTATATGGAGGACTATGGGGAGTGGATTATACTGTATGGAGGACTTTGTGGTGCATTATACTATATGGAGGACTATGTGGTGCATTATACTATATGGAGGACTATGGGGAGTGTATTATACTATATGGAGGACTATGGGGAGCGCAGTATGCTATATGGAAGACTATGGGGAGAATATTATACTATATAGAGGACTGTGGGGAATCCATTATACTATATGGAGGACTACGGCATGCATTATATTATATGGAGGACTATGTGGAATGCATTATGCTATATGGAGGACTATGGGATGCATTATACTATATGGAGAACTATGGGGAGCATATTATACTATATGGAGGACTATGGGATGCATTATACTATATGGAGGAATGTGGGACGCATTCTATTTTATGGAGGACTATGGGAAGTGCATTATACTGTATGGAGTACTATGTGGTGCATTATCCTATATGGAAGACTATGGGGAGAATATTATACTATATAGAGGACTGTTGGGAATCCATTATACTATATGGAGGACTACGGCATGCATTATATTATATGGAGGACTATGGGGAATGCATTATGCTATATGGAGGACTATGGGATGCATTATACTATATGGAGGACTATGGGGAGTGTATTATACTATATGGAGGATTATGGGATGCATTATACTATATAGAGGACTGTGGGGAGTCCATTATACTATATGGAGGACTATGGGATGCATTATATTATATGGAGGACTATGGGGGGGTGCATTATGCTATATGGAGAACTATGGGATGCATTATACTATATGGAGGACTATGGGGAGTGTATTATACTATATGGAGGAGTATGGAATGCATTATACCATATGGAGGACTATGGGGAGTGCATTATACTTTATGGAGGACTATGGGGAGTCCATTATACTATATGGAGGACTATGGGATGCATTATTATATGGAGGACTATGGGGAGTGCATTGTAATACACTGCTCAAAAAAAAAAAGCAAACACTCAAATAACCCATCCTAGATCTGAAAGAATGAAATATTCTCATTGAATATTTTGTTCTGTACAAAGTTGAATGTGCTGACAACAAAATCACACAAAAATCATCAATGGAAATCAAATTTATTAAGCAATGGAGGCCTGGATTTGGAGTCACCCCCAAAATTAAAGTGGAAAAACACACTACAGGCTGATCCAACTTTGATGTAATGTCCTTAAAACAAGACAAAATGAGGCTCAGTATTGTGTGTGGCCTCCACGTGCCTGCATGACCTCCCTACAATGCCTGGGCATGCTCCTGATGAGGTTGCGGATGGTCTCCTGTGGGATCTCCTCCCAGACCTGGACTAAAGCATCCGCCAACTCCTGGACAGTCTGTGGTGCAACATGACGTTGGTGGATGGAGCGAGACATGATGTCCCAGATGTGCTCAATCAGATTCAGGTCTGGGGAACGGGCGGGACAGTCCATAACCTTAATGCCTTCATCTTGCAGGAACTGCTGACACACTCCAGCCACATGAGGTCTGGCATTGTCCTGCATTAGGAGGAACCCAGGGCCAACCACACCAGCATATGGTCTCACAAGGGGTCTGAGGATCTCATCTTGGTACCGAATGGCAGTCAGGCTACCTCTGGCGAGCACATGGAGGGCTGTGCGGCCCTCCAAAGAAATGCCACCCCACACCATTACTGACCCACTGCCAAACCGGTCATGCTGAAGGATGTTGCAGGCAGCAGATCGCTCTCCACGGCGTCTCCAGACTCTGTCACGTCTGTCACACGTGCTCAGTGTGAACCTGCTTTCATCTGTGAAGAGCACAGGGCGCCAGTGGCGACTTTGCCAATCCTGGTGTTCTAAGGCAAATGCCAAGCGTCCTGCACGGTGTTGGGCTGTGAGCACAACCCTCATCTGTGGACATCCGGCCCTCATTCCAACCTCATGGAGTCGGTTTCTAACCGTTTGTGCAGACACATGCAGATTTGTGGCCTGTTGGAGGTCATTTTGCAGGGCTCTGGCAGTGCTCCTCCTGTTCCTCCTAGCACAAAGGCGGAGGTAGCGGTCCTGCTGCTGGGTTGTTGCCCTCCTACGGCCCCCTCCATGTCTCCTGGTGTACTGGCCTGTCTCCTGGTAGCGCCTCCAGCCTCTGGACACTACGCTGACAGACACAGCAAGCCTTCTTGCCACAGCTCGCATTGATGTGCCATCCTGGATGAGCTGCACTACCTGAGCAACTTCTGTGGGTTGTAGAGTCCGTCTCTTGCTACCACGAATGTGAAAGCACAACCAACATTCAAAAGTGACCAAAACATCAGCCAGAAAGCATTGGTACTGAGATGTGGTCTGTGGTCCCCACCTGCAGAACCACTCCTTTATTGAGGGTGTCTTGATAATTGCCAATAATTTCCATCTATTGTCTATTCCATTTGCACAACAAAATATGAAATTAATTGTCAATCAGTGTTGCTTCCTAAGTGGACAGTTTGATTTCACAGAAGTTTGATTTACGTGGAGTTATATTCTGTTGTTTAAGTGTTCCCTTTATTTTTTGAGCAGTGTATATGGAGGACTATGGGGAGTGCATTATACTATATGGAGGACTATGGGATGCATTATATTATATGGAGGACTATGTGGAGTGCATTATACTATATGGAGGACTATGGGGAGTGTATTATACTATATAGAGGATTGTGGGGAGTCCATTATACTATATGGAGGACTATGGGATGCATTATACCATATGGAGGACTATGGGATGCATTATATTATATGGAGGACTATGGTTTGCATTATAGTATAGAGAGGACTATGGGGAGTGTATTATACTATGTGGAGGACTATGGAACGCATTATACTATATGGAGGACTATGGGGAAAGCTTTATACTATATGGAGGACTGTGTGGTGCATTATACTATATGGAGGACTATGGGGAGTGCATTATACTGTATGGAGGACTATGTTGTGCATTATATTAAATGGAGGACTATGGGGAGTGCATTATACTATATGGAGGACTATGGTGTTGTGGTGTTGCTATCAGAGTGTCAAGAGTGGGAGAAGAGGGTTGCATTGACAATCCAACACAATGGGCAGCAATTTGAACACATTTTATAAGTGGTCATAAAGTTACATTAAAACCAAGCACACCATTGTTTTTCTTATCAAATTCTCAATAAGTTTGATGTGTCACATGACCCTCTTTCCTTTGAAAAAAATAAAGTTGGATCCAAAATGGCCGACTTCAAAATAGCCGCCATGGTCACCACCCATCTGGAAAAGTTTTCCCCTCACATATACTAATGTGCCACAAACAGGAAGTTGATATTACCAACCATTCCCATTTAATTTAGGTGTATCCATGTAAATGGCCCACCCTGTATATAATCAGAATGGGGGGGTCCAAATCTTGCTCCGGGACCCATCAGCCTCGTTACGCCACTGGTTATATATTATACTAGCTATTGAACCCCTTCTACGCCCGGGTGGTGAGCATTTTTATTGGTATATTTCTGGCGCCATTTTTTTTTAAGACACTGTCTGCAAATTCGCATATACATTGTCTTCAATAAAATAGCGCCGGATAAGCGCCATTTTACTGAAGTAATGTACTACAATGTCAACACAGCAGTGCACACGTGCCAGCCAAAGAGATAATGGTGATGGGTGGTGCATGCGCACTGCTATGTTGACGTTGTAGTACATTACTTCAATAAAATGGCGCTGGAGTCAGCGTTTGCGCTTATCCGGCGCTATTTTATTGAAGACACTGTATATGCGAATTTGCAGACAGTGTCTTAAAAAAATGGTGCCGGATAGCATGGTATAGGCATACACTGAGTCCGGGTCATTCTATTGAAGTATTGTACTACAAAATTAAAGGGAACCTGTCACCAGAAGTAACACCGTTAACCTGCACATATGTGATTAATCTGCAGGTTAATAGCGTTATTATGTTGCCCGACGCCTGCACGTAGTCGAATGCAGCAGGGAGAAAATAAACCTTCCTGGTATATGATCCCCCAATCCTGGTCCACTTCTTGGTATATGCTCCACCCCATCCTTGTATATGTTCCCCCAATCCTTGTATATGCTCCCCCCATACTGGTATAAGCTCCCCCCATACTGGTATATGCTCCCTCCATCCTGGTATATGCTCCCTCCATCCTGGTATATGCTCCCCCATCCTGGTATATGCTCTCCCCATCCTGGTATATGCTCCCCCATCCTAGTATATACCCCCCCATCCTGGTATATGCTCCCCCCATCCTGGTATATGCTCCCCCCATCCTGTTATATGCTCCCTCCATCCTGGTATATGCTCCCCCATCCTGGTATAACTTCCCCATCCTGGTATATGCTCCCCCCATCCTGGTATATGCTCCCTCCATCCTGGTATATGCTCCCTCCATCCTCGTATATGCTTCCCCTATCCTGGTATATGCTCCCCCAATCCTGGTATATGCTCCCCCAGTCCTCGCATATGCTCCCTCCATCCTGTTATATGCCCCCCATCCTGGTATGTGCTACACCCATCCTGGTATATGCTGCCTCAATCCTCGTATATATGCCCCCCCACCCTAATATATGTCCCCCCATCCTGGTATATGCTTCCCTACCTTGGTATATGCTCCCCCAATTCTTGTATATGCTCCCTCCATCCTGGTATATGCTCCCCCATCCTGGTATATGCTTCCCTATCCTGGTATATGCCCCCCCATCCTGTTATATGCTCCCTCCATCCTGGTATATGCCCCCATCCTGGTATATGCTCCCCCCATCCTGGTATATGCTCCCCCCATCCTGGTATATCCCCCCATCCTGGTATATGCTCCTCCCCATCCTGGTATATGCTCCCCCCATCCTGGTATATGCTCCCGCTATCCTGGCATGTGCTCCCCCCATCCTGGTATATGCTCCCCCATCCTGGTATATGCTCCCCCCCATCCTGGTATATGCCCCACATCCTGGTATATCCCCACATTCTGGTATATGCTCCCCGTTATATGCTCCCCCATCCTGGTATATGCTCCCCCATCCTGGTATATGCTCCCCCCATCCTGGTATATGCCCCCCATCCTGGTATATGCTCCCCCTCATCCTGGTATATGCTCCCCCCATCCTGTTTTATGCTCCCCCCATCCTGGTATATGCCCCCTCCATCCTGGTATATGTCCCCCATCCTGGTATGTGCTCCCCCCATCCTGGTATATACCCCCCATCCTGGTATATGCTCCCCCCATCCTGGTATATGCTCCCCCTATCCTGTTATATGCTCCCACCATCCTGGTATATGCTCCCCCATCCTGGTATATACTTCCCCATCCTGGTATATGCTCCCCCCATACTGGTATATGCTCCCCCCATCCTGGTATATGCTCCCTCCATCCTGGTATATGCTCCCTCCATCCTCGTATATGGTTCCCCTATCCTGGTATATGCTCCCTCCATTCTGGTATATGCCCCCCCATTCTGGTATACACTCCATCCATCCTGGTATATGCTGCCTTAATCCTCGTATATGCCTCCCCACCCTGGTATATGCTCCCCATCCTGGTATATGCTTCCCTACCCTGGTATATGCTCCCCCAATTCTTGTATATGCTCCCTCCATCCTGGTATATGCCCCCCATCTTGTTATATGCTCCCTCCATCCTGGTATAATCTCCCCCCATCCTGGTATATGCTCCCCCATCCTGGTATATGCTCCCCCCATCCTGGTATATGCTCCCCCTATCCTGGTATATCCCCCATCCTGGTATATGCTCCTCCCCATCCTGATATATGCTCCCCCCATACTGGTATATGTTCCCCCATCCTGGTATATGCTCCCCCCCATCCTGGTATATGCCCCCTCCATCCTCGTATATGGTTCCCCTATCCTGGTATATGCTCCCTCCATTCTGGTATATGCCCCCCCATTCTGGTATACACTCCACCCATCCTGGTATATGCTGCCTCAATCCTCGTATATGCCTCCCCACCCTGGTATATGCCCCCCATCCTGGTATATGCTTCCCTACCCTGGTATATGCTCCCCCAATTCTTGTATATGCTCCCTCCATCCTGGTATATGCCCCCCATCTTGTTATATGCTCCCTCCATCCTGGTATGTTCTCCCCCCATCCTGGTATATGCTCCCCCATCCTGGTATATGCTCCCCCCATCCTGGTATATGCTCCCCCTATCCTGGTATATCCCCTCATCCTGGTATATGCTCCTCCCCATCCTGGTATATGCTCCCCCCATACTGGTATATGTTCCCCCATCCTGGTATATGCTCCCCCCCATCCTGGTATATGATCCCCCAATCCTGGTCCCCTTCTTGGTATATGCTCCCCCCCATCCTTGTATATGTTCCCCCAATCCTCGTATATGCTCCCCCCATACTGGTATAAGCTCCCCCCATACTGGTATATGCTCCCCCATCTTGGTATATGCTCTCCCCATCCTGGTATATGCTCCCCCATCCTGGTATATACCCCCCCATCCTGGTATATGCTCCCCCCATCCTGGTATATGCTCCCCCCATCCTGTTATATGCGCCCTTCATCCTGGTATATGCTCCCCCATCCTGGTATATACTTCCCCATTCTGGTATATGCTCCCCCCATCCTGTTATATGCTCCGTCCATCCTGGTATATGCTCCCTCCATCCTCATATATGCTTCCCCTATCCTGGTATATGCTCCCCCAATCCTGGTATATGCTCCCCCAATCCTCGTATATGCTCCCTCCATCCTGTTATATGCCCCCCCATCCTGGTATATGCTCAACCCATCCTGGTATATGCTGCCTCAATCCTCGTATATGCCCCCCCACCCTGGTATATGTCCCCCCATCCTGGTATATGCTTCCCTACCCTGGTATATGCTCACCCAATTCTTGTATATGCTCCCTCCATCCTGGTATATGCCCCCTATCCTGGTATATGCTTCCCTATCCTGGTATATGCCCCCCCATCCTGTTATATGCTCCTTCCATCCTGGTATGTGCCCCCATCCTTTTATATGCTCCCCCATCCTGGTATATGCTCCCCCCATCCTGGTATATGCTCCTCCCCATCCTGGTATATGCTCCCCCCATCCTGGTATATACTCCCGCTATCCTGGCATATGCTCCCCCCATCCTGGTATATGCTCCCCCATCCTGATATATGCTCCCCCCAATCCTGGTATATGCCCCCCATCCTGGTATATCCGCCCATTCTGGTATATGCTCCCCCATCCTGGTATATGCTCCCCCATCCTGGTATATGCTCCCCCCATCCTGGTATATGCCCACCATCCTGGTATATGCTCCCCCTCATCCTGGTATATGCTCCCCCCATCCTGGTATATGCTCTCCCCATCCTGGTATATGCCTCCCATCCTGATATATGCCCCTCATCCTGGTATGTGCTCCCCCCATCCTGGTATATACCCCCCATCCTGGTATATGCTCCCCCCATCCTGGTATATGCTCCCCCTATCCTGTTATATGCTCCCTCCATCCTGGTATATGCTCCCCCATCCTGGTATATACTTCCCCATCTTGGTATATGCTCCCCCCATCTTGGTATATGCTCCCCCCATCCTGGTATATGCTCCCTCCATCCTGGTATATGCTCCCCCTATCCTGGTATATGCTCCCCCAATCCTGGTATATGCTCCTCCAATCCTCGTATATGCTTCCTCCATCCTGGTATATGCCCCCCCATCCTGGTATATGCTCCACCCATCCTGGTATATGCTGCCTCAATCCTCGTATATGCCCCTCCACCCTGGTATATGCCCCCCATCCTGGTATTTGCTTCCCTACCCTGGTATATGCTCCCCCAATTCTTGTATATGCTCCCTCCATCCTGGTATATGCCCCCCATCCTGTTATATACTCCCTCCATCCTTGTATATGCTCCCCCCATCCTGGTATATGCTCCCCCATCCTGGTATATGCTCCCCCCATCCTGGTATATGCTCCCCCTATCCTGGTATATCCCCCCATCCTGGTATATGCTCCTCCCCATCCTGGTATATGCTCCCCCCATACTGGTATATGCTCCCCCATCCTGGTATATGCTCCCCCCCATCCTGGTATATGCCCCCCATCCTGGTATATGCCCCCCATCCTGGTATATCCCCCCATCCTGGTATATGTTCCCCCCATCCTGGTATATGCTCCCCCATACTGGTATATGCTCCCCCCATCCTCGTACATGCCCCTCCATCCTGGTATATGCTCCCCCTCATCCTGGTATATGCTCCCCCTACCCTGGTATATGCTCCCCCCTTCCTGGTATATGCCCCCCATCCTGGTATATGCCCCCATCCAGGTATGTGCTCCCCCCATCCTGGTATATGCTCCCCCCATCCTTATATATGTCACCCCCATCCTGGTATATTCTCCCCCCTATCCTGGTATATGTCACTCCCCGATCCTGGTATATGCTCCCCCCATCCTGGTATGTCGCCCCCTGATCCTTGTATATGCTCCCTCCCATCCTGGTATATGTCACCCCCGATCCTGGTATATCGTCCCCCCCATCCTGGTATATACTTCCCCTCATCCTGGTATATGCTCCACCCCATCCTAGTATATGTCAACCCCCAATCCTGGTATATGCTCCCCCCATCCTGGTATATGTCACCCCCCGATCGTGGTATGTGCTCCCCCCATCCTGGTATATGTCACCCCCGATCCTGGTATATGCTACCCCCATACTGATATATGCTCCCCCTCATTAGGTATATGCTCCCCCATCCTGGTATATGCTCCCCCTCATTCTGGTATATGCTCCCCCCATTCTGGTATATGCTCCCCCCATCCTGGTATATGCCCCCCCCCATCCTGGTATATGCTCCCCTTCATCCTGGTATATGCTTCCTCCATCCATGTATATGCTCCCCCCATCATGGAGAACAAGGAAGCACAAAAGAACTTCATGAAAACATGAAAATACAAAATCTTTATTGAAAAAAATCAAGAATAGAAAAAATGGAAAACACTCAGAGGCATAAAATTAAAAACAATGGAGGAGCATGGAGACGAGGAACAGGTTAAATGTACTGCCCTATGTAAATCAATTGCCTGAAGGCAAAATATGGCACTGCAAAAACAGGTCATAAAGAGGTAGCTCAAGTGTCTATCCAATTGAAAGGTCGCACAGTGAGAGACTTCTGTTTAATGCAGGTTCTAATATAGAAGCATTTTCCCAAAGTGGATGCAAGTATGACACTCAGTACATTAATAGAAATAAGTGTCATGAAAGACAATATAGTCAAAGTGACAACCAATCCAATATATAATATGAAAAGGTTCCATACTTACAGCCGCTGTGGTTGCGTCGCCGCACCTCGCTCCTGCTCTACCCCAGCATCCTGGTATATGCTCCCCCCATCCTGGTATATGCTCCCCCTCATCCTGGTATATGCTCTCACCCATCCTGGTATATGCTCCCCGTCATCCTGGTATATGCTCTCCCCCATCCTGGTATATGCTCCCCTCCATCCTGGTATATGTCACCGCCGAACCTGGTATATGCTCCCCCCCATCCTGGTATATGTCACCCCCCAATCCTGGTATATGCTCCCCGTCATCCTGGTATATGCTCCCCCTCATTCTGGTATATATGCTCCCCCCCATCCTGGTATATGTCACCCCCCGATCCTGGTATATGCTCCCCCTCATCCTGGCATATGCCGCCCCCCATCCTGGTATATGTCACCCCCGATCTTGGTATATGTCACCCCCTCATCCTGGTATATGCTCCCCCCATCCTGGTATATGTCACCCCCGATCCTGGTATATGCTCCCCCCCATCCTGGTATATGTCACCCCCCAATACTGGTATATGCTCCCCCTCATCCTGGTATATGCCCCCCCCATCCTGGTATATGTCACCCCCGATCCTGGTATATGTCACCCCCTCATCCTGGTATGTGCTCCCCCTCCATCCTGGTATATGTCACCCCGGATCCTGGTATATGCTCCCCCTCATCCTGGTATATGTCACCCCCAATCCTGGTATATGCTCCCCCTCATCCTGGTATAGGTCACCCCCAATCCTGGTATATGCTCCCCCTCATCCTGGTATATGCTCCCCCCCCCCATCCTGGTATATGTCACCCCCCCCCCCGATCCTGCCTGTCCTGCTCATCCATCCACAAACACTCCTACTCACCCTTCCCCCGCAGCACATCGTCTGTGTTAAATATGTAAATAAAATGGCGCTGGAGTCAGTGTGTGCACATACTGCGCTATTTGGCGCCATTTTGTTGAAGACACTGCGAATTTGTCTTCAACAAAATGGTGCTGGATATCGCGCTATGCGCTGGCTCCGGCACAGACTCCTCCTTAAGCCTCGCCGGAGACGTGGTCAGCGCCTATGCACATGGTGATCTCCGGCGACGCACTCTTCCTCCAGCCTCGTCCTCCCGGCGCAGACTATAGAGGCTTAGGACAGAAGGACACATCCCTGGATATATATATCTCATCTCTCCCAATTACATGGAGTCTATTAGGATCCCTGATCTATTATGTGTCGCCATCTGCACAGATCCAATGTCACACAAAAGGAAGCGACATTTTTAGCGAGTAAACAGCGCATTCCGTCCTGTGCTGATCTACAGCGCCATCTAGAGGCTGATCAGCGGCGCATCAGCTCAGCCTACTCGTTTTCATCTTCGCACCAGATGACGCGTTACCGGGATAAAATATGATTGGGTCCCAGTGAAAATACAAGACTGGGAGCCGGCTGCTCTGCTCCAATCGTCGCGCTTTGGAAGATACCAACTCTTTGTAGCCCTCAGGGGGAGCTGAGGAGAATAAATTGTTATTGTTTGTAAAAGTGCAGATACTTAATGAACTGATAGGTAAAATAAAGATGCGGCTGCGATCAGTGACGGGACAGAGTAAGAGCGGCCGCTGCAGTTCCCCCCCAGTGCTCAGATCAGTGGTAGACGCGACTCCTCCTCCGCCTTCGGAAGCCGGAAGTTGCAGGCAGTGTTGTGAGAGAGGAGCAGAGAGACAGGTGGGTGATTGGTGCTGTGTGCGCTGCCCCCTGCTGGTCGCATCACCGCAGTGCAGGTTGTTATGGGCTGATCAGGAGCCCCTATGCCGCTCTCCATGGTGCGACCCCCACTGCTGTGTCTTGGGGTCTGTTACACCTGATATATAAGGGCTGAGTACAGGCTGCTGCTGGGGCCCCTGATACCATTACTATGTGGCCCTTACACCTGATATATAGGAGCTGAGTACAGGCGGCTGCTGGGGCCCCTGATACCATTACTATGTGGCCCTTACACCTGATATATAAGGGCTGAGTACAGGCGGCTGCTGGGGCCCCTGATACCATTACTATGTGGCCCTTACACCTGATATATAGGAGCTGAGTACAGGTGGCTGCTGGGGCCCCTGATACCATTACTATGTGGCCCTTACACCTGATATATAGGAGCTGAGTAAAGGCGGCTGCTGGGGCCCCTGATACCATTACTATGTGGCCCTTACACCTGATATATAGGAGCTGAGTACAGGCGGCTGCTGGGGCCCCTGATACCATTACTATGTGGCCCTTACACCTGATATATAGGAGCTGAGTACAGGCGGCTGCTGGGGCCCCTGATACCATTACTATGTGGCCCTTACACCTGATATATAGGAGCTGAGTACAGGCTGCTGGGGCCCCTGATACCATTACTATGTGGCCCTTACACCTGATATATAGGAGCTGAGTACAGGCGGCTGCTGGGGCCCCTGATACCATTACTATGTGGCCCTTACACCTGATATATAAGCTCTGCTGGGACTCTGTATCCCGCCTGCATTGCATAATGGGGCCCCTGAATACTCTGCACATAAGGGCCCATAGCTCTAATTATGTTGTTTGCAATAGTCGCCCTCCTGCCACCCTGTAATATCGGGTCCCTGCCTGGTGTGGCCCCTATGACTTAATGTCCCCCTGTAAGTGCAGTACACCAGTTATCAGTCTACACGGCCAGGGTCCGGGACCCCTGTTGTTTTTGTTCTGGCTTTGTAATATATGCTCATTATCAGGGCGCCCTCTTCTCAGACATCCATCTAATCATCCGTCTGTCTCATCCATATTTGCCATATGGAGGTTTCCAGAAATAGGGCAGAACCTACTGGACTTCTGTGAAAGTTGACGAATCTGTTGAGCGCGGCTGAAGCCTCCTGGGAGCCGAGGTAAAATCAGTGGCCGTGGTAAAATTGTGGAGCGGTGGGGTCTGAAAAAGGAATCATGACTATAAGGACAACTTTTGCACAAAGTGATTTCTTTAGAGCCCAACAGCCACTGTGTAAACCTGACAAAAATGCCCCCATCTATCCATCCATTCATCACTCTCATACTCTGTCTATGCAGGTATGTATCTCATCATTCTTCCTTACGGAGTTTCACATGGACCAGTCGGGGCTTTGGTGCGAACTCCCTCACAAAACTGGATTCGGTAGTGTGTGCTGACGAGGCCATAGGCTTAGTAGACTGCGCCTCCAGTAGGCGTACAAACCTGATGCACGACAGAGGGCACATTCACTCTGTCTGGACCATTATAGTCTATGGCCACGTCAGATCATATGCCCGAATCCCGTTCAGGTGTAGGCTGCAGCAGGTGGCTGCTGCCTTCTGTGCCCCGCTCCTCCGCCACTGCCGTTCCCCCCAACACCCAGAGCCACAGTGTATATATATATATATGTACACTACTCAAAAAAATAAAGGGAACACTTAAACAACAGAACATAACTCCAAGTAAATCAAACTTCTGTGACATCAAACTGTCCACTTAGGAAGCAACACTGATTGACAATCAATTTCACACGCTGATGTGCAAATGGAATAGACAATAGATGGAAATTATTGGCAATTATCAAGACACGCTCAATAAAGGAGTGGTTCTGCAGGTGGGGACCACAGACCACATCTCAGTACCAATGCTTTCTGACTGATGTTTTGGTCACTTTTGAATGTTGGTTGTGCTTTCACACTCGTGGTAGTTTGAGATGGACTCTACAACCCACAGAAGTTGCTCAGGTAGTGCAGCTCATCCAGGATGGCACATCAATGCGAGCTGTAGAAAGAAGGTTTGCTGTGTCTGTCAGCGTAGTGTCCAGAGGCTGGAGGCGCTACCAGGAGACAGGCCAGTACACCAGGAGACGTGGAGGAAGCCGTAGGAGGGCAACAACCCAGCAGCAGGACCGCTACCTCCGCCTTTGTGCAAGGAGGAACAGGAGGAGCACTGCCAGAGCCCTGCAAAATGACCTCCAGCTGACCACAAATGTGGATGTGTCTGCACAAACGCTTAGAAACCCACTCCATAACGGTGGTATGAGGGCCCGACGTCCACAGATGGGGGTTGTGCTCACAGCCCAACACCTTGCAGGACTCTTGGCATTTGCCTTAGAACACCAGGATTGGCAAAGTGGCAACTGGCGCCCTGTGCTCTTCACAGATGAAATCAAGTTCACACTGAGCGCATGTGACAGACGTGACAGAGTCTGGAGACGCCGTGGAGAGCGATCTGCTGCCTGCAACATCCTTCAGCATGACCGGTTTGGCAGTGGGTCAGTAATGGTGTGGGGTGGCATTTGTTTGGAGGGCCGCACAGCCCTCCATGTGCTCGCCAGAGGTAGCCTGACTGCCATTAGGTACCGAGATGAGATCCTCAGACCCCTTGTGAGACCATGTGCTGGTGCGGTTGGCCCTGGGTTCCTCCTAATGCAGGACAATGCCAGACCTCATGTGGCTGGAGTGTCAGCAGTTCCTGCAAGATGAAGGCATTGAGGTTATGGACTGGCCCACCCGTTCCCCAGACCTGAATCCGATTGAGCACATCTGGGACATCATGTCTCGCTCCATCCACCAACGTCACTTTGCACCACAGACTGTCCAGGAGTTGGCGGATGCTTTAGTCCAGGTCTGGCAGGAGATCCCACAGGAGACCATCCGCAACCTCATCAGGAGCATGCCCAGGCGTTGTAGGGAGGTCATACAGGCACGTGGAGGCCACACACAATACTCAGCCTCATCAGGAGCATGCCCAGGCGTTGTAGGGAGGTCATACAGGCACGTGGAGGCCACACACAATACTCAGCCTCATCAGGAGCATGCCCAGGCGTTGTAGGGAGGTCATACAGGCACGTGGAGGCCACACACAATACTCAGCCTCATCAGGAGCATGCCCAGGCGTTGTAGGGAGGTCATACAGGCACGTGGAGGCCACACACAATACTGAGACTCATTTTGACTTGTTTTAAGGACATTACATCAAAGTTGGATCATCCTGTAGTGTGTTTTTCCACTTTAATTTTGGGGGTGACTCCAAATCCAGGCCTCCATTGGTTAATAAATGTGATTTCCATTGATGATTTTTGTGTGATTTTGTTGTCAGCACATTCAACTTTGTACAGAACACAGTATTCAATGAGAATATTTCATTCATTCAGATCTAGGATGTGTTATTTCAGTGTTCCTTTTATTTTTTTGAGCAGTGTATATATAAATATACCAGGATGGGGGATATTAACAGAATTGGGGGACATTACCCCTATAACAGTGTCAGCAGCAGACCCCCTCCCCCTTAACAGGGCATAATGACCACATTTTTTGCTTCAATTTTTTTTCTATTTTCCTCCTCTAAAACCTAGGTACGTCTTATGGTCCGGTGCTTCTTATAGTCCGAAAAATACGGTATAAGCATTCAGTATATATATACTATGGTAGATGGGCCCATTCAGTTGCACACAGAAGTAGCCACCGGAGCGCCGTCTCCTTAAGTCTCTCACTGGTTTATTTGAAGATGCTGCATAAGCCAGTGAGGAGTTAGCAAAAATAAATACGTACTTTCTGACCTAAGGAAAAACAAAACATAACATACAGCCGTGTTGCTGTGGGGATCTGCCCGCTCAGGAGAACAACCATCCACTAGTTCAGCTTTTCCTTCTCAGGACACAAAGCGCTGGAGTTCCTCTCTCCAGCCCTACTGAACACTGAATGCCTTAGAAGGACTATATACATCCTAGTCCCCACCCTGGGGTGGAGATATGGTGAATGACCTCCCAAATGGTGAACAACCTCCCAACCCGCTCTATGGTCGTTCACAAAAACCCAGCCCTTAAAATGGCCGATTAATCCCTCTCAACACATAGTGTGCTGGTGGAAAACTTATGGGCTTCAAATCACTGAAGCTAACAGCCTCAGTGAAACATACCTCCCCTCCAGCACTTTGCCAGTGACTTTGTCACCATGTATATATAATCAGCATACTGTATATATATTATAAGCATACTGTATATATCCTTTTAAAAGCAGAAGTGTCAATAAATTATTTTTATCAGTTAACAAAATGCAGAGTAAAGTTTGATGGATGAACCAAGATCTCAGTAATAATAATTGTAATTTTTTTTTAATTAATAATAGGATAGAAGGGAGGGACAAAACCAGGAACAGAATCAGTAGGCAAACTCATAGTCAGGAGGACAGCCGGGGTCAGATACCAGGTGATCAGTAACCGCCACGTCTGCGAGCAGTATGAATACCGCGGAGCCTGGTGACAGAGGTGATACTGAGATTGTCCGGGCAGAGATGTAACAGTCAGAAGGCCACCGGTAGATGGTGAAGGTCCTTCTGTACAGCTCCAGCAGTGATGGTGGATCTGCTGGACTTCAGGGCGCTGGATGCGCAGGTTTACCGTCTTTTAGATGTCTCTAGGGGAACGGTGACAACACGCAAATACGCGAGCAGCCCTGGATAATCCACGCCGGCAGGATGATAGGATCCGGCGGAAGATGGAACCTATGAGAAGAGAAGGAAATATAGTGTAAGTGATGGGACTCCATATGACATGATACTACTGTGCGGTCACTGTGGCCGGACGGCAGAGGAATCTCATCACACAGAGGTCAGGGATCATCGTCAGCCATCATACATGTGACAATCCCATCTCCGACAGATGACATCTGCTCCACATGAATTATTCTCACTGACGACATCACACAACATGGAGATGACTCTCACACTTACCTCGTCTCTTTTTCCCCTTTTTCCCATTTTCTGATTTTTCGTCATCAGCTGGAAATTCTGATCAAAAAGAAGAAAAAACAACAACTCACTAAAGACATATTGTTATGGGATCTGCTTCGTATCTCTCCTGTGTATAGTATATAGATTGTTCTAGTCCTGTCCCCTATAGTCCTGACAATCTGGTATTACACAATAGGGCAGAATAAGTCCTATATACCGGACATGACCTAATATGAGGGGCATTAGATGTGTCACTAATATGGAGCAGTGAGCGCCCTGTGTGCCGCCATGTGGTGCATCCCTAATGAGCGATATTCTACTATAGGAGACGATGTCTCATTATGATGACGGAGGTTACTGGATGCAACAATGTATCACAGAATCCATGATAATACTGTACAAAATTGCAGAAATGGAGACACTGTATGGTCCCATGGGCAAAGTAATTGGGTTCCTTGAAACATGGATAACATAGGAGACCCGTTAAAGAAAAACCATGTGGAAATATTTCACCCTTGATGACAACATTCACATTGTTTGTGCTATAGACATCTACGTACCTGACAATGGGGACGAGGACGGCAAGCTGGTTATAGCATCGTCTCTAGCAGATTCAGGAGAAGATCCTTTCTGCCTGTTAGGAAGAAGAAAAACGTGTAAATCACAAGTAAATTCAGTATAAAAGGGATTGTCTCACTAGAAGAACCCCGACTATAAGGCCTAATAGGACATATGAAAGTCATAGTGGGGAAGTCTCCTGCTCAAAACGACCTTCTATGGAAACAACTAGCAACAATGGCCGGCATGTAATACTACATATCTCCTGCAGTGTGGGCAAAACTA
Source organism: Phyllobates terribilis (assembly GCF_046119375.1). Classification (NCBI taxonomy): domain Eukaryota; kingdom Metazoa; phylum Chordata; class Amphibia; order Anura; family Dendrobatidae; genus Phyllobates; species Phyllobates terribilis. The sequence goes on along the minus strand of NW_027362952.1, from coordinate 2,714,017 downwards.
ACAATGCCTGACCGGCAGCAATTATGGGTTGTTATCTCCAGCGGATTCTGAAGCCAATAGCCAATGACCGCTGATCATGGGGCGGTGGATGCTGCATTCAATATTATGGTATTTATGTCCTATATTTGGTGTTGTGCACATATATTAGCCTGGAGCTCCCAATAATGACCCCATAATCTACTCACATTTCTGAGATGTTTCTGCTGGATGCCGGGGTACACTCTGGAGGAAACTTGATAGCGGTGGTACAGAGCTAAAAAATGACAAAAATAAGATATGAAATTAAATTTTTTACGTTTAGGGTATGTGCACACGATGCAGAAATGCTCAGGATTTTTTCCTGAGCGTTAAAGCATCTCTCTGGCAGGAAAAAATTCATGCGGATTGTACATGCGGTTTCCTGCCAGGGACATGCGGAAATGAAGCGGTCTTCACTTTCATTTCCGCATGCGGGTTGACAAGCACTTCCCAAGCGATTTTAGCATCACTTGGAAAGTGCTTGTCAACTTCACACTATATAAATCCATGCAGCCGGCATGGATTTATATAGTGTGTGATGTCAAAAAATAAAAAATAAATATATACTTTACCCTCTGATGGCCCCCGGTGTCCTGCTTCATCGGTCCCGGCTGCCGGCAGTGAAGACTGTAGGACCTTCCGACGTCAGCGTCACGTGACCCGTCACATGACTCTGACGTCAGCGAAGGTCCTTCATTCAACCGCGAAGTGCGCGGGAAGCCGGCAGGACGCAGCGCGGGCCGTCAGAAGGTGAGAATATATATATTTTTTATTTTATTCTTTTTTTTTTAATGGTACCTGGGTCTGGATGAGAGTCCTCTCATCCACACCCGGGTACCATCCGCACATTAGACCGCATGAAAAGCGCATCAACATATACAGTGATGCGGATTCCATGCGGTCTAATGCAAGTCAATGGCGGCAAAAGAGCAGCGTTTCCGCAAAATTAATTGACATGCTGCGGATTTTTGACCGCAGCGTTTACGCTGCGGAAAAATCCGCACCATGGGCACAGCACATGCGGATTTCCATTGGGGAACATTGCTGCCCTTCTACCATGCGTTTTTCATGCGTTTCCGCGACGTTTACGCAACTGCAAAAACGCCGCGGAAACGCATGAAAAACGCATCGTGTGAACTCAGCCTTAGAGGTCTTTTTATGTATTCTGGATTTATTGATCACTTACTTTAGAAAGCCTTTTAGAGGATGTTGTAAAATTTTGGAAGAAAAGGCTCTCATTATCCTCACTTGTGTCCTCCTCCTCTGAGACAATAGGCTTGTTTGTATCAGCGTGATCTACAAGACATAGGTAATGAAGTGTTATTGGCGGTTGTCAGTATAACACAGTCACCATTTATCACTACTATTAATGGGAACCGATTGTCACATATTATTGAAGACGAGACAAACAGCCGCTTAGTCTAGATGACGTCTTCTACTTACTGATAAATAAGCTGGTGTCCTCATCTGAAACAAGCCGAGGAATGTACTCCGGCTTCTGACTTAGAAGGTTTTCAAATTCTAAGTCACTCAGGAATGGATAACTCTTGATCTCAAATGCTCCTCCTGGAAAAAGAAAAACAAAAGTGATGCGGACATTGTTAGAGGCTGCTCCATATCTGAACAGTATTTCTTAATCTTAAGTAATGACAAAACCGAAGGAAACAAACTGAAAGTTATATTATGGAGAACTAGAAATAGGCAAGCAGATAGAGAAGTGCTGATCCTCATGGACAGGAGCGAAGAGTCCTCGTTGTAAAAAGTGAATATTAATACTAATAAAGTATATCAGTTACCTGTCCCAAGTCTTTGTGCAGGATTTGTTCTGAGCAGGTCATTAATAAGGTCCTGAGCATCGGGGGGAGGAGCGCGATCCCAATCCCAAATTATGTCTCCTGTTATATAGAAAATTACAGAAAATAAAACCTCTGTTTTGGACTGTAAGATAAAGTAGAGGAAATAACTAAATTCATGTAATCAGTCAAAGCAATGATCGGATTATTCTACTTACCAGTGACAATATTTTTATAGAGCTCAGATAGGGAATCCCCATGAAATGGTACATATCCCACCAGAAACTCATGCAGGATGATTCCCATTGACCACCAGTCGGCAGGTCTTCCATAGCCTTTCTTCAGAATGATTTCTGGGGCCATGTAAAGCGGGGTGCCACAGTCCTGGAAACCAACAGAAGGTAAAAATGAGAATTGATGAAATTATTATTATGACAAGTTCTCGACATAAAAACTCAATGACAGAAGATAAAATATCAGTTGAAAAGTTCTCTAGAAATGAAGAACGTAGAGAAGAGACAATAGTGTGATGAGATTTGTAAAGAACCATCTAAGTTCCTGTAAGTGATGCCAACCTCATGGTCCTGGAACTCTCTGGCGATGTCCTCCAATGATTCCTTGTGGGTGTTGGTTTCTGGTATCATGACACCAACTTTTGAAATCCCAAAATCGGCGACTTTAATGTGTCCAGCCGGTGTAATCAGGAGGCTGTGAAAGAGAAGATGGTTTTAGGCTCACGGGCTGTGTGGTAATAAACGATAACTTTCCCCCCTTTATTAAACTATAGGGGGCACTTACTTCTCTGGCTTCAGGTCTCTATGCAACACACCATAGCTGTGCAGGTATTCCACAGCAAGTATCGCTTCTGCAAAGTACAGGCGGGCCAAGGGGACAGATAAAGGACCCCTGGTGCTTAGGAGGGTCCCACAGTCTCCACCTATAGAAGAAAGGAAATATGAGCGGTGAGGGGTTTATACAGCAGATCACCACGATGGATCATGAGAAGTGAGCGGAGACATTGGGGCAGGAGAGAATATATACAGATATAATGTATAGAGCACAGAATATTAGTCTGAGGTCATGGTGAGATGTCGTCCATGTCACTAATAAAGTGATGTCTCATCTCGTCTACAGCTGGCGATACTGACGTGCTCAGTGCGGACATACAGGGAGATCACACACATCAATGACTTTCCATAATATCTATAGTAAATGCTCTGCGGGGATGTAACCGTCCACGGGGACAAGTCCTAATGATATGAGCGGTGATAAGATGTCAGCAGACATGGGCTGAATATAATACATGTACATCTCCTACCTCCTACATACTCCATGACCATACACAGGTGAGATCTAGTAGGGAAGGAGCAGAGCATGGAGGTCACAAAGGGACAGTCAGCGAATGTCAGGATGTCCCTCTCCAGATAGGCCCCTTCCACATGTTTTGGAGTATCCAGGTCCCGCTTGGCAATTTTCTTCATAGCGAAGATCTTCTGTGAGTCTTTATGGTGAACTAAGTGGACGGACCTGGAGAGAAGAAGAAACCATGGTTTATAGTGAATCCTTATTAACAGTCCTTCTATAGAAGTCATTATATGATCTTCTGTACTAATGTTTAATACCAGAAGTCCGACCATTACTAGAAATCCACATCTAGAAATACATTAAATAATACTACATAGATCATCTATGGGAGGGTCTACACAATGCCACGTCTGCCGGACCCTCACTCAGGTCACATTATCACCTGTGGGAGGTCTGCACAATGCCACATCTTCCACACCCTCACCCAGGCCACATTGTCACCTATGGAAGGTGTGCACAATGCTAGGTCTGCCAGACCCTCACCCAGGTCACATTATCACCTATGGGAAGTCTGCACAATGCCACGTCTGCCGGACCCTCACCCAGGTCACGTTATCACCTTTCACCTCAGATCATGTCCCTATGATAACACTGAATGGCAAAGCACAGAGGATGAAGCATTATCATAGGGAACCCTGAGAAATGTGGCTTATGCTAACTGAAATCTCACCCAAAAGATCCGCTGCTGATCAGCTTAGATGTTTCGTAGTCGCTCATACGCGGCTTTCTCGCCGGGATCAATGATTCCATCAAGTCCTAGAAAAGAAGAAGAAGAAGAAATGATATTAAGATCTAGAAGCTGCTGGAGAAAATCTCCAGATGCAGAAACGTCTCCTCCTATATTATGTCCCAGCTGATGTCACTGATCCGATAGGTGAGCAGAAACCTGCTGATGGATTCCCTATAATATAAACGCTATTATCTAATGCAATAGTGTCATCTCCTCTAATAATAGAGGCGCCCCCTGGTTATATGGGGGATAATACTGGACGGGTCATTCACACCCCGTGATCTGGTGATACACAGACATCTACCTCTATAATACTTACACCGGCAGGTTCTTGGATCTCCGGGATCTCTAAGATTACACTGTCAGGATCCAACAGCTCAGTTGTTTCTAAAATAGCGATAAAATGATGAGGAAATAAAATGTATTAGAGGATATTAATCCTACAGACATAATACAGCAATATAATGGAGAAATGACTATTCTGTATGGAGGACTATGTGGGGCCATTATTCTTTATGGAGGACTATGTGGGGCCATTATATTGTATGGAGGACTATGTGGGGCCATTATTCTGTATGGAGGACTATGTTAGGCCTATTATTCTGTATGGTGGAATATGTGGGGCCCATTTTTCTGTATGGAGGACTATATGGGGCCCATTATTCTGTATGGAGGACTATGTGGGGCCCATTATACTGTATGGAGGACTATGTGGGGCCTATGATTCTCTATGGAGGACTTTGTGGGGCCCATAATACTTTATGGAGGACTATGTGGGCCCATAATACTGTATGGAGGACTATGTGGGGCCTATTATTCTCTATGAAGGACTATGTGGGGCCCTTTATACTCTACGGTGGACTATGTGGGGCCCATAATACTGTATGGAGGACTATGTGGGGCCCATTAATCTCTATGGAGGACTATGTGGGGCCCATTATTCTGTATGGAGGACTATGTGGGGCCCATTATTCTGTATGGAGGATTATGTGGGGTCAATTATCCTGTATGGAGGATTATGTGGGGTCAATTATCCTGTATGGAGGACTATGTGGGGCCATTATACTGTGTGGAGGACTGTGTGGGGCCATTATTCTGTATGGAGCACTATGTGGGGCCATTATTCCATAAGGAGGACTATGTGGGGCCATTATTCCTTATGGAGGACTATGTGGGGCCATTATATTGTATGGAGGACTATGTGGGGCCATTATTCTGTATGGAGGACTATGTGGGGCCTATTATTCTGTATGGTGGAATATGTGGGGTCCATTATTCTGTATGGAGGACTATGTGGGGCCCATTATTTCGTATGGAGGACTATGTGGTGCCCATTATACTGTATGGAGTACTATGTGGTGCCCATTATACTGTGTGCCGGACTATGTGGGGCCAATTATTCTGTATGGAGGGCTATCTGGGGCACGTTATTCTGTATGGATGACTTTGTGGGACCCATTATTCTGTATGGAGGACTATCTGGTGCCCATTATTCTGTGTGGAGGACTTTGTGGGGCCCATTATTCTGTTTGGAGGACTTTGTGGGGCCCATTATTCTGTATGGAGGACTATGTGGGGCATTATTCTGTATGGAGGACTATGTGGGGCCCATTATTCTGCATGGAGCACTATGTGGGGCCCATTATTCTGCATAGAGGACTATGTGGGACCCATTATTCATTATGGAGGACTTTCTGGGACCCATTACTCGTTATGGAGGACTTTGTGGGACCCACTATACTGCATTCTGGTTGGCTCGTGACTTTTTCCAAGTTTTTCATTTTGGCTCTCTGTATGTTTGATTACAGAGTGGAAAGAGTAACTATGACATTATCCCCTGTTCTCTTTAATATCTGGATATTTCCGGTAGAAGGTTGTGTGATCGGCTCACCTGTAGTCAGATCGCTGCTCGGTCCCGGCTGACTCGTATTAGGGTCAGGGGTCTCTGGGGTCACATTTTGCTCGTCTTCGGTGTCGCCTTCTGGTGTCTCCTGATTGATAGAATATATAGAATTACCACGAGGAACCTTCCACTAAATCACCAAATCCACAAATCAGGAAGGACTAAACCCGCATTTACAGACGCACCAACTGTAACTATACAGATCAGCCGCCATCATGAGGACTTTTATCAGATAAAATGGATTAAGATGAGGTAACATTGCAAAAACATTAATATGGATAATAGAGGGAGACAGAGGCGGAAATACAGACTTCCCACCACTGAGCTGTGACTACATCAGCAGAATACAGACTGCCATCAGCAGAGACAGGCGGCCATATTACCTCCTGTGCTTGCCAGGGGCTGACAGGGAGGCCGATAAGATCTAACACCAGATCTTCTGATATCTGGCTGGTGATCTGGAGAAGATCAGAAAACAAGGACGTGTGATAGAGAAGATGATGGATCCTTACCGGGCGTTCCGATGAGCGGGCCGGACCTTCCAGTACACACAGGACTTTTTCGGCCAGTTCTTTAACAAAAGACAAATCTCTATATTGAGATCTTTTTTCAGCCTATAAAGAAGAAAAGAAACACAAATGAAAAATCTCGAGATGAGAAAGATCACAATGAAGGCCGCCATTGTATCTGACATCTGCTCCTCTCTGCAGATACATTGACTACATATCTGGGGTCTTGTCCTGTTTTATATTGGAAGAAAGAAGAAGCTTCTATCCCACCGTTATTATCCATTATTGTGGAGAAGATTTGTGCGGAGCGTCCACCATTTACCTGCTGTGGAATGTCCTAATGTTCCATAGCGAGAAACTGCAAGTGCTCAGTCACTATGGAGCCAACAACGGCAGCCATGACCCTGTGTAGATTGTACACAGTGACTGTGAGCTCTGATGTCATAATGGCCGACCATCACTAGTGATGTCATCATGGAATCTTGTGATGGAATCTTATAGCGGCGGCTCTGCACAAATACATGCTGCCAAGCAATATTTAAAGTGTGTGGGGGCTCATGCTGTATATAGGGGGCTATGTGACGGCTCAGCTATTTATAGCGGGCTATGTGAGGGCTCATGCTGTATATAGAGGGCTATGTGAGAGCTTGGCTGTATATAGAGGGCTATGTGAGGGCTCATACTCTAAATAGGATTCTGTGTGTGAGCTCATACTGTACATTGGTGCTATGTATGGGCTCTTACTGTATAAAGGGTGCTGTGTGTGGGCTCTTACTGTATATAGGGTATGTGTGTGGGCTCTTTCTGTATGTAGGGGGATGCCAGCACACTTAATTCTGCTCAATATTAAGTGATACAGTTAATAATATAAAATATAATTCATATGTTAATATTGAGCAGAATTAATTTCAGCCTATTGATTCAGCCTACACAACAGTCACATTTCTCATGTGGCCCCTCAGTAATATTACTTTCCCACCCCTGCTCTATTATGTATAGCGCTCTGTTATGTGTAGTGCACCCGAGCACCTGCATGTTAATCGCGTGACTTATCACATGATCTATCAAAGGCAATCTTGTGACATGTCATGTGATACATCGGGTGCTGGGAGCCCACGGCTCCTAAACTGCCCAGGGCCCTGGCTACTCTTAATCAGCCCCTGCTTCTATCCCACCATTATTATCCATTATTGAGAAGTGTTATGCGGAGCTTCCGCCACTTACCTGCTGTAGTAATGCCCTGATGTTCTGAGGTAAATCCGTCAGATACTCTGAGGTGAGATGACCTCGGTGGTATTTGGTCAGGCAGTCCCTTACAAGCTCCACCACCAGCCGGTGAGTGAAGCTGAGGACGCCATCGGGTGGTAGAAGCACAATCTCAGGGCGATTGGTGGTAAGAATCTCCCATAGAGCTTCTACTTGAAGATTGTCCAAAAGTAATTCAGCCATAGAAGCTGCAAGTGCGATCAGTCACTATATATAATAGCGAGAAACTGCAAGTGCGCTCAGTCACTATGGGATAGCGAGAAACTGCAAGTGCGATCAGTCACTATAGAATAGCGAGAAACTGCAAGTGCGCTCAGTCACTATGAAGCCAACAAAGGCAGCCGTGAACCTGTGTACATTGTATATATAGTGACTGTGAGCTGTGATGTCATAATGCCCGACCATGACCTGTGATGTCATCATGGAATCTTGTGATGGAATCTTCAAGGAATGGCTCTACACACATACATGCTGCCTAGCAATATGCTTTTTTGGCCGTCCTCTTTTATTTCCAAATACAACACAACCAGGATAAGGGAATGTTCACACGTTGCGTTTTTGCAGCATTTTTTTCCACACCAAAAACCAGGTTGTACTCAGGAAAAACACTGCATACAATCCACACTTATTTGCTGTGTTTTTGCAGTGTTTATACTTGTGGTTTTTTTTTTTCATTCATTTGAATGGGTGAAAAATGTTGCAAAACCCCTGAAAGAATTAACATCCTGCAAATTTAAAATAAAAAAAGGAAAAAAACGCAGCATGTGAATGAGACTTTAGAAATCTCATTCTCTAAGCTGGTACTGTAAAACGCAGTGTTTTAGCAGCAGAAAAATAACCCTGAAAAAACTGCCACTTGTGAACATTCCTCAAAGATATAATAGTCATATTATGGGAAATATTGTGTATATTTATTCCTCGCGTGTCTTTTTTTTACCAAATAACATTTACCTCATTGGTTGGAGAGTTTACTATTAACAACTGTGACAAATATTGAAGAATTAATGATAAGTGACCCAAGTGATCAATCATTTACGTCATTAATGGTGATGGGCGAGCACTAAAATGCTCGGGTGCTCGATGCTCGGGTCGAGCACATTGGAATACTCGGCTGCTCGACCCGAGCAATGAGCCCAATGTAAGTCTATGGGAAACTCGAGCATTTTTCAGGCGGCTCCCCCCGGCGGTCTGCAGAGGGCCTAAAAATTGCCCAAATCGATGGGAACAGTGCTCAAATGACATGGGAACAGCATGGGGAAGACCCCTGGAAGCATTTCTGACTCCCAGGTCACTGCTGTCAACAATGTTGTCAGAAGTATTTACGCCACTTTTACGGACTCACAATAAAATATACAAAAACGAAACCAAAATGGATTTTCCTGGGAAGTATGTTAAGGAACATCCTTTCCAGAGTTATAACTTGTATATAAGGGAAAATAAATAACCAAAAACAAAAATACTCCTCCACACCTTGGGCTATGTTCACACGTAGCATTTTTGATGCGTTTTTGCACTTTTGCATTGCTTTCAACCAACACAAATGCATTCACCAGGAAATGTCATTTTAACATTTTACAACCTTATCTGGCCATGTGGTGTGTGACACATCATCAGACACATGCATACAGTGCTGAAAAGACATGGGAACAGCATGGAAGCATCTCTGACTCCCAGGTCACTGCCTAAAAGTGTGCCCATCATAAGAGATGCTTGGCGCATGCGAAGATGCCTCCCGCCATGGACCTGTCGTTACAGATTTGCAACAATCACCATCCACGTCCTTGTCCCTCCTCAGCGTTCAGTTCCTTGGAATGCAAGTGCAAGTATGCAGGCAGCCACCCACCTACCCACCGGCTGCAATACTATACTGACAAATTTTTGACAGCTACTTGCACTTGAAATGTAGCCTTTTAGGCTCGTGGAGGCGGAAGCTTTTCATAACCTCATGTCGGCGGCGGCCGGGTGTCCATACTCTTTCCCCAGCCACCACTATATTTCCCGGTATCGCCTCTGCCTTCCACAAGCACGGGTCCCACAACATTACCCGTGCCCTCCCCAGTGCACTTACTGAGAAGGACCGCCTAACCACAAACACATGGACAGGTGAACGTGGCCAGGGACGGTACATAGCCAGTCCACAACTTTTTTTTGCTGACAGTTGTATTTAGTTCGGTGAAAGGACTGGCATAGAGGGAAACCGTATCTACCCTGGGTGTCATTTCTCCCAGGAAGTCCTGTAATTCAGCTTGTTGCAGAAGCAATGGCAGTCCGTCCAACATCAACTCGCACTTGTCGGTGGTGCTTTGACACACACACATCTTTCTTTTCGCATTTTATTTCTTGAATACAGAGTTGGACAATGGCCTGATCTGTAATGCTTTTTGAGAAATAACATGCATAAGCATGGCCGATCCACATTAAAAAAGCAGCCACAGAGTGTCCGGAAACCTTCCCCCACAATTTTATTAGCCAGGGCAGCTTTTCGGCAGGGTTGGACGGGCCCACCAGAGAACCGGAGACTACTCCGGCGGGCCCTGGCTTCTCCTTCTGGAGAGTTCATAGTGCCGAGGTGAGGCCATGATGATGATAGAGGCCACCATCTGCTTAGTTTTCTGTTACTTGGAATGCAAGTGCAAGTATGTAGCCATCCACCCACCCACAGGCCGCAACACTAAACTGCCAGATTTCTGGGCAGCTGCTTGCACTTGAAATATGGCTTTTTAAGCTCGTGGAGGCGGAAGCTGTCCACAATCTTATGGCGGCGGCGACTGGGTATCTATACTCGGTCCCCAGCCGCCATTATTTTTTCCGGTATTGTCTCCTCCTTCCACAAGCATGGGTCCCACAACATTACCCGTGCCCTCCCCAGTGGAAGGACTGCCTAACCACAAACACGTGGACAGGTGAATATGGCCAGAGACGGTACGGAGCCAGTCCACAACTTTTTTTGCTGAGAGTTGTATTTAGCTCGGTGAAAAGACTGGCATAGAGGGGAACATCATACTGTGTGTCGGGGAATGTACTGTGGGGGCATCATACTGTGTGGGGGAATGTACTGTGGGGACATCATACTGTGTGTGTGGGGGAATGTACTGTGGGGACACCATACTGTGTGTTGGGGGGAAATGTACTGTGGGGACATCATACTGTGTGGGGGGAATGTACTGTGGGGGCATCATACTGTGTGTGAAGGAATGTACTGTGGGGGCATCATACTGTGTGTGGGGGAATTATACAGTGTGTTGGAGGAATGTACTGTGGGGGCATCATACTGTGTATGTGTGGGAATGTACTGTGGGGCCATCATACTGTGTGTGGGGAGGAATGTACTGTGGGGAATCATACTGTCTGTGGGGGGAATGTACTGTGGGGACATCATACTGTGTGTGGGGGAATGTACTGTGGGGACATCATATTGTGTGTGGGGGGAATGTACTGTGGGGGTATCATACTGTGTGTGGGGGAATGTACTGTGGGGACATCATACTGTGTGTGGGGGAAATGTACTGTGGGAGCATCATACTGTGTGTGGGGGGGAATTTACTGTGGGGGCATCATACTGTGTGTGAGAATTTACTGTGGGGACATCATGCTGTGTAGGGGCATTATATTGTGTGTGAGGGGGAATATACTGTGGGGGCATCATAATGTGTGTGTGGGAATGTACTGTGGGGGCATCATACTGTGTGTGGGGCGGAATGTACTGTGGGGGCATCATACTGTGTGTGTGGGGGGAATGTACTGTGGGGGCATCATACTGTGTGTGTGTGGGGGGAATGTACTGTGGGGACATCATACTGTGTGTGGAGGAATCTATTGTGGGGACATCATACTTTATGGGGAGGAATGTACTGTGGGGACATCATACTGTGTGTGTGAGGGAATGTACTGTGGGGGCATCATACTGTGTGTGGGGAGGAATGTACTGTGGGGCCATCATACTGTGTGTGGGGTGATGTACTGTGAGGACATCATACTGTGTGTGGAGGAATGTACTGTGGGGGCATCATACTATGTGTGTGAGGGAATGTACTGTGGGGGCATCATACTGTGTGTGGGAAGGAATGTACTGTGGGGCCATCATACTGTGTGTGGGGGGTGGGAAGTACTGTGAGGACATCATACTGTGTGTGGGGGGGAATGTACTGTGGGGACATCATACTGTGTGTGGGGGGAATGTACTGTGGGGGCATCATACTGTGTGTGGGGGGGAATGTGCTGTGGGGACATCATACTGTGTGTGGTGGAATGTACTGTGGGGACATCATACTTTGTCGGGGGAATGTACTGTGGGGGCATCATAATGTGTGTGTGAAGAGCTGTTTATCATCGTACAATGATTGAATAACGGGAGCAGATGATTTATAAAAAGCACTGAATTATATGGTGTGGATTTGCTGCTACTGTGTCACCCCAGGCCTGGATGCCACAAACTTGTAAGGCTGTGTCTGAGAGCAGGAGGGAGGTTCTCTGGTCATGGACCATTAGCATGCAGCACCTCCTGTCCCAGGCCAGTAGGGGGAGCAGGCTGCCTCTATAAAAGCTGGTACTGAGGGCAGGGTTAGGGAGACCAGGACCCACTTCTGAAGCATCCAGAAGGGTTCCCAGAAGAGAGGGACAGGTCAGCGGCAGCTGAGGAGTCCAGGAGGCTAAGGAGGAACAGCAAGCCAGGGACAGAGGCGACGAGAGCTGGTCCTGGATGAGAGAGAACAACATACCGGACACTGGGATCCGAGGCTGTCAGAATTGCAAGTCCTGCAGCAGATCATCTACTTGCGAGGGATTTTAGGTCCCTTGGCCTAAGAAGCCTGGAAGGTCCGCCACACAGAGGGACCAGTACAGCACAGACAAGCTATAGGTACCTAGGGCCCGAGTCGCAAGCCATACAGGCGTAGTACACGGCCAGCTCAGGGACGTGGGCTATCATACCACTAAAGGGGGAGATAGTCAGCAAGGGCAGAGAGAGAACGGTAGGCCTACCCACTCACCCTGACCAGTGGAGCTCGCCCGAATGCCCTCAGACACCCAGGTCCATTCCTCCCTGTACTCCTGGTGGGTCTGTGATAAGATCTGCAGTAAAAGACCCTGGACTGCATTATTGGACTCTGTGTGATTACTGCTGCGCCTGCACCATCACCCCCAGCATCCTATTACATTGCCCTGAGGCTACACTCCTCCCATGGGGAGTTGTACTATTCCCTGCTGCAACCCCAACACCAGCCTCAGCGGTCTGCCCCGCAGCGGCGGTCCTCCCTGACCGCAATCCACAGGTGGCGTAGTCGGACTTTCAAAACCTACAAATACACTGCCACAGCATTTGGTCTGACCACCCTGAGCCACGGGACCGGGTCGCCACTACTACTCCCAGCATTGCCCTGTTGTCTGGTTCCGAGAGCCCCACGGCCCAGGGGGCGAGTCACTACAAGTAAGGATAGACGATACAATAAGCTCTATCGTAACATGTAGCAGCGAGTCAGCGGAATGTATCAATTCTAATATTGAGCAGAATTGATTTCAGCCTGTTGATTTTTCCCTCCAGAACAGTGGAGGGCTCCTCGGGAAAATAAATTGGCCATCCCTGGTATAACGTAATACTAAAATCTCACATTTTATGAGAGAAAACTGTATTTTATAACGATGCTTCCGTGCATCAATCGAGAGAACTTCTTTTCATCAGACGACCCCTTTATCACCTATCCAAGGTGATCGGTGGTGTCCAACAGCTTAGAGCGGCACTGATGGGCAGAATGCGGCACTTTTATCACTTTTGGAATTGGGCAGCGGTGCACATGCTCAGTCTGACCTCCATTCTTGCCCTTTGGGGCTGCAGAGCGCTCTGCTTTTTCCAACAGCTCCATTGAGAATGAATGGATCAGTGGTCGGGCATCCAACCAGACGCTCAATTTTGTAACAGGGATAGAAATAGATGAGAAGATGCACTTAACTGTTTGGCCGCAGCAAGAGTGCATCGAGTGCCTGTGCTTGGTTTGAACAGTCATTCTGTGCTGACAGAGTCCCTTTAAGGCCTCAAACCTATTAGATAATTGTCAGCCCTACATTGTTTCTGGGCAGACAGTTACACAAGATTATGTCCCATTTCATGAAGATTGGCCTTTTACACGCCTGTTTTAGTGAAGGATTAGCTGGAAAAACCTGCGGCGCTGTTAAGCCTCTCCCCAAGAAGCTCCGCAAGGCTTCAAAATTTTGCCGGTACTGGTCAAGACTGGTGGACACATGGGAAAAGTCAAATTTTGGCAAAGTTGAACAATCTGCATTGTGTGTAATATTTTATGATACAATAAATGATTAGAAAAATGCAAGTTTTATTAATGAGAAAAAAACTGAACTTTGCAGAATTTGTTGGCGACATAGAAATATGTAAAAAATATAAAAGTGTAAAATTTTTTTTACAATTTTTGATGCTCACATTAAAAACTTGAGCAATTCCCCCAAAAATCATTAGAGCCATGAAATCAATACATATACAGATGAAACCAGAAGTTTCCATCCACTATATAAAGAGACACATCTGCATGTTTTTATCAATATCTGACATGAAATCAGAATAAATCTTTCCCGTTTTAGGTCAATTAGGATTACCATCATTTTTGATATTTTCCAAATGCCAGAATAATGAGAGAGAGAATGTTTTAAGGCATTTTTATTACTTACTGCAAAGTCTTAACATTATTCTAATCACTAATCAGTGTGTATATTTGTTCACTACACAATAGAATCCCATAATTTCTGCCTATTCACATCTTAGTATTATGTATGATCAGGTTAGAGTGTATGGCTGCTGAGCGCTAGCATTTATGGGCGCCTCCCCCTGACCTTGGCTGTTTCTGGCTCTTAGACCCTGCTGGCACGCACTGCCGTCATGTCCGTGACTGCACTGCCGGCCTGCGGGTCAAATGCCAGAAGCCGCAGAGTCACATGTGGGGCGGGCACAGAATGTCTCGCGCCGTATACCAGCCAGAACACATACCGGAAAGTCAGGTGACACACTTTTTCTCTCCGGCTCGGTTCATGATTGGATTAGGCTCCCTATATAACATCTGGCGTTCCCCTCCCTGGCACGACCCCTGAGGAAGTGTTGATGAAACGCGCGTCGGGGTGGAGGGACGCGTGCTTACCCTGCCTAGAAGCTGCCATTCTAACCAGGTATTTCTTTCTCATGATGTGTTGAGCTGTTTTGTCTATTTGTGGACAGTGCCACTATTACACTATAGTTATTCTATGGGACCGTACCCAGCCTCTTTTATGTACCCAGTCTCCCCTGATAGATATACTAACATTATTAACCGCTATATGCATTAGTTTCTTTGAGGCTGGAAACAATACGTTATCTTTATCTAAGCACTTTGCACTTTTTTGCTGGACAGTCGACTCTATATCATCATATGCACTGCCGCTTTACATTTTATAGGCGTATCTCAAACTCATCAGTGATAGTCTAGTGACCGTTATAATAGCATATGTATTTCTTTCTTTCTATTTTTGCCACATGAGCGGTTATTCAGATTGAAATCTTTTGTAGTGCATTTGTATAGTCACATTATTTCAGTAATGGGGTAATATATGGTTATTACTCTTGCTGCGCAGATATAGGGTACAGCATTTGTTTGTCCCTCACATTTGAGGCCCCTGGTATTTTAATTATTGTTATTTTATGTTCTAATAAAATTATATTGTTAATATTATTTGAAGTGTTCATGTTTTTGTTTATCCTACCAGGGTTCTGGTTATAGCAGAATCAATTTTTGATATATATAAAGTCAAAAGTTTACATACATTTCATTAGTATTTGGTACCATCACCCTTAAACTGAATGACTTGGGTCAAACTTTTGGGATATCCTTCCACAAACTTCTCACAATAGTTGGTCGGAATTTGGACCCATTCCTCCTGGCAAAACTGGGGTAACAGATCCAGGTTTGTAGGTCGCCTTGCTCGCAGCAAGTGTGCCCATAAATTTTCAATAGGATTGCAATCAGAGCTTTGTGATAGCCACGCCGAAACATTGACTTTGTTATTCTTAAGCCACTTTGTTCCCATTTTGTCAATATGCTTCGGGTCATTGTCCATTTGGAATACCCATTTCCGCCCAAGCTTTAACTTCCTGGCTGATGTCTTGAGATGTTGCTTCAGTATTGCCACATAATCTTCTTTTCTCATGGTGTCATCTATTTTGTGAAGTGAACCAGTCCCTCCTGCAGCAAATCAACCCCAGATCATGATGCTGCCACCCCCATGTTTCACAGTTGGGATGGTGTTCTTAGGCTTCCAAGCTTCTCCCTTTTTCCTCCAAACGTAGCGATGGTCATTATGCCAAAAAAGTTCAATTTTAGTTTCATCAGACCACAGACATGTCTCCAAAAATTAAGGTCTTTGTTCCTGTGTGCATTTGCAAACATTAATTTGGCTTTTTTATGTTTCTTTTGGAGTAACGGCTTCTTCCTGGCAGAGTGGCCTTTCAGCCCATGTTGATACAGTACTCGTTTCACTGTGGTTATTGACACAATCTTACCTGCTTCCGCCATCATCTTCACAAGGTCTCTTGCTTTTGTCCTTGGGTTGATATGCACGTGTCGGACCAAAGCACGTTCATCTCTGGGACACAGAACCCGTCTCCTTCCTGAGCGATAAGATGGCAGTACATTCCCATCTTGTTTGTACTTGCGTATAATTGTTTGTACAGATGACCGAGGCACCGTCAGGTATCTTGAAATTGTATCTAAGGATGAGCCAGACTTGTGCAAGTCCACAATTCTCTTCCTGATATCTTCGCTAATTTCTTTAGACTTTCCCATGATACTACAGAAAAAAAAACTATTAGAAGCTTCCAAACACATTACATCATCATATGGGCAGTCCAGAATTGTTTAAAGGCATAGTAATCTTAGTGTGTGTAAACTTTTGACTTTGCAGTAAGTAATAAAAATGACTTAAACATTCTTTCTCTCTCATTATTCTGGCATTTGGCAAATTTTAAAAATGATGGTAATCCTAATTGACCTAAAACGGGAAAGGTTTATTCTGATTTCATGTCAGATATTGAGAAAAACATGCAGATGTGTCTTTTTATATAGTGTATGGAAACTTCTGGTTTCAACTGTATGTGTGTGTGTGTGTATGTATATATGTTTATATTACACATACAGTTATGGCCGAAAGTGTTCACTCCCTTGAAATTGTTTCAGAAAATGAAGTATTTCTCCCAATTATTGCTGTTACACATGTTTTGCTATACACACTTTATTTTCTTTGTGTGTATTGCAACAACACAAAAAAGCAGAAAAAAAAGGCAAATTGGACATAATTTCACACACAGCCCCAAAAATGGTCTGAACAAAATTGTTGGCACCCTCAACTTTAATATTTGGTTGCTCACCCTTTGGAATAAAATAACTGCAATCAATCGCTTCCTATAACCATCAACAAGCTTCTTACACCTCTCAGCTGGAATTTTGACCACTCTTCTTTTGTAAACTGCTCCATGTCTCTCATAGTTGCTGCTACTTCATACCTCTCCAGCGCTATGTTTCCATCCATTTCTGCGGGCTTCTTGAAGTATGTTTGGGGTCATTCTCCTGGAAGAACCATGACCTAGGACGCAAACCCAGCTTTCTGACACTGGGCACTACATTGCGACCCAAAATCCGTTGGTAATATTTTTCAACAATTTTGGTTCTCAAGTACTCAGACAGTTCTCTTCTCTTTCTGTACTCCATGCTTAGTGTGGCACACACAGACACAATGCAAAGATTGAGTCAACTTCTCCACTTTTTATCTGGTTTCAGGTGTGATTTTCATATTGCCCACACCTGTTACTTGCCACAGGTTAGTTTGAATGAGCATCACATGCTTGAAACAAAGTTGTTCACCCACAATTTTGGAAAGGTGCTATCAATTTTGTCCGGCCCATTTTTGGGGTTTTGTATGAAATGATGTCCAATTTGCTTTTTTTCCTTTTGTTTGTTTTTTTCTTTTGTTCCAATACACACAAAGAATATTAAACATGTGTATAACAAAACATGTATAATTGCAATAATTTTCTGGGAGAAATACTTCATTTTCTGGAACAATTTTAAGATTGCCAACACTTTCGGCCGTGGCCATATATAGTAGCTGAGTACAGGTGGCTGCTGGGGCCCCTGATACCATTACTATATGGCCCTTACACCTGATATACAGTGGTGGCCAAAAGTATTGGCACCCCTGCAATTCTGTCAGATAATACTCAGTTTCTTCCTGAAAATGATTGCAATCACAAATTCTTTGGTATTATTATCTTCATTTAATTTTCTTGCAAAGAAAAAACACAAAAGAGAATGAAGCAAAAATCAAATCAATGATCATTTCACACAAAACTCCAAAAATGGGCCAGACAAAAGTATTGGCACCTTCAGCCTAATACTTGGCTGCACAACCTTTAGCCAAAATAACTGCGAACAACCGCTTCCGGTAACCATCAATGAGTTTCTTACAATGCTCTGCTGGAATTGTAGACCATTCTTCTTTGGCAAGCTGCTCCAGGTCCCTGATATTTGAAGGGTGCCTTCTCCAAACTGCCATTTTGAGATCTCTGCACAGATGTTCCATGGGATTCAGGTCTGGACTCATTGCTGGCCACCTTAGAAGTCTCCAGTGCTTTCTCTCAAACCATTTTATAGTGCTTTTGGAAGTGTGTTTTGGGTCATTGTCCTGCTGGAAGACCCATGACCTATGAGGGAGACCCAGCTTTCTCACACTGGGCCCTACATTATGCTGCAAACTTTGTTGGTAGTCTTCAGACTTCATAATGCCATGCATACGGTCAAGCAGTCCAGTGCCAGAGGCAGCAAAGCAACCCCAAAACATCAGGGAACTTCCGCCATGTTTGACTGTAGGGACCATGTTCTTTTCTTTGAATGCCTCTTTTTTTCCTGTGCACTCTATGTTGATGCTTTTTCCCAAAAACCTCTACTTTTGTCTCATCTGACCAGAGAACATTCTTCCAAAACGTTTTAGGCTTTCTCAGGTAAGTTTTGGCAAACTCCAGCCTGGCTTTTTTATGTCTCGGGGTAAGAAGTGGGGTCTTCCTGGGTATCCTACCATACAGTCCCTTTTCATTCAGACGCCGACGGATAGTACGGGTTGACACTGTTGTACCCTCGTACTGCAGGGCAGCTTGAACTTGTTTGGATGTTAGTCGAGGTTCTTTATCCACCATCCGCACAATCTTGCGTTGAAATCTCTTGTCAATTTTTCTTTTCCGTCCACATCTAGATAGGTTAGCCACAGTGCCATGGGCTTTAAACTTCTTGATGACACTGCGCACGGAAGACACAGGAACATTCAGGTCTTTGGGGATGGACTTGTAGCCTTGAGATTGCTCATGCTTCCTCACAATTTGGTTTCTCAAGTCCTCAGACAGCTCTTTTGTCTTCTTTCTTTTCTCCATGCTCAATGTGGTACACACAAGGACACAGGACAGAGGCTGAGTCAACTTTACTCTGTTAGAACCCTCCTGTTAGTTTTTGCTATCTTGTGTTTTGCGGTCACGTGACTAGCTGCCTATATATTCCAGCTCCGCCCTTCTGGCTTTGCTGGACTTCAGTGTTTTTTGCCTGTCTCTCTAGCCAGGTGCTTCGGTGCCTATCTCTGTCTAGTTTGCTTGGTCCTCTGGACCTCTAGTACTTTTTGTTCAGTTTGTATTTTTGCTCTGCAACAACTTCTGTTAGGAGGTGTCCATTTTTTGTCCCAGTCCTTAGTTCTTTTAGGGACCCCTCCCTTTATTCTATAGGTCTCTGTTCAGACTAGCCGAGGATGAAGGCGGGTCTGTTCACAAGGAACAGGCTGCCCGCTACATCGTAGGGATTCAGCTTAGTCTTACTGTAGGGACAGCTTTTCCCTTGCTTTTATGTTGCAGATCATAACATAATCCATGTTAACTGGCTGCAAGTGTGATTTAGTTATTGCCAATTGTATCCAATTTGGCTTTAGGACAATTCTTTTTGTGTTTTTTCATTGAAGACAAATTAAATGAAGATAATAAGACCAAAGAATTTGTGATTGCAATCATTTTCAGGAAGAAACTGAGTATTATCTGACAGAATTGCAGGGGTGCCAATACTTTTGGCCACCACTGTATAGGAGCTGAGTACAGGCAGCTGCCGGGGCCCCTGATACCATTACTATGTGGCCCTTACACCTGATATATAGGAGCTGAGTACAGGCGGCTGCTGGGGCCCCTGATACCATTACTATGTGGCCCTTACACCTGATATATAGGAGCTGAGTACAGGCGGCTGCTGGGCCCTTGATACCATTACTATGTGGCCCTTACCCCTGATATATAGGAGCTGAGTACAGGCGGCTGCTGGGGCCCCTGATACCATTACTATGTGGCCCTTACCCCTGATATATAGGGGCTGAGTACAGGCGGCTGCTGGGGCCCCTGATACCATTACTATGTGGCCCTTACACCTGATATATAAGGGCTGAGTACAGGCGGCTGCTGGGCCCTTGATACCATTACTATGTGGCCCTTACACCTGATATATAGGAGCTGAGTACAGGCGGCTGCTGGGGCCCCTGATACCATTACTATGTGGCCCTTACCCCTGATATATAAGGGCTGAGTACAGGCGGCTGCTGGGGCCCCTGACACCATTACTATGTGGCCCTTACACCTGATATAAAAGGGCTGAGTACAGGCGGCTGCTGGGGGCCCTGATACCAGTACTATGTGGCCCTTACACCTGATATATAAGGGCTGAGTACAGGCGGCTGCTGGGGCCCCTGATACCATTGCTATGTGGCCCTTACACCTGATATATAAGGGCTGAGTACAGGCGGCTGCTGGGGCCCCTGATACCATTGCTATGTGGCCCTTACACCTGATATATAAGGGCTGAGTACAGGCGGCTGCTGGGGCCCCTGATACCATTACTGTGTGGCCCTTACACCTGATATATAAGGGCTGAGTACAGGCGGCTGCTGGGGCCCCTGATACCATTACTATGTGGCCCTTACACCTGATATATAGGAGCTGAGTACATGCGGCTGCTGGGGCCCCTGATACCATTACTATGTGGCCCTTACACCTGATATATAGGAGCTGAGTACAGGCGGCTGCCGGGGCCCCTGATACCATTACACTGGTGCCTTGTTATTAGGTCAATTCCATTATAAAACATTGTATCCGTCATTGTTGAGCTCTGCTGGGACTGTGTATCCCGCCTGCATTGCATAATGGGGCCCCTGAATACTCTGCACATAAGGGCCCATAGCTCTAATTATGTTGTTTGCAATAGTCGCCCTCCTGCCACCCTGTAATATCGGGTCCCTGCCTGGTGTGGCCCCTATGACTTAATGTCCCCCTGTAAGTGCAGTACACCAGTTATCAGTCTACACGGCCAGGGTCCGGGACCCCTGTTGTTTTTGTTCTGGCTTTGTAATATATGCTCATTATCAGGGCGCCCTCTTCTCAGACATCCATCTAATCATCCGTCTGTCTCATCCATATTTGCCATATGGAGGTTTCCAGAAATAGGGCAGAACCTACTGGACTTCTGTGAAAGTTGACGAATCTGTTGAGCGCGGCTGAAGCCTCCTGGGAGCCGAGGTAAAATCAGTGGCCGTGGTAAAATTGTGGAGCGGTGGGGTCTGAAAAAGGAATCATGACTATAAGGACAACGTTTGCACAAAGTTATTTCTTTCGAGCCCAACAGCCACTGTGTAAACCTGACAAAAATGCCCCCATCTATCCATCCATTCATCACTCTCATACTCTGTCTATGCAGGTATGTATCTCATCATTCTTCCTTACGGAGTTTCACATGGCCCAGTCGGGGCTTTGGTCCGAACTCCCCCACAAAACTGGATTCGGTAGTGTGACGAGGCCATAGGCTTAGTAGACTGCGCCTCCAGTAGGCGTACACACCTGATGCACGACAGAGGGCACATTCACTCTGTCTGGACCATTATAGTCTATGGCCACGTCAGATCATATGCCCGAATCCCGTTCAGGTAAAGGCTGCAGCAGGTGGCTGCTGCCTTCTGTGCCCCTCTCCTCCGCCACTGCCATTCCCCCCAACACTCAGAGCCACAGTGTATGTATATATATATATATATATATATATATATATATATATATATATATATATATATATACACTACTCAAAAAAATAAAGGGAACACTTAAACAACAGAATATAACTCCAAGTAAATCAAACTTCTGTGAAATCAAACTGTCCACTTAGGAAGCAACACTGATTGACAATCAATTTCACATGCTGATGTGCAAATGGAATAGACAATAGATGGAAATTATTGGCAATTATCAAAACACTCTCAATAAAGGAGTGGTTCTGCAGGTTGGGACCACAGACCACATCTCAGTACCAATGCTTTCTGGCTGATGTTTTGGTCACTTTTGAATGTTAGTTGTGCTCTCACACTAGTGGTAGCTTGAGATGGACTCTACAACCCACAGAAGTTGCTCAAGTAGTGCAGCTCTTCCAGGATGGCACATCAATGCGTGCTGTGGAAAGAAGGTTTGCTGTGTCTGTCAGCGTAGTGTCCAGAGGCTGGAGGCGCTACCAGGAGACAGGCCAGTACACCAGGAGACGTGGAGGGAGCCGTAGGAGGGCAACAACCCAGCAGCAGGACCACTACCTCCGCCTTTGTGCAAGGAGGAACAGGAGGAGCACTGCCAGAGCCCTAAAAAATGACCTCCAGCTGACCACAAATGTGGATGTGTCTGCACAAACGGTTAGAAACCCACTCCATAACGGTGGTATGAGGGCCCGACGTCCACAGATGGGGGTTGTGCTCACAGCCCAACACCGTGCAGGACGCTTTGCATTTGCCACAGAACACCAGGATTGGCAAAGTCGCCACTGGCACCCTGTGCTCTTCACAGATGAAAGCCGGTTCACACTGAGCACATGTGACAGACGTGACAGAGTCTGGAGACGCCGTGGAGAGCGATCTGCTGCCTGCAACATCCTTCAGCATGACCGGTTTGGCAGTGGGTCAGTAATGGTGTGGGGTGGCATTTCTTTGGAGGGCCGCACAGCCCTCCACGTGCTCGCCAGAGGTAGCCTGACTGCCATTAGGTACCGAGATGAGATCCTCAGACCCCTTGTGAGACCATGTGCTGGTGCGGTTGGCCCTGGGTTCCTCCTAATGCAGGACAATGCCAGACCTCATGTGGCTGGAGTGTGTCAGCAGTTCCTGCAAGATGAAGGCATTGAGGTTATGGACTGGCCCGCCCGTTCCCCAGACCTGAATCCGATTGAGCACATCTGGGATATCATGTCTCGCTCCATCCACCAACGTCACGTTGCACCACAGACTGTCCAGGAGTTGGCGGATGCTTTAGTCCAGGTCTGGGAGGAGATCCCACAGGAGACCATCCGCAACCTCAGGACATTACATCAAAGTTGAATGAGCCTGTAGTGTGTTTTTCCACTTTAATTTTGGGGGTGACTCCAAATCCAGGCCTCCATTGGTTAATAAATGTGATTTCCATTGATGATTTTTATGTGATTTTGTTTTCAGCACATTCAGCTTTGTACAGAACACAGTATTCAATGAGAATATTTCATTCATTCAGACCTAGGATGTGTTATTTCAGTGTTCCCTTTATTTTTTTGAGCAGTGTATATATAAATATACCAGGATGGGGGATATTAACAGAATTGGGGGACATTACCCCTATAACAGTGTAAGCAGCAGACCCCCTCCCCCTTAACAGGGCATAATGACCACATTTTTTGCTTACATTTTTTTTCTATTTTCCTCCTCTAAAACCTAGGTACGTCTTATGGTCCGGTGCGTCTTATAGTCCGAAAAATACGGTATATGCATTCAGCATATATATACTACTAGCTATTGAACCCGTTCTACGCCCGGGTGGCGAGCATTTTTATTGGTATATGGTCTCCCATGCTGGTATGTGCTGCCCCCCTCCTTGTATTTGTGCTGCCCCCATCCTGTCCCCACCATCCAATCCTGGTATGCGTGGTACCCCTCACCCCCAATCCTGGTATGCATGGCACCCCTCACCCCCAATCCTGGTATGCGTGGCACCCCTCACCCCCAATCCTGGTATACGTGGCACCCCTCATCCCTATCCTGGTATGTGTGGCACCCCTCATCCCTATCCTGGTATGTATGGTACCCCTCATCCCTATCCTGGTATGTATGGTACCCCTCATCACTATCCTGGTGTGTATGGTATCCCTCATCCTGGTATGCATGGTACCCCATCCCTCATCCCGGTATGCATGGCACTCCATCCCTCATCCCCAATCCCGGTATGCGTGGCACCCCTCATCCCCAATCCCGGAATGTGTGGCACCCCTCATCCCCAATCCCGGCATGCGTGGCACCCCTCATCCCCAATCCCGGCATGCGTGGCACCCCTCATCCCCAATCCTGGCATGCGTGGCATCCCTCATCCCCAATCCCGGCATGCGTGGCACCCCTCATCCTCAATCCTTGTATGTGTGGCACCCCTCATCCCCAATCCCGGTATGCGTGGCACCCCTCATCCCCAATCCCGGTATGCATGGTCCCCTCACCCCCCAATCCTGGTATGCGTGTTACCCCTCACCACCCAATCCTGGTATGCGTGGCACCCCTCACCCCCGCAATCCTGGTATGCGTGGCACCCCTCACCCCCCAAATCCGGGTATGCGTGGTACCCCTCACCGCCCAATCCTGGTATGTGTGGCACTCCTCACCCCCCAATCCTGGTATGTGTGGCACCCCTCACCGCCCAATGCTGGTATGCATGGTACCCCTCACCCCCAATCGTGGTATGTGTGTTATCCCTCACCCCCCAGTCCTGGTATGCGTGGTACCCCTCACCCCACAATCCTGGTATGTGTGGTACCCCTCACCCCCAATCTTGGTATGTGTGTTACCCCTCACCCCCAATCTTGGTATGTGTGTTACCCCTCACCCCCAATCCTGGTATGTGTGGTACCCCTCACCCCCAATCCTGGTATGTGTGGTACCCCTCACCCCCCAATCCTGGTATGTGTGGTACCCCTCACCCCCCAGTCCTGATATATGCATGGTACCCCTCACCCCCCAGTCCTGATATATGCATGGTCCCCTCACCCCACAATCCTGTTATGTGTGGCCCCCTCATCCCTTTCACACTGTACACACATACACAAAAAAAAAAACAGTTATACTCACCTTTCTTCTCTGTACTGTAAATGTGTCTTCAGTAAAATGACGCCGGATAGCGCAATGCGCATGCGTCAATCTGACGCCTTCACTCCGCCCCCGGTCTCCAGCAAAGAGAGGCGCCGCAGCAACGCTCCTCCCGGTCAGGTAAATATGTAAGTATGGCGCCGGAGATCGCGGTATGCGTTCAGTGTCTACGCATCCCGCGATCTCCGGCGCCATACACCTCCTCTTACCTGTAACGGCTGGATGCCTGCTTCTCTCTGGAGCCAGGCTGCGCATCACGCATGCGCAGTTTATCGAATCTTCAGACAAAGACACGCATGCCGCCTTATATATACTATGGTAGATCGGCCCACTCAGTTGCACACAGAAGTAGCCACCGGAGCGCTGTCTCCTTAAGTCTCTCACTGGTTTATTTGTAGATGCTGCATAAGCCAGTGAGGAGTTAGCAAAAATAAATACGTGCTTTCTGACCTAAGGAAAAACAAAACATAACATACAGCCGTGTTGCTGTGGGGATCTGCCCGCTCAGGAGAACAACCATCCACTAGTTCAGCTTTTCCTTCTTAGGACACAAAGCGCTGGAGTTCCTCTCTACAGCCCTACTGAACACTGAATGCCTTAGAAGGACGACTATATACATCCTAGTCCCCACCCTGGGGTGGAGATATGGTGAATGACCTCCCAACCCGTTCTATGGTCGTTCACAAAAACCCAGCCCTTAAAATGGCCGATTAATCCCTCTCAACACATGGTATGCTGGTGTAAAACTTATGGGCTTCAAATCACTGAAGCTAATAGCCTCAGTGAAACATACCTCCCCTCCAGCACTTTGCCAGTGACTTTGTCACCATGTATATATAATCAGCATACTGTATATATATTATAAGCATACTCTATATATCCTTTTAAAAGCAGAAGTGTCAATAAATTATTTTTATCAGTTAACAAAATGCAGAGTAAAGTTTGATGGATGAACCAAGATCTCAGTAATAATAATTGTATTTTTTTTTTATTAATATTAGGATAGAAGGGAGGGACAAAACCAGGAACAGAATCAGTAGGCAAACTCATAGTCAGGAGGACAGCCGGGGTCAGATACCAGGTGATCAGTAACCGCCACGTCTGCGAGCAGTATGAATACCGCGGAGCCTGGTGACAGAGGTGATACTGAGATTGTCCGGGCAGAGATGTAACAGTCAGAAGGCCACCGGTAGATGGTGAAGGTCCTTCTGTACAGCTCCAGCAGTGATGGTGGATCTGCTGGACTTCAGGGCGCTGGATGCGGAGGTTTACCGTCTTTTAGATGTCTCTAGGGGAACGGTGACAACACGCAAATACGCGAGCAGCCCTGGATAATCCACGCCGGCAGGATGATAAGATCCGGCGGAAGATGGAACCTATGAGAAGAGAAGGAAATATAATGTAAGTGATGGGACTCCATATGACATGATACTACTGTGCGGTCACTGTGGCCGGACGCAGAGGAATCTCATCACACAGAGGTCAGGGATCATCGTCAGCCATCATACATGTGACAATCCCATCACCGACAGATGACATCTGCTCCACATGAATTATTCTCACTGACGACATCACACAACATGGAGATGACTCTCACACTTACCTCGTCTCTTTTTCCCCTTTTTCCCATTTTCTGATTTTTCGTTGTCAGCTGGAAATTCTGATCAGAAAGAAGAAAAAACAACAACTCACTAAAGACATATTGTTATGGGGTCTGCATTGTATCGCTCCTGTATATAGTACATAGATTGTTCTAGTCCTGTCCCCTATAGTCCTGACAATCTGGTATTACACAATAGGGCAGAATAAGTCCTATATACCGGACATGACCTCATATGAGGGGCATTAGATGTGTCACTAATATGGAGCAGTGAACGCCCTGTGTGCCGCCATATGGTGCATCCCTAATGAGCGATATTCTACTATAGGAGACGATATCTCATTATGATGGCGGAGGTTACTGGATGCAACAATGTATCACAGAATCCATGATAATACTGTACAAAATTACAGAAATGGAGACACAGTATGGGCCCATGGGCAAAGTAATTGGGTTCCTTGAAACATGGATAACATAGGAGACCCATTAAAGAAAAACTATGTGGAAATATTTCACCCTTGATGACAACATTCACATTGTTTGTGCTATAGACATGTACATACCTGACAATGGGGACGAGGACGGCAAGCTGGTTATAGCATCGTCTCTAGCAGATTCAGGAAAAGATCCTTTCTGCCTGTTAGGAAGAAGAAAAACGTGTAAATCACAAGTAAATTCAGTATAAATGGGATTGTCTCACTAGAAGAACCCTGACTGTAAGGCCTAATAGGACATATGAAAGTCATAGTGGGGAAGTCTCCTGCTCAAAACTACCTTCTATGGAAACAACTAGCAACAATGGCCGGCATGTAATACTACATATCTCCTGCAGTGTGGGCAAAACTAACATTGCCTGACCGGCAGCAATTATGGGTTGTTATCTCCAGCGGATTCTGAAGCCAATAGCCAATGACCGCTGATCATGGGGCGGTGGATGCTGCATTCAATATTATGGTATTTATGTCCTATATTTGGTATTGTGCACATATATTAGCCTGGAGCTCCCAATAATGACCCCATAATCTACTCACATATCTGAGATGTTTCTGCTGGATGCCGGGGTACACTCTGGAGGAAACTTGATAGCGGTGGTACAGAGCTAAAAAAGGACAAAAATAAGATATGAAATTCAATTTTTTACTTTTAGAGGTCTTTTTATGTATTCTGGATTTATTGATCACTTACTTTAGAAAGCCTTTTAGAGGATGTTGTAAAATTTTGGAAGAAAAGGCTCTCATTATCCTCACTTGTGTCCTTCTCCTCTGAGACAATAGGCTTGTTTGTATCAGCATGATCTACAAGACATAGGTAATGAAGTGTTATTAGCGGTTGTCAGTATAACACAGTCACCATTTATCACTACTATTAATGGGAACCGATTGTCACATATTATTGAAGACGAGACAAACAGCCGCTTAGTCTAGATGACGTCTTCTACTTACTGATAAATAAGCTGGTGTCCTCATCTGAAACAAGCCGAGGAATGTACTCCGGCTTCTGACTTAGAAGGTTTTCAAATTCTAAGTCACTCAGGAATGGATAACTCTTGATCTCAAATGCTCCTCCTGGAAAAAGAAAAACAAAAGTGATGCGGACATTGTTAGAGGCTGCTCCATATCTGAACAGTATATCTTAATCTTAAGTAATGACAAAACCGAAGGAAACAAACTGAAAGTTATATTATGGAGAACTAGAAATAGGCAAGCAGATAGAGAAGTGCTGATCCTCATGGACAGGAGCGAAGAGTCCTCGTTGTAAAAAGTGAATATTAATACTAATAAAGTATATCAGTTACCTGTCCCAAGTCTTTGTGCAGGATTTGTTCTGAGCAGGTCATTAATAAGGTCCTGAGCATCGGGGGGAGGAGCGCGATCCCAATCCCAAATTATGTCTCCTGTTATATAGAAAATTACAGAAAATAAAACCTTTGTTTTGGACTGTAAGATAAAGTAGAGGAAATAACTAAATTCATGTAACCAGTCAAAGCAATGATCGGATTATTCTACTTACCAGTGACAATATTTTTATAGAGCTCAGATAGGGAATCCCCATGAAATGGTACATATCCCACCAGAAACTCATGCAGGATGATTCCCATTGACCACCAGTCCGCAGGTCTTCCATAGCCTTTCTTCAGAATGATTTCTGGGGCCATGTAAAGCGGGGTGCCACAGTCCTGGAAACCAACAGAAGGTAGAAATGAGAATCGATGAAATTATTATTATGACAAGTTCTCGACATAAAAACTCAATGACAGAAGATAAAATATCAGTTGAAAAGTTCTCTAGAAATGAAGAACGTAGAGAAGAGACAATAGTGTGATGAGATTTGTAAAGAACCATCTAAGTTCCTGTAAGTGATGCCAACCTCATGGTCCTGGAACTCTCTGGCGATGTCCTCCAATGATTCCTTGTGGGTGTTGGTTTCTGGTATCATGACACCAACTTTTGAAATCCCAAAATCGGCGACTTTAATGTGTCCAGCCGGTGTAATCAGGAGGCTGTGAAAGAGAAGATGGTTTTAGGCTCACGGGCTGTGTGGTAATAAATGATAACTTTCCCCCCTTTATTAAACTATAGGGGGCACTTACTTCTCTGGCTTCAGGTCTCTATGCAACACACCATAGCTGTGCAGGTATTCCACAGCAAGTATCGCTTCAGCAAAGTACAGGCGGGCCAAGGGGACAGATAAAGGACCCCTGGTGCTTAGGAGGGTCCCACAGTCTCCACCTATAGAAGAAAGGAAATATGAGCGGTGAGGGGTTTATACAGCAGATCACCACGATGGATCATGAGAAGTGAGCGGAGACATTGGGGCAGGAGAGAATATATACAGATATAATGTATAGAGCACAGAATATTAGTCTGAGGTCATGGTGAGATGTCGTCCATGTCACTAATAAAGTGATGTCTCATCTCGTCTACAGCTGGCGATACTGACGTGCTCAGTGCGGACATACAGGGAGATCACACACATCAATGACTTTCCATAATATCTATAGTAAATGCTCTGCGGGGATGTAACCGTCCACGGGGACAAGTCCTAATGATATGAGCGGTGATAAGATGTCAGCAGACATGGGCTGAATATAATACATGTACATGTCCTACCTCCTACATACTCCATGACCATACACAGGTGAGATCTAGTAGGGAAGGAGCAGAGCATGGAGGTCACAAAGGGACAGTCAGCGAATGTCAGGATGTCCCTCTCCAGATAGGCCCCTTCCACATGTTTTGGAGTATTCAGGTCCCGCTTGGCAATTTTCTTCATAGCGAAGATCTTCTGTGAGTCTTTATGGTGAACTAAGTGGACGGACCTGGAGAGAAGAAGAAACCATGGTTTATAGTGAATCCTTATTAACAGTCCGTCTATAGAAGTCATTATATGATCTTCTGTTCTAATGTTTAATACCAGAAGTCCGACCATTACTAGAAATCCACATCTAGAAATACATTAAATAATACTACATAGATCATCTATGGGAGGGTCTGCACAATGCCACGTCTGCCGGACCCTCACCCAGGTCACATTATCACCTATGGGAAGTCTGCACAATGCCACGTCTGCCGGACCCTCACCCAGGTCACGTTATCACCTTTCACCTCAGATCATGTCCCTATGATAAGACTGAATGGCAAAGCACAGAGGATGAAGCATTATCATAGGGAACCCTGAGAAATGTGGCTTATGCTAACTGAAATCTCACCCAAAAGATCCGCTGCTGATCAGCTTAGATGTTTCGTAGTCGCTCATACGCGGCTTTCTCGCCTGGATCAATGATTCCATCAAGTCCTAGAAAAGAAGAAGAAGAAGAAATGATATTAAGATCTAGAAGCTGCTGGAGAAAATCTCCAGATGCAGAAACGTCTCCCCCTATATTATGTCCCAGCTGATGTCACTGATCCGATAGGTGAGCAGAAACCTGCTGACGGATTCCCTATAATATAAACGCTATTATCTAATGCAATAGTGTCATCTCCTCTAATAATAGAGGCGCCCCCTGGTTATATGGGGGATAATACTGGACGGGTCATTTACACCCCGTGATCTGGTGATACACAGACATCTACCTCTATAATACTTACACCGGCAGGTTCTTGGATCTCCGGGATCTCTAAGATTACACTGTCAGGATCCAACAGCTCAGTTGTTTCTAAAATAGCGATAAAATGATGAGGAAATAAAATGTATTAGAGGATATTAATCCTACAGACATAATACAGCAATATAATGGAGAAATGACTATTCTGTATGGAGGACTATGTGGGGCCTATTATTCTGTATGGTGGAATATGTGGGGTCCATTATTCTGTATGGAGGACTATGTGGGGCCCATTATTTCGTATGGAGGACTATGTGGTGCCCATTATACTGTATGGAGTACTATGTGGTGCCCATTATACTGTGTGCCGGACTATGTGGGGCCCATTATTCTGTATGGAGGGCTATCTGGGGCACGTTATTCTGTATGGATGACTTTGTGGGACCCATTATTCTGTATGGAGGACTATCTGGTGCCCATTATTCTGTGTGGAGGACTTTTTGGGGCCCATTATTCTGTTTGGAGGACTTGTGTGGCCCATTATTCTGTGTGGAGGACTATGTGGGGCATTATTCTGTATGGAGGACTATGTGGGGCCCATTATTCTGCATGGAGCACTATGTGGGGCCCATTATTCTGCATAGAGGACTATGTGGGACCCATTATTCATTATGGAGGACTTTGTGGGACCCATTATTCGTTATGGAGGACTTTGTGGGACCCATTATACTGCATTCTGGTTGGCTCGTGACTTTTTCCAAGTTTTTCATTTTGGCTCTCTGTATGTTTGATTACAGAGTGGAAAGAGTAACTATGACATTATCCCCTGTTCTCTATAATATCCGGATATCTCCTGTAGAAGGTTGTGTGATCGGCTCACCTGTAGTCAGATCGCTGCTCGGCCCCGGCTGACTCGTATTAGGGTCAGGGGTCTCTGGGGTCACATTTTGCTCGTCTTCGGTGTCGCCTTCTGGTGTCTCCTGATTGATAGAATATATAGAATTACCACGAGGAACCTTCCACTAAATCACCAAATCCACAAATCAGGAAGGACTAAACCCGCATTTACAGACGCACCAACTGTAACTATACAGATCAGGCGCCATCATGAGGACTTTTATCAGATAAAATGGATTAAGATGAGGTAACATTGCAAAAACATTAATATGGATAATAGAGGGAGACAGAGGCGGAAATACAGACTTCCCACCACTGAGCTGTGACTACATCTGCAGAATACAGACTGCCATCAGCAGAGACAGGCGGCCATATTACCTCCTGTGCTTGCCAGGAGCTGACAGGGAGGCCGATAAGATCTAACACCAGATCTTCTGATATCTGGCTGGTGATCTGGAGAAGATCAGAAAACAAGGACGTGTGATAGAGAAGATGATGGATCCTTACCGGGCGTTCCGATGAGCGGGCCGGACCTTCCAGTACACACAGGACTTTTTCGGCCAGTTCTTTAACAAAAGACAAATCTCCATATTGAGATCTTTTTTCAGCCTATAAAGAAGAAAAGAAACACAAATGAATAATCTCGAGATGAGAAAGATCACAATGAAGGCCGCCATTGTATCTGACGTCTGCTCCTCTCTGCAGATACATTGACTACATATCTGGGGTCTTGTCCTGTTTTATATTGGAAGAAAGAAGAAGCTTCTATCCCACCGTTATTATCCATTATTGTGGAGAAGATTTGTGCGGAGCGTCCACCATTTACCTGCTGTGGAATGTCCTAATGTTCCATAGCGAGAAACTGCAAGTGCTCAGTCACTATGGAGTCAACAACGGCAGCCATGACCCTGTGTAGATTGTACACAGTGACTGTGAGCTCTGATGTCATAATGGCCGACCATCACTAGTGATGTCATCATGGAATCTTGTGTTGGAATCTTATAGCGGCGGCTCTGCACAAATACATGCTGCCAAGCAATATTTAAAGTGTGTGGGGGCTCATGCTGTATATAGGGGGCTATGTGAGGGCTCAGCTATTTATAGCGGGCTATGTGAGGGCTCATACTGTATATAGAGGGCTATGTGAGAGCTTGGCTGTATATAGTGAGCTATGTGAGGGCTCATACTCTAAATAGGATTCTGTGTGTGAGCTCATACTGTACATTGGTGCTATGTATGGGCTCTTACTGTATAAAGGGTGCTGTGTGTGGCCTCTTACTGTATATAGGGTATGTGTGTGGGCTCTTTCTGTATGTAGGGGGATGCCAGCACACTTAATTCTGCTCAATAATAAGTGATACAGTTAATAATATAAAATATAATTCATATGTTAATATTGAGCAGAATTAATTTCAGCCTATTGATTCAGCCTACACAACAGTCACATTTCTCATGTGGCCCCTCAGTAATATTACTTTCCCACCCCTGCTCTATTATGTATAGCGCTCTGTTATGTGTAGTGCACCCGAGCACCTGCATGTTAATCGCGTGACTTATCACATGATCTATCAAAGGCAATTTTGTGACATGTCATGTGATACATCGGGTGCTGGGAGCCCACGGCTCCTAAACTGCCCAGGGCCCTGGCTACTCTTAATCAGCCCCTGCTTCTATCCCACCATTATTATCCATTATTGAGAAGTTTTATGCGGAGCTTCCGCCACTTACCTGCTGTAGTAATGTCCTGATGTTCTGAGGTAAATCCGTCAGATACTCTGAGGTGAGATGACCTCGGTGGTATTTGGTCAGGCAGTCCCTTACAAGCTCCACCACCAGCCGGTGAGTGAAGCTGAGGACGCCATCGGGTGGTAGAAGCACAATCTCAGGGCGATTGGTGGTAAGAATCTCCCATAGAGCTTCTACTTGAAGATTGTCCAAAAGTAATTCAGCCATAGAAGCTGCAAGTGCGATCAGTCACTATATATAATAGCGAGAAACTGCAAGTGCGCTCAGTCACTATGGGATAGCGAGAAACTGCAAGTGCGATCAGTCACTATAGAATAGCGAGAAACTGCAAGTGCGCTCAGTCACTATGAAGCCAACAAAGGCAGCCGTGAACCTGTGTACATTGTATATATAGTGACTGTGAGCTGTGATGTCATAATGCCCGACCATGACCTGTGATGTCATCATGGAATCTTGTGATGGAATCTTCAAGGAGTGGCTCTACACACATACATGCTGCCTAGCAATATGCTTTTTTGGCCGTCCTCTTTTATTTCCAAATACAACACAACCAGGATAAGGGAATGTTCACACGTTGCGTTTTTGCAGCATTTTTTTCCACACCAAAAACCAGGTTGTACTCAGGAAAAACACTGCATACAATCCACACTTATTTGCTGTGTTTTTGCAGTGTTTATACTTGTGGGTTTTTTTTTTTCATTCATTTGAATGGGTGAAAAATGTTGCAAAACCCCTGAAAGAATTAACATCCTGCAAATTTAAAATAAAAAAAGGAAAAAAACGCAGCATGTGAATGAGACTTTAGAAATCTCATTCACTAAGCTGGTACTGTAAAACGCAGTGTTTTAGCAGCAGAAAAATAACCCTGAAAAAAATGCCACTTGTGAACATTCCTCAAAGATATAATAGTCATATTATGGGAAATATTGTGTATATTTATTCCTCGCGTGTCTTTTTTTACCAAATAACATTTACCTCATTGGTTGGAGAGTTTACTATTAACAACTGTGACAAATATTGAAGAATTAATGATAAGTGACCCAAGTGATCAATCATTTACGTCATTAATGGTGATGGGCGAGCACTAAAATGCTCGGGTGCTCGATGCTCGGGTCGAGCACATTGGAATACTCGGCTGCTCGACCCGAGCAATGAGCCCAATGTAAGTCTATGGGAAACTCGAGCATTTTTCAGGCGGCTCCCCCCGGCGGTCTGCAGAGGGCCTAAAAATTGCCCAAATCGATGGGAACAGTGCTCAAATGACATGGGAACAGCATGGGGAAGACCCCTGGAAGCATTTCTGACTCCCAGGTCACTGCTGTCAACAACGTTGTCAGAAATATTTATGCCACTTTTACGGACTCACAATAAAACATACAAAAACGAAACCAAAATGGATTTTCCTGGGAAGTATGTTAAGGAACATCCTTTCCAGGGTTATGACTTGTATATAAGGGAAAATAAATAACCAAAAACAAAGATACTCCTCCACACCTTGGGCTATGTTCACACGTAGCGTTTTTGATGCGTTTTTGCACTTTTGCATTGCTTTCAACCAACACAAATGCATTCACCAGGAAATGTCATTTTAACATTTTACAACCTTATCTGGCCATGTGTTGTGTGACATGTCATCAGACACATGCATACAGTGCTGAAAAGACATGGGAACAGCATGGAAGCATCTCTGACTCCCAGGTCACTGCCTAAAAGTGTGCCCATCATAAGAGATGCTTGGCGCATGCTAAGATGCCTCCCGCCATGGACCTGTCGTTACAGACTTGCAACAATCACCGTCCACGTCCTTGTCCCTCCTCAGCGTTCAGTTCCTTGGAATGCAAGTGCAAGTATGCAGGCAGCCACCAACCTACCCACCGGCTGCAATACTATACTGACAAATTTTTGACAGCTACTTGCACTTGAAATGTAGCCTTTTAGGCTCGTGGAGGCAGAAGCTTTTCATAACCTCATGTCGGCGGCGGCCGGGTGTCCATACTCTTTCCCCAGCCACCACTATATTTCCCGGTATCGCCTCTGCCTTCCACATGCACGGGTCCCACAACATTACCCGTGCCCTCCCCAGTGCACTTACTGAGAAGGACCGCCTAAACACAAACATGTGGACAGGTGAACGTGGCCAGGGACGGTACATAGCCAGTCCACAACTTTTTTTTTGCTGACAGTTGTATTTAGCTCGGTGAAAGGACTGGCATAGAGGGAAACCGTATCTAACCTGGGTGTCATTTCTCCCAGGAAGTCCTGTAATTCAGCTTGTTGCAGAAGCAATGGCAGTCCGTCCAACATCAACTCGCACTTGTCGGTGGTGCTTTGACACACACACATCTTTCTTTTCGCATTTTATTTCTTGAATACAGAGTTGGACAATGGCCTGATCTGTAATGCTTTTTGAGAAATAACATGCATAAGCATGGCCGATCCACATTAAAAAAGCAGCCATAGAGTGTCCGGAAACCTTCCCCCACAATTTTATTAGCCAGGGCAGCTTTTCGGCAGGGTTGGACGGGCCCACCAGAGAACCGGAGACTACTCCGGCGGGCCCTGGCTTCTCCTTCTGGAGAGTTCATAGTGCCGAGGTGAGGCCATGATGATGATAGAGGCCACCATCTGCTTAGTTTTCTGTTACTTGAAATGCAAGTGCAAGTATGCAGCCATCCACCCACCCACAGGCCGCAACACTAAACTGCCAGATTTCTGGGCAGCTGCTTGCACTTGAAATATGGCTTTTTAAGCTCGTGGAGGCGGAAGCTGTCCACAATCTTATGGCGGCGGCGACTGGGTATCTATACTCGGTCCCCAGCCGCCATTATTTTTTCCGGTATTGTCTCCGCCTTCCACAAGCATGGGTCCCACAACATTACCCGTGCCCTCCCCAGTGGAAGGACTGCCTAACCACAAACACATGGACAGGTGAATGTGGCCAGAGACTGTACGGAGCCAGTCCACAACTTTTTTTTGCTGAGAGTTGTATTTAGCTCGGTGAAAAGACTGGCGTAGAGGGGAACATCATACTGTGTGTGGGGGAATGTACTGTGGGGGCATCATACTGTGTGGGGGGAATGTACTGTGGGGACATCATACTGTGTGTGTGGGAGAATGTACTGTGGGGACACCATACTGTGTGTGGGGGGGAAATGTACTGTGGGGACATCATACTGTGTGGGGGGAATGTACTGTGGGGGCATCATACTGTGTGTTGGAGAAATGTACTGTGGGGGCATCATACTGTGTATGTGTGGGAATTTACTGTGGGGACATCATACTGTGTGTGGGGGAAATGTACTGTGGGAGCATCATACTGTGTGTGGGGGGGAATGTACTGTGGGGACATCATACTTTGTGTGGGGGGGATGTACTGTGGGGGCATCATACTGTGTGTTGGAGAAATGTACTGTGGGGGCATCATACTGTGTATGTGTGGGAATTTACTGTGGGGGCATCAAACTGTGTGTGGGGAGGAATGTACTGTGGGGAATCATACTGTCTGTGGGGGGAATGTACTGTGGGGACATCATACTGTGTGTGGGGGAATGTACTGTGGGGACATCATATTGTGTGTGGGGGAAATGTACTGTGGGAGCATCATACTGTGTGTGGGGGGGAATGTACTGTGGGGACATCATACTTTGTGTGGG
Source organism: Phyllobates terribilis (assembly GCF_046119375.1). Taxonomy (NCBI): domain Eukaryota; kingdom Metazoa; phylum Chordata; class Amphibia; order Anura; family Dendrobatidae; genus Phyllobates; species Phyllobates terribilis. The sequence goes on along the minus strand of NW_027362952.1, from coordinate 2,677,272 downwards.
GGGGATGTACTGTTGGGGCATCATACTGTGTGTGGGGGAATTTACTGTGGGGTCATCATACTGTGTGTGAGAATTTACTGTGGGGACATCATGCTGTGTAGGGGCATTATATTGTGTGTGAGGGGGAATATACTGTGGGGGCATCATACTGTGTGTGTGGGAATGTACTGTGGGGGCATCATACTGTGTGTGGGGAGGAATGTACTGTGGGGGCATCATACTGTATGTGTGGGGGGAATGTACTGTGGGGACATCATACTGTGTGTGGAGAAATCTATTGTGGGGACATCATACTTTATGGGGAGGAATGTACTGTGGGGGCATCATACTGTGTGTGGGGAGGAATGTACTGTGGGGCCATCATACTGTGTGTGGGGGGGTGTACTGTGAGGACATCATACTGTGTGTGGGGGGGAATGTACTGTGGGGACATCATACTGTGTGTGGTGGAATGTACTGTGGGGACATCATACTTTGTCGGGGGAATGTACTGTGGGGGCATCATAATATGTGTGTGAATAGCTGTTTATCATCGTACAATGATTGAATAACGGGAGCAGATGATTTATAAAAAGCACTGAATTATATGGTGTGGATTTGCTGCTACTGTGTCACCCCAGGCCTGGATGCCACAAACTTGTAAGGCTGTGTCTGAGAGCAGGAGGGAGGTTCTCTGGTCATGGACCATTAGCATGCAGCACCTCCTGTCCCAGGCCAGTAGGGGGAGCAGGCTGCCCCTATAAAAGCTGGTACTGAGGGCAGGGTTAGGGAAACCAGGACCCACTTCTGAAGCATCCAGAAGGGTTCCCAGAAGAGAGGGACAGGTCAGCGGCAGCTGAGGAGTCAAGGAGGCTAAGGAGGAACAGCAAGCCAGGGACAGAGGCGACGAGAGCTGGTCCTGGCTGAGAGAGAACAACATACCGGACACTGGGATCCGAGGCTGTCAGAATTGCAAGTCCTGCAGCAGATCATCTACTTGCGAGGGATTTTAGGTCCCTTGGCCTAAGAAGCCTGGAAACTCCGCCACACAGAGGGACCGGTACAGCACAGAGAAGCTACAGGTACCTAAGGCCCGAGTCGCAAGTCATAAAGGCGTAGTACACGGCCAGCTCAGGGACGTGGGCTATCATACCACTAAAGGGGGAGATAGTCAGCAAGGGCAGAGAGAGAACGGTAGGCCTACCCACTCACCCTGACCAGTGGAGCTCGCCCGAATGCCCTCAGACACCCAGGTCCATTCCTCCCTGTACTCCTGGTGGGTCTGTGCCCCGAGCAACTACAGAGTCCAAATGAAGATCAAGATGACCTTGAATCCGCAGAGGACAAGGAAGAGATGATCAGCACAGTTCTCGGAGAGTTCCCCCGGACCTGGACTCAGATAAATGGCGCAATACTGGTACCCGTCCTACACTTCCTTCAGCCTACCCAGCAGGAGCCTACCGGAGAGCAAGAAGAGCAAGTGACTCGCCCCCTGGGCCGTGGGGCACTCGGATCCGGGCAGTGGGGGAACGATGGGAGTAGTAGTGGCAACCCGGTTCCGTGGCTCAGGGTGGTCAGGCCAGTGGTAGTCCGTTATGTGCTGATGTTTATGTCTGACTATGCCACCCGTGGATTGCGGTTATTAGGAACCGCCGCTGCATGCAGACCGCTGGGGCTGATGAGGTGTGCAGCTAGGGTAGTGTGACTCCCCACGGGAAGAGTGCGGCCCCAGGGCAGTATAATGGATGTTGGGAGTGATGGTGGTGAGAGTCCCAGTACCGGTAGTGCTGGAGGCGCGAAGGAGCACACAGACAATAGGTTGCAGTCCAGGGTCTTTACTGAAACAGGTAAACTGACCCATAAACAGTCCCAGCTAGGAGGGGACCTGGATGTCTGAGAGCAACGGGGAAATTGGCCCTGGTCAGGGTGAGGGTGTAGGCCTACCGTGCTTTCTGCGCTCCTTCTGGCTATCTCCTCGTTATAGGGTAACAGCCCACGTTTCCGAGCTTTCCGTGTATTCTCGCCTGTATGGCCTGCGACGTGGGTTCCTTTCTGCTCCCAGCCTTGTACGGCTTTACTGGTCCCTTCGGTTGTGGCAGGGCCTCCAGGCTTCTTAGGCCAAGGAATATACAGTCCCTTGCAGACTGGTTCTCTGCTGGAGGATGTGGAATCCTCCCAGCCTCAGACACCAAAGTCTGGTAAAGTCAGTCTCTTATCTGCCAAGACAGGCTTGCTTCGCCTCTTGTCTCTGGCTTGTGGCTCTCCTCCTGCCACACTTCCTCTTAGGTGCAGTGCAACTGTCTGTCCCTGTTCTGCTCTGGGACAAGTCTCAATGCTGAGACAGGCCATCCAGTTCTCCCTAACCCTGCCCCCAGCACCAGCTTTTATAGGGGCAGCCTGCTCCCCCTACTGGCCTTAGACAGGAGGCATTGCATGCTAATGTTCCCCTGACTAGAGAACCTCCCCCTTGCTCTCAGACACAGCTTTAATTACACTTGTGGCATCCATGCTAGGGTGACACATTCCCCCCTAGTGAAATTTAGTACTCCGGGACTAAACAATATACAAAGACAATATGCATACCATAAAACATTAGTATACAAGTGACGCACAGATTGAGTTCTTAAGGTCACAGTGTGGTCTGTGACCAGGTGTCCATATCACCAACACAACGGGGAGCCTTAACCAGGTGGGGGTCTGTCCTACCCCAAGTCCTTTACAGTCTTAGTTCATTCCTTGGTTAGGCTCCGAACGCAGTCCATACAAGGTCCTGGTTATAAAAAGTCCATAACCTGTGAGTCCTTAACCCACTGTCTGGTGGTGGACCAACCTGGCTTTCCCCACTAGCGTTAGGGTTACAGCTACCAGCTGGGTGTACAGGTAGGGCAGGCAGCTGTCTGCAGGTTCTTTGGCTTACCGCAGGCATGGCAGGCTCACTGTCAGCAGAGGGTTGACTCTCCTGGGCTGCTGGTACAGGCTCTTCTGCCTCTGGAACCGCTTGCTCCTCTTCACTTTCCGGCTCTGGTGTTGGTTGTTGCTGTGCCGGTTGCAGGAAATGCAGGACAGGTACCACTATGGCATCATTTATGCGAGTTCAGGACTGAGGGAACTCTCCGAGAACGGTGCTGATCATTTCTTCCTTGTCCTCTGCGGGTTCAAGGTCACTCTGATCCTCTTCTGCACTACGGAGTTGCTCGGGGCATCTTTTGAGGTGGTCTCTGGAGACAACACTAGTGGTTTCTCCTCCGTCCTTGGTGATTACGCACACCTTTGGGTTGTCATGGTCAGACTGCAGTACGGTGTAGGGTTCCCTTTCCCACTGGTCGTCCAACTTATGTAGCCTTCTTTTTCGCTTTAGGACTTGCTCACCAGGTTCTAGGGGACCAGCAGGGGCGTGTTGATTGAAGAGTTTTTCTTGCCTCTCTCTCACCTGGGCCAGGCTCTTCTCCACACTCTCCTGTACCTTCTTGTACTGCAGTTGCCTTTCCGTATCCCAGTCCGCATCCGGGGAGGTGTCCTCAGGTATTAGGACTCCCATCTCCAGGTCTACGGGCAGCTTACCTGGTCTAGCTCGCATCAGGTAAGCCGGGGTGCAGTTTGTAGCATTCACCGGGATATTGTTGTATAGGTCTATTAGGTCCGGCAGTTTTTCTGGCCACAGGCTGCGTTCCTCCAGGGGCAACGTCTTCAGGAGATCAATGACTATATTGTTCATCTTCTCACACATCCCGTTGGTTTGTGGATGGTAAGGCGTTGTCCGAATCTTCTTACAGCCATAGAGGTTGCAGAACTCCTGGAAGATTTCAGGAAAACGTGAATAGTGGTCCACGATTGTCAGGGCGTAGATGTACCCTGACCGGCTTGGAGACAACTTGACGTGGTCTAGAGCTACCAGCTCAAGAGGCTGCGTGGTGACGATGGGCCTCAAGGGTGTCTTCTGGCTGGTGCGGTCCTTCCTCCTTAGGTGACAAGGGCCACAGTCTCTGCACCACTTTTCTACAGCTCCTCTCATGCCGACCCAAAAGAACCTTCCTCTTAGCTGGAACTCCAGTTTCTTCCAACCGAAGTGTCCCGCTCTGTCATGGTAAGCTCCCAGGACCATAGCTGCATCCCGCCTTGGAACCACGACTTGCCAGGTCAGCTCATGCGTCCGGTGGTTGACAATCCTTCTGCACAACTTGCCTTCGTAGAGGAACAGCTTGCTCTTCTCTTTCCATAGCTGCTTGGCTTCCTCTGGGGCATCTGGATCTAGGCGGGCGTCTTCCCGGGTCAGCAGATCTTTCACCAGGCGGACTGCAGGGTCACTATCTTGGGTCTCGGCCCAGCTGTGGTGAGGTAGGGGATTGATCATCACGGTTGTTAGATCCTCCTCTTTCACGCGGTGGGAGTATTGAGCGACTCCATACCGGTGAAACGCGGGGAGTTCTACCTCCTCCAGCTCTTCTGGGTCTTCGTCACCTTCAGGTAAGTGAGGCATCCTCGACAGGGCGTCTGCGTTGGCATTGGTTTTGCCGGCCCGGTACTTCATCACGAAGTCATAGTTGGAGAGACGGGCCATCCACCGCTGTTCTAGGGCACCCAGTCTTGCATTGTCCAGGTGTGTCAACGGGTTGTTGTCCGTGTACACGGTGAACTTTGCGGAGGCCAGGTAATGCTTGAAGCATTCCGTCACGGCCCACACCACCGCCAAGAATTCTAGCTTGAAGGAGCTGTAATTCTCCGGGTTCCTCTCGGTGGGTCTCAGCTTCCGGCTGGCGTACGCGATCACCCTTTCTCTGCCCTGTTGGTTTTGGGACAGTACGGCTCCCAGTCCCACATTACTGGCGTCTGTGTGGAGGATAAAAGGCTGGCCATAATCAGGGTAGGCCAGGATCTCATTCCCCGTGAGGGCCATCTTCAACTGGCGGAAGGACTCCTCTTCCAGTTTATCCCACTTGAAGGGTGGCTTTTGACTCCTGGACTTAGACTGTCCGATCAGGAGGTCCTGCATAGGAGCTGCCATCTTGGTGAACCCGGGGATGAATCTTCGTTAGTAGCCTACCAACCCGAGAAACTGTCTCACCTCTTTGATGTTCGAGGGGCTTGGCCAGCTCTTGATTGCCGTGACCTTGTCAGGGTCGGGGGCCACTCCTTCCGCGCTTACCACGTGCCCTAGGTACTGGACCTTTGGTTTCAGCAGGTGACACTTCGATGGTTTCACCTTCAGGCCATAGCCTGCCAGGGCTTCGAACACCTCGGCCAGGTGCTTGAGATGGTCCTCGTAGGTCTTCGAATAGACGATCACGTCGTCCAGGTAAAGGAGGACCGTCTCGAAGTTTCGGTGCCCTAGACAGCATTCCATCAGCCGCTGGAAGGTCCCTGGTGCGTTGCAGAGCCCGAAAGGCATGCAGTTGAATTCGCTCAGTCCCATCGGGGTGGTGAAGGCGGTCTTCTCCTTGTCAGCCTCTGCCACAGGAACCTGCCAGTACCCGCTAGTAAGGTCCAAAGTAGAAAACAAGTTAGCTGATTTTAGTGCGGCTAAAGACTCTTCTATTCTAGGCAGCGGATATGCGTCTTTGTGGGTGATACGGTTGATTTGTCTATAGTCGACGCACATTCTCATGGTGCCGTCTTTCTTTTTCACCAGAACCAAGGGGGCTGCCCAGGGGCTACAGTTGTCTCTAATGACCCCAGCTTCTTTCATCTCTCTTAGCATGCCCTTTGCGTTCTGATAATGTGCAGGGGGTACAGGTCGGTGTCTTTCTTTTATTGGTGGGAGGCTCTCTGTGGGGATGTGGTGTTCTATCCCTTTTACTCTGCCGAAGTCTAGCGGGTGCTTACTAAAGACTCTCTCGTACTCCTGTACCACCCGGTAGACTCCTTGTTTTTGGTGCAGGGGAGTGGAGTCAGCACCCACGTGGAGTTTCTGGCACCAGTCCTCCTTTTGTTTCTGGGAGCCATTACCCTCCGCCTGTGGAGATGGAAGCAAGGGTTCCACGGCCCTGATAGCTTTGTGTTCGACAACAAACAGTTTGGCGAGTGTAGCGTATCTGGGTAAGTGTACTTCCCTCTCCCCAATGTTGAGGATGCGGACGGGCACCCTCCCATGACGGACATCAACCACCCCACGGGCTGTCAAAATGGTGGGCCTGCTGTCTGAGTACACGGGTTCTACCATGGCTTGGTAGTCTCTACCTCTCAACCCGATTGCAGTCCGACACCAGATCATCATTTCACTTTTGGGAGGCATGGAAATGGGGAATGGGTCACTCAGTCTTACGCTACCGATCTCACCACCAGACAGTTCTACCTGCTGCCGTCTCATCAGCGCTTTTATCTCCTTGTTGAGGACTCTCTGTTGGCTGGAACTAGCATTCACCGCCACCTGTTGTAGAATTACAATTACCTCTGAAAGACAATTTTCAATTACATTAGTACCCACAGTTATTTTAGGGTGACTTTCACGACGGTCAATGTCCACAATAATTACTCCCTGTGCCGGCTGTTCAACTTTACCAATTTTAATGGTCATCTCCTTGAACCCCATCTGCGGCACGGGTAAGCCATTACTGGCGATGATGCTCAAGTTACTGTCTGGATACCGTGTGATATCTGTCACTCTGTCTCTGTATACTGGAGGTAGGGAGCCTAAGCTGACCCTAAGCTGGGGCCCTGACTAATCCCTCAACCTGGAGGTACTGTTAAAGGTACAGAGGTCCAGGCCGCCAGCGTAACCCCTACCTCCTGAGGATCCCTGCACCTAAGTAATCTAGTCCTGAGAAGGACCCCGATCACAACAAAAGAGGACAAGTAATAATATGCCCACACACAGTACTTAGACGAACGAGACAGTACAAGGGAAAAACCAAAACCACCTTGCATACAAAAACTACACAACTACAACAGAGGGAACTCCAACGGGAAAGGAGATAAATGATAAAGCGAGGAAGGGAAAAAACACTCCAAATACACTTATCTCAGAAACTCCAAATACAACGATCCGCTCTGTAAGTCTGTGTGAAATGCTTTCACCGACACTTCCCAAACAGACCAGCAGGCATATGAAGGAGTCTCATTACAGCAACATTGATTGCAGCTGGGCGAGGCTGGACCTCGTCTAGCACAGAGAGAGAGAGAATTAACTCCCTCACTGCCGAAAACACCAAGCACCAAAAAGTCAGCTGCGAGAAGTCAGGCTGTGTAATCGTGACGATCTTCGTGGCGACACACCCGTGACAGTACCCCCCCTTCTACGAGGGGCCTCCGGACCCTCAGGGCCAGGTTTATCCGGGTGAGTCGTGTGGAAGGCCCGAACTAATCGGTCTGCGTTAATATCCGACGCAGGAACCCACATCCTCTCCTCAGGACCATACCCTTTCCAATGAACCAGGTACTGAAGGGACCGGCGATTAAAACGTGAATCGATGACCCCTGATACCTGGAACTCCAAGTTACCATTGACCACCACTGGAGGGGGAGGTAAAGGTGACGGTACCACCGGCGCCACATACCTCTTAAGCAACGATCTGTGGAACACGTTGTGAATTTTAAACGTAGGGGGGAGGTCAAGACGGAATGCCACCGGATTAATAATAGAACTGATTCTGTACGGCCCGATGAACCTGGGACCCAGTTTCCAGGAGGGAACCTTAAGTTTAATATTCCTGGTAGACAACCATACCCGATCGTTCACACTTAGGTCCGGACCAGACACTCTCCTCCTATCAGCCATACATTTGTATCGGTTCCCCATAGTATTCAGATTCTTCAGCACCCCTCTCCATACTGAAGCGAGTGATGAGGAAAATCGTTCCTCCTCAGGAACCCCCGAAGAGCCCCCCCTACTGAAAGTACAAAACTGGGGGTGAAAACCATATGCCCCAAAAAACGGGGACTTACCAGTGGACTCGCTCCGCCTATTATTAAGAGCAAACTCTGCCAGAGGTAAGAAAGAAGCCCAGTCCTCCTGGTTCTCTGACACAAAACACCGGAGATATGTCTCCAAGCTCTGGTTCATACGTTCCGTCTGACCATTGGTCTGAGGGTGAAAAGCCGATGAAAATGACAAATGCATCCCCCGCCGTGCACAAAACGCCTTCCAGAACTTGGACACAAACTGAGACCCCCGATCAGACACCACATCGGAGGGTACCCCGTGAAGCCTCACAATCTCCCCAATGAACACCTGCGCAAGAGTTTTAGCATTAGGGAGAGCCGGAAGAGCGATAAAATGTGCCATCTTGCTGAACCTGTCCACTACAACGAGTATGACCGTTTTACCCGAAGACGGAGGGAGGTCCGTAATAAAGTCCATAGACAGATGAGTCCAAGGACGCTCCGGGATCTTCAAAGGTAAGAGGGCCCCAGACGGACGGGTATGTGAGGTCTTAGAGCGCGCACAAACCCCACAGGACGCGACAAAAGTTACCACCTCCTTATGTAAGTTAGGCCACCAAAACCGACGCGAGAGGAGATCCACAGTTGCTTTACTCCCCGGGTGTCCTGCCAAAACTGAGTTATGGTGTGCCTCGATCACCTTTTGTCGCAACTGATCTGGAACAAACAGTCTCCCTGGAGGTCCAACAGGGGCGTCCCCCTGAGCCTCCAATACCTCCTCCTCCAGCTCAGAGCATACTGCCGAAACCACCACCCCCTCCTGAAGGATAGGAATCGGGTCGTCCGTATTCCCGGCCCCAGGGAAACTACGAGATAAGGCATCCGCCTTTACATTTTTTGACCCAGGACGATATGTAACGACAAAATTAAACCTGGTAAAAAACAATGACCACCTAGCTTGTCTGGGATTCAGACGTTTCGCGGACTCCAGATATAGCAGGTTCTTGTGATCGGTGATGACGGTGACCGGATGGACTGCCCCCTCCAAAAAATGGCGCCACTCCTCAAAGGCTAACTTAATGGCCAAGAGTTCCCTATTGCCGACATCGTAATTCCTCTCAGCGGACGACAATTTTTTAGAGAAAAAGGCGCACGGATGCCACTTACCAGGGGACGAACCTTGTGACAATACTGCTCCCACCCCTACCTCGGAAGCGTCTACCTCTACAATGAATGGCTGTGACGCATCAGGTTGAATGAGTATGGGTGCCGAGGCAAAACATTTTTTCAAGGAGGAGAATGCTTGACAAGCCTTGTCAGACCACCTAGAAAAATCCGTCCCCTTTTTAGTCATGTCTGTGAGAGGCTTAACCATGGACGAGAAATTACGAATGAACTTCCGGTAATAATTAGCAAACCCCAGGAAACGTTGTAGTGCCTTAAGATTCTCTGGCCGATCCCACTCAAGAACTGCCTGCACTTTCCCAGGGTCCATACGAAAACCGGACGCTGAAACCAGGAAGCCTAAAAACTGGAGTTCCTGTACGGCGAACACACACTTTTCCCATTTGGCATACAGTTTATTATCCCGCAAGATCTGTAACACCTGCCTAACGTGCTCCTGATGAGACACCAGATCCGGCGAGTAAATTAAGATATCATCCAGATATATGACAACAAACTGTCCCACCAGGTGGCGAAAAATGTCATTAACAAAGTGTTGGAACACCGCCGGGGCATTAGTCAGACCGAATGGCATGACAAGGTTCTCATAATGCCCCTCCGGAGTGTTAAACGCCGTCTTCCACTCATCCCCCTCCTTCATCCTAATCAGATTGTACGCCCCCCTGAGATCCAACTTAGAGAACCATTTGGCGCCCACGATCTGATTAAAGAGATCGGGAATAAGTGGGAGTGGATACGGATCTCGGACCGTAATCCGATTAAGTTCACGGAAATCCAGGCAAGGGCGTAGGCCTCCATCTTTCTTCTTAACAAAGAAGAACCCCGCAGCCACCGGTGAAGATGAAGGTCTAATATGCCCCTTAGCCAGACTTTCTGAAATATAATCCTTCATGGCCTGCCTCTCAGGACCAGAAAGGTTATACAACCTAGCTTTAGGTAACTTGGCCTCAGGGAGCAGTTTTACAGAACAGTCATACTCGCGATGAGGAGGTAGTTCCTGACACCCTTTCTCCGAGAATACATCCTCAAAGTCCGCCAGAAATGGAGGTAAGACCCAAGGAGTAACCGCACCGATGACCGTGTTCATGCAGTTTATATTACAGAATTTACTCCATTGGCTTATCTCTCTGGTTTGCCAATTAATAACCGGGTTATGCTTAGTTAACCAAGGAAGGCCCAACACTATAGGAGTGGGAAGACCCTCCAACACGTAGCAAGACAACAGTTCTTTATGTATCGCCCCCACTTGAAGTTTTACGTCATGCACAGCTTGCAAAAAACTTCCCTGACCGAGAGGCCTGGCATCGATCGAGAATATGGGGATGGGTTTAGCCAACTCACTCAATCGCATACCTTGAACCCGGGCAAACCGAGCATCAACCAGATTAGCCCCGGCCCCACTATCCAGAAGAACAGATATCCTCTCAGTTCTCGTACCCACCACCACCTCCGCCGGTACGAGAAACTGAGACGAACCTAGGGACGAAATACCTATTCCCAGATTGCCGTCCACCACACAACCTGGGATCAACAGTTTTCCGACGACTCTTCACTCTGCAAGGGACGGGATGGACACCCCCCAATAAAATGTCCCTTTCTCCCGCAGAAGAAACACCTTCCTGTCTTATGGCACACCACCGGTCCCCTCCCCCGAAAAGATGTCCCTCCTAATTGCATAGGCTCCTCTGGACTGACCAGGGGAACCACCATATGAGGGGACCTTGTAGGAGGTGGAGTCATCACAGGGGGTCGAGTTATCCCGCACCTCTCCCGAAGCCGTCTGTCAACGCGAATAGCCAGGGCCATAGCGGCTTCCAGTGACGCGGGAGAGTCATACTGTGCCAACACATCCTGTAATTTGTCGGATAAACCTTGACAAAACTGGCTCCTAAGAGCCGGGTCATTCCACTGGGTGTCCGTGGCCCACCTACGGAACTCCGAACAGAATTCCTCCGCCGGACGATCTCCCTTCTGGATCCTACGTAACTTAGACTCAGCAAGGGAGATCCGATCTGGGTCATCATATACGAGTCCCAGAGCAGCGAAAAACCTATCCACTGACTGGAGAGCCGGGGAGCCCGGGGGAAGAGAGAACGCCCAAGATTGTGGGTCCCCTTGTAGGAGCGAGATGACAATTCCCACCCTTTGTTCTTCACTCCCCGATGACCGAGGCCGCAGCCGAAAGTACAATTTGCATGCCTCCCGGAAAACAAAAAACTTGTCCCGCCCCCCAGTGAACCTGTCAGGGAGAGCTACTTTAGGTTCTGGTCCGGCTTGCTCCAGAGGATGCAAAACCTTTGACCTAACGTCCGCCAGCTCCATGGACAAACTCTGCAACTGCCGAGCTAGACCGGCTACTGGATCCATGGTAGCTGGAGAAAAACTAAGTGGGTCGGTGAAAATGTCACGCTGTCTCTGTATACTGGAGGTAGGGAGCCTAAGCTGACCCTAAGCTGGGGCCCTGACTAATCCCTCAACCTTGTCTCACCACCAGACAGTTTGACCTGCTGCCGTCTCATCAGCGCTTTTATCTCCTTGTTGAGGACTCTCTGTTGGCTGGAACTAGCATTCACCGCCACCTGTTGTAGAATTACAATTACCTCTGAAAGACAATTTTCAATTACATTAGTACCCACAGTTATTTTAGGGTGACTTTCACGACGGTCAATGTCCACAATAATTACTCCCTGTGCCGGCTGTTCAACTTTACCAATTTTAATGGTCATCTCCTTGAACCCCATCTGCGGCACGGGTAAGCCATTACTGGCGATGATGCTCAAGTTACTGTCTGGATACCGTGTGATATCTGTCACGCTGTCTCTGTATACTGGAGGTAGGGAGCCTAAGCTGACCCTAAGCTGGGGCCCTGACTAATCCCTCAACCTGGAGGTACTGTTAAAGGTACAGAGGTCCAGGCCGCCAGCGTAACCCCTACCTCCTGAGGATCCCTGCACCTAAGTAATCTAGTCCTGAGAAGGACCCCGATCACAACAAAAGAGGACAAGTAATAATATGCCCACACACAGTACTTAGACGAACGAGACAGTACAAGGGAAAAACCAAAACCACCTTGCATACAAAAACTACACAACTACAACAGAGGGAACTCCAACGGGAAAGGAGATAAATGATAAAGCGAGGAAGGGAAAAAACACTCCAAATACACTTATCTCAGAAACTCCAAATACAACGATCCGCTCTGTAAGTCTGTGTGAAATGCTTTCACCGACACTTCCCAAACAGACCAGCAGGCATATGAAGGAGTCTCATTACAGCAACATTGATTGCAGCTGGGCGAGGCTGGACCTCGTCTAGCACAGAGAGAGAGAGAATTAACTCCCTCACTGCCGAAAACACCAAGCACCAAAAAGTCAGCTGCGAGAAGTCAGGCTGTGTAATCGTGACGATCTTCGTGGCGACACACCCGTGACAATATCAGCATCAGTCCAATACTGCTTAAAAAGTACATAAGGGATAGTGGTTACTTGCGACCCAGTATCCAGCAAGGCGCTCATGGGGATACCGTCCAGCACCACGGGTAAAACCGGGCGCCCCCCAACGTACTTATCACGCCAATTATAAGGGCCTGGTGATCTTATGCCTGGGGGTTGGCCCTCTGCCCCAGGTTGGACCCGTTTAAATTACAGTACCTGGAAGTGTGTCCAGGCTGGTTGCATCGACGGCAAATGGGCTGTCCATCCTCTGCGTAGCGGTCTGTGGGCCTCCCTCGGAACGACGGGATCCTCCTCTGTCGACGCCACGGGACATCCTCCGGACTTGAAGCCAGCTCGATGGGTCTTGACGGGTCCACTTGTAACGCCTGGACGGTCCTGGTCAACGCCGCGACGCTCCTGGTCAGCTCCTGGACTTGGTGGTGCAGGTCTTTCGACGGGGCTTGGTTCAGGGCCTGTGCATCAGCCCCCACGGGGTCCATAGAGGAGGGCGCCGCCTCCTGGTGGTAGGTGAGAGCAGGGCGCCAGGGGTTTATAGCGCCACTGGTTGCAGATTCACGGAGCACCCTTATGGCCCTGTCCTTAAATTGGGCAAAGGTCAGGTCGGGGTTCTGAAAGAACATGAGGCGCAGTTGGGCCCTGTGGGCGCTAGACAGCAGACCTTCTATGAATTGTTCTGTTAGCAGCTTATCCGTTTCCTGCACACTGCCAGGGTCAGTTTGTTGAATAGCCCTCAGGGCTTCCTGCAGATTTAGGGCATAGTCTCTGATGCTGTCCTGTGCCCGCTGCTTACATCCATAGAACCTCATTTTAATCTCAGCAGAGGTACGTGTGTCAAAGGTACCCCACAGCCGGGCCAGAATACCCTTCATAGTCCTTTTCTCCTCAGTGGGCCATGATTTTACCTCCCTTTGGGCTGCGCCAGTTAACTGCCCTGTCAGTATGCTGACCTTCTGTTCCTCTGTCAGGGGGTAAACGTGGAACAAACTGTATAGCCTTTCCTTGAAGTCAGTTAGGGCATGGGGCTCCCCTGAGTACTTGGGCAGCCAGGCCGCTCCAGGGATGTAGGGCAGGGAAAATGGCATCACCGCTGCTGCAGCTGCGTTGGTGGTAGTGGGCGCCTCCGTGTCCGACATCTTCCTCCCCCCTAGTTAAGCGTGGCCTACCTTCCGACGATCCTCTTCTGTAGGCCGCGGCTCCGCTGCTGCTGCTATGGACGAGGACCTGGCGTCGCGTCCTGATGACGTCAGCGTCACTCTCTCTCCCTTCCAGGACCTTGTGCAGCGTCGGTGCGGTGGGCGGAGCTTCGGATCTCGCGCGGTTTTGACGTCCACGCCCCTCTTCTTCCCGCGCGGCGTCCTGAAGATGGCGTCCGATGGCGGGAAACAGCTGCGGATGGCGGGAAGACGGCAGAAGACGGCGGGAAACGGTCCAAGATGGCGTCTGATGGCGGGAATCGGCTCCGGATGGCGGGAAACGACTCCGGACGGCGGGAAACTTCGCCACAGGTAAGTTACAAAAGTCTTTTTCAGGCACGCAGTACCCGGTGGTTGTGGACACGAAATCCTGCCGACTACGCCAAAGCTGACTCGCCCCCTGGGCCGTGGGGCACTCGGATCCGGGCAGTGGGGGACCGATGGGAGTAGTAGTGGCAACCAGGTTCCGTGGCTCAGGGTGGTCAGGCCAGTGGTAGTCCATTATGTGCTGATATTTATGTCCGACTACGCCACCCGTGGATTGCGGTTATTAGGAACCGCCGCTGCATGCAGACCGCTGGGGCTGATGAGGTGTGCAGCTAGGGTAGTGTGACTCCCCACGGGAAGAGTGCGGCCCCAGGGCAGTATAATGGATGTTGGGAGTGATGGTGGTGAGAGTCCCAGTACCGGTAGTGCTGGAGGCGCGAAGGAGCACACAGACAATAGGTTGCAGTCCAGGGTCTTTACTGAAACAGGTAAACTGACCCATAAACAGTCCCAGCTAGGAGGGGACCTGGATGTCTGAGAGCAACGGGGAAATTGGCCCTGGTCAGGGTGAGGGTGTAGGCCTACCGTGCTTTCTGCGCTCCTTCTGGCTATCTCCTCGTTATAGGGTAACAGCCCACGTTTCCGAGCTTTCTGTGTATTCTCGCCTGTATGGCCTGCGACGTGGGTTCCTTTCTGCTCCCAGCCTTGTACGGCTTTACTGGTCCCTTCGGTTGTGGCAGGGCCTCCAGGCTTCTTAGGCCAAGGAATATACAGTCCATTGCGGACTGGTTCTTTGCTGGAGGATGTGGAATCCTCCCAGCCTCAGACACCAAAGTCTGGTAAAGTCAGTCTCTTATCTGCCAAGACAGGCTTGCTTCGCCTCTTGTCTCTGGCTTGTGGCTCTCCTCCTGCCACACTTCCTCTTAGGTGCAGTGCAACTGTCTGTCCCTGTTCTGCTCTGGGACAAGTCTCAATGCTGAGACAGGCCATCCAGTTCTCCATAACCCTGCCCCCAGCACCAGCTTTTATAGGGGCAGCCTGCTCCCCCTACTGGCCTTTGACAGGAGGCATTGCATGCTAATGTTCCCCTGACTAGAGAACTTCCCCCTTGCTCTCAGACACAGCTTTAATTACACTTGTGGCATCCAGGCCAGGGTGACACACAAGCAGCCCCAGAGGCAGAAGAACCCATGCCAGCAGCCCAGGAGAGTCATCCCTCTGCTGACAGTGAGCCTGCCATGCCTGCGGTAAGCCAAAGAACCTGCGGACAGCTGCCTGCCCTACCTATGAACCTAGCTAGTAGCTGTACCCTCAATGGTAGTGGGGAAAGCCAGGTTGGTCCACCACCAGACAGTGGGTTAAGGAGATCAACCAGCAGCACTAGGGGACAAACACCAGCTCGCTGGAGGATATAAGTGCGAGATCTAAACGTACCATGTATATATTTAATATGTTTTTTACCTGTAACTAATAGTGTTTTCTCCAGTTTTTCTACATATATGGACTGACAGGTTATGAACTTTGGATAACCGAACTACCTTGTAAATAGTTGCACTTGGTGCCTCTTGCGAAGACGGCCACGGAAGAAAAACCTGTCTGGCGTGGCCCCGAGTGGTCCAAAGTAGTTTGCTTCGCCTTGCAGCCACGCCCAGGGCCAACGCTTGGGGTTTGCTTTGGACATGTCCCCGCACCGGTTAAGACTTCGCCTTACTGGGTGAAACGGACACCCGGTCACAGACCACGCTGTGACCTAAAGAACTCAATATGTGGTGTTGTTTGTTGTTTTCTTCTCTGTTGTGTTTATGTTATAATTTATACCCGGTATTCGTGTTTCTTGTTAGTCCCGGAGTACTAAACTTTACTAGGGGGGAATGTGTCACCCCAGGCCTGGATGCCACAAACTTGTAAGGCTGTGTCTGAGAGCAGGAGGGAGGTTCTCTGGTCATGGACCATTAGCCTGCAGCACCTCCTGTCCCAGGCCAGTAGGGGGGGCAGGCTGCCCCTATAAAAGCTGGTACTGAGGGCAGGGTTAGGGAGACCAGGACCCACTTCTGAAGCATCCAGAAGGGTTCCCAGAAGAGAGGAACAGGTCAACGGCAGCTGAGGAGTCCAGGAGGCTAAGGAGGAACAGCAAGCCAGGGACAGAGGCGACGAGAGTCGGTCCTGGCTGAGAGAGAACTACATACCGGACACTGGGATCCGAGGCTGTCAGGATTGCAAGTCCTGCAGCAGATCATCTACCTGCGAGGGATTTTAGGTCCCTTGGCCAAAGAAGCCTGGAAGCTCCGCCACACAGAGGGACCGGTACAGCACAGAGAAGCTATAGGTACCTAAGGCCCGAGTCGCAAGCCATACAGGCGTAGTACACGGCCAACTCAGGGACGTGGGCTATCATACCACTAAAGGGGGAGATAGTCAGCAAGGGCAGAGAGAGAACGGTAGGCCTACCCACTCACCCTGACCAGTGGAGCTCGCCCGAATGCCCTCAGACACCCAGGTCCATTCCTCCCTGTACTCCTGGTGGGTCTGTGATAAGATCTGCAGTAAAAGACCCTGGACTGCATTATTGGACTCTGTGTGATTACTGCTGCGCCTGCACCATCACCCCCAGCATCCTATTACACTGCCCTGAGGCTACACTCCTCCCATGGGGAGTTGTACTATTCCCTGCTGCACCCCCAACACCAGCCTCAGCGGTCTGCCCTGCAGCGGCGGTCCTCCCTGACCGCAATCCACAGGTGGCGTAGTCGGACTTTCAAAACCTACAAATACACTGCCACAGCATTTGGTCTGACCACCCTGAGCCACGGGACCGGGTCGCCACTACTACTCCCAGCATTGCCCTGTTGTCTGGTTCCGAGAGCCCCACGGCCCAGGGGGCGAGTCACTACAAGTATGGATAGACGATACAATAAGCTCTATCGTAACATGTAGCAGCGAGTCAGCGGAATGTATCAATTCTAATATTGAGCAGAATTGATTTCAGCCTGTTGATTTTTCCCTCCAGAACAGTGGAGGGCTCCTCGGGAAAATAAATTGGCCATCCCTGGTATAACGTAATACTAAAATCTCACAATTTATGAGAGAAAACTGTATTTTATAACGATGCTTCCGTACATAAATCGAGAGAACTTCTTTTCATCAGACGACCCCTTTATCACCTATCCAAGGTGATCGGTGGTGTCCAACAGCTTAGAGCGGCACTGATGGGCAGAATGTGGCACTTTTATCACTTTTGGAATTGGGCAGCGGTGCACATGCTCAGTCTGACCTCCATTCTTGCCCTTTGGGGCTGCAGAGCGCTCTGCTTTTTCCAACAGCTCCATTGAGAATGAATGGATCAGTGGTCGGGCATCCAACCAGACGCTCCATTTTGTAACAGGGATAGAAATAGATGAGAAGATGCACTTAACTGTTTTGCCGCAGCAAGAGTGCATCGAGTGCCTGTGCTTGGTTTGAACAGTCATTCTGTGCTGACAGAGTCCCTTTAAGGCCTCAAACCTATTAGATAATTGTCAGCCCTACATTGTTTCTGGGCAGACAGTTACACAAGATTATGTCCCATTTCATGAAGATTGGCCTTTTACACGCCTGTTTTAGTGAAGGATTAGCTGGAAAAACCTGCGGCGCTGTTAAGCTTCTCCCCAAGAAGCTCCGCAAGGCTTCAAAATTTTGCCGGTGCTGGTCAAGACTGGTGGACACATGGGAAAAGTCAAATTTTGGCAAAGTTGAACAATCTGCATTGTGTGTAATATTTTATGATACAATAAATGATTAGAAAAATGCAAGTTTTATTAATGAGAAAAAAACTGAACTTTGCAGAATTTGTTGGCAACATAGAAATATGTAAAAAATATAAAAGTGTAAAAATTTTTTTACAATTTTTGATGCTTACATTAAAAACTTGAGCAATTCCCCCAAAAATCATTAGAGCCATGAAATCAATACATATACAGATGAAACCAGAAGTTTCCATCCACTATATAAAGAGACACATCTGCATGTTTTTATCAATATCTGACATGAAATCAGAATAAACCTTTCCCGTTTTAGGTCAATTAGGATTACCATCATTTTTAATATTTGCCAAATGCCAGAATAATGAGAGAGAGAGAATGTTTTAAGGCATTTTTATTACTTACTGCAAAGTCTTAACATTATTCTAATCACTAATCAGTGTGTATATTTGTTCACGACACAATAGAATCCCATAATTTCTGCCTATTCACATCTTAGTATTATGTATGATCAGGTTAGAGTGTATGGCTGCTGAGCGCTAGCATTTATGGGCGCCTCCCCCTGACCTTGGCTGTTTCTGGCTCTTAGACCCTGCTGGCACGCACTGCCGTCATGTCCGTGACTGCACTGCCGGCTTGCGGGTCAAATGCCAGAAGCCGCAGAGTCACATGTGGGGCGGGCACAGAATGTCTCTCGCCGTATACCAGCCAGAACACATACCGGAAAGTCAGGTGACACACTTTTTCTCTCCAGCACGGTTCATGATTGGATTAGGCTCCCTATATAACATCTGGCGTCCCCCTCCCTGGCACGACCCCTGAGGAAGTGTTGATGAAACGCGCGTCGGGGTGGAGCGACGCGTGCTTACCCTGCCTAGAAGCTGCCATTCTAACCAGGTATTTCTTTCTCATGATGTGTTGAGCTGTTTTGTCTATTTGTGGACAGTGCCACTATTACACTATAGTTATTCTATGGGACCGTACCCAGCTGCTTTTATGTACCCAGTCTCCCCTGATAGATATACTAACATTATTAACTGCTATATGCATTAGTTTCTTTGAGGCTGGGAACAATACGTTATCTTTATCTAAGCACTTTGCACTTTTTTGCTGGACAGTCGACTCTATATCATCATATGCACTGCCGCTTTACATTTTATAGGCGTATCTCAAACTCATCAGTGATAGTCTAGTGACCGTTATAATAGCATATGCATTTCTTTCTTTCTATTTTTGCCACATGAGCGGTTATTCAGATTGAAATCTTTTGTAGTGCATTTGTATAGTCACATTATTTCAGTAATGGGGTAATATATGGTTATTACTCTTGCTGCGCAGATATAGGGTACAGCATTTGTTTGTCCCTCACATTTGAGGCCCCTGGTATTTTAATTATTGTTATTTTATGTTCTAATAAAATTATATTGTTAATATTATTTGAAGTGTTCATGTTTTTGTTTATCCTACCAGGGTCCTGGTTATAGCAGAATCAATTTTTGATATATATAAAGTCAAAAGTTTACATACATTTCATTAGTATTTGGTACCATCACCCTTAAACTGAATGACTTGGGTCAAACTTTTGGGATATCCTTCCACAAGCTTCTCACAATAGTTGGTCGGAATTTGGACCCATTCCTCCTGGCAAAACTGGTGTAACAGATCCAGGTTTGTAGGTCGCCTTGCTCACAGCAAGAGTGCCCATAAATTTTCAATATGATTGCAATCAGAGCTTTGTGATGGCCACGCCAAAACATTGACTTTGTTATTCTTAAGCCACTTTGTTCCCATTTTGTCAGTATGCTTCGGGTCATTGTCCATTTGGAAGACCCATTTCCGCCCAAGCTTTAACTTCCTGGCTGACGTCTTGAGATGTTGCTTCAGTATTGCCACATAATCTTCTTTTCTCATGGTGTCATCTATTTTGTGAAGTGAACCAGTTCCTCCTGCAGCAAATCAACCCCAGATCATGATGCTGCCACCCCCATGTTTCACAGTTGGGATGGTGTTCTTAGGCTTCCAAGCTTCTCCCTTTTTCCTCCAAACGTAGCGATGGTCATTATGCCAAAAAAGTTCAATTTTAGTTTCATCAGACCACAGTCATGTCTCCAAAAATTAAGGTCTTTGTTCCTGTGTGCATTTGCAAACATTAATTTGGCTTTTTTATGTTTCTTTTGGAGTAATGGCTTCTTCCTGGCAGAGTGGCCTTTCAGACCATGTTGATACAGTACTCCTTTCACTGTGGTTATTGACACAATCTTACCAGCTTCCGCCATCATCTTCACAAGGTCTCTTGCTTTTGTCCTTGGGTTGATATGCACATGTTGGACCAAAGCACGTTCATCTCTGGGAAACAGAACCCGTCTCCTTCCTGAGCGATAAGATGGCAGTACATTCCCATCTTGTTTGTACTTGTGTATAATTGTTTGTACAGATGAACGAGGCACCGTCAGGTATCTTGAAATTGTATCTAAGGATGAGCCAGACAATTCTCTTCCTGATATCTTCGCTGATTTCTTTAGACTTTCCCATGATACTACAGAAATAAGCAGTGTGTTTCAGGTGTGCATTAAAATACATCTACACGTGTGTCTCTAATTAACTCAGATGTTGCCAAAAAAACTATTAGAAGCTTCCAAACACATTACATCATCATATGGGCAGTCCAGAATTGTTTAAAGGCATAGTAATCTTAGTGTGTGTAGACTTTTGACTTTGCAGTAAGTAATAAAAATGACTTAAACATTCTCTCTCTCTCTCATTATTCTGCCATTTGGCAAATCTTAAAAATTATGGTAATCCTAATTGACCTAAAACGGGAAAGGTTTATTCTGATTTCATGTCAGATATTGAGAAAAACGTGCAGATGTGTCTTTTTATATAGTGTATGTAAACTTCTGGTTTCAACTGTATGTGTGTGTGTGTATGTATATATGTATATATTACACATACAGTTATGGCCGAAAGTGTTCACTCCCTTGAAATTGTTTCAGAAAATGAAGTATTTCTCCCAATTATTGCAGTTACACATGTTTTGCTATACACACTTTATTTTCTTTGTGTGTATTGCAACAACACAAAAAAGCAGAAAAAAAGGCAAATTGGACATAATTTCACACACAGCCCCAAAAATGGTCTGGACAAAATTGTTGGCACCCTCTGTAGCGTCGGCGTCCCTGCCTCCTGCTAGGCAGGGACGCTGTTCCCCTCACCTCTCCGCTCCGTGCCCGGCGTCCTCCTCCCACTCTGCTGGCAGCGCGCGCTGCTTCCCGGCCACTGCGCTTAGGGCGCGCGCGCGCACTCCCCCTCTCTTAAAGGGGCCGCGCGCGCCGTCCTAAGGAGTCCCCGGCCAATGGCCGGAGGACCTCACCATATATAAGGCACCTCCTCCAAAATGGAGGTGCCCGAGCATTGTTGTTGCAAAGCCTTCACTCTGCTTCAGCCCTCAGGTCCCGTTACCAGTTACCTGCCAGTCACCTGCCATATTCCTGCTTGATACCTGCCTGATATCCGCTTACCTGCTTGCAAGCCTGCGGTCCGACGGTCTGCCTTCCGACACCTGTCTGTCTATGGACCAGCCTGCCCGCTCACCTGGGAGCGCTCACCTGCTACCTGCCTGCTAGTCTACCTGGAGGCTCTGCCGTCACTTGCCGTGACCACCTGCCAGTCCAGAGACTCTTGCCCGCTCACCTGGGAGCGCTCACCTGCTACCTGCCTGCTAGCCTACCTGGAGGCTCTGCCGTCACTTGCCGTGACCACCTGCCAGTCCAGAGACTATTGCCCGCTCACCTGGGAGCGCTCACCTGCTACCTGCCTGCTAGCCTACCTGGAGGCTCTGCCGTCACTTGCCGTGACCACCTGCCAGTCCAGAGACTCTTGCCCGCTCACCTGGGAGCGCTCACCTGCTACCTGCCTGCTAGCCTACCTGGAGGCTCTGCCGTCACTTGCCGTGACCACCTGCCTGTCCAGAGACTCTTGCCCGCTCACCTGGGAGCGTCCACCTGCTACCTGTCTGCTAGTCTACCCAGAGACTGTCCCTGTGACTACCTGCCCTTCTACCCAGAGACTGTCCCTGTCACTTGCCGTGACTACCTGCCCTTCTACCCAGAGACTGTCCCTGTCACTTGCCGTGACTACCTGCCCGTCTTCCCTGGGAGCCACCCGCTTCCTTACAAGGACCGCCCCCTTGTATAGTTGCTCAGAGGTTCCGCCTCCCAGACCCGTTACAGTTTGCTCGGGCCATGGAACCCGGTGGCACCCAAGCTCCCTCGCTCTCGGACCTATGTCATGAACTGTCCCGTCAGATATCCCAACAGGAGTCCATCCTGAGTCATCTACGTAATGTCAACTCTCGCCTGGACACTCTGACTGCTCCATCAGCAACCACCACTAGTGTCATGACTCTCAGCCCGGCAGCGCCGCTGCCCATCAATACCATGGCATCCTGCCCCGGACCCCGGCTTTCTGCACCTCCACGCTTCGGAGGCGACCCCGCTCAAGCTCGGGGCTTCATAAACCAGTGCACCCTGCACTTTGAACTCCTGTCCCACCAGTTTATCTCCGACCGGGCCAAAGTAGCCTTCATCATGTCCCATCTCACGGGGGAGGCACTGGCTTGGCTAAATCCTCTATGAGAGAGAGGAGACCCCCTGGTGTCCAACCTGCCAGCCTTTCTCACGGCTTTCCGGAAAGTCTTCGACGAACCCAGACGGAAGACCTCATCCACATCATCTCTGCTATGCCTCCATCAAGGAAATCTCACCGTGGGCCAATATGCCATACGGTTCCGTACCCTTGCTTCGGAGCTGGCCTGGGATAACGACGCCCTGGTGTCTGTCTTTTGGGAGGGTCTGTCCGGCCGTATTAAAGATGAACTCGCCGGTCGGGACATACCTACCACTCTCGACGACTTAATAACTCTTGCCACCCGGATTGACATCCGGTTCCAGGAACGCGCCAAAGAGGTCACCCGTGAGAGGAGGTTTCCACGTCTAGCCTCTACCTTTCAGAAACCTGTCACTTCTCCCGCTACTCCCCAGGCGCACTCACCCGAGCCTATGCAGGTCGACCAGACCAAGATGGTCAAAACTCGTCAAGAGTTACGCCGTGCCGAGGGGAGCTGCTTCTACTGTGGCAGTGAGAAGCACCGGATCCGTTCCTGCCCGGAGAGGTCGGGAAACGCCTGTGTCTAGGATCGCTCAGAGAGGTCGTCCTAGACAAGAGTAAACCCTCTCCATCTCTGTTGCTGTCGGTCTCTATCATCTGCGGGGAGAACCGTTATTTTGAACTAGCCCAACTTGACTCTGGAGCTGCCAGAAATCTCATTTCTCAGTCTCTGGTAGAGAAATACCGCATTCCCACCAAACCTCTAGCTGTACCCTTATCTGTCGCTGCCGTGAATGGGGGCCTCTTACCACATCCCATCCAACTCATCACCGAATCCATAACCCTGCAGGTGGGAATGCTGCACTCTGAGAGCATCTTCTTTCATGTTCTACCTGGACTCTCTCACGCCCTCTTACTAGGCCTACCTTGGCTTCAGAGACATGCACCCGTGCTTGATTGGCAGACCGGAGAAGTCCTTCGCTGGGGACAGGACTGCCATAAGACTTGTTTAGTTCCCATCCATCCTGTCCGTCCTTCTCCTACTCCAGCCAATCTACCTGGTCTTCCGGCTCCTTATTGGTCGTATGCGGACGTCTTTAATAAAAAGGAGGCAGAGACATTACCCCCTCATAGACCATACGACTGCCCAATCGACCTGATGCCCGGCGCTACTCCTCCCCGTGGCCGCATTTACCCTTTGTCCGCTGCTGATACCCGATCCATGTCAGAATATATTAAGGAGAATCTGGCCCGGGGATTCATCCGGAAATCTACTTTCCAGGCAGGAGCAGGTTTCTTCTTCGTCAAAAAGAAGGACGGCTCACGCTCACTCCGTCCCTGTATAGACTATAGAGGCCTTAACCAGATCACGGTGAAGAATAAATACCCCCTTCCGCTCATTCCGGAATTATTTGATCGTCTGAGGGGGTCTAGAATCTTCACCAAGCTGGACCTCTGTGGGGCGTATAACCTGGTCCGTATCCGTCAGGGGGATGAATGGAAGACGGCATTCAACACCCGGGACAGCCACTATGAATACCTGGTAATGCCCTTCGGTCTCTGTAACGCTCCCGCCGTCTTTCAAGAGTTGGTCAATGACATCTTCCGGGACCTTCTCTACTCCTGCGTAGTGGTGTACCTGGACGACATCTTGCTCTTCTCTCCGGATCTCCCCACACACCGGAGGGATGTTCGTCAGGTTCTGCTCAGGCTCAGGCAGAACCACCTCTACGCTAAATATGAGAAGTGCCTCTTTGAGCAGACCTCGCTTCCGTTTTTGGGCTACATAATTTCTCAGACCGGCCTACGAATGGATCCTGAGAAACTGTCTGCCATCGAGAAGTGGCCTCGACCAGAGGGGTTGAAGGCTATTCAGCGGTTCCTGGGCTTCGCCAACTACTACCGCCTCTTCATACCGCACTTCTCTTCTCGGACTGCCCCAATCTCTGCGCTCACCCGTAAGGGCACTAATCCCAGAGAATGGCCGCCCGAAGCTGAGGAAGCCTTTCTTTCCTTAAAACAGGCTTTCTCTTCCGCCCCGGTGCTGCATCGCCCGGACGGCAACAAACAATTCTTCCTGGAAGTTGACGCCTCCTCCTCTGGAGCCGGAGCGGTACTTACCCAAAAATCGTCTTCCGGGAGAATGGTAACTTGCGGCTTCTTCTCCAAACTCTTCTCCTCTTCCGAGCGCAACTATTCTATAGGAGACCGAGAGTTATTGGCCATCAAGCTGGCATTGGAGGAGTGGCGTTACCTGCTCGATGGGGGCTCTTCACCCGGTAATAATTTACACGGACCACAAGAACTTGACTTACCTCCAGAGTGCCCAGAGACTTAACCCGCGCCAAGCCCGGTGGTCCTTGTTTTTTGCTCGCTTTGATTTTGTTCTTCATTTTCGCCTGGCTGACAAAAACATCAAAGCTGACGCCTTGTCCCGATCCTTCCTGGTGTCTGATCTTGAGGAGGAACCTAAACACATCATCGATCCCGCCAGAGTAATGCAGGTGGCCCCCGTGAGTCTAAATCGTCTCCCTCCCGGAAAGACGTTCGTAATGGTACCTGATCGGGAGAGGATCCTACACTGGGGTCACTCGTCTAAGCTTGCTGGCCATGCCGGTCAGAAAAAGACCCTCCAGCTTATCACCCGGCACTACTGGTGGCCTACCCTGCACAAGGAATTAATAGACTTTGTTTCTGCCTGTGTGTCCTGCGCCTGCAACAAGGTTCCGAGACACCTGCCAGCCGGTCGCCTCCTTCCTCTTCCAGTACCTGCTGCCCCCTGGCAGCATATAGCTATGGACTTCATAACAGATCTCCCTGTCTCTGCCGGTTGTACGGTCATTTGGGTGGTCGCTGACCGCTTTTCCAAAATGGCTCATTTCATTCCCCTGCCAGGCCTCCCGTCTGCACCCGAGCTGGCTAAAGACTTTATCCGCCACATCTTCCGTCTCCATGGCCTGCCCCTCCACATCGTGTCGGATCGTGGGGTTCAGTTCACCTCACGCTTCTGGAGAGCCACATGTAAGCTGCTAGACATCACCCTGGACTTCTCCTCCGCATACCACCCACAGTCCAATGGTCAAGTGGAGCGGATCAATCAGATCCTGACCAGTTACCTCCGGCACTTCGTTAATGCCCACCATTCAGACTGGGTGGATCTCCTGCCATGGGCCGAATTCTCTTACAATAATCACGAGAGCGAATCTTCCTCCAAATCCCCGTTTTTTGTAGTCTTCGGTCAGCATCCTCGGATCCCTTTTCCCGTCTCCACCTCGGTGGACAATCCGGCTGCGGAATGTCTCGTTAGCAAATTTTCCTCCATTTGGGAGAGTACCCGATCCGCACTCCTTCAGTCGTCCGAGCGGATGAAAAAACACGCTGACAAAAAACGCCTGGATCCTCCACAATTCCGTCCTGGAGATAAAGTCTGGCTCTCGTCCAAGTATGTCCGGCTCAAGATTCCTTCCTACAAGTTAGGGCCTCGGTTCATCGGCCCACTAGAAGTTATCAAACAAATCAACCCAGTGGCCTATGAATTGAAACTCCCGGCCAACTTGCGGATCCCTAACTACTTCCATGTATCTCTCCTCAAACCCGTGGTACTTGACTCTTTTTCCAAGTCTACAGGTACGCCTCCTGCTCCGGTTTCCGCTGAAAACGAGTTTGAGGTAGAGAACATTCTGGCCACCAAAAGGGTAAGAGGAAAAACCTTTTTTCTGGTAGATTGGAAGGGGTTTGGTCCTGAGGAGAGAACGTGGGAGAACATCCATGCCCCACTCATCCTTGATAAATTTCTGTCTGGCCTAAAAAAGGGGGGGCCTAAAGGGGGGGGGTACTGTAGCGTCGGCTTCCCTGCCTCCTGCTAGGCAGGGACGCTGTTCCCCTCACCTCTCCGCTCCGTGCCCGGCGTCCTCCTCCCGCTCTGCTGGCAGCGCGCACTGCTTCCCGGACACTGTGCTTAGGGCGCGCGCGCGCTCGCTCCCCCTCTCTTGAAGGGGCCACGCGCGCCGTCCTAAGGAGTCCCCGGCCAATGGCCGGAGGACCTCACCATATATAAGGCACCTCCTACAAAATGGAGGTGACGCGCCCCTGGGCCTGTGTCGCGCTGCGTTGCGCACGCGGGAGCCTACCCGGAGCCGGATCAGTGGAGGGTTGTAGTCTCGTGGCGGTGACCCGGTCCGTGCCCAGGGAGTCAAACTAGACGGCAGTCTATTAGTAGTAAATAGTTGATGACTACGCCACCCGTTGAGTGCAGCCAGGAGGCTGCTGCTGCAGGGCAGACCGCTGAGGCCGGTGGTAGGATTGTGCAGCGTGATAGTATAACCCCCAACGGGAGGGGTATGGCCTCAGGGCAGCCGACGTGGATGATGGGGGTAGCAGGAACCACTCAGAGACGGTACGGTGTAGTTCAGGGTCTTTACTGGTAACAACGACAGACCCTCCCGGAGTACTTGCTAGCAAACGGGGCCTGGTCAGTCTTTGAGCAGATGGGATCTCCCCTGGCCAGGCGTAGTTGTAGGCCTCCCAAACTGACTGTACTCTTCTGGCTACCTTGCTAGAAGCTGATGTAAGTAGCCCACGTCCCTGAGTGTACCGTGTGGTGCTCACCCGTATGGCCGGTGACTCGGGGCCTTCTAATGGCTTCCGCTCCACGATGGCGGTGCTGGTCCCACGCGTGTGACCGTGCCTTCGGGCTTCTGGGCCAGAGGACCTGAAATCCCCTGCCTGACGGATTCTGCTGCTGGGTAGGAGTTAGTCCCCACAGCCTCGGACTCCGGGTCCGGTAAAGAATCTTCTTAGTCAGGGCGAGCTCTGCAGCTGCCAGCCCCTGACTCCTTGTAACTTTGCTGTTTCCTATGCTGCTTCTTGTCTCCACTCTCCTTGTCTGACTCACCCTGCCTCAGCCCCGGGTTTATACAGGGGAAGTTCTTCCCCTCCCAAGACTGGGCAGGAGGTGTGGCATGCACAGGATCCCTGACCAAAGGACCTCCCACCTGCTCTCAGACATAACATTACATTACTGTGGAAAACCAGACCCCTGGGGTGCCACATTCCCCCCTAGTGAAATTTAGTACTCCGGGACTAAACACATTTAGAAAAACATAACAAAGTATCACAATAACAATACTATAAGAAAAACACATAAGATGGTTACGGCGTGTCCGCAACCGGATGCAGTCTCTGAAGAAAAGCAAAGGTGTCCATTTCACCAACACAGGGAGACGTAACCAGGTAGGGGTCTGTCCTACCCCGAGTCCTTAACAGTCTCTAGTCCATCCTGGGTTACGCTCCAACTATATACAAGGATTCCCGGTAAATCCACCAAGGATTTCTAAAAATAACTAGAAACACAAAATTATACACAAGCAACAAGACACAGAAAAACATAAATAAAACAATTTATACACTTTAAATTCTCCAGCGTGCGGGTAACTGGCCTCTAGTGGCCCGAGTGGACCTACGGAGCTGACTGTCTGGCCCTGAACTACAGGGTGTAGGAGCTGTCAAGGGTAAACTGGGCAGCTGTCTACCGGCTCTTTGTCTCACTAGGGGTACGGCAGGCTCACTATAAGCAGAGGGTTGATTCTCCTGTTCTGCTTGTGTGGAGTCTTCTGCCTCCTGGACCGGCTGTTCTTCCAGCTCTACCCGTTGCTCCGTAGGTTCTTGGGATGATGGTTGGAGGAAGGTGAGTACGGGTACCACAACTGCACCATTGACTTGAGTCCAAGACTGAGGGAAGTCCCCGAGCACGGTACTAACCATATCTTCCCTTTCTTCCACGGGTCGATGGTCTTCTTGTTCCTCTTCAGGGTTCCTCAGTTGTTCGGGACACTTCTTCAGGTGGTCCCGGGATACAATGGCTGTGGTTTCCCCTCCGTCTTTACTGATGGTACAGACCTTCGGGTTCTCGTGGCTTGAGGGCAGTACGGTGTACGGGTCCTTCTCCCACTGGTCGTCCAACTTGTGGAGCCGTCTCTTCCTCTTCAAGACCTGCTCTCCGGGTACCAGGGGAACAGCGGGAGCATACTGGTTGTAAGTTTTCTCTTGTCTTTCCCTAGCCTGACAGAGACTTCGCTCCACGCTCTCCTGTACTCTCCGGTACTGCTGCTGCCTCTCTGTGTCCCAGTCTGTTTCTGGTGAAGTGTCCTCGGGGGTCAGGACTCCCATTTCCAGGTCAACAGGTAACTTACCAGGTCTTGCCCTCATTAGGTAAGCCGGGGTACAGTTGGTGGAACCTACCGGGATGTGGTTGTATAGGTCCACCAGATCGGGCAACTTTTCAGGCCACAGACTGCGTTCTTCCAGGGGCAACGTTTTTAGAAGATCCATTACCACCTGGTTCATTTTTTCACAAAGTCCATTAGTCTGCGGATGGTAGGGTGTCGTCCTTATCTTCCGGCAGCCATACAGATTGCAGAATTCCTGAAAGACCTCCGCTTCAAAGGCAGGTCCCTGGTCCGTCAGCACTTGGTCCGGGTACCCGTGTGGACGGCAGAAGTGCTGCTGGAAGGCTCTAGCTGCTGTTTGAGCCGTTAAGTCCTTGACGGGGACGACAACCAAGAACCGGGAGTAATGATCCACGATGGTTAACGCGTAGACGTAGCCACTTCTGCTTGGGGTCAGTTTTACATGATCCAAGGCTACCAGTTCCAACGGTTGCCGGGTGACGATGGACTGCAGGGGAGTCTTCTGGCTGGCTCGGTCCTTCCTTCTCAGGTTGCACGGGCCACAATCTCTGCACCACTTCTCGATGGTTCCCCTCATGCCTACCCAGTGGAACCGCTCGCGCAGCAGGAACTCCAGCTTTTTCCACCCAAAGTGTCCAGCTCCGTCGTGGTATGCCTCCATCACCATGGCTGCGTCTCTTCGTGGCACCACTACTTGCCAGAGTAATTCATGCGTCCGGGAGTTAACCATTCTGCGGCACAACTTCCCTTTGTAAAGGAACAGTCGACTCTTCTCTGCCCATAGTTGTTTGGCTTCCTCCGGAGCGTCTGGTTCAAGGCGAGCCTCCGGCCGAGTCAGCATCTCCTTCACCAGTCGGACGGCAGGGTCGCTGTCTTGCGTTTCCGCCCAGTTGTAGTGGGGTAAGGGGTTCAACGTAGCAGCCTGCTTACTCCTTACCCGGTGGGAATACTGAATAGTCCCATGACGGTGGAACGCAGGGAGTTCAACTTCTTCCAGTCCCTCCGGATCTTCTCCTCCGTCCGGCAGGTTGGGCATCCTGGACAGGGCGTCCGCGTTGGTATTGGAGCGTCCTGCCCGGTATTTAATTGTGAACTCGTAGTTGGACAGACGGGCCATCCACTTCTGCTCCAGGGCACCGAGTCTTGCCGTGTCCAGGTGTGTCAGCGGGTTGTTATCCGTGTACACGGTGAACCGGGAAGAAGCGAGGTAATGCTTAAAGCGCTCAGTGATTGCCCATACTACGGCCAGGAACTCTAACTTAAATGAGCTGTAATTCTCGGGGTTCCTTTCGGTGGGTCGCAGTTTTCGGCTGGCGTAGGCGATTACTCGTTCCTTCCCCTGCTGGATCTGGGACAGTACGGCTCCTAGCCCTATGTTACTGGCGTCGGTGTAGAGGATAAAGGGCTGGCTATAATCCGGGTACGCCAAGATTTCATCCCCCCGTGAGGGCCATCTTCAGCTGGCGGAAGGACTCTTCTTCTAGCTCTTCCCATTTGAAGGGCGGCTTCTGGTTCTTGGCCTTTCGGGACTGGCCTATCAGGAGGTCCTGCATAGGCGCTGCCTTTTTGGTGAAACCGGGAATAAACCTTCGGTAGTAGCCTACCAACCCTAGGAACTGCCGCACTTCTTTTACGCTGGAGGGGCTTGGCCATCCCTTAATTGCGGTGATCTTATCGGGGTCGGGAGCCACTCCGTCAGCGCTCACCACGTGTCCCAGGTATTGCACCTTTGGTTTCAGGAGGTGACACTTGGAGGGTTTCACCTTTAGGCCGTAACTCGCCAGAGCTTCGAACACCTCCGCCAGGTGTTTCAGGTGGTCCTCATAAGTTTTGGAGTATACGATGACATCGTCCAGGTACAACAGGACCGTCTCGAAGTTTCTGTGGCCCAGACAGCACTCCATTAATCGTTGGAAGGTTCCTGGGGCGTTGCAGAGTCCGAACGGCATGCAGGTGAACTCGCTAAGTCCCATCGGGGTGGTGAATGCGGTCTTCTCCCGGTCCGCCTCTGCTACAGGAACCTGCCAGTACCCGCTAGTGAGATCCAAGGTAGAGAAGAAGTTAGCAGATCTTAAAGCAGCCAATGACTCCTCTATCCTTGGTAAGGGGTACGCATCCTTGTGTGTGATACGGTTGATTTTCCGGTAATCTACACACATCCTCATGGTGTTGTCTTTCTTTTTGACTAAAACTAGTGGGGCTGCCCAGGGGCTACAGCTATCCCGGATTACCCCAGCCTCCTTCATGTCTCTAAGCATCCCCTTGGCGTGTTGGTAATGTGCAGGGGGTACGGGTCGATACCTCTCTTTTATGGGAGGATGATCTCCCGTGGGGATGCGGTGTTCTACCCCCTTGACTCGCCCGAAGTCTAACGGGTGTTTACTAAACACTCTCTCATACTCTTGAACCACCCGATAGACTCCTTGTTTCTGATGTGAGGGAGTGGAATCAGTACCCAAATGTAGTTGCTGACACCAGTCCTCCATGTCTTTCTTAGAGCCGTTACCTTCCTCCGGGTGAGATGGAGGCAAGGGTTCCACAGATTGTATAGAATTTTGATTAGTGGTATATAATTTGGCTAGCGTGGCATACCGGGGCAGGTACACTTCCCTCTCCCCGATATTTATTATGCGAATGGGCACCCTCCCATGGCGTACATTGACCACCCCCCGTGCTGTCAAAATGGTGGGCCTACTGTCTGAGTAAACTGGTTCTACCATTGCCTGGTAATCTCTACCTCTCAGACCAATAGCTGCCCGGCACCAAATCATCATTTCACTTTTTGGGGGCATGGCAATAGGAAAAGGGTCACACATTCTTACGCTACCAATCTCACCGCCGGAGAGTTCCACTTGTTGCCGTTGCATCAGTGCCCGGATCTCTTTCTGGAGCACCCGCTGCTCGCCGGAGCTGGCGTTCTTGGCAACCTGCTGTAAAAGGAAAATCACCTCTGCAAGACAATTTTCAATTACGTTAGTTCCTAGAGTTATTTTTGGGTGACTCTCATGTTTATCAATATCTACAATGATCAGTCCCTGTGCGGCCAGTTCGACTCTACCGATTTTGAGGGTCACCTCTTTAAATCCGATCTGTGGCACGGGCTGGCCATTGCTGGCGATGATACTCAAGTCGTCGTCAGGGTAGCGGGTAATATCCGAGTCATTCCAGTACTGCTTGAAGAGCACGTACGGGATGGTGGTGACCTGTGACCCGGTATCCAGTAGGGCACTCATGGGAATGCCATCCAGTACCACAGGCAAGACTGGACGTCCTCCCACATATCTGTCGCGCCAGTTCGATGGGCCTGGTGATCTTTTTCCTGGGGGTTGGCCCTCTACCCCAGGTTGTGCCCGTTTAAAGAACAGTACCTTTCCATATGTCCGGGTTGATTGCAGCGGCGGCAGATGGGTCGTCCGTCCTCGCTGTATCGGTCACTGGGTCTTCCTCTGGCCGGTGGGGTCCTCCTTGGTCGACGCCACGGGATGTCCTCCGGTCCGGATGCCAGCTGGATCTTCCCTGGGGTGGAAACCTGTAAAGACTGCACAGTTCGGGTTAGCGCAGCAACGCTCTTAGCTAGCTCTTGGACCTGATGGTGTAGGTCTGGAGCCGGGTCATTGTCCAAAGCCTGCGCATCAGCTCCCACAGGCCCTGCCGACAAGGGCGCCGCCTCCTGGTGGTAAGTGATAGCTGGGCGCCTGTGGGTAACAACGCCACCCGGTGCTGGTTCTCGGAGCACCCGGATAGCTCTATCCTTGAACTGTGCAAAGTCCAGATGGGGATCCTGTAAGGCCATTGCCCGCAACTGGGTTCGGTGGGCATTGCAATATAAACCCTCTATAAATTGCTCAGTCAATAGCCTGTCCTCGTTTCCCACCCCATCAGGGTCGGTCTGCTTTATGGCCCTCAGGGCCTCTTGTAGGTTTAGTGCATAGTCCCTTATACTCTCATGCGCTCGCTGCTTGCACCCGTAGAATCTAAGCTTAATCTCGGCTGAGGTGCGGGTATCAAAGGTGTCCTTCAGCCGGGTTAGTATCCCTGCGACAGTCTTCCTCCCAGGTGGCCAGGATTTTACTTCCCTTTTGGCTGCCCCGGTTAGTTGGGCCACCAGGATGCTCACTTTTTGCTCTTCTGTGAGGGGGTACACCTGGAAGAGGCTATCCAGCTTTTCTCTAAAGTCATGCAGGGTATGTGACTCCCCTGAGTACTGGGGTAGCCAAGCTGCTCCCGGGATATAGGGCATGGTGAAGGGCATAACTGCAGCAGCGGTAGCGCTGGCGGGGGTTGAGGCAGTGAAGCTCTCCTCCGTATCCGACATCTTCCTCCCCCCTAGTGGACCGTGGCCTACCTTGCGATGATCCTCTTCCGTAGGCCGCGGCTCCGCAGTGGATCGTCAGGGTTGAGGACCTTCCGTCGCGCTCCTGTGACGTCGGCGTCTGCTGGGCTCCTTCCAGGACCTTACGCAACGTCCGGACGTGAGGCGGGGCTTCAGTTCTCGCGCGCTTTCGGAGTCCACGCCCCTCTTCTTCCCGCGCGGCGTCCTCAAGATGGCGTCCAATGGCGGGAAAACTCCACGGATGGCGGGAAGAAGGTCGAAGATGGCGCCGGATGGCGGGAAAACTTCGCGGATGGCGGGAAGAAGGTAGAAGATGGCGCCGGATGGCGGGAAACCTTCACCACTGGTAAGTTTGAACAGTCTTTGATTTTCAGGCACGCAGTACCCGGTGGTTGCGGGCACGAAATCCTGCCGACTACGCCAAAGTTGACGCGCCCCTGGGCCTGTGTCGCGCTGCGTTGCGCACGCGGGAGCCTACCCGGAGCCGGATCAGTGGAGGGTTGTAGTCTCGTGGCGGTGACCCGGTCCGTGCCCAGGGAGTCAAACTAGACGGCAGTCTATTAGTAGTAAATAGTTGATGACTACGCCACCCGTTGAGTGCAGCCAGGAGGCTGCTGCTGCAGGGCAGACCGCTGAGGCCGGTGGTAGGATTGTGCAGCGTGATAGTATAACCCCCAACGGGAGGGGTATGGCCTCAGGGCAGCCGACGTGGATGATGGGGGTAGCAGGAACCACTCAGAGACGGTACGGTGTAGTTCAGGGTCTTTACTGGTAACAACGACAGACCCTCCCGGAGTACTTGCTAGCAAACGGGGCCTGGTCAGTCTTTGAGCAGATGGGATCTCCCCTGGCCAGGCATAGTTGTAGGCCTCCCAAACTGACTGTACTCTTCTGGCTACCTTGCTAGAAGCTGATGTAAGTAGCCCACGTCCCTGAGTGTACCGTGTGGTGCTCACCCGTATGGCCGGTGACTCGGGGCCTTCTAATGGCTTCCGCTCCACGATGGCGGTGCTGGTCCCACGCGTGTGACCGTGCCTTCGGGCTTCTGGGCCAGAGGACCTGAAATCCCCTGCCTGACGGATTCTGCTGCTGGGTAGGAGTTAGTCCCCACAGCCTCGGACTCCGGGTCCGGTAAAGAATCTTCTTAGTCAGGGCGAGCTCTGCAGCTGCCAGCCCCTGACTCCTTGTAACTCTGCTGTTTCCTATGCTGCTTCTTGTCTCCACTCTCCTTGTCTGACTCACCCTGCCTCAGCCCCGGGTTTATACAGGGGAAGTTCTTCCCCTCCCAAGACTGGGCAGGAGGTGTGGCATGCACAGGATCCCTGACCAAAGGACCTCCCACCTGCTCTCAGACATAACATTACATTACTGTGGAAAACCAGACCCCTGGGGTGCCACAGAGGTGCCCGAGCATTGTTGCTGCAAAGCCTTCACTCTGCTTCAGCCCTCAGGTCCCGTTACCAGTTACCTGCCAGTCACCTGCCAGATTCCTGCTTGATACCTGCCTGATATCCGCTTACCTGCTTGCAAGCCTGCGGTCCGACGGTCTGCCTTCCGACACCTGTCAGTCTGTCTATGGACCAGCCTGCCCACTCACCTGGGAGCGCTCACCTGCTACCTGCCTGCTAGTCTACCTGGAGGCTCTGCCGTCACTTGCCGTGACCACCTGCCAGTCCAGAGACTCTTGCCCGCTCACCTGGGAGCGCTCACCTGCTACCTGCCTGCTAGCCTACCTGGAGGCTCTGCCGTCACTTGCCGTGACCACCTGCCAGTCCAGAGACTCTTGCCCGCTCACCTGGGAGCGCTCACCTGCTACCTGCCTGCTAGCCTACCTGGAGGCTCTGCCGTCACTTGCCGTGACCACCTGCCAGTCCAGAGACTCTTGCCCGCTCACCTGGGAGCGCTCACCTGCTACCTGCCTGCTAGCCTACCTGGAGGCTCTGCCGTCACTTGCCGTGACCACCTGCCAGTCCAGAGACTCTTGCCCGCTCACCTGGGAGCGCTCACCTGCTACCTGCCTGCTAGCCTACCTGGAGGCTCTGCCGTCACTTGCCGTGACCACCTGAGAGTCCAGAGACTCTTGCCCGCTCACCTGGGAGCGCTCATCTGCTACCTGCCTGCTAGCCTACCTGGAGGCTCTGCCGTCACTTGCCGTGACCAACTGCCAGTCCAGAGACTCTTGCCCGCTCACCTGGGAGCGCTCACCTGCTACCTGCCTGCTAGCCTACCTGGAGGCTCTGCCGTCGCTTGCTGTGACCACCTGCCCGTCCAGAGACTCTTGCCCGCTCACCTGGGAGCGTCCACCTGCTACCTGTCTGCTAGTCTACCCAGAGACTGTCCCTGTGACTACCTGCCCTTCTACCCAGAGACTGTCCCTGTCACTTGCCGTGACTACCTGCCCTTCTACCCAGAGACTGTCCCTGTCACTTGCCGTGACTACCTGCCCGTCTTCCCTGGGAGCCACCCGCTTCCTTACAAGGACCGCCCCCTTGTATAGCTGCTCAGAGGTTCCGCCTCCCAGACCCGTTACACCCTCAAATTTAATATTTGCTTGCTCACCCTTTGGAATAAAATAACTGCAATCAATCGCTTCCTATAACCATCAACAAGCTTCTTACACCTCTCAGCTGGAATTTTGACCACTCTTCTTTTGTAAACTGCTCCATGTCTCTCATAGTTGCTGCTACTTCATACCTCTCCAGCGCTATGTTTCCATCCATTTCTGCGGGCTTCTTGAAGTATGTTTGGGGTCATTCTCCGGGAAGAACCATGACCTAGGACGCAAACCCTGCTTTCTGACACTGGGCACTACATTGCGACCCAAAATCCTTTGGTAATCTTCAGATTTCATGATGCCTTGCACACAGTCAAGGCACCCAGTGCAAGAGGCAGCAAAACAACCACAAAACATCTTTGAACTTCCACCATATTTGACTGTAGGTAGTGTGTTCTTTTCTTTGTAGGCATTATTCCATTTTCAGTAAACAGTAGAATGATGTGCTTTACCAAAAAGCTCTGTCTTGGTCTCATCTGTCCAAAAGATGCGTTCCCAGAAGGATTTTGGCTTGCATACATTTTGGCACACTTTAGTGTAGCTTTTTATGTCTCTGTGTCAGCAGTGGGTTCTCTTGGGTCTCCTGCCATAGCGCTTATTTGCACTAACACTGATGCACCCTGAGCTTGCAGGACAACTTTGAATTTCTTTGGAACTTGATTGGCACTGCTTATCCATCATCCGGACTATCCTGCATTGCAACCTTTCATCAATTTTTCTCTTCCATCCACGTCCAGGGAGATTAGCTACAGTGCCATGACTTGTAAACTTCTTAATTATGTTGCGCACCGTGGACAAAGGGACATCAAGATCTCTGGAGATGGAATTGTAACTTTGAGATTGTTGATATTTTTCAACAATTTTGGTTCTCAAATACTCAGACAGTTCTCTTCTCTGTTCTCTGTTCTCCATGCTTAGTGTGGCACACACAGACACAATGCAAAGATTGAGTCAACTTCTCCACTTTTTTTCTGGTTTCAGGTGTGATTTTCATATTGCCCACACCTGTTACTTGCCACAGGTTAGTTTGAATGAGCATCACATGCTTGAAACAAAGTTGTTCACCCACAATTTTGGAAAGGTGCTATCAATTTTGTCCGGCCCATTTTTGGGGTTTTGTATGAAATGATGTCCAATTTGCCTTTTTTCCTTTTGTTTGTTTTTTTCTTTTGTTCCAATGCACACAAAGAATATTAAACATGTGTATAACAAAACATGTGTAATTGCAATAATTTTCTGGGAGAAATACTTCATTTTCTGGAACAATTTCAAGATTGCCAACACTTTCGGCCGTGGCTGAATATAGGAGCTGCGTACAGGCGGCACCTGGGGCCCCTGATACCATTACTATGTGGCCCTTACACCTCATATATAGTAGCTGAGAACAGGCGGCTGCTGGGGCCCCTGATACCATTCCTATGTGGCCTTTACGCCTGATATACAGTGGTGGCCAAAAGTATTGGCACCCCTGCAATTCTGTCAGATAATACTCAGTTTCTTCCTGAAAATGATTGCAATCACAAATTCTTTGGTATTATTATCTTCATTTAATTTTCTTGCAAAGAAAAAACACAAAAGAGAATGAAGCAAAAATCAAATCATTGATCATTTCACACAAAACTCCAAAAATGGGCCAGACAAAAGTATTGGCACCCTCAGCCTAATACTTGGTTGCAGAACCTTTAGCCAAAATAACTGCGAACAACCGCTTCCGGTAACCATCAATGAGTTTCTTACAATGCTCTGCTGGAATTGTAGACCATTCTTCTTTAGCAAACTGCTCCAGGTCGCTGATATTTGACGGGTGCCTTCTCCAAACTGCCATTTTGAGATCTCTCCACAGGTGTTCTATGGGATTCAGGTCTGGACTCATTGCTGGCCACCTTAGAAGTCTCCAGTGCTTTCTCTCAAACCATTTTATAGTGCTTTTGGAAGTGTGTTTTGGGTCATTGTCCTGCTGGAAGACCCATGACCTCTGAGGGAGACCCAGCTTTCTCACACTGGGCCCTACATTATGCTGCAAAATTTGTTGGTAGTCTTCAGACTTCATAATGCCATGCACACGGTCAAGCAGTCCAGTGCCAGAGGCAGCAAAGCAACCCCAAAACATCAGGGAACCTCCGCCATGTTTGACTGTAGGGACCGTGTTCTTTTCTTTGAATGCCTCTTTTTTTTCCCTGTACACTCTATGTTGATGCTTTTTCCCAAAAAGCTCTACTTTTGTCTCATCTGACCAGAGAACATTCTTCCAAAACATTTTAGGCTTTCTCAGGTAAGTTTTGGCAAACACCAACCTGCCTTTTTTATGTCTCTGGGTAAGAAGTGGGGTCTTCCTGGGTATCCTACCATACAGTCCCTTTTCATTCAGACGCCGACGGATAGTACGGGTTGACACTGTTGTACCCTCGGATTGCAGGGCAGCTTCAACTTGTTTGGATGTTAGTCGAGGTTCTTTATCCACCATCCACACAATCTTGCGTTGAAATCTCTTGTCAATTTTTCTTTTCCGTCCACATCTAGGGAGGTTAGCCACAGTGCCATGGGCTTTACACTTCTTGATGACACTGCGCACGGAAGACATAGCAACATTCAGGTCTTTGGAGGTGGACTTGTAGCCTTGAGATTGCTCATGCTTCCTCACAATTTGGTTTCTCAAGTCCTCAGACAGTTCTTTGGTCTTCTTTCTTTTCTCCATGCTCAATGTGGTACACACAAGGACACAGGACAGAGGCTGAGTCAACTTTAATCTGTTAGAACCCTCCTGTCAGTTTTTGCTATCTTGTGTTTTGCGGTCACGTGACTAGCTGCCTATATATTCCAGCTCCGCCCTTCTGGCTTTGCTGGACTTCAGTGTTTTTTGCCTGTCTCTCTAGCCAGGTGCTTCGGTGCCTATCTCTGTCTAGTTTGCTTGGTCCTCTGGACCTCTAGTACTTTTTGTTCAGTTTGTATTTTTGCTCTGCAACAACTTCTGTTAGGAGGTGTCCATTTTTTGTCCCAGTCCTTAGTTCTTTTAGGGACCCCTCCCTTTATTCTATAGGTCTCTTTTCAGACTAGCCGAGGACGAAGGCGGGTCTGTTCACAAGGAACAGGCTGCCCGCTACATCGTAGGGATTCAGCTTAGTCTTACTGTAGGGACAGCTTTTCCCTTTCTTTCCTTAGTTTATGTTGCAGATCATAACATAATCCATGTTAAATGGCTGCAAGTGTGATTTAGTTATTGCTAATTGTATCCAATTTGGCTTTAGGACAATTCTTTTTGTGTTTTTTCATTGAAGACAAATTAAATGAAGATAATGAGACCAAAGAATTTGTGATTGCAATCATTTTCAGGAAGAAACTGAGTATTATCTGACAGAATTGCAGGGGTGCCAATACTTTTGGCCACCACTGTATAGGAGCTGAGTACAGGCAGCTGCCGGGGCCCCTGATACCATTACTATGTGGCCCTTACACCTGATATATAGGAGCTGAGTACAGGCGGCTGCTGGGGCCCCTGATACCATTACTATGTGGCCCTTACACCTGATATATAGGAGCTGAGTACAGGCGGCTGCTGGGCCCTTGATACCATTACTATGTGGCCCTTACCCCTGATATATAGGGGCTGAGTACAGGCGGCTGCTGGGGCCCCTGATACCATTACTATGTGGCCCTTACACCTGATATATAGGGGCTGAGTACAGGCGGCTGCTGGGGCCCCTGATACCATTACTATGTGGCCCTTACACCTGATATATAGGAGCTGAGTACAGGCGGCTGCTGGGGCCCCTGATACCATTACTATGTGGCCCTTACACCTGATATATAGGAGCTGAGTACAGGCGGCTGCCGGGGCCCCTGATACCATTACTATGTGGCCCTTACACCTGATATATAGGAGCTGAGTACAGGCGGCTGCCGGGGCCCCTGATACCATTACTATGTGGCCCTTACACCTGATATATAAGGGCTGAGTACAGGCAGCTACTGGGGCCCCTGATACCATTACTATGTGGCCCTTACACCTCATATATAAGAGCTGAGTACAGGTGGCTGCTGGGGCCCCTGACACCATTACTATGTGGCCCTTACACCTGATATATAAGGGCTGAGTACAGGCGGCTGCTGGGGCCCCTGATACCATTACTATGTGGCCCTTACACCTGATATATAGGAGCTGAGGACAGGTGGCTGCCGGGGCCCCTGATACCATTAATATGTGGCCCTTACACCTGAAATATAGGGGCTGAGTACAGGCGGCTGCTGGGGCCCCTGATACCATTACTATGTGGCCCTTACACCTGATATATAGGAGCTGAGTACAGGCTGCTGCTGGGGCCCCTGATATCATTACTATGTGGCCCTTACACCTGATATATAGGAGCTGAGTACAGGCGGCCACTGGGGCCCCTGATACCATTACTATGTGGTCTTTACTCCTGATATATAGGAGATGAGTACAGGTGGCTGCCGGGGCCCCTGATACCATTACTATGTGGCCCTTACACCTGATATATAGGAGCTGAGTACAGGAGGCTGCTGGGGCCCCTGATACCATTACTATGTGGCCCTTACACCTGATATATAAGAGCTGAGTACAGGTGGCCGCTGGGGCCCCTGATACCATTACTATGTGGACCTTACATCTGATATATAAGGGCTGAGTACAGGCGGCTGCTGGGGCCCCTGATACCATTACTATGTGGCCCTTACACCTGATATATAAGGGCTGAGTACAGGTGGCTGCTGGGGCCCCTGATACTATTACTATGTGGCCCTTACACCCGATATATAGGAGCTGAGTACAGGCGGCTGCTGGGGCCCCTGATACCATTACTATGTGGCCCTTACACCTGATATATAAGGGCTGAGTACAGGTGGCTGCTGGGGCCCCTGATACCATTGCTATGTGGCCCTTACACCTGATATATAGGAGCTGAGTACAGGCGGCTGCTGGGGCCCCTGATACCATTACTATGTGGCCCTTACACCTGATATATAGGAGCTGAGTACAGGCGGCTGCTGGGCCCTTGATACCATTACTATGTGGCCCTTACCCCTGATATATAAGGGCTGAGCACAGGCGGCTGCTGGGGCCCCTGATACCATTACTATGTGGCCCTTACACCTGATATATAGGAGCTGAGTACAGGCGGCTGCTGGGGCCCCTGATACCATTACTATGTGGCCCTTACACCTGATATATAGGAGCTGAGTACAGGCGGCTGCCGGGGCCCCTGATACCATTACACTGGTGCCTTGTTATTAGGTAAATTCCATTATAAAACATTGTATCCGTCATTGTTGAGCTCTGCTGGGACTCTGTATCCCGCCTGCATTGCATAATGGGGCCCCTGAATACTCTGCACATAAGGGCCCATAGCTCTAATTATGTTGTTTGCAATAGTCGCCCTCCTGCCACCCTGTAATATCGGGTCCCTGCCTGGTGTGGCCCCTATGACTTAATGTCCCCCTGTAAGTGCAGCACACCAGTTATCAGTCTACACGGCCAGGGTCCGGGACCCCTGTTGTTTTTGTTCTGGCTTTGTAATATATGCTCATTATCAGGGCGCCCTCTTCTCAGACATCCATCTAATCATCCGTCTGTCTCATCCATATTTGCCATATGGAGGTTTCCAGAAATAGGGCAGAACCTACTGGACTTCTGTGAAAGTTGAAGAATCTGTTGAGCGCGGCTGAAGCCTCCTGGGAGCCGAGGTAAAATCAGTGGCCGTGGTAAAATTGTGGAGCGGTGGGGTCTGAAAAAGGATTCATGACTATAAGGACAACGTTTGCACAAAGTGATTTCTTTCCAGCCCAACAGCCACTGTGTAAACCTGACAAAAATGCCCCCATCTATCCATCCATTCATCACTCTCATACTCTGTCTATGCAGGTATGTATCTCATCATTCTTCCTTACGGAGTTTCACATTGACCAGTCAGGGCTTAGGTCCGAACTCCCCCACAAAACTGGATTCGGTAGTGTGCACTGACGAGGCCATAGGCTTAGTAGACTGCGCCTCCAGTAGGCGTACACACCTGATGCACGACAGAGGGCACATTCACTCTGTCTGGACCATTATAGTCTATGGCCACGTCAGATCATATGCCCGAATCCCGTTCAGGTAAAGGCTGCAGCCACCGCAGCCATGCTGCCTTCAGTGTCCCGCTCCTCCGCCACTGCCGTTCCCCCCACCACTCAGAGCCACAGTATATATATATATATATATACACACTACTCAAAAAAAATAAGAGGAACACTTAAACAACAGAATAATAACTCCAATTAAATCAAACTTCTGTGAAATCAAACTGTCCACTTAGGAAGCAACACTGATTGACAATCAATTTCACATGCTGTTGTGCAAATGGAATAGACAATAGATGGAAATTATTGGCAATTATCAAAACACTCTCAATAAAGGAGTGGTTCTGCAGGTGGGGACCACAGACCACATCTCAGTACCAATGCTTTCTGGCTGATGTTTTGGTCACTTTTGAATGTTGTTTGTGCTTTCACACTCGTGGTAGCTTGAGATGGACTCTACAACCCACAGAAGTTGCTCAGGTAGTGCAGCTCATCCAGGATGGCACATCAATGTGAGCTGTGGCAAGAAGATTTGCTGTGTCTGTCAGCGTAGTGTCCAGAGACTGGAGGCGCTACCAGGAATCAGGCCAGTACACCAGGAGTCGTGGAGGGGGCCGTAGGAGGGCAACAACCCAGCAGCAGGACCGCTACCTCCGTCTTTGTGCAGAGCCCTGCAAAATGACCTCCAGCAGACCACAAATGTGCATGTGTCTGCACAAACAGTTAGAAACCGACTCCATGAGGGTGGTATGAAGGCCCGACGTCCACAGATGGGGGTTGTGCTCACAGACCAACACCGTGCAGGACTCTTGACATTTGCCACAGAACACCAGGATTGGCAAAATCGCCACTGGCGCCCTGTGCTCTTCACAGATGAAAGCAGGTTCACACTGAGCACATGTGACAGACGCGACAGAGTCTGGAGACGCCATGGAGAATGATCTGCTGCCTGCAACATCCTTCAGCATGACCGGTTTGGCAGTGGGTCAGTAATGGTGTGGGGTGGCATGTCTTTGGAGGGCCGTGCAGCCCTCCATGTGCTCGCCAGAGGTAGCCTGACTGCCATTAGGTACCGAGATGAGAACCTCAGACCCCTTGTGAGACCATATACTGGTGCGGTTGGCCCTGGGTTCCTCCTAATGCAGGACAATGCCAGACCTCATGTGGCTGGAGTGTGTCAGCAGTTCCTGCAAGATGAGGGCATTGAAGTTATGGATTGGCCCACCCGTTCCCCAGACCTGAATCCGATTGAGCACATCTGGGACATCATGTCTCGCTCCATCCACCAACGTCACGTTGCACCACAGACTGTCCAGGAGTTGGCGGATGCTTTAGTCCAGGTCTGGGAGAAGATCCCACAATAGACCATCCGCAACCTCAACAGGAGAATGCCCAGGCTTTGTAGGGAGGTCATACAGGCACGTGGAGGCCACGCACAATACTGAGCCTCATTTTGACTTGTTTTAAGGACATTATATCAAAGTTGGATCAGCCTGTAGTGTGTTTTTCCACTTTAATTTTGGGGGTGACTCCAAATCCAGGCCTCCATTGGTTAATAAATTTGATTTCCATTGATGATTTTTGTGTGATTTTGTTGTCAGCACATTCAGCTTTGTACAGAACACAGTATTCAATGAGAATATTTCATTCATTCAGATCTAGGATGGGTTATTTGAGTGTTCCCTTTATTTTTTGAGCAGTGTATATATAAATATACCAGGATAGGGGATATTAACAGAATTGGGGGACATTACCTCTATAACAGTGTCAGCAGCAGACTCCCTCCCCCTTAACAGGGCATAATGACCACATTTTTTGCTTCAATTTTTTTTCTATTTTCCTCCTCTAAAACCTAGGTACGTCTTATGGTCCGGTGCGTCTTATAGTCCGAAAAATAAGGTATATGCATTCAGTATATATATACTATGGTAGATCAGCCCACTCAGTTGCACACAGAAGTAGCCACCGGAGCGCCGTCTCCTTAAGTCTCTCACTGGTTTATTTGAAGATGCTGCATAAGCCAGTGAGGAGTTAGCAAAAATAAATACGTGCTTTCTGTCCTAAGGAAAAACAAAACATAACATACAGCTGTGTTGCTGTGGGGATCTGCCCGCTCAGGAGAACAACCATCCACTAGTTCAGCTTTTCCTTCTCAGGACACAAAGCGCTGGAGTTCCTCTCTACAGCCCTACTGAACACTGAATGCCTTAGAAGGCCGACTATATACATCCT
Organism: Phyllobates terribilis; assembly: GCF_046119375.1. Lineage (NCBI taxonomy): Eukaryota > Metazoa > Chordata > Amphibia > Anura > Dendrobatidae > Phyllobates > Phyllobates terribilis. The sequence goes on along the minus strand of NW_027362952.1, from coordinate 2,633,660 downwards.
AGTCCCCACCCTGGGGTGGAGATATGGTGAATGACCTCCCAACCCGCTCTATGGTCATTCACAAAAACCCAGCCCTTAAAATGGCCGATTAATCCCTCTCAACACATAGTGTGCAGGTGTAAAACTTATGGGCTTCAAATCACTGAAGCTAATAGCCTCAGTGAAACATACCTCCCCTCCAGCACTTTGCCAGTGACTTTGTCACCATGTATATATAATCAGCATACTGTATATATATTATAAGCATACTCTATATATCCTTTTAAAAGCAGAAGTGGTAATAAATTACTTTTATCAGTTAACAAAATGCAGAGTAAAGTTTGATGGATGAAAAAAAATGTCAGTAATAATAATTGTAATTTTTTTTATTAATAATAGGATAGAAGGGAGGGACAAAACCAGGAACAGAATCAGTAGGCAAACTCATAGTCAGGAGGACAGCCGGGGTCAGATACCAGGTGATCAGTAACCGCCACGTCTGCGAGCAGTATGAATACCACGGAGCCTGGTGACAGAGGTGATACTGAGATTGTCCGGGCAGAGATGTAACAGTCAGAAGGCCACCGGTAGATGGTGAAGGTCCTTCTGTACAGCTCCAGCAGTGATGGTGGATCTGCTGGACTTCAGGGCGCAGGATGCGGAGGTTTACTGTCTTTTAGATGTCTCTAGGGGAACGGTGACAACACGCAAATACGCGAGCAGCCCTGGATAATCCACGCCGGCAGGATGATAAGATCCGGCGGAAGATGGAACCTATGAGAAGAGAAGGAAATATAATGTAAGTGATGGGACTCCATATGACATGATACTACTGTGCGGTCACTGTGGCCGGACGCAGAGGAATCTCATCACACAGAGGTCAGGGATCATCGTCAGCCATCATACATGTGACAATCCCATCTCCGACAGATGACATCTGCTCCACATGAATTATTCTCACTGATGACATCACACAACATGGAGATGACTCTCACACTTACCTCGTCTCTTTTTCCCCTTTTTCCCATTTTCTGATTTTTAGTTGGCAGCTGGAAATTGTGATCAGAAAGAAGAAAAAACAACAACTCACTAAAGACATATTGTTATGGGATCTGCTTCGTATCTCTCCTGTATATAGTATATAGATTGTTCTAGTCCTGTCCCCTATAGTCCTGACAATCTGGTATTACACAATAGGGCAGAATAAGTCCTATATACCGGACATGACCTCATATGAGGGGCATTAGATGTGTCACTAATATGGAGCAGTGAGCGCCCTGTGTGCCGCCATGTGGTGCATCCCTAATGAGCGATATTCTACTATAGGAGACGATGTCTCATTATGATGACAGAGGTTACTAGATGCAACAATGTATCACAGAATCCATGATAATACTGTACAAAATTACAGAAATGGAGACACAGTATGGGCCCATGGGCAAAGTAATTGGGTTCCTTGAAACATAGATAACATAGGAGACCCATTAAAGAAAAACCATGTGGAAATATTTCACCCTTGATGACAACATTCACATTGTTTGTGCTATAGACATGTACATACCTGACAATGGGGACGAGGACGGCAAGCTGCTTATAGCATCGTCTCTAGCAGATTCAGGAAAAGATCCTTTCTGCCTGTTAGGAAGAAGAAAAACGTGTAAATCACAAGTAAATTCAGTATAAATGGGATTGTCTCACTAGAAGAACCCCGACTATAAGGCCTAATAGGACATATGAAAGTCATAGTGGGGAAGTCTCCTGCTCAAAACTACCTTCTATGGAAACAACTAGCAACAATGGCCGGCATGTAATACTACATATCTACTGCAGTGTGGGCAAAACTAACAATGCCTGACCGGCAGCAATTATGGGCTGTTATCTCCAGCGGATTCTGAAGCCAATAGCCAATGACCGCTGATCATGGGGCGGTGGATGCTACATTCAATATTATGGTATTTATGTCCTATATTTGGTGTTGTGCTCATATATTAGCCTGGAGCTCCCAATAATGACCCCATAATCTACTCACATTTCTGAGATGTTTCTGCTGGATGCCGGGGTACACTCTGGAGGAAACTTGATAGGGGTGGTACAGAGCTAAAAAAGGACAAAAATAAGATATGAAATTCAATTTTTTACTTTTAGAGGTCTTTTTATGTATTCTGGATTTATTGATCACTTACTTTAGAAAGCCTTTTAGAGGATGTTGTAAAATTTTGGAAGAAAAGGCTCTCATTATCCTCACTTGTGTCCTCCTCCTCTGAGACAATAGGCTTGTCTGTATCAACGTGATCTACAAGACATAGGTAATGAAGTGTTAATAGCGGTTGTCAGTATAACACAGTCACCATTTATCACTACTATTAATGGGAACCGATTGTCACATATTATGGAAGACGAGACAAACAGCCGCTTAGTCTAGATGACGTCTTCTACTTACTGATAAATAAGCTGGTGTCCTCATCTGACACAAGCCGAGGAATGTACTCCGGCTTCTGACTTAGAAGGTTTTCAAATTCTAAGTCACTCAGGAACGGATAACTCTTGATCTCAAATGCTCCTCCTGGAAAAAGAAAAACAAAAGTGATGCGGACATTGTTAGAGGCTGCTCCATATCTGAACAGTATATCTTAATCTTAAGTAATGACAAAACCGAAGGAAACAAACTGAAAGTTATATTATGGAGAACTAGAAATAGGCAAGCAGATAGAGAAGTGCTGATCCTCATGGACAGGAGCGATGGGTCCTCGTTGTAAAAAGTGAATATTAATACTAATACAGTATATCAGTTACCTGTCCCAAGTCTTTGTGCAGGATTTGTTCTGAGCAGGTCATTAATAAGCTCCTGAGCATCGGGGGGAGGAGCGCGATCCCAATCCAAAATGATGTCTCCTGTTATATAGAAAATTACAGAAAATGAAACCTCTGTTTTGGACTGTACGATAAAGTAGAGGAAATAACTAAATTCATGTAACCAGTCAAAGCAATGATCGGATTATTTTACTTACCAGTGACAATATTTTTATAGAGCTCAGATAGGGAATCCCCATGAAATGGTACATATCCCACCAGAAACTCATGCAGGATGATCCCCATTGACCACCAATCAGCAGGTCTTCCATAGCCTTTCTTCAGAATGATTTCTGGGGCCATGTAAAGCGGGGTGCCACAGTCCTGGAAACCAACAGAAGGTAAAAATGAGAATCGATGAAATTATTATTATGACAAGTTCTCGACATAAAATCGCAATGACAGAAGATAAAATATCAGTGGAAAAGTTCTCTAGAAATGAAGAACGTAGAGAACAGACAATAGTGTGATGAGATTTGTAAAGAACAAGCTAAGATCCTGTAAGTGATGCCAACCTCATGGTCCTGGAACTCTCTGGCGATGTCCTCCAATGATTCCTTGTGGGTGTTGGTTTCTGGTATCATGACACCAACTTTTGAAATCCCAAAATCGGCGACTTTAATGTGTCCAGCCGGTGTAATCAGGAGGCTGTGAAAGAGAAGATGGTTTTAGTCTCACAGTCTGTGTGGTAATAAATGATAACTTTCCCCCCCTTTATTATACTACAGGGGGCACTTACTTCTCTGGCTTCAGGTCTCTATGCAACACACCATAGCTGTGCAGGTATTCCACAGCAAGTATCACTTCTGCAAAGTACAGGCGGGCCAAGGGGACAGATAAAGGACCCCTGGTGCTTAGGAGGGTCCCACAGTCTCCACCTATAGAAGAAAGGAAATATGAGCGGTGAGGGGTTTATAAAGCAGATCACCACGATGGATCATGGGAAGTGAGCGGAGACATTGGGGCAGGAGAGAATATATACAGATATAATGTATAGAGCACAGAATATTAGTCTGAGGTCATGGTGAGATGTCGTCCATGTCACTAATAAAGTGATGTCTCATCTCGTCTACAGCTGGCGATACTGACGTGCTCAGTGCGGACATACAGGGAGATCACACACATCAATGACTTTCCATAATATCTATAGTAAATGCTGTGCGGGGATGTAACCGTCCACGGGGACAAGTCCTAATGATATGAGCGGTGATAAGATGTCAGCAGACATGGGCTGAATATAATACATGTACATGTCCTACCTCCTACATACTCCATGACCATACACAGGTGAGATCTAGTAGGGAAGGAGCAGAGCATGGAGGCCACAAAGGGACAGTCAGCGAATGTCAGGATGTCCCTCTCCAGATAGGCCCCTTCCACATGTTTTGGAGTATCCAGGTCCCGCTTGGCAATTTTCTTCATAGCGAAGATCTTCTGTGAGTCTTTATGGTGAACTAAGTGGACAGACCTGGACAGAAGAAGAAACCATGGTTTATAGTGAATCCTTATTAACAGTCCTTCTATAGAAGTCATTATATGATCTTCTGTTCTAATGTTTAATACCAGAAGTCCGACCATTACTGGAAATTCACATCTAGATGCAGAAACGTCTCCCCCTATATTATGTCCCAGCTGATGTCACTGATCCGATAGGTGAGCAGAAACCTGCTGACGGATTCCCTATAATATAAACGCTATTATCTAATGCAATAGTGTCATCTCCTCTAATAATAGAGGCGCCCCCTGGTTATATGGGGGATAATACTGGACGGGTCATTCACACCCCGTGATCTGGTGATACACAGACATCTACCTCTATAATACTTACACCGGCAGGTTCTTGGATCTCCGGGATCTCTAAGATTACACTGTCAGGATCCAACAGCTCAGTTGTTTCTAAAATAGTGATAAAATGATGAAGAAATAAAATGTATTAGAGGATATTAATCCTACAGACATAATACAGCAATATAATGGAGAAATGACTATTCTGTATGGAGGACGATGTGGGGCCATTATTCTTTATGGAGGACTATGTGGGGCCATTATTCTGTATGGAGGACTATGTTGGGCCTATTATTCTGTATGGTGGAATATGTGGGGCCCATTATTCTGTATGGAGGACTATGTGGGGCCCATTATACTGTATGGAGGACTATGTGGGGCCTGTGATTCTCTATGGAGGACTTTGTGGGGCCCATAATACTTTATGGAGGACTATGTGGGCCCATAATACTGTATGGAGGACTATGTGGTGCCTATTATTCTCTATGAAGGACTATGTGGGGCCCTTTATACTCTACGGTGGACTATGTGGGCCCATAATACTGTATGGAGGACTATGTGGGGCCCATTAATCTCTATGGAGGACTATGTGGGGCCCATTATTCTGTATGGAGGACTATGTGGGGCCCATTATTCTGTATGGAGGATTATGTGGGGTCAATTATCCTGTATGGAGGACTATGTGGGGCCATTATACTGTGTGGAAGACTGTGTGGGGCCATTATTCTGTATGGAGCACTATGTGGGGCCATTATTCCATAAGGAGGACTATGTGGGGCCATTATTCTTTATGGAGGACAATGTGGGGCCATTATATTGTATGGAGGACTATGTGGGGCCATTATTCTGTATGGAGGACTATGTGGGGCCTATTATTCTGTATGGTGGAATATGTGGGGTCCATTATTCTGTATGGAGGACTATGTGGGGCCCATTATTTCGTATGGAGGACTATGTGGTGCCCATTATACTGTATGGAGTACTATGTGGTGCCCATTATACTGTGTGCCGGACTATGTGGGGCCCATTATTCTGCATGGAGGGCTATCTGGGGCACATTATTCTGTATGGATGACTTTGTGGGACCCATTATTCTGTATGGAGGACTATCTGGGGCCCATTATTCTGCATGGAGGACTTTGTGGGGCCGATTATTCTGTTTGGAGGACTTTGTGGGGCCCATTATTCTGTATGGAGGACTATGTGGTGCATTATTCTGTATGGAGGACTATGTGGGGCCCATTATTCTGTATGGAGGACTATGTGGGGCCCATTATTCTACATGGAGCACTATGTGGGGCCCATTATTCTGCATGGAGCACTATGTGGGGCCCATTATTCTGCATGGAGGGCTATCTGGGGCACATTATTCTGTATGGATGACTTTGTGGGACCCATTATTCTGTATGGAGGACTATCTGGGGCCCATTATTCTGTATGGAGGACTTTGTGGGGCCGATTATTCTGTTTGGAGGACTTTGTGGGGCCCATTATTCTGTATGGAGGACTATGTGGGGCATTATTCTGTATGGAGGACTATGTGGGGCCCATTATTCTGTATGGAGGACTATGTGGGGCCCATTATTCTGCATGGAGGACTATGTGAGACCCATTATTCATTATGGAGGACTTTGTGGTACCCAGTATACTGGTTGGCTCGTGACTTTTTCCAAGCTTTTCATTTTGGCTCTCTGTATGTTTGATTGCAGAGTGGAAAGAGTAACTATGACATTATCCCCTGTTCTCTATAATATCCGGATATTTCCGGTAGAAGGTTGTGTGATCGGCTCACCTGTAGTCAGATCGCTGCTCGGCCCCGGCTGACTCGTATTAGGGTCAGGGGTCTCTGGGGTCACATTTTGCTCGTCTTCGGTGTCGCCTTCTGGTGTCTCCTGATTGATAGAATATATAGAATTACCACGAGGAACCTTCCACTAAATCACCAAATCCACAAATCAGGAAGGACTAAACCCGCATTTACAGACACACCAACTGTAACTATACAGATCAGCCGCCATCATGAGGACTTTTATCAGATAAAATGGATTAAGATGAGGTAACATTGCAAAAACATTAATATGGATAATAGAGGGAGACAGAGGCGGAAATACAGACTTCCCACCACTGAGCTGTGACTACATCAGCAGAATACAGACTGCCATCAGCAGAGACAGGCGGCCATATTACCTCCTGTGCTTGCCAGGGGCTGACAGGGAGGCCGATAAGATCTAACACCAGATCTTCTGATATCTGGCTGGTGATCTGGAGAAGATCAGAAAACAAGGACATGTGATATTAAAGATGATGGATCCTTACCGGGCGTTCCGATGAGCGGGCCGGACCTTCCAGTACACACAGGACTTTTTCGGTCAGTTCTTTAACAAAAGACAAATCTCTATATTGAGATCTTTTTTCAGCCTATAAAGAAGAAAAGAAACACAAATGAAAATTCTGAGATGAGAAAGATCACAATGAAGGCCGCCATTGTATCTGACATCTGCTCCTCTCTGCAGATACATTGACTACATATCTGGGGTCTTGTCCTGTTTTATATTGGGGGAAAGAAGAAGCTTCTATCCCACCGTTATTATCCATTATTGTGGAGAAGATTTGTGCGGAGCGTCCTCCATTTACCTGCTGTGGAATGTCCTGATGTTCCATAGCGAGAAACTGCAAGTGCTCAGTCACTATGGAGCCAACAACGGCAGCCATGACCCTGTGTAGATTGTACACAGTGACTGTGAGCTCTGATGTCATAATGGCCGACCATCACTAGTGATGTCATCATGGAATCTTGTGATGGAATCTTATAGCGGCTGCTCTGCACAAATACATGCTGCCAAGCAATATTTAAAGTGTGTGGGGGCTCATGCTGTATATAGGGGGCTATGTGAGGGCTCATGCTGTATATAGGGGGCTATGTGAGGGCTCATGCTGTATATAGAGGGCTATGTGAGAGCTTGGCTGTATATAGTCAGCTATGTGAGGGCTCATGCTGTATATAGCGGGCTATGTGAGGGCTCATACTGTATATAGAGGGCTATGTGAGGGCTCAGCTATTTATAGCGGGCTATGTGAGGGCTCATACTGTATATAGAGGGCTATGTGAGGGCTCAGCTATTTATAGCGGGCTATGTGAGGGCTCATACTGTATATAGAGGGCTATGTGAGAGCTAGGCTGTATATAGAGGGCTATGTGAGGGCTCATACTCTAAATAGGATTCTGTGTGTGAGCTCATACTGTACATTGGTGCTATGTATGGGCTCTTACTGTATAAAGGGTGCTGTGTGTGGGCTCTTACTGTATATAGGGTATGTGTGTGGGCTCTTTCTGTATGTAGGGGGATGCCAGCACACTTAATTCTGCTCAATATTAAGTGATACAGTTAATAATATAAAATATAATTAATATGTTAATATTGAGCAGAATTCATTTCAGCCTATTGGTTCAGCCTACACAACAGTCACATTTCTCATGTGGCCCCTCAGTAATATTACTTTCCCACCCCTGCTCTATTATGTATAGCGCTCTGTTATGTGTAGTGCACCCGAGCACCTGCATGTTAATCGCGTGACTTATCACATGATCTATCAAAGGGAATTATGTGCCATGTCATGTGATACATCGGGTGCTGGGGGCCCACGGCTCCTAAACTGCCCAGGGCCCTGGCTACTCTTAATACGTTCCTGCTTCTATCCCACCATTATTATCCATTATTGAGAAGTGTTATGCGGAGCTTCCGCCACTTACCTGCTGTAGTAATGTCCTGATGTTCTGAGGTAAATCCGTCAGATACTCTGAGGTGAGATGACCTCGGTGGTATTTGGTCAGGCAGTCTCTTACAAGCTCCATCACCAGCCGGTGAGTGAAGCTGAGGACGCCATCGGGTGGTAGAAGCACAATCTCAGGGCGATTGGTGGTAAGAATCTCCCATAGATCTTCTACTTGAAGATTGTCCAAAAGTAATTCAGCCATAGAAGCTGCAAGTGCGATCAGTCACTATATATAATAGCGAGAAACTGCAAGTGCGCTCAGTCACTATGGGATAGCGAGAAACTGCAAGTGCGATCAGTCACTATAGAATAGCGAGAAACTGCAAGTGCGCTCAGTCACTATGAAGCCAACAAAGGCAGCCGTGACCCTGTGTACATTGTATATATAGTGACTGTGAGCTGTGATGTCATAATGCCCGACCATGACCTGTGATGTCATCATGGAATCTTGTGATGGAATCTTCAAGGAGTGGCTCTACACACATACATGCTGCCGAGCAATATGCTTTTTTGGCCGTCCTCTTTTATTTCCAAATACAACACAACCAGGATAAGGGAATGTTCACACGTTGCGTTTTTGCAGCATTTTTTTCCACACCAAAAACCAGGTTGTACTCAGGAAAAACACTGCATACAATCCACACTTATTTGCTGTGTTTTTGCAGTGTTTATACTTGTGGGTTTTTTTTTTCATTCATTTGAATGGGTGAAAAATGTTGCAAAACCCCTGAAAGAATTAACATCCTGCAAATTTAAAATAAAAAAAGGAAAAAAACGCAGCATGTGAATGAGACTTTAGAAATCTCATTCACTAAGCTGGTACTGTAAAACGCAGTGTTTTAGCAGCAGAAAAATAACCCTGAAAAAAATGCCACTTGTGAACATTACTCAAAGATATAATAGTCATATTATGGGAAATATTGTGTATATTTATTCCGCGCGTGTCTTTTTTTACCCAATAACATTTACCTCATTGGTTGGAGAGTTTACTATTAACAACTGTGACAAATATTGAAGAATTAATGATGTGACCCAAGTGATCAATCATTTACGTCATTAATGGTGATGGGCGAGCACTAAAATGCTCGGGTGCTCGATGCTCGGGTCGAGCACATTGGAATACTCGGCTGCTCGACCCGAGCAATGAGCCCAATGTAAGTCTATGGGAAACTCGAGCATTTTTCAGGCGGCTCCCCCCGGCGGTCTGCAGAGGGCCTAAAAATTGCCCAAATCGATGGGAACAGTGCTCAAATGACATGGGAACAGCATGGGGAAGACCCCTGGAAGCATTTCTGACTCCCAGGTCACTGCTGTCAACAACGTTGTCAGAAGTATTTACGCCACTTTTACGGACTCACAATAAAACATACAAAAACGAAACCAAAATGGATTTTCCTGGGAAGTATGTTAAGGAACATCCTTTCCAGGGTTATAACTTGTATATAAGGGAAAATAAATAACCAAAAACAAAAATACTCCTCCACACCTTGGGCTATGTTCACACGTAGCGTTTTTGATGCACTTTTGCATTGCTTTCAACCAACACAAATGCATTCACCAGGAAATGTCATTTTAACATTTTACAACCTTATCTGGCCATGTGGTGTGTGACACATCATCAGACACATGCATACAGTGCTGAAAAGACATGGGAACAGCATGGAAGCATCTCTGACTCCCAGGTCACTGCCTAAAAGTGTGCCCATCATAAGAGATGCTTGGCGCATGCGAAGATGCCTCCCGCCATGGACCTGTCGTTACAGACTTGCAACAATCACCATCCACGTCCTTGTCCCACTGCAGCGTTCAGTTCCTTGGAATGCAAGTGCAAGTATGCAGGCAGCCACCCACCTACCCACCGGCTGCAATACTATACTGACAAATTTTTGACAGCTTCTTGCACTTGAAATGTAGCCTTTTAGGCTCGTGGAGGCGGAAGCTTTTCATAACCTCATGTCGGCGGCGGCCGGGTGTCCATACTCTTTCCCCAGCCACCACTATATTTCCCGGTATCGCCTCTGCCTTCCACAAGCACGGGTCCCACAACATTACCCGTGCCCTCCCCAGTGCACTTACTGAGAAGGACCGCCTAACCACAAACACATGGACAGGTGAACGTGGCCAGGGACGGTACATAGCCAGTCCACAACTTTTTTTTGCTGACAGTTGTATTTAGCTCGGTGAAAGGACTGGCATAGAGGGAAACCGTATCTACCCTGGGTGTCATTTCTCCCAGGAAGTCCTGTAATTCAGCTTGTTGCAGAAGCAATGGCAGTCCGTCCAACATCAACTCGCACTTGTCGGTGATGCTTTGACACACACACATCTTTCTTTTCGCATTTTATTTCTTGAATACAGAGTTGGACAATGGCCTGATCTGTAATGCTTTTTGAGAAATAACATGCATAAGCATGGCCGATCCACATTAAAAAAGCAGCCACAGAGTGTCCGGAAACCTTCCCCCACAATTTTATTAGCCAGGGCAGCTTTTCGGCAGGGTTGGACGGGCCCACCAGAGAACCGGAGACTACTCCGGCGGGCCCTGGCTTCTCCTTCTGGAGAGTTCATAGTGCCGAGGTGAGGCCATGATGATGATAGAGGCCACCATCTGCTTAGTTTTCTGTTACTTGGAATGCAAGTACAAGTATGCAGCCATCCACCCACCCACAGGCCGCAACACTAAACTGCCAGATTTCTGGGCAGCTGCTTGCACTTGAAATATGGCTTTTTAAGCTCGTGGAGGCGGAAGCTGTCCACAATCTTATGGCGGCGGCGACTGGGTATCTATACTCGGTCCCCAGCCGCCATTATTTTTTCCGGTATTGTCTCCTCCTTCCACAAGCATGGGTCCCACAACATTACCCGTGCCCTCCCCAGTGGAAGGACTGCCTAACCACAAACACGTGGACAGGTGAATATGGCCAGAGACGGTACGGAGCCAGTCCACAACTTTTTTTGCTGAGAGTTGTATTTAGCTCGGTGAAAAGACTGGCATAGAGGGGAACATCATACTGTGTGTGGGGGAATGTACTGTGGGGGCATCATACTGTGTGGGGGGAATGTACTGTGGGGACATCATACTGTGTATGTGGGGGAATGTACTGTGGGGACACCATACTGTGTGTTGGGGGGAAATGTACTGTGGGGACATCATACTGTGTGGGGGGAATGTACTGTGGGGGCATCATACTGTGTGTGAAGGAATGTACTGTGGGGGCATCATACTGTGTGTGGGGGAATTATACAGTGTGTTGGAGGAATGTACTGTGGGGGCATCATACTGTGTATGTGTGGGAATGTACTGTGGGGGCATCATACTGTGTGTGGGGAGGAATGTACTGTGGGGAATCATACTGTCTGTGGGGGGAATGTACTGTGGGGACATCATACTGTGTGTGGGTGAATGTACTGTGGGGACATCATATTGTGTGTGGGGGGAATGTACTGTGGGGGTATCATACTGTGTGTGGGGGAATGTACTGTGGGGACATCATACTGTGTGTGGGGGAAATGTACTGTGGGAGCATCATACTGTGTGTGTGGGGGAATGTACTGTGGGGACATCATACTTTGTGTGGGGGGGATGTACTGTTTGGACATCATACTGAGTGTGGGGGAATTTACTGTGGGGGCATCATACTGTGTGTGAGAATTTACTGTGGGGACATCATGCTGTGTAGGGGCATTATATTGTGTGTGAGGGGGAATATACTGTGGGGGCATCATACTGTGTGTGTGGGAATGTACTGTGGGGGCATCATACTGTGTGTGGGGAGGAATGTACTGTGGGGGCATCATACTGTGTGTGTGTGGAGGGAATGTACTGTGGGGGCATCATACTGTGCGTGGAGGAATCTATTGTGGGGACATCATACTTTATGGGGAGGAATGTACTGTGGGGACATCATACTGTGTGTGTGAGGGAATGTACTGTGGGGGCATCATACTGTGTGTGGGGAGGAATGTACTGTGGGGCCATCATACTGTGTGTGGGGGGATGTACTGTGAGGACATCATACTGTGTGTGGAGGAATGTACTGTGGGGGCATCATACTGTGTGTGTGAGGGAATGTACTGTGGGGGCATCATACTGTGTGTGGGGAAGAATGTACTGTGGGGCCATCATACTGTGTGTGGGGGGATGTACTGTGAGGACATCATACTGTGTGTGGAGGAATGTACTGTGGGGGCATCATACTGTGTGTGTGAGGGAATGTACTGTGGGGGCATCATACTGTGTGTGGGGAGGAATGTACTGTGGGGCCATCATACTGTGTGTGGGGGGGGAAGTACTGTGAGGACATCATACTGTGTGTGGGGGGAATGTACTGTGGGGACATCATACTGTGTGTGGGGGGGGATGTACTGTGGGGGCATCATACTGTGTGTGGGGGGGAATGTGCTGTGGGGACATCATACTGTGTGTGGTGGAATGTACTGTGGGGACATCATACTTTGTCGGGGGAATGTACTGTGGGGGCATCATAATGTGTGTGTGAAGAGCTGTTTATCATCGTACAATGATTGAATAACGGGAGCAGATGATTTATAAAAAGCACTGAATTATATGGTGTGGATTTGCTGCTTCTGTGTCACCCCAGGCCTGGATGCCACAAACTTGTAAGGCTGTGTCTGAGAGTCGGAGGGAGGTTCTCTGGTCATGGACCATTAGCATGCAGCACCTCCTGTCCCAGGCCAGTAGGGGGAGCAGGCTGCCCCTATAAAAGCTGGTACTGAGGGCAGGGTTAGGGAGACCAGGACCCACTTCTGAAGCATCCAGAAGGGTTCCCAGAAGAGAGGGACAGGTCAACGGCAGCTGAGGAGTCCAGGAGGCTAAGGAGGAACAGCAAGCCAGGGACAGAGGCGACGAGAGCTGGTCCTGGCTGAGAGAGAACAACATACCGGACACTGGGATCCGAGGCTGTCAGAATTGCAAGTCCTGCAGCAGATCATCTACTTGCGAGGGATTTTAGGTCCCTTGGCCTAAGAAGCCTGGAAGCTCCGCCACACAGAGGGACCAGTACAGCACAGACAAGCTATAGGTACCTAGGGCCCGAGTCGCAAGCCATACAGGCGTAGTACACGGCCAGCTCAGGGACGTGGGCTATCATACCACTAAAGGGGGAGATAGTCAGCAAGGGCAGAGAGAGAACGGTAGGCCTACCCACTCACCCTGACCAGTGGAGCTCGCCCGAATGCCCTCAGACACCCAGGTCCATTCCTCCCTGTACTCCTGGTGGGTCTGTGATAAGATCTGCAGTAAAAGACCCTGGACTGCATTATTGGACTCTGTGTGATTACTGCTGCGCCTGCACCATCACCCCCAGCATCCTATTACACTGCCCTGAGGCTACACTCCTCCCATGGGGAGTTGTACTATTCCCTGCTGCACCCCCAACACCAGCCTCAGCGGTCTGCCCCGCAGCGGCGGTCCTCCCTGACCGCAATCCACAGGTGGCGTAGTCGGACTTTCAAAACCTACAAATACACTGCCACAGCATTTGGTCTGACCACCCTGAGCCACGGGACCGGGTCACCACTACTACTCCCAGCATTGCCCTGTTGTCTGGTTCCGAGAGCCCCACGGCCCAGGGGGCGAGTCACTACAAGTAAGGATAGACGATACAATAAGCTCTATCGTAACATGTAGCAGCGAGTCAGCGGAATGTATCAATTCTAATATTGAGCAGAATTGATTTCAGCCTGTTGATTTTTCCCTCCAGAACAGTGGAGGGCTCCTCGGGAAAATAAATTGGCCATCCCTGGTATAACGTAATACTAAAATCTCACAATTTATGAGAGAAAACTGTATTTTATAACGATGCTTCCGTACATAAATCAAGAGAACTTCTTTTCATCAGACGACCCCTTTATCACCTATCCAAGGTGATCGGTGGTGTCCAACAGCTTAGAGCGGCACTGATGGGCAGAATGCGGCACTTTTATCACTTTTGGAATTGGGCAGCGGTGCACATGCTCAGTCTGACCTCCATTCTTGCCCTTTGGGGCTGCAGAGCGCTCTGCTTTTTCCAACAGCTCCATTGAGAATGAATGGATCAGTGGTCGGGCATCCAACCAGACGCTCCATTTTGTAACAGGGATAGAAATACCGTAGATGAGAAGATGCACTTAACTGTTTGGCCGCAGCAAGAGTGCATCGAGTGCCTGTGCTTGGTTTGAACAGTCATTCTGTGCTGACAGAGTCCCTTTAAGGCCTCAAACCTATTAGATAATTGTCAGCCCTACATTGTTTCTGGGCAGACAGTTACACAAGATTATGTCCCATTTCATGAAGATTGGCCTTTTACACGCCTGTTTTAGTGAAGGATTAGCTGGAAAAACCTGCGGCGCTGTTAAGCCTCTCCCCAAGAAGCTCCGCAAGGCTTCAAAATTTTGCCGGTGCTGGTCAAGACTGGTGGACACATGGGAAAAGTCAAATTTTGGCAAAGTTGAACAATCTGCATTGTGTGTAATATTTTATGATACAATAAATGATTAGAAAAATGCAAGTTTTATTAATGAGAAAAAAACTGAACTTTGCAGAATTTGTTGGCGACATAGAAATATGTAAAAAATATAAAAGTGTAAAAAAATGTTTAAAATTTTTAATGCTTACAATAAAAACTTGAGCAATTCCCCCAAAAATCATTAGAGCCATGAAATCAATACATATACAGATGAAACCAGAAGTTTCCATCCACTATATAAAGAGACACATCTGCATGTTTTTATCAATATCTGACATGAAATCAGAATAAACCTTTCCCGTTTTAGGTCAATTAGGATTACCATCATTTTTAATATTTGCCAAATGCCAGAATAATGAGAGAGAGAGAATGTTTTAAGGCATTTTTATTACTTACTGCAAAGTCTTAACATTATTCTAATCACTAATCAGTGTGTATATTTGTTCACTACACAATAGAATCCCATAATTTCTGCCTATTCACATCTTAGTATTATGTATGATCAGGTTAGAGTGTATGGCTGCTGAGCCCTAGCATTTATGGGCGCCTCCCCCTGACCTTGGCTGTTTCTGGCTCTTAGACCCTGCTGGCACGCACTGCCGTCATGTCCGTGACTGCACTGCCGGCCTGCGGGTCAAATGCCAGAAGCCGCAGAGTCACATGTGGGGCGGGCACAGAATGTCTCGCGCCGTATACCAGCCAGAACACATACCGGAAAGTCAGGTGACACACTTTTTCTCTCCGGCTCGGTTCATGATTGGATTAGGCTCCCTATATAACATCTGGCGTTCCCCTCCCTGGCACGACCCCTGAGGAAGTGTTGATGAAACGCGCGTCGGGGTGGAGGGACGCGTGATTACCCTGCCTAGAAGCTGCCATTCTAACCAGGTATTTCTTTCTCATGATGTGTTGAGCTGTTTTGTCTATTTGTGGACAGTGCCACTATTACACTATAGTTATTCTATGGGACCGTACCCAGCCTCTTTTATGTACCCAGTCTCCCCTGATAGATATACTAACATTATTAACCGCTATATGCATTAGTTTCTTTGAGGCTGGAAACAATACGTTATCTTTATCTAAGCACTTTGCACTTTTTTGCTGGACAGTCGACTCTATATCATCATATGCACTGCCGCTTTACATTTTATAGGCGTATCTCAAACTCATCAGTGATAGTCTAGTGACCGTTATAATAGCATATGTATTTCTTTCTTTCTATTTTTGCCACATGAGCGGTTATTCAGATTGAAATCTTTTGTAGTGCATTTGTATAGTCACATTATTTCAGTAATGGGGTAATATATGGTTATTACTCTTGCTGCGCAGATATAGGGTACAGCATTTGTTTGTCCCTCACATTTGAGGCCCCTGGTATTTTAATTATTGTTATTTTATGTTCTAATAAAATTATATTGTTAATATTATTTGAAGTGTTCATGTTTTTGTTTATCCTACCAGGGTTCTGGTTATAGCAGAATCAATTTTTGATATATATAAAGTCAAAAGTTTACATACATTTCATTAGTATTTGGTACCATCACCCTTAAACTGAATGACTTGGGTCAAACTTTTGGGATATCCTTCCACAAACTTCTCACAATAGTTGGTCGGAATTTGGACCCATTCCTCCTGGCAAAACTGGGGTAACAGATCCAGGTTTGTAGGTCGCCTTGCTCGCAGCAAGTGTGCCCATAAATTTTCAATAGGATTGCAATCAGAGCTTTGTGATAGCCACGCCGAAACATTGACTTTGTTATTCTTAAGCCACTTTGTTCCCATTTTGTCAATATGCTTCGGGTCATTGTCCATTTGGAATACCCATTTCCGCCCAAGCTTTAACTTCCTGGCTGATGTCTTGAGATGTTGCTTCAGTATTGCCACATAATCTTCTTTTCTCATGGTGTCATCTATTTTGTGAAGTGAACCAGTCCCTCCTGCAGCAAATCAACCCCAGATCATGATGCTGCCACCCCCATGTTTCACAGTTGGGATGGTGTTCTTAGGCTTCCAAGCTTCTCCCTTTTTCCTCCAAACGTAGCGATGGTCATTATGCCAAAAAAGTTCAATTTTAGTTTCATCAGACCACAGACATGTCTCCAAAAATTAAGGTCTTTGTTCCTGTGTGCATTTGCAAACATTAATTTGGCTTTTTTATGTTTCTTTTGGAGTAACGGCTTCTTCCTGGCAGAGTGGCCTTTCAGCCCATGTTGATACAGTACTCGTTTCACTGTGGTTATTGACACAATCTTACCAGCTTCCGCCATCATCTTCACAAGGTCTCTTGCTTTTGTCCTTGGGTTGATATGCACGTGTCGGACCAAAGCACGTTCATCTCTGGGACACAGAACCCGTCTCCTTCCTGAGCGATAAGATGGCAGTACATTCCCATCTTGTTTGTACTTGCGTATAATTGTTTGTACAGATGACCGAGGCACCGTCAGGTATCTTGAAATTGTATCTAAGGATGAGCCAGACTTGTGCAAGTCCACAATTCTCTTCCTGATATCTTCGCTAATTTCTTTAGACTTTCCCATGATACTACAGAAAAAAAAACTATTAGAAGCTTCCAAACACATTACATCATCATATGGGCAGTCCAGAATTGTTTAAAGGCATAGTAATCTTAGTGTGTGTAAACTTTTGACTTTGCAGTAAGTAATAAAAATGACTTAAACATTCTCTCTCTCTCATTATTCTGGCATTTGGCAAATTTTAAAAATTATGGTAATCCTAATTGACCTAAAACGGGAAAGGTTTATTCTGATTTCATGTCAGATATTGAGAAAAACATGCAGATGTGTCTTTTTATATAGTGTATGGAAACTTCTGGTTTCAACTGTATGTGTGTGTGTATGTATATATGTATATATTACACATACAGTTATGGCCGAAAGTGTTCACTCCCTTGAAATTGTTTCAGAAAATGAAGTATTTCTCCCAATTATTGCTGTTACACATGTTTTGCTATACACACTTTATTTTCTTTGTGTGTATTGCAACAACACAAAAAAGCAGAAAAAAAAGGCAAATTGGACATAATTTCACACACAGCCCCAAAAATGGTCTGAACAAAATTGTTGGCACCCTCAACTTTAATATTTGGTTGCTCACCCTTTGGAATAAAATAACTGCAATCAATCGCTTCCTATAACCATCAACAAGCTTCTTACACCTCTCAGCTGGAATTTTGACCACTCTTCTTTTGTAAACTGCTCCATGTCTCTCATAGTTGCTGCTACTTCATACCTCTCCAGCGCTATGTTTCCATCCATTTCTGCGGGCTTCTTGAAGTATGTTTGGGGTCCTTCTCCTGGAAGAACCATGACCTAGGACGCAAACCCAGCTTTCTGACACTGGGCACTATATTGCGACCCAAAATCCGTTGGTAATATTTTTCAACAATTTTGGTTCTCAAGTACTCAGACAGTTCTCTTCTCTTTCTGTACTCCATGCTTAGTGTGGCACACACAGACACAATGCAAAGATTGAGTCAACTTCTCCACTTTTTATCTGGTTTCAGGTGTGATTTTCATATTGCCCACACCTGTTACTTGCCACAGGTTAGTTTGAATGAGCATCACATGCTTGAAACAAAGTTGTTCACCCACAATTTTGGAAAGGTGCTATCAATTTTGTCCGGCCCATTTTTGGGGTTTTGTATGAAATGATGTCCAATTTGCCTTTTTTCCTTTTGTTTGTTTTTTTCTTTTGTTCCAATACACACAAAGAATATTAAACATGTGTATAACAAAACATGTATAATTGCAATAATTTTCTGGGAGAAATACTTCATTTTCTGGAACAATTTTAAGATTGCCAACACTTTCGGCCGTGGCCATATATAGTAGCTGAGTACAGGTGGCTGCTGGGGCCCCTGATACCATTACTATATGGCCCTTACACCTGATATACAGTGGTGGCCAAAAGTATTGGCACCCCTGCAATTCTGTCAGATAATACTCAGTTTCTTCCTGAAAATGATTGCAATCACAAATTCTTTGGTATTATTATCTTCATTTAATTTTCTTGCAAAGAAAAAACACAAAAGAGAATGAAACAACAATCAAATCAATGATCATTTCACACAAAACTCCAAAAATGGGCCAGACAAAAGTATTGGCACCTTCAGCCTAATACTTGGCTGCACAACCTTTAGCCAAAATAACTGCGAACAACCGCTTCCGGTAACCATCAATGAGTTTCTTACAATGCTCTGCTGGAATTGTAGACCATTCTTCTTTGGCAAGCTGCTCCAGGTCCCTGATATTTGAAGGGTGCCTTCTCCAAACTGCCATTTTGAGATCTCTGCACAGATGTTCCATGGGATTCAGGTCTGGACTCATTGCTGGCCACCTTAGAAGTCTCCAGTGCTTTCTCTCAAACCATTTTATAGTGCTTTTGGAAGTGTGTTTTGGGTCATTGTCCTGCTGGAAGACCCATGACCTATGAGGGAGACCCAGCTTTCTCACACTGGGCCCTACATTATGCTGCAAACTTTGTTGGTAGTCTTCAGACTTCATAATGCCATGCATACGGTCAAGCAGTCCAGTGCCAGAGGCAGCAAAGCAACCCCAAAACATCAGGGAACTTCCGCCATGTTTGACTGTAGGGACCATGTTCTTTTCTTTGAATGCCTCTTTTTTTTCCTGTGCACTCTATGTTGATGCTTTTTCCCAAAAACCTCTACTTTTGTCTCATCTGACCAGAGAACATTCTTCCAAAACGTTTTAGGCTTTCTCAGGTAAGTTTTGGCAAACTCCAGCCTGGCTTTTTTATGTCTCGGGGTAAGAAGTGGGGTCTTCCTGGGTATCCTACCATACAGTCCCTTTTCATTCAGACGCCGACGGATAGTACGGGTTGACACTGTTGTACCCTCGGACTGCAGGGCAGCTTGAACTTGTTTGGATGTTAGTCGAGGTTCTTTATCCACCATCCGCACAATCTTGCGTTGAAATCTCTTGTCAATTTTTCTTTTCCGTCCACATCTAGATAGGTTAGCCACAGTGCCATGGGCTTTAAACTTCTTGATGACACTGCGCACGGAAGACACAGGAACATTCAGGTCTTTGGGGATGGACTTGTAGCCTTGAGATTACTCATGCTTCCTCACAATTTGGTTTCTCAAGTCCTCAGACAGCTCTTTTGTCTTCTTTCTTTTCTCCATGCTCAATGTGGTACACACAAGGACACAGGACAGAGGCTGAGTCAACTTTACTCTGTTAGAACCCTCCTGTTAGTTTTTGCTATCTTGTGTTTTGCGGTCACGTGACTAGCTGCCTATATATTCCAGCTCCGCCCTTCTGGCTTTGCTGGACTTCAGTGTTTTTTGCCTGTCTCTCTAGCCAGGTGCTTCGGTGCCTATCTCTGTCTAGTTTGCTTGGTCCTCTGGACCTCTAGTACTTTTTGTTCAGTTTGTATTTTTGCTCTGCAACAACTTCTGTTAGGAGGTGTCCATTTTTTGTCCCAGTCCTTAGTTCTTTTAGGGACCCCTCCCTTTATTCTATAGGTCTCTGTTCAGACTAGCCGAGGATGAAGGCGGGTCTGTTCACAAGGAACAGGCTGCCCGCTACATCGTAGGGATTCAGCTTAGTCTTACTGTAGGGACAGCTTTTCCCTTGCTTTCCTTAGTTTATGTTGCAGATCATAACATAATCCATGTTAACTGGCTGCAAGTGTGATTTAGTTATTGCCAATTGTATCCAATTTGGCTTTAGGACAATTCTTTTTGTGTTTTTTCATTGAAGACAAATTAAATGAAGATAATAAGACCAAAGAATTTGTGATTGCAATCATTTTCAGGAAGAAACTGAGTATTATCTGACAGAATTGCAGGGGTGCCAATACTTTTGGCCACCACTGTATAGGAGCTGAGTACAGGCAGCTGCCGGGGCCCCTGATACCATTACTATGTGGCCCTTACACCTGATATATAGGAGCTGAGTACAGGCGGCTGCTGGGGCCCCTGATACCATTACTATGTGGCCCTTACACCTGATATATAGGAGCTGAGTACAGGCGGCTGCTGGGCCCTTGATACCATTACTATGTGGCCCTTACCCCTGATATATAGGAGCTGAGTACAGGCGGCTGCTGGGGCCCCTGATACCATTACTATGTGGCCCTTACCCCTGATATATAGGGGCTGAGTACAGGCGGCTGCTGGGGCCCCTGATACCATTACTATGTGGCCCTTACACCTGATATATAAGGGCTGAGTACAGGCGGCTGCTGGGCCCTTGATACCATTACTATGTGGCCCTTACACCTGATATATAGGAGCTGAGTACAGGCGGCTGCTGGGGCCCCTGATACCATTACTATGTGGCCCTTACCCCTGATATATAAGGGCTGAGTACAGGCGGCTGCTAGGGCCCCTGACACCATTACTATGTGGCCCTTACACCTGATATAAAAGGGCTGAGTACAGGCGGCTGCTGGGGGCCCTGATACCAGTACTATGTGGCCCTTACACCTGATATATAAGGGCTGAGTACAGGCGGCTGCTGGGGCCCCTGATACCATTGCTATGTGGCCCTTACACCTGATATATAAGGGCTGAGTACAGGCGGCTGCTGGGGCCCCTGATACCATTGCTATGTGGCCCTTACACCTGATATATAAGGGCTGAGTACAGGCGGCTGCTGGGGCCCCTGATACCATTACTGTGTGGCCCTTACACCTGATATATAAGGGCTGAGTACAGGCGGCTGCTGGGGCCCCTGATACCATTACTATGTGGCCCTTACACCTGATATATAGGAGCTGAGTACAGGCGGCTGCTGGGGCCCCTGATACCATTACTATGTGGCCCTTACACCTGATATATAGGAGCTGAGTACAGGCGGCTGCCGGGGCCCCTGATACCATTACACTGGTGCCTTGTTATTAGGTAAATTCCATTATAAAACATTGTATCCATCATTGTTGAGCTCTGCTGGGACTGTGTATCCCGCCTGCATTGCATAATGGGGCCCCTGAATACTCTGCACATAAGGGCCCATAGCTCTAATTATGTTGTTTGCAATAGTCGCCCTCCTGCCACCCTGTAATATCGGGTCCCTGCCTGGTGTGGCCCCTATGACTTAATGTACCCCTGTAAGTGCAGTACACCAGTTATCAGTCTACACGGCCAGGGTCCGGGACCCCTGTTGTTTTTGTTCTGGCTTTGTAATATATGTTCATTATCAGGGCGCCCTCTTCTCAGACATCCATCTAATCATCCGTCTGTCTCATCCATATTTGCCATATGGAGGTTTCCAGAAATAGGGCAGAACCTACTGGACTTCTGTGAAAGTTGACGAATCTGTTGAGCGCGGCTGAAGCCTCCTGGGAGCCGAGGTAAAATCAGTGGCCGTGGTAAAATTGTGGAGCGGTGGGGTCTGAAAAAGGAATCATGGCTATAAGGACAACGTTTGCACAAAGTGATTTCTTTCCTGCCCAACAGCCACTGTGTAAACCTGACAAAAATGCCCCCATCTATCCATCCATTCATCACTCTCATACTCTGTCTATGCAGGTATGTATCTCATCATTCTTCCTTACGGAGTTTCACATGGACCAGTCGGGGCTTTGGTCCGAACTCCCCCACAAAACTGGATTCGGTAGTGTGACGAGGCCATAGGCTTAGTAGACTGCGCCTCCAGTAGGCGTACACACCTGATGCACGACAGAGGGCACATTCACTCTGTCTGGACCATTATAGTCTATGGCCACGTCAGATCATATGCCCGAATCCCGTTCAGGTAAAGGCTGCAGCAGGTGGCTGCTGCCTTCTGTGCCCCTCTCCTCCGCCACTGCCGTTCCCCCCAACACTCAGAGCCACAGTGTATGTATATATATATATATATATATATATATATATATATATATACACTACTCAAAAAAATAAAGGGAACACTTAAACAACAGAATATAACTCCAAGTAAATCAAACTTCTGTGACATCAAACTGTCCACTTAGGAAGCAACACTGATTGACAATCAATTTCACATGCTGATGTGCAAATGGAATAGACAATAGATGGAAATTATTGGCAATTATCAAAACACTCTCAATAAAGGAGTGGTTCTGCAGGTTGGGACCACAGACCACATCTCAGTACCAATGCTTTCTGGCTGATGTTTTGGTCACTTTTGAATGTTAGTTGTGCTCTCACACTAGTGGTAGCTTGAGATGGACTCTACAACCCACAGAAGTTGCTCAAGTAGTGCAGCTCTTCCAGGATGGCACATCAATGCGTGCTGTGGAAAGAAGGTTTGCTGTGTCTGTCAGCGTAGTGTCCAGAGGCTGGAGGCGCTACCAGGAGACAGGCCAGTACACCAGGAGACGTGGAGGGAGCCGTAGGAGGGCAACAACCCAGCAGCAGGACCACTACCTCCGCCTTTGTGCAAGGAGGAACAGGAAGAGCACTGCCAGAGCCCTAAAAAATGACCTCCAGCTGACCACAAATGTGGATGTGTCTGCACAAACGGTTAGAAACCCACTCCATAACGGTGGTATGAGGGCCCGACGTCCACAGATGGGGGTTGTGCTCACAGCCCAACACCGTGCAGGACGCTTTGCATTTGCCACAGAACACCAGGATTGGCAAAGTCGCCACTGGCACCCTGTGCTCTTCACAGATGAAAGCCGGTTCACACTGAGCACATGTGACAGACGTGACAGAGTCTGGAGACGCCGTGGAGAGCGATCTGCTGCCTGCAACATCCTTCAGCATGACCGGTTTGGCAGTGGGTCAGTAATGGTGTGGGGTGGCATTTCTTTGGAGGGCCGCACAGCCCTCCACGTGCTCGCCAGAGGTAGCCTGACTGCCATTAGGTACCGAGATGAGATCCTCAGACCCCTTGTGAGACCATGTGCTGGTGCGGTTGGCCCTGGGTTCCTCCTAATGCAGGACAATGCCAGACCTCATGTGGCTGGAGTGTGTCAGCAGTTCCTGCAAGATGAAGGCATTGAGGTTATGGACTGGCCCGCCCGTTCCCCAGACCTGAATCCGATTGAGCACATCTGGGATATCATGTCTCGCTCCATCCACCAACGTCACGTTGCACCACAGACTGTCCAGGAGTTGGCGGATGCTTTAGTCCAGGTCTGGGAGGAGATCCCACAGGAGACCATCCGCAACCTCAGGACATTACATCAAAGTTGAATGAGCCTGTAGTGTGTTTTTCCACTTTAATTTTGGGGGTGACTCCAAATCCAGGCCTCCATTGGTTAATAAATGTGATTTCCATTGATGATTTTTGTGTGATTTTGTTTTCAGCACATTCAGCTTTGTACAGAACACAGTATTCAATGAGAATATTTCATTCATTCAGATCTAGGATGTGTTATTTCAGTGTTCCCTTTATTTTTTTGAGCAGTGTATATATAAATATACCAGGATGGGGGATATTAACAGAATTGGGGGACATTACCCCTATAACAGTGTAAGCAGCAGACCCCCTCCCCCTTAACAGGGCATAATGACCACATTTTTTGCTTACATTTTTTTTCTATTTTCCTCCTCTAAAACCTAGGTACGTCTTATGGTCCGGTGCGTCTTATAGTCCGAAAAATACGGTATATGCATTCAGCATATATATACTACTAGCTATTGAACCCGTTCTACGCCCGGGTGGCGAGCATTTTTATTGGTATATGGTCTCCCATGCTGGTATGTGCTGCCCCCCTCCTTGTATTTGTGCTGCCCCCATCCTGTCCCCACCATACAATCCTGGTATGCGTGGTACCCCTCACCCCCAATCCTGGTATGCGTGGCACCCCTCACCCCCAATCCTGGTATGCGTGGCACCCCTCACCCCCAATCCTGGTATACGTGGCACCCCTCATCCCTATCCTGGTATGTGTGGCACCCCTCATCCCTATCCTGGTATGTATGGTACCCCTCATCCCTATCCTGGTATGTATGGTTCCCCTCATCACTATCCTGGTGTGTATGGTATCCCTCATCCTGGTATGCATGGTACCCCATCCCTCATCCCGGTATGCATGGCACTCCATCCCTCATCCCCAATCCCGGTATGCGTGGCACCCCTCATCCCCAATCCCGGAATGTGTGGCACCCCTCATCCCCAATCCCGGAATGTGTGGCACCCCTCATCCCCAATCCCGGCATGCGTGGCACCCCTCATCCCCAATCCCGGCATGCGTGGCACCCCTCATCCCCAATCCTGGCATGCGTGGCATCCCTCATCCCCAATCCCGGCATGCGTGGCACCCCTCATCCTCAATCCTTGTATGTGTGGCACCCCTCATCCCCAATCCCGGTATGCGTGGCACCCCTCATCCCCAATCCCGGTATGCATGGTCCCCTCACCCCCCAATCCTGGTATGCGTGTTACCCCTCACCACCCAATCCTGGTATGCGTGGCACCCCTAACCCCCGCAATCCTGGTATGCGTGGCACCCCTCACCCCCCAAATCCGGGTATGCGTGGTACCCCTCACCGCCCAATCCTGGTATGTGTGGCACTCCTCACCCCCCAATCCTGGTATGTGTGGCACCCCTCACCGCCCAATGCTGGTATGCATGGTACCCCTCACCCCCAATCGTGGTATGTGTGTTATCCCTCACCCCCCAATCCTGGTATGCGTGGTACCCCTCACCCCACAATCCTGGTATGTGTGGTACCCCTCACCCCCAATCTTGGTATGTGTGTTACCCCTCACCCCCAATCTTGGTATGTGTGTTACCCCTCACCCCCAATCCTGGTATGTGTGGTACCCCTCACCCCCAATCCTGGTATGTGTGGTACCCCTCACCCCCCAATCCTGGTATGTGTGGTACCCCTCACCCCCCAGTCCTGATATATGCATGGTACCCCTCACCCCCCAGTCCTGATATATGCATGGTCCCCTCACCCCACAATCCTGTTATGTGTGGCCCCCTCATCCCTTTCACACTGTACACACATACACAAAAAAAAAAACAGTTATACTCACCTTTCTTCTCTGTACTCCAGCGCTGCTGCGTCCTCTTCTGCCAGAGGCCGGGGGAGGAGTGCGGCGCTGGAGCACCGCACTGTCCGGCGCCATTTTGCTGAAGACACACTGTAAATGTGTCTTCAGTAAAATGACGCCGGATAGATCAATGCGCATGCGTCAATCTGACGCCTTCACTCCGCCCCCGGTCTCCAGCAAAGAGAGGCGCCGCAGCAACGCTCCTCCCGGTCAGGTAAATATGTAAGTATGGCGCCGGAGATCGCGGTATGCGTTCAGTGTCTACGCATCCCGCGATCTCCGGCGCCATACACCTCCTCTTACCTGTAACGGCTGGATGCCTGCTTCTCTCTGGAGCCAGGCTGCGCATCACGCATGCGCAGTTTATCGAATCTTCAGACAAAGACACGCATGCCGCCTTATATATACTATGGTAGATCGGCCCACTCAGTTGCACACAGAAGTAGCCACCGGAGCGCCGTCTCCTTAAGTCTCTCACTGGTTTATTTGTAGATGCTGCATAAGCCAGTGAGGAGTTAGCAAAAATAAATACGTGCTTTCTGACCTAAGGAAAAGCAAAACATAACATACAGCCGTGTTGCTGTGGGGATCTGCCCGCTCAGGAGAACAACCATCCACTAGTTCAGCTTTTCCTTCTTAGGACACAAAGCGCTGGAGTTCCTCTCTACAGCCCTACTGAACACTGAATGCCTTAGAAGGACGACTATATACATCCTAGTCCCCACCCTGGGGTGGAGATATGGTGAATGACCTCCCAACCCGTTCTATGGTCGTTCACAAAAACCCAGCCCTTAAAATGGCCGATTAATCCCTCTCAACACATAGTATGCTGGTGTAAAACTTATGGGCTTCAAATCACTGAAGCTAATAGCCTCAGTGAAACATACCTCCCCTCCAGCACTTTGCCAGTGACTTTGTCACCATGTATATATAATCAGCATACTGTATATATATTATAAGCATACTGTATATATCCTTTTAAAAGCAGAAGTGTCAATAAATTATTTTTATCAGTTAACAAAATGCAGAGTAAAGTTTGATGGATGAACCAAGATCTCAGTAATAATAATTGTATTTTTTTTTTATTAATATTAGGATAGAAGGGAGGGACAAAACCAGGAACAGAATCAGTAGGCAAACTCATAGTCAGGAGGACAGCCGGGGTCAGATACCAGGTGATCAGTAACCGCCACGTCTGCGAGCAGTATGAATACCGCGGAGCCTGGTGACAGAGGTGATACTGAGATTGTCCGGGCAGAGATGTAACAGTCAGAAGGCCACCGGTAGATGGTGAAGGTCCTTCTGTACAGCTCCAGCAGTGATGGTGGATCTGCTGGACTTCAGGGCGCTGGATGCGGAGGTTTACCGTCTTTTAGATGTCTCTAGGGGAACGGTGACAACACGCAAATACGCGAGCAGCCCTGGATAATCCACGCCGGCAGGATGATAAGATCCGGCGGAAGATGGAACCTATGAGAAGAGAAGGAAATATAATGTAAGTGATGGGACTCCATATGACATGATACTACTGTGCGGTCACTGTGGCCGGACGCAGAGGAATCTCATCACACAGAGGTCAGGGATCATCGTCAGCCATCATACATGTGACAATCCCATCACCGACAGATGACATCTGCTCCACATGAATTATTCTCACTGACGACATCACACAACATGGAGATGACTCTCACACTTACCTCGTCTCTTTTTCCCCTTTTTCCCATTTTCTGATTTTTGGTTGTCAGCTGGAAATTCTGATCAGAAAGAAGAAAAAACAACAACTCACTAAAGACATATTGTTATGGGGTCTGCATTGTATCGCTCCTGTATATAGTACATAGATTGTTCTAGTCCTGTCCCCTATAGTCCTGACAATCTGGTATTACACAATAGGGCAGAATAAGTCCTATATACCGGACATGACCTCATATGAGGGGCATTAGATGTGTCACTAATATGGAGCAGTGAACGCCCTGTGTGCCGCCATATGGTGCATCCCTAATGAGCGATATTCTACTATAGGAGACGATATCTCATTATGATGGCGGAGGTTACTGGATGCAACAATGTATCACAGAATCCATGATAATACTGTACAAAATTACAGAAATGGAGACACAGTATGGGCCCATGGGCAAAGTAATTGGGTTCCTTGAAACATGGATAACATAGGAGACCCATTAAAGAAAAACTATGTGGAAATATTTCACCCTTGATGACAACATTCACATTGTTTGTGCTATAGACATGTACATACCTGACAATGGGGACGAGGACGGCAAGCTGGTTATAGCATCGTCTCTAGCAGATTCAGGAAAAGATCCTTTCTGCCTGTTAGGAAGAAGAAAAACGTGTAAATCACAAGTAAATTCAGTATAAATGGGATTGTCTCACTAGAAGAACCCCAACTATAAGGCTTAATAGGACATATGAAAGTCATAGTGGGGAAGTCTCCTGCTCAAAACTACCTTCTATGGAAACAACTAGCAACAATGGCCGGCATGTAATACTACATATCTCCTGCAGTGTGGGCAAAACTAACAATGCCTGACCGGCAGCAATTATGGGTTGTTATCTCCAGCGGATTCTGAAGCCAATAGCCAATGACCGCTGATCATGGGGCGGTGGATGCTGCATTCAATATTATGGTATTTATGTCCTATATTTGGTATTGTGCACATATATTAGCCTGGAGCTCCCAATAATGACCCCATAATCTACTCACATATCTGAGATGTTTCTGCTGGATGCCGGGGTACACTCTGGAGGAAACTTGATAGCGGTGGTACAGAGCTAAAAAAGGACAAAAATAAGATATGAAATTCAATTTTTTACTTTTAGAGGTCTTTTTATGTATTCTGGATTTATTGATCACTTACTTTAGAAAGCCTTTTAGAGGATGTTGTAAAATTTTGGAAGAAAAGGCTCTCATTATCCTCACTTGTGTCCTCCTCCTCTGAGACAATAGGCTTGTTTGTATCAGCGTGATCTACAAGACATAGGTAATGAAGTGTTATTAGCGGTTGTCAGTATAACACAGTCACCATTTATCACTACTATTAATGGGAACCGATTGTCACATATTATTGAAGACGAGACAAACAGACGCTTAGTCTAGATGACGTCTTCTACTTACTGATAAATAAGCTGGTGTCCTCATCTGAAACAAGCCGAGGAATGTACTCCGGCTTCTGACTTAGAAGGTTTTCAAATTCTAAGTCACTCAGGAATGGATAACTCTTGATCTCAAATGCTCCTCCTGGAAAAAGAAAAACAAAAGTGATGCGGACATTGTTAGAGGCTGCTCCATATCTGAACAGTATATCTTAATCTTAAGTAATGACAAAACTGAGGAAACAAACTGAAAGTTATATTATGGAGAACTAGAAATAGGCAAGCAGATAGAGAAGTGCTGATCCTCATGGACAGGAGCGAAGAGTCCTCGTTGTAAAAAGTGAATATTAATACTAATAAAGTATATCAGTTACCTGTCCCAAGTCTTTGTGCAGGATTTGTTCTGAGCAGGTCATTAATAAGGTCCTGAGCATCGGGGGGAGGAGCGCGATCCCAATCCCAAATTATGTCTCCTGTTATATAGAAAATTACAGAAAATAAAACCTCTGTTTTGGACTGTAAGATAAAGTAGAGGAAATAACTAAATTCATGTAACCAGTCAAAGCAATGATCGGATTATTCTACTTACCAGTGACAATATTTTTATAGAGCTCAGATAGGGAATCCCCATGAAATGGTACATATCCCACCAGAAACTCATGCAGGATGATTCCCATTGACCACCAGTCGGCAGGTCTTCCATAGCCTTTCTTCAGAATGATTTCTGGGGCCATGTAAAGCGGGGTGCCACAGTCCTGGAAACCAACAGAAGGTAGAAATGAGAATCGATGAAATTATTATTATGACAAGTTCTCGACATAAAAACTCAATGACAGAAGATAAAATATCAGTTGAAAAGTTCTCTAGAAATGAAGAACGTAGAGAAGAGACAATAGTGTGATGAGATTTGTAAAGAACCATCTAAGTTCCTGTAAGTGATGCCAACCTCATGGTCCTGGAACTCTCTGGCGATGTCCTCCAATGATTCCTTGTGGGTGTTGGTTTCTGGTATCATGACACCAACTTTTGAAATCCCAAAATCGGCGACTTTAATGTGTCCAGCCGGTGTAATCAGGAGGCTGTGAAAGAGAAGATGGTTTTAGGCTCACGGGCTGTGTGGTAATAAATGATAACTTTCCCCCCTTTATTAAACTATAGGGGGCACTTACTTCTCTGGCTTCAGGTCTCTATGCAACACACCATAGCTGTGCAGGTATTCCACAGCAAGTATCGCTTCAGCAAAGTACAGGCGGGCCAAGGGGACAGATAAAGGACCCCTGGTGCTTAGGAGGGTCCCACAGTCTCCACCTATAGAAGAAAGGAAATATGAGCGGTGAGGGGTTTATACAGCAGATCACCACGATGGATCATGAGAAGTGAGCGGAGACATTGGGGCAGGAGAGAATATATACAGATATAATGTATAGAGCACAGAATATTAGTCTGAGGTCATGGTGAGATGTCGTCCATGTCACTAATAAAGTGATGTCTCATCTCGTCTACAGCTGGCGATACTGACGTGCTCAGTGCGGACATACAGGGAGATCACACACATCAATGACTTTCCATAATATCTATAGTAAATGCTCTGCGGGGATGTAACCGTCCACGGGGACAAGTCCTAATGATATGAGCGGTGATAAGATGTCAGCAGACATGGGCTGAATATAATACATGTACATGTCCTACCTCCTACATACTCCATGACCATACACAGGTGAGATCTAGTAGGGAAGGAGCAGAGCATGGAGGTCACAAAGGGACAGTCAGCGAATGTCAGGATGTCCCTCTCCAGATAGGCCCCTTCCACATGTTTTGGAGTATCCAGGTCCCGCTTGGCAATTTTCTTCTTAGCGAAGATCTTCTGTGAGTCTTTATGGTGAACTAAGTGGACGGACCTGGAGAGAAGAAGAAACCATGGTTTATAGTGAATCCTTATTAACAGTCCGTCTATAGAAGTCATTATATGATCTTCTGTTCTAATGTTTAATACCAGAAGTCCGACCATTACTAGAAATCCACATCTAGAAATACATTAAATAATACTACATAGATCATCTATGGGAGGGTCTGCACAATACCACGTCTGCCGGACCCTCACCCAGGTCACATTATCACCTGTGGGAGGTCTGCACAATGCCACATCTTCCACACCCTCACCCAGGCCACATTGTCACCTATGGAAGGTGTGCACAATGCTAGGTCTGCCAGACCCTCACCCAGGTCACATTATCACCTATGGGAAGTCTGCACAATGCCACGTCTGCCGGACCCTCACCCAGGTCACGTTATCACCTTTCACCTCAGATCATGTCCCTATGATAAGACTGAATGGCAGAGCACAGAGGCTGAAGCATTGTCATAGGGAACCCTGAGAAATGTGGCTTATGCTAACTGAAATCTCACCCAAAAGATCCGCTGCTGATCAGCTTAGATGTTTCGTAGTCGCTCATACGCGGCTTTCTCGCCGGGATCAATGATTCCATCAAGTCCTAGAAAAGAAGAAGAAGAAGAAATGATATTAAGATCTAGAAGCTGCTGGAGAAAATCTCCAGATGCAGAAACGTCTCCCCCTATATTATGTCCCAGCTGATGTCACTGATCCGATAGGTGAGCAGAAACCTGCTGATGGATTCCCTATAATATAAACGCTATTATCTAATGCAATAGTGTCATCTCCTCTAATAATAGAGGCGCCCCCTGGTTATATGGGGGATAATACTGGACGGGTCATTTACACCCCGTGATCTGGTGATACACAGACATCTCCCTCTATAATACTTACACCGGCAGGTTCTTGGATCTCCGGGATCTCTAAGATTACACTGTCAGGATCCAACAGCTCAGTTGTTTCTAAAATAGCGATAAAATGATGAGGAAATAAAATGTATTAGAGGATATTAATCCTACAGACATAATACAGCAATATAATGGAGAAATGACTATTCTGTATGGAGGACTATGTGGGGCCATTATTCTTTATGGAGGACTATGTGGGGCCATTATATTGTATGGAGGACTATGTGGGGCCATTATTCTGTATGGAGGACTATGTTAGGCCTATTATTCTGTATGGTGGAATATGTGGGGCCCATTATTCTGTATGGAGGACTATATGGGGCCCATTATTCTGTATGGAGGACTATGTGGGGCCCATTATACTGTATGGAGGACTATGTGGGGCCTATGATTCTCTATGGAGGACTTTGTGGGGCCCATAATACTTTATGGAGGACTATGTGGGCCCATAATACTGTATGGAGGACTATGTGGGGCCTATTATTCTCTATGAAGGACTATGTGGGGCCCTTTATACTCTACGGTGGACTATGTGGGGCCCATAATACTGTATGGAGGACTATGTGGGGCCCATTAATCTCTATGGAGGACTATGTGGGGCCCATTATTCTGTATGGAGGACTATGTGGGGCCCATTATTCTGTATGGAGGATTATGTGGGGTCAATTATCCTGTATGGAGGACTATGTGGGGCCATTATACTGTGTGGAGGACTGTGTGGGGCCATTATTCTGTATGGAGCACTATGTGGGGCCATTATTCCATAAGGAGGACTATGTGGGGCCATTATTCCTTATGGAGGACTATGTGGGGCCATTATATTGTATGGAGGACTATGTGGGGCCTATTATTCTGTATGGTGGAATATGTGGGGTCCATTATTCTGTATGGAGGACTATGTGGGGCCCATTATTCTGTATGGAGGACTATGTGGGGCCCATTATTTCATATGGAGGACTATGTGGTGCCCATTATACTGTATGGAGTACTATGTGGTGCCCATTATACTGTGTGCCGGACTATGTGGGGCCCATTATTCTGTATGGAGGGCTATCTGGGGCACGTTATTCTGTATGGATGACTTTGTGGGACCCATTATTCTGTATGGAGGACTATCTGGTGCCCATTATTCTGTGTGGAGGACTTTTTGGGGCCCATTATTCTGTTTGGAGGACTTGTGTGGCCCATTATTCTGTGTGGAGGACTATGTGGGGCATTATTCTGTATGGAGGACTATGTGGGGCCCATTATTCTGCATGGAGCACTATGTGGGGCCCATTATTCTGCATAGAGGACTATGTGGGACCCATTATTCATTATGGAGGACTTTGTGGGACCCATTATTCGTTATGGAGGACTTTGTGGGACCCATTATACTGCATTCTGGTTGGCTCGTGACTTTTTCCAAGTTTTTCATTTTGGCTCTCTGTATGTTTGATTACAGAGTGGAAAGAGTAACTATGACATTATCCCCTGTTCTCTATAATATCCGGATATCTCCTGTAGAAGGTTGTGTGATCGGCTCACCTGTAGTCAGATCGCTGCTCGGTCCCGGCAGACTCGTATTAGGGTCAGGGGTCTCTGGGGTCACATTTTGCTCGTCTTCGGTGTCGCCTTCTGGTGTCTCCTGATTGATAGAATATATAGAATTACCACGAGGAACCTTCCACTAAATCACCAAATCCACAAATCAGGAAGGACTAAACCCGCATTTACAGACGCACCAACTGTAACTATACAGATCAGGCGCCATCATGAGGACTTTTATCAGATAAAATGGATTAAGATGAGGTAACATTGCAAAAACATTAATATGGATAATAGAGGGAGACAGAGGCGGAAATACAGACTTCCCACCACTGAGCTGTGACTACATCTGCAGAATACAGACTGCCATCAGCAGAGACAGGCGGCCATATTACCTCCTGTGCTTGCCAGGAGCTGACAGGGAGGCCGATAAGATCTAACACCAGATCTTCTGATATTTGGCTGGTGATCTGGAGAAGATCAGAAAACAAGGACGTGTGATAGAGAAGATGATGGATCCTTACCGGGCGTTCCGATGAGCGGGCCGGACCTTCCAGTACACACAGGACTTTTTCGGCCAGTTCTTTAACAAAAGACAAATCTCTATATTGAGATCTTTTTTCAGCCTATAAAGAAGAAAAGAAACACAAATGAATAATCTCGAGATGAGAAAGATCACAATGAAGGCCGCCATTGTATCTGACGTCTGCTCCTCTCTGCAGATACATTGACTACATATCTGGGGTCTTGTCCTATTTTATATTGGAAGAAAGAAGAAGCTACTATCCCACCGTTATTATCCATTATTGTGGAGAAGATTTGTGCGGAGCGTCCTCCATTTACCTGCTGTAGTAATGTCCTAATGTTCCATAGCGAGAAACTGCAAGTGCTCAGTCACTAGGAAGCCAACAACGGCAGCCATGACCCTGTGTAGATTGTACACAGTGACTGTGAGCTCTGATGTCATAATGGCCGACCATCACTAGTGATGTCATCATGGAATCTTGTGATGGAATCTTATAGCGACGGCTCTGCACAAATACATGCTGCCAAGCAATATTTAAAGTGTGTGGGGGCTCATGCTGTATATATGGGGCTATGTGAGGGCTCAGCTATTTATAGCGGGCTATGTGAGGGCTCATACTGTATATAGAGGGCTATGTGAGAGCTTGGCTGTATATAGTGAGCTATGTGAGGGCTCATACTCTAAATAGGATTCTGTGTGTGAGCTCATACTGTACATTGGTGCTATGTATGGGCTCTTACTGTATAAAGGGTGCTGTGTGTGGGCTCTTACTGTATATAGGGTATGTGTGTGGGCTCTTTCTGTATGTAGGGGGATGCCAGCACACTTAATTCTGCTCAATATTAAGTGATACAGTTAATAATATAAAATATAATTCATATGTTAATATTGAGCAGAATTAATTTCAGCCTATTGATTCGGCCTACACAACAGTCACATTTCTCATTTGGCCCCTCAGTAATATTACTTTCCCACCCCTGCTCTATTATGTATAGCGCTCTGTTATGTGTAGTGCACCCGAGCACATGCATGTTAATCGCGTGACTTATCACATGATCTATCAAAGGCAATTTTGTGACATGTCATGTGATACATCGGGTGCTGGGAGCCCACGGCTCCTAAACTGCCCAGGGCCCTGGCTACTCTTAATACGTTCCTGCTTCTATCCCACCATTATTATCCATTATTGAGAAGTTTTATGCGGAGCTTCCGCCACTTACCTGCTGTAGTAATGCCCTGATGTTCTGAGGTAAATCCGTCAGATACTCTGAGGTGAGATGACCTCGGTGGTATTTGGTAAGGCAGTCCCTTACAAGCTCCACCACCAGCCGGTGAGTGAAGCTGAGGACGCCATCGGGTGGTAGAAGCACAATCTCAGGGCGATTGGTGGTAAGAATCTCCCATAGAGCTTCTACTTGAAGATTGTCCAAAAGTAATTCAGCCATAGAAGCTGCAAGTGCGATCAGTCACTATATATAATAGCGAGAAACTGCAAGTGCGCTCAGTCACTATGGGATAGCGAGAAACTGCAAGTGCGATCAGTCACTATAGAATAGCGAGAAACTGCAAGTGCGCTCAGTCACTATGAAGCCAACAAAGGCAGCCGTGAACCTGTGTACATTGTATATATAGTGACTGTGAGCTGTGATGTCATAATGCCCGACCATGACCTGTGATGTCATCATGGAATCTTGTGATGGAATCTTCAAGGAATGGCTCTACACACATACATGCTGCCTAGCAATATGCTTTTTTGGCCGTCCTCTTTTATTTCCAAATACAACACAACCAGGATAAGGGAATGTTCACACGTTGCGTTTTTGCAGCATTTTTTTCCACACCAAAAACCAGGTTGTACTCAGGAAAAACACTGCATACAATCCACACTTATTTGCTGTGTTTTTGCAGTGTTTATACTTGTGGGTTTTTTTTTTCATTCATTTGAATGGGTGAAAAATGTTGCAAAACCCCTGAAAGAATTAACATCCTGCAAATTTAAAATAAAAAAAGGAAAAAAACGCAGCATGTGAATGAGACTTTAGAAATCTCATTCACTAAGCTGGTACTGTAAAACGCAATGTTTTAGCAGCAGAAAAATAACCCTGAAAAAAATGCCACTTGTGAACATTCCTCAAAGATATAATAGTCATATTATGGGAAATATTGTGTATATTTATTCCTCGCGTGTCTTTTTTTACCAAATAACATTTACCTCATTGGTTGGAGAGTTTACTATTAACAACTGTGACAAATATTGAAGAATTAATGATAAGTGACCCAAGTGATCAATCATTTACGTCATTAATGGTGATGGGCGAGCACTAAAATGCTCGGGTGCTCGATGCTCGGGTCGAGCACATTGGAATACTCGGCTGCTCGACCCGAGCAATGAGCCCAATGTAAGTCTATGGGAAACTCGAGCATTTTTCAGGCGGCTCCCCCCGGCGGTCTGCAGAGGGCCTAAAAATTGCCCAAATCGATGGGAACAGTGCTCAAATGACATGGGAACAGCATGGGGAAGACCCCTGGAAGCATTTCTGACTCCCAGGTCACTGCTGTCAACAACGTTGTCAAAAGTATTTACGCCACTTTTACGGACTCACAATAAAACATACAAAAACGAAACCAAAATGGATTTTCCTGGGAAGTATGTTAAGGAACATCCTTTCCAGGGTTATAACTTGTATATAAGGGAAAATAAATAACCAAAAACAAAAATACTCCTCCACACCTTGGGCTATGTTCACACGTAGCGTTTTTGATGCGTTTTTGCACTTTTGCATTGCTTTCAACCAACACAAATGCATTCACCAGGAAATGTCATTTTAACATTTTACAACCTTATCTGGCCATGTGTTGTGTGACACGTCATCAGACACATGCATACAGTGCTGAAAAGACATGGGAACAGCATGGAAGCATCTCTGACTCCCAGGTCACTGCCTAAAAGTGTGCCCATCATAAGAGATGCTTGGCGCATGCGAAGATGCCTCCCGCCATGGACCTGTCGTTACAGACTTGCAACAATCACCGTCCACGTCCTTGTCCCTCCTCAGCGTTCAGTTCCTTGGAATGCAAGTGCAAGTATGCAGGCAGCCACCCACCTACCCACCGGCTGCAATACTATACTGACAAATTTTTGACAGCTACTTGCACTTGAAATGTAGCCTTTTAGGCTCGTGGAGGCAGAAGCTTTTCATAACCTCATGTCGGCGGCGGCCGGGTGTCCATACTCTTTCCCCAGCCACCACTATATTTCCCGGTATCGCCTCTGCCTTCCACAAGCACGGGTCCCACAACATTACCCGTGCCCTCCCCAGTGCACTTACTGAGAAGGACCGCCTAACCACAAACATGTGGACAGGTGAACGTGGCCAGGGACGGTACATAGCCAGTCCACAACTTTTTTTTTGCTGACAGTTGTATTTAGCTCGGTGAAAGGACTGGCATAGAGGGAAACCGTATCTAACCTGGGTGTCATTTCTCCCAGGAAGTCCTGTAATTCAGCTTGTTGCAGAAGCAATGGCAGTCCGTCCAACATCAACTCGCACTTGTCGGTGGTGCTTTGACACACACACATCTTTCTTTTTGCATTTTATTTCTTGAATACAGAGTTGGACAATGGCCTGATCTGTAATGCTTTTTGAGAAATAACATGCATAAGCATGGCCGATCCACATTAAAAAAGCAGCCACAGAGTGTCCGGAAACCTTCCCCCACAATTTTATTAGCCAGGGCAGCTTTTCGGCAGGGTTGGACGGGCCCACCAGAGAACCGGAGACTACTCCGGCGGGCCCTGGCTTCTCCTTCTGGAGAGTTCATAGTGCCGAGGTGAGGCCATGATGATGATAGAGGCCACCATCTGCTTAGTTTTCTGTTACTTGAAATGCAAGTGCAAGTATGCAGCCATCCACCCACCCACAGGCCGCAACACTAAACTGCCAGATTTCTGGGCAGCTGCTTGCACTTGAAATATGGCTTTTTAAGCTCGTGGAGGCGGAAGCTGTCCACAATCTTATGGCGGCGGCGACTGGGTATCTATACTCGGTCCCCAGCCGCCATTATTTTTTCCGGTATTGTCTCCGCCTTCCACAAGCATGGGTCCCACAACATTACCCGTGCCCTCCCCAGTGGAAGGACTGTCTAACCACAAACACGTGGACAGGTGAATGTGGCCAGAGACGGTACGGAGCCAGTCCACAACTTTTTTTGCTGAGAGTTGTATTTAGCTCGGTGAAAAGACTGGCGTAGAGGGGAACATCATACTGTGTGTGGGGGAATGTACTGTGGGGGCATCATACTGTGTGGGGGGAATGTACTGTGGGGACATCATACTGTGTGTGTGGGGGAATGTACTGTGGGGACACCATACTGTGTGTGGGGGGGAAATGTACTGTGGGGACATCATACTGTGTGGGGGGAATGTACTGTGGGGGCATCATACTGTGTGTTGGAGAAATGTACTGTGGGGGCATCATACTGTGTATGTGTGGGAATTTACTGTCGGGACATCATACTGTGTGTGGGGGAAATGTACTGTGGGAGCATCATACTGTGTGTGGGGGGGAATGTACTGTGGGGACATCATACTTTGTGTGGGGGGGATGTACTGTGGGGGCATCATACTGTGTGTTGGAGAAATGTACTGTGGGGGCATCATACTGTGTATGTGTGGGAATTTACTGTGGGGGCATCAAACTGTGTGTGGGGAGGAATGTACTGTGGGGAATCATACTGTCTGTGGGGGGAATGTACTGTGGGGACATCATACTGTGTGTGGGGGAATGTACTGTGGGGACATCATATTGTGTGTGGGGGGAATGTACTGTGGGGGTATCATACTGTGTGTGGGGGAATGTACTGTGGGGACATCATACTGTGTGTGGGGGAAATGTACTGTGGGAGCATCATACTGTGTGTGGGGGGGAATGTACTGTGGGGACATCATACTTTGTGTGGGGGGGATGTACTGTGGGGGCATCATACTGTGTGTGGGGGAATTTACTGTGGGGGCATCATACTGTGTGTGAGAATTTACTGTGGGGACATCATGCTGTGTAGGGGCATTATATTGTGTGTGAGGGGGAATATACTGTGGGGGCATCATACTGTGTGTGTGGGAATGTACTGTGGGGGCATCATACTGTGTGTGGGGAGGAATGTACTGTGGGGGCATCATACTGTATGTGTGGGGGGAATGTACTGTGGGGACATCATACTGTGTGTGGAGAAATCTATTGTGGGGACATCATACTTTATGGGGAGGAATGTACTGTGGTGGCATCATACTGTGTGTGGGGAGGAATGTACTGTGGGGCCATCATACTGTGTGTGGGGGGGTGTACTGTGAGGACATCATACTGTGTGTGGGGGGGAATGTACTGTGGGGACATCATACTGTGTGTGGTGGAATGTACTGTGGGGACATTATACTTTGTCGGGGGAATGTACTGTGGGGGCATCATAATGTGTGTGTGAATAGCTGTTTATCATCGTACAATGATTGAATAACGGGAGCAGATGATTTATAAAAAGCACTGAATTATATGGTGTGGATTTGCTGCTACTGTGTCACCCCAGGCCTGGATGCCACAAACTTGTAAGGCTGTGTCTGAGAGCAGGAGGGAGGTTCTCTGGTCATGGACCATTAGCATGCAGCACCTCCTGTCCCAGGCCAGTAGGGGGAGCAGGCTGCCC
Organism: Phyllobates terribilis; assembly: GCF_046119375.1. Classification (NCBI taxonomy): domain Eukaryota; kingdom Metazoa; phylum Chordata; class Amphibia; order Anura; family Dendrobatidae; genus Phyllobates; species Phyllobates terribilis. The sequence continues at coordinate 2,594,178 of NW_027362952.1, read as the reverse complement.
CTATAAAAGCTGGTACTGAGGGCAGGGTTAGGGAAACCAGGACCCACTTCTGAAGCATCCAGAAGGGTTCCCAGAAGAGAGGGACAGGTCAGCGGCAGCTGAGGAGTCAAGGAGGCTAAGGAGGAACAGCAAGCCAGGGACATAGGCGACGAGAGCTGGTCCTGGCTGAGAGAGAACAACATACCGGACACTGGGATCCGAGGCTGTCAGAATTGCAAGTCCTGCAGCAGATCATCTACTTGCGAGGGATTTTAGGTCCCTTGGCCTAAGAAGCCTGGAAGCTCCGCCACACAGAGGGACCGGTACAGCACAGAGAAGCTACAGGTACCTAAGGCCCGAGTCGCAAGTCATAAAGGCGTAGTACACGGCCAGCTCAGGGACGTGGGCTATCATACCACTAAAGGGGGAGATAGTCAGCAAGGGCAGAGAGAGAACGGTAGGCCTACCCACTCACCCTGACCAGTGGAGCTCGCCCGAATGCCCTCAGACACCCAGGTCCATTCCTCCCTGTACTCCTGGTGGGTCTGTGCCCCGAGCAACTACAGAGTCCAAATGAAGATCAAGATGACCTTGAATCCGCAGAGGACAAGGAAGAGATGATCAGCACAGTTCTCGGAGAGTTCCCCCGGACCTGGACTCAGATAAATGGCGCAATACTGGTACCCGTCCTACACTTCCTTCAGCCTACCCAGCAGGAGCCTACCGGAGAGCAAGAAGAGCAAGTGACTCGCCCCCTGGGCCGTGGGGCACTCGGATCCGGGCAGTGGGGGAACGATGGGAGTAGTAGTGGCAACCCGGTTCCGTGGCTCAGGGTGGTCAGGCCAGTGGTAGTCCGTTATGTGCTGATGTTTATGTCTGACTATGCCACCCGTGGATTGCGGTTATTAGGAACCGCCGCTGCATGCAGACCGCTGGGGCTGATGAGGTGTGCAGCTAGGGTAGTGTGACTCCCCACGGGAAGAGTGCGGCCCCAGGGCAGTATAATGGATGTTGGGAGTGATGGTGGTGAGAGTCCCAGTACCGGTAGTGCTGGAGGCGCGAAGGAGCACACAGACAATAGGTTGCAGTCCAGGGTCTTTACTGAAACAGGTAAACTGACCCATAAACAGTCCCAGCTAGGAGGGGACCTGGATGTCTGAGAGCAACGGGGAAATTGGCCCTGGTCAGGGTGAGGGTGTAGGCCTACCGTGCTTTCTGCGCTCCTTCTGGCTATCTCCTCGTTATAGGGTAACAGCCCACGTTTCCGAGCTTTCCGTGTATTCTCGCCTGTATGGCCTGCGACGTGGGATCCTTTCTGCTCCCAGCCTTGTACGGCTTTACTGGTCCCTTCGGTTGTGGCAGGGCCTCCAGGCTTCTTAGGCCAAGGAATATACAGTCCCTTGCGGACTGGTTCTCTGCTGGAGGATGTGGAATCCTCCCAGCCTCAGACACCAAAGTCTGGTAAAGTCAGTCTCTTATCTGCCAAGACAGGCTTGCTTCGCCTCTTGTCTCTGGCTTGTGGCTCTCCTCCTGCCACACTTCCTCTTAGGTGCAGTGCAACTGTCTGTCCCTGTTCTGCTCTGGGACAAGTCTCAATGCTGAGACAGGCCATCCAGTTCTCCCTAACCCTGCCCCCAGCACCAGCTTTTATAGGGGCAGCCTGCTCCCCCTACTGGCCTTAGACAGGAGGCATTGCATGCTAATGTTCCCCTGACTAGAGAACCTCCCCCTTGCTCTCAGACACAGCTTTAATTACACTTGTGGCATCCATGCTAGGGTGACACATTCCCCCCTAGTGAAATTTAGTACTCCGGGACTAAACAATATACAAAGACAATATGCATACCATAAAACATTAGTATACAAGTGACGCACAGATTGAGTTCTTAAGGTCACAGTGTGGTCTGTGACCAGGTGTCCATATCACCAACACAACGGGGAGCCTTAACCAGGTGGGGGTCTGTCCTACCCCAAGTCCTTTACAGTCTTAGTTCATTCCTTGGTTAGGCTCCGAACGCAGTCCATACAAGGTCCTGGTTATAAAAAGTCCATAACCTGTGAGTCCTTAACCCACTGTCTGGTGGTGGACCAACCTGGCTTTCCCCACTAGCGTTAGGGTTACAGCTACCAGCTGGGTGTACAGGTAGGGCAGGCAGCTGTCTGCGGGTTCTTTGGCTTACCGCAGGCATGGCAGGCTCACTGTCAGCAGAGGGTTGACTCTCCTGGGCTGCTGGTACAGGCTCTTCTGCCTCTGGAACCGCTTGCTCCTCTTCACTTTCCGGCTCTGGTGTTGGTTGTTGCTGTGCCGGTTGCAGGAAATGCAGGACAGGTACCACTATGGCATCATTTATGCGAGTCCAGGACTGAGGGAACTCTCCGAGAACGGTGCTGATCATTTCTTCCTTGTCCTCTGCGGGTTCAAGGTCACTCTGATCCTCTTCTGCACTACGGAGTTGCTCGGGGCATCTTTTGAGGTGGTCTCTGGAGACAACACTAGTGGTTTCTCCTCCGTCCTTGGTGATTACGCACACCTTTGGGTTGTCGTGGTCAGACTGCAGTACGGTGTAGGGTTCCCTTTCCCACTGGTCGTCCAACTTATGTAGCCTTCTTTTTCGCTTTAGGACTTGCTCACCAGGTTCTAGGGGACCAGCAGGGGCGTGTTGATTGAAGAGTTTTTCTTGCCTCTCTCTCACCTGGGCCAGGCTCTTCTCCACACTCTCCTGTACCTTCTTGTACTGCAGTTGCCTTTCCGTATCCCAGTCCGCATCCGGGGAGGTGTCCTCAGGTATTAGGACTCCCATCTCCAGGTCTACGGGCAGCTTACCTGGTCTAGCTCGCATCAGGTAAGCCGGGGTGCAGTTTGTAGCATTCACCGGGATATTGTTGTATAGGTCTATTAGGTCCGGCAGTTTTTCTGGCCACAGGCTGCGTTCCTCCAGGGGCAACGTCTTCAGGAGATCAATGACTATATTGTTCATCTTCTCACACATCCCGTTGGTTTGTGGATGGTAAGGCGTTGTCCGAATCTTCTTACAGCCATAGAGGTTGCAGAACTCCTGGAAGATTTCAGCCTCGAACGCTGGACCCTGGTCTGTCAGGACCTGTTCCGGATACCCGTGTGGATGGCAGAAATATTGCTGGAAGGCTCTGGTCGCTGTTTGGGCTGTCAAGTCCTTTACCGGGACCACCACGAGAAAACGTGAATAGTGGTCCACGATTGTCAGGGCGTAGATGTACCCTGACCGGCTTGGAGCCAACTTGACGTGGTCTAGAGCTACCAGCTCAAGAGGCTGCGTGGTGACGATGGGCCTCAAGGGTGTCTTCTGGCTGGTGCGGTCCTTCCTCCTTAGGTGACAAGGGCCACAGTCTCTGCACCACTTTTCTACAGCTCCTCTCATGCCGACCCAAAAGAACCTTCCTCTTAGCTGGAACTCCAGTTTCTTCCAACCGAAGTGTCCCGCTCTGTCATGGTAAGCTCCCAGGACCATAGCTGCATCCCGCCTTGGAACCACGACTTGCCAGGTCAGCTCATGCGTCCGGTGGTTGACAATCCTTCTGCACAACTTGCCTTCGTAGAGGAACAGCTTGCTCTTCTCTTTCCATAGCTGCTTGGCTTCCTCTGGGGCATCTGGATCTAGGCGGGCGTCTTCCCGGGTCAGCAGATCTTTCACCAGGCGGACTGCAGGGTCACTATCTTGGGTCTCGGCCCAGTTGTGGTGAGGTAGGGGATTGATCATCACGGTTGTTAGATCCTCCTCTTTCACGCGGTGGGAGTATTGAGCGACTCCATACCGGTGAAACGCGGGGAGTTCTACCTCCTCCAGCTCTTCTGGGTCTTCGTCACCTTCAGGTAAGTGAGGCATCCTCGACAAGGCGTCTGCGTTGGCATTGGTTTTGCCGGCCCGGTACTTCATCACGAAGTCATAGTTGGAGAGACGGGCCATCCACCGCTGTTCTAGGGCACCCAGTCTTGCATTGTCCAGGTGTGTCAACGGGTTGTTGTCCGTGTACACGGTGAACTTTGCGGAGGCCAGGTAATGCTTGAAGCATTCCGTCACGGCCCACACCACCGCCAAGAATTCTAGCTTGAAGGAGCTGTAATTCTCCGGGTTCCTCTCGGTGGGTCTCAGCTTCCGGCTGGCGTACGCGATCACCCTTTCTCTGCCCTGTTGGTTTTGGGACAGTACGGCTCCCAGTCCCACATTACTGGCGTCTGTGTGGAGGATAAAAGGCTGGCCATAATCAGGGTAGGCCAGGATCTCATTCCCCGTGAGGGCCATCTTCAACTGGCGGAAGGACTCCTCTTCCAGTTTATCCCACTTGAAGGGTGGCTTTTGACTCCTGGACTTAGACTGTCCGATCAGGAGGTCCTGCATAGGAGCTGCCATCTTGGTGAACCCGGGGATGAATCTTCGTTAGTAGCCTACCAACCCGAGAAACTGTCTCACCTCTTTGATGTTCGAGGGGCTTGGCCAGCTCTTGATTGCCGTGACCTTGTCAGGGTCGGGGGCCACTCCTTCCGCGCTTACCACGTGCCCTAGGTACTGGACCTTTGGTTTCAGCAGGTGACACTTCGATGGTTTCACCTTCAGGCCATAGCCTGCCAGGGCTTCGAACACCTCGGCCAGGTGCTTGAGATGGTCCTCGTAGGTCTTCGAATAGACGATCACGTCGTCCAGGTAAAGGAGGACCGTCTCGAAGTTTCGGTGCCCTAGACAGCATTCCATCAGCCGCTGGAAGGTCCCTGGTGCGTTGCAGAGCCCGAAAGGCATGCAGTTGAATTCGCTCAGTCCCATCGGGGTGGTGAAGGCGGTCTTCTCCTTGTCAGCCTCTGCCACAGGAACCTGCCAGTACCCGCTAGTAAGGTCCAAAGTAGAAAACAAGTTAGCTGATTTTAGTGCGGCTAAAGACTCTTCTATTCTAGGCAGCGGATATGCGTCTTTGTGGGTGATACGGTTGATTTGTCTATAGTCGACGCACATTCTCATGGTGCCGTCTTTCTTTTTCACCAGAACCAAGGGGGCTGCCCAGGGGCTACAGTTGTCTCTAATGACCCCAGCTTCTTTCATCTCTCTTAGCATGCCCTTTGCGTTCTGATAATGTGCAGGGGGTACAGGTCGGTGTCTTTCTTTTATTGGTGGGAGGCTCTCTGTGGGGATGTGGTGTTCTATCCCTTTTACTCTGCCGAAGTCTAGCGGGTGCTTACTAAAGACTCTCTCGTACTCCTGTACCACCCGGTAGACTCCTTGTTTTTGGTGCAGGGGAGTGGAGTCAGCACCCACGTGGAGTTTCTGACACCAGTCCTCCTTTTGTTTCTGGGAGCCATTACCCTCCGCCTGTGGAGATGGAAGCAAGGGTTCCACGGCCCTGATAGCTTTGTGTTCGACAACAAACAGTTTGGCGAGTGTAGCGTATCTGGGTAAGTGTACTTCCCTCTCCCCAATGTTGAGGATGCGGACGGGCACCCTCCCATGACGGACATCAACCACCCCACGGGCTGTCAAAATGGTGGGCCTGCTGTCTGAGTACACGGGTTCTACCATGGCTTGGTAGTCTCTACCTCTCAACCCGATTGCAGTCCGACACCAGATCATCATTTCACTTTTGGGAGGCATGGAAATGGGGAATGGGTCACTCAGTCTTACGCTACCGATCTCACCACCAGACAGTTCTACCTGCTGCCGTCTCATCAGCGCTTTTATCTCCTTGTTGAGGACTCTCTGTTGGCTGGAACTAGCATTCACCGCCACCTGTTGTAGAATTACAATTACCTCTGAAAGACAATTTTCAATTACATTAGTACCCACAGTTATTTTAGGGTGACTTTCACGACGGTCAATGTCCACAATAATTACTCCCTGTGCCGGCTGTTCAACTTTACCAATTTTAATGGTCATCTCCTTGAACCCCATCTGCGGCACGGGTAAGCCATTACTGGCGATGATGCTCAAGTTACTGTCTGGATACCGTGTGATATCTGTCACTCTGTCTCTGTATACTGGAGGTAGGGAGCCTAAGCTGACCCTAAGCTGGGGCCCTGACTAATCCCTCAACCTGGAGGTACTGTTAAAGGTACAGAGGTCCAGGCCGCCAGCGTAACCCCTACCTCCTGAGGATCCCTGCACCTAAGTAATCTAGTCCTGAGAAGGACCCCGATCACAACAAAAGAGGACAAGTAATAATATGCCCACACACAGTACTTAGACGAACGAGACAGTACAAGGGAAAAACCAAAACCACCTTGCATACAAAAACTACACAACTACAACAGAGGGAACTCCAACGGGAAAGGAGATAAATGATAAAGCGAGGAAGGGAAAAAACACTCCAAATACACTTATCTCAGAAACTCCAAATACAACGATCCGCTCTGTAAGTCTGTGTGAAATGCTTTCACCGACACTTCCCAAACAGACCAGCAGGCATATGAAGGAGTCTCATTACAGCAACATTGATTGCAGCTGGGCGAGGCTGGACCTCGTCTAGCACAGAGAGAGAGAGAATTAACTCCCTCACTGCCGAAAACACCAAGCACCAAAAAGTCAGCTGCGAGAAGTCAGGCTGTGTAATCGTGACGATCTTCGTGGCGACACACCCGTGACAGTACCCCCCCTTCTACGAGGGGCCTCCGGACCCTCAGGGCCAGGTTTATCCGGGTGAGTCGTGTGGAAGGCCCGAACTAATCGGTCTGCGTTAATATCCGACGCAGGAACCCACATCCTCTCCTCAGGACCATACCCTTTCCAATGAACCAGGTACTGAAGGGACCGGCGATTAAAACGTGAATCGATGACCCTTGATACCTGGAACTCCAAGTTACCATTGACCACCACTGGAGGGGGAGGTAAAGGTGACGGTACCACCGGCGCCACATACCTCTTAAGCAACGATCTGTGGAACACGTTGTGAATTTTAAACGTAGGGGGGAGGTCAAGACGGAATGCCACCGGATTAATAATAGAACTGATTCTGTACGGCCCGATGAACCTGGGACCCAGTTTCCAGGAGGGAACCTTAAGTTTAATATTCCTGGTAGACAACCATACCCGATCGTTCACACTTAGGTCCGGACCAGACACTCTCCTCCTATCAGCCATACGTTTGTATCGGTTCCCCATAGTATTCAGATTCTTCAGCACCCCTCTCCATACTGAAGCGAGTGATGAGGAAAATCGTTCCTCCTCAGGAACCCCCGAAGAGCCCCCCCTACTGAAAGTACAAAACTGGGGGTGAAAACCATATGCCCCAAAAAACGGGGACTTACCAGTGGACTCGCTCCGCCTATTATTAAGAGCAAACTCTGCCAGAGGTAAGAAAGAAGCCCAGTCCTCCTGGTTCTCTGACACAAAACACCGGAGATATGTCTCCAAACTCTGGTTCATACGTTCCGTCTGACCATTGGTCTGAGGGTGAAAAGCCGATGAAAATGACAAATGCATCCCCCGCCGTGCACAAAACGCCTTCCAGAACTTGGACACAAACTGAGACCCCCGATCAGACACCACATCGGAGGGTACCCCGTGAAGCCTCACAATCTCCCCAATGAACACCTGCGCAAGAGTTTTAGCATTAGGGAGAGCCGGAAGAGCGATAAAATGTGCCATCTTGCTGAACCTGTCCACTACAACGAGTATGACCGTTTTACCCGAAGACGGAGGGAGGTCCGTAATAAAGTCCATAGACAGATGAGTCCAAGGACGCTCCGGGATCTTCAAAGGTAAGAGGGCCCCAGACGGACGGGTATGTGAGGTCTTAGAGCGCGCACAAACCCCACAGGACGCGACAAAAGTTACCACCTCCTTATGTAAGTTAGGCCACCAAAACCGACGCGAGAGGAGATCCACAGTTGCTTTACTCCCCGGGTGTCCTGCCAAAACTGAGTTATGGTGTGCCTCGATCACCTTTTGTCGCAACTGATCTGGAACAAACAGTCTCCCTGGAGGTCCAACAGGGGCGTCCCCCTGAGCCTCCAATACCTCCTCCTCCAGCTCAGAGCATACTGCCGAAACCACCACCCCCTCCTGAAGGATAGGAATCGGGTCGTCCGTATTCCCGGCCCCAGGGAAACTACGAGATAAGGCATCCGCCTTTACATTTTTTGACCCAGGACGATATGTAACGACAAAATTAAACCTGGTAAAAAACAATGACCACCTAGCTTGTCTGGGATTCAGACGTTTCGCGGACTCCAGATATAGCAGGTTCTTGTGATCGGTGATGACGGTGACCGGATGGACTGCCCCCTCCAAAAAATGGCGCCACTTCTCAAAGGCTAACTTAATGGCCAAGAGTTCCCTATTGCCGACATCGTAATTCCTCTCAGCGGATGACAATTTTTTAGAGAAAAAGGCGCACGGATGCCACTTACCAGGGGACGAACCTTGTGACAATACTGCTCCCACCCCTACCTCGGAAGCGTCTACCTCTACAATGAATGGCTGTGACGCATCAGGTTGAATGAGTATGGGTGCCGAGGCAAAACATTTTTTCAAGGAGGAGAATGCTTGACAAGCCTTGTCAGACCACCTAGAAAAATCCGTCCCCTTTTTAGTCATGTCTGTGAGAGGCTTAACCATGGACGAGAAATTACGAATGAACTTCCGGTAATAATTAGCAAACCCCAGGAAACGTTGTAGTGCCTTAAGATTCTCTGGCCGATCCCACTCAAGAACTGCCCGCACTTTCCCAGGGTCCATACGAAAACCGGACGCTGAAACCAGGAAGCCTAAAAACTGGAGTTCCTGTACGGCGAACACACACTTTTCCCATTTGGCATACAGTTTATTATCCCGCAAGATCTGTAACACCTGCCTAACGTGCTCCTGATGAGACACCAGATCCGGCGAGTAAATTAAGATATCATCCAGATATATGACAACAAACTGTCCCACCAGGCGGCGAAAAATGTCATTAACAAAGTGTTGGAACACCGCCGGGGCATTAGTCAGACCGAATGGCATGACAAGGTTCTCATAATGCCCCTCCGGAGTGTTAAACGCCGTCTTCCACTCATCCCCCTCCTTCATCCTAATCAGATTGTACACCCCCCTGAGATCCAACTTAGAGAACCATTTGGCGCCCACGATCTGATTAAAGAGATCGGGAATAAGTGGGAGTGGATACGGATCTCGGACCGTAATCCGATTAAGTTCACGGAAATCCAGGCAAGGGCGTAGGCCTCCATCTTTCTTCTTAACAAAGAAGAACCCCGCAGCCACCGGTGAAGATGAAGGTCTAATATGCCCCTTAGCCAGACTTTCTGAAATATAATCCTTCATGGCCTGCCTCTCAGGACCAGAAAGGTTATACAACCTAGCTTTAGGTAACTTGGCCTCAGGGAGCAGTTTTACAGAACAGTCATACTCGCGATGAGGAGGTAGTTCCTGACACCCTTTCTCCGAGAATACATCCTCAAAGTCCGCCAGAAATGGAGGTAAGACCCAAGGAGTAACCGCACCGATGACCATGTTCATGCAGTTTATATTACAGAATTTACTCCATTGGCTTATCTCTCTGGTTTGCCAATTAATAACCGGGTTATGCTTAGTTAACCAAGGAAGGCCCAACACTATAGGAGCGGGAAGACCCTCCAACACGTAGCAAGACAACAGTTCTTTATGTATCGCCCCCACTTGAAGTTTTACGTCATGCACAGCTTGCAAAAAACTTCCCTGACCGAGAGGCCTGGCATCGATCGAGAATATGGGGATGGGTTTAGCCAACTCACTCAATCGCATACCTTGAACCCGGGCAAACCGAGCATCAACCAGATTAGCCCCGGCCCCAGTATCCAGAAGAACAGATATCCTCTCAGTTCTCGTACCCACCACCACCTCCGCCGGTACGAGAAACTGAGACGAACCTAGGGACGAAATACCTATTCCCAGATTGCCGTCCACCACACAACCTGGGATCAACAGTTTTCCGACGACTCTTCACTCTGCAAGGGACGGGATGGACACCCCCCAATAAAATGTCCCTTTCTCCCGCAGAAGAAACACCTTCCTGTCTTATGGCACACCACCGGTCCCCTCCCCCGAAAAGATGTCCCTCCTAATTGCATAGGCTCCTCTGGACTGACCAGGGGAACCACCATATGAGGGGACCTTGTAGGAGGTGGAGTCATCACAGGGGGTCGAGTTATCCCGCACCTCTCCCGAAGCCGTCTGTCAACGCGAATAGCCAGGGCCATAGCGGCTTCCAGTGACGCGGGAGAGTCATACTGTGCCAACACATCCTGTAATTTGTTGGATAAACCTTGACAAAACTGGCTCCTAAGAGCCGGGTCATTCCACTGGGTGTCCGTGGCCCACCTACGGAACTCCGAACAGAATTCCTCCGCCGGACGATCTCCCTGCTGGATCCTACGTAACTTAGACTCAGCAAGGGAGATCCGATCTGGGTCATCATATACGAGTCCCAGAGCAGCGAAAAACCTATCCACTGACTGGAGAGCCGGGGAGCCCGGGGGAAGAGAGAACGCCCAAGATTGTGGGTCCCCTTGTAGGAGCGAGATGACAATTCCCACCCTTTGTTCTTCACTCCCCGATGACCGAGGCCGCAGCCGAAAGTACAATTTGCATGCCTCCCGGAAAACAAAAAACTTGTCCCGCCCCCCAGTGAACCTGTCAGGGAGAGCTACTTTAGGTTCTGGTCCGGCTTGCTCCAGAGGATGCAAAACCTTGGACCTAACGTCCGCCAGCTCCATGGACAAACTCTGCAACTGCCGAGCTAGACCGGCTACTGGATCTATGGTAGCTGGAGAAAAACTAAGTGGGTCGGTGAAAATGTCACGCTGTCTCTGTATACTGGAGGTAGGGAGCCTAAGCTGACCCTAAGCTGGGGCCCTGACTAATCCCTCAACCTTGTCTCACCACCAGACAGTTCGACCTGCTGCCGTCTCATCAGCGCTTTTATCTCCTTGTTGAGGACTCTCTGTTGGCTGGAACTAGCATTCACCGCCACCTGTTGTAGAATTACAATTACCTCTGAAAGACAATTTTCAATTACATTAGTACCCACAGTTATTTTAGGGTGACTTTCACGACGGTCAATGTCCACAATAATTACTCCCTGTGCCGGCTGTTCAACTTTACCAATTTTAATGGTCATCTCCTTGAACCCCATCTGCGGCACGGGTAAGCCATTACTGGCGATGATGCTCAAGTTACTGTCTGGATACCGGGTGATATCTGTCACGCTGTCTCTGTATACTGGAGGTAGGGAGCCTAAGCTGACCCTAAGCTGGGGCCCTGACTAATCCCTCAACCTGGAGGTACTGTTAAAGGTACAGAGGTCCAGGCCGCCAGCGTAACCCCTACCTCCTGAGGATCCCTGCACCTAAGTAATCTAGTCCTGAGAAGGACCCCGATCACAACAAAAGAGGACAAGTAATAATATGCCCACACACAGTACTTAGACGAACGAGACAGTACAAGGGAAAAACCAAAACCACCTTGCATACAAAAACTACACAACTACAACAGAGGGAACTCCAACGGGAAAGGAGATAAATGATAAAGCGAGGAAGGGAAAAAACACTCCAAATACACTTATCTCAGAAACTCCAAATACAACGATCCGCTCTGTAAGTCTGTGTGAAATGCTTTCACCGACACTTCCCAAACAGACCAGCAGGCATATGAAGGAGTCTCATTACAGCAACATTGATTGCAGCTGGGCGAGGCTGGACCTCGTCTAGCACAGAGAGAGAGAGAATTAACTCCCTCACTGCCGAAAACACCAAGCACCAAAAAGTCAGCTGCGAGAAGTCAGGCTGTGTAATCGTGACGATCTTCGTGGCGACACACCCGTGACAATATCAGCATCAGTCCAATACTGCTTAAAAAGTACATAAGGGATAGTGGTTACTTGCGACCCAGTATCCAGCAAGGCGCTCATGGGGATACCGTCCAGCACCACGGGTAAAACCGGGCGCCCCCCAACGTACTTATCACGCCAATTATAAGGGCCTGGTGATCTTATGCCTGGGGGTTGGCCCTCCGCCCCAGGTTGGACCCGTTTAAATTACAGTACCTGGAAGTGTGTCCAGGCTGGTTGCATCGACGGCAAATGGGCTGTCCATCCTCTGCGTAGCGGTCTGTGGGCCTCCCTCGGAACGACGGGATCCTCCTCTGTCGACGCCACGGGACATCCTCCGGACTTGAAGCCAGCTCGATGGGTCTTGACGGGTCCACTTGTAACGCCTGGACGGTCCTGGTCAACGCTGCGACGCTCCTGGTCAGCTCCTGGACTTGGTGGTGCAGGTCTTTCGACGGGGCTTGGTTCAGGGCCTGTGCATCAGCCCCCACGGGGTCCATAGAGGAGGGCGCCGCCTCCTGGTGGTAGGTGAGAGCAGGGCGCCAGGGGTTTATAGCGCCACTGGTTGCAGATTCACGGAGCACCCTTATGGCCCTGTCCTTAAATTGGGCAAAGGTCAGGTCGGGGTTCTGAAAGAACATGAGGCGCAGTTGGGCCCTGTGGGCGCTAGACAGCAGACCTTCTATGAATTGTTCTGTTAGCAGCTTATCCGTTTCCTGCACACTGCCAGGGTCAGTTTGTTGAATAGCCCTCAGGGCTTCCTGCAGATTTAGGGCATAGTCTCTGATGCTGTCCTGTGCCCGCTGCTTACATCCATAGAACCTCATTTTAATCTCAGCAGAGGTACGTGTGTCAAAGGTACCCCACAGCCGGGCCAGAATACCCTTCACAGACCTTTTCTCCTCAGTGGGCCATGATTTTACCTCCCTTTGGGCTGCGCCAGTTAACTGCCCTGTCAGTATGCTGACCTTCTGTTCCTCTGTCAGGGGGTAAACGTGGAACAAACTGTATAGCCTTTCCTTGAAGTCAGTTAGGGCATGGGGCTCCCCTGAGTACTTGGGCAGCCAGGCCGCTCCAGGGATGTAGGGCAGGGAAAATGACATCACCGCTGCTGCAGCTGCGTTGGTGGTAGTGGGCGCCTCCGTGTCCGACATCTTCCTCCCCCCTAGTTAAGCGTGGCCTACCTTCCGACGATCCTCTTCTGTAGGCCGCGGCTCCGCTGCTGCTGCTATGGACGAGGACCTGGCGTCGCGTCCTGATGACGTCAGCGTCACTCTCTCTCCCTTCCAGGACCTTGTGCAGCGTCGGTGCGGTGGGCGGAGCTTCGGATCTCGCGCGGTTTTGACGTCCACGCCCCTCTTCTTCCCGCGCGGCGTCCTGAAGATGGCGTCCGATGGCGGGAAACAGCTGCGGATGGCGGGAAGACGGCAGAAGACGGCGGGAAACGGTCCAAGATGGCGTCTGATGGCGGGAATCGGCTCCGGATGGCGGGAAACGACTCCGGACGGCGGGAAACTTCGCCACAGGTAAGTTACAAAAGTCTTTTTCAGGCACGCAGTACCCGGTGGTTGTGGACACGAAATCCTGCCGACTACGCCAAAGCTGACTCGCCCCCTGGGCCGTGGGGCACTCGGATCCGGGCAGTGGGGGACCGATGGGAGTAGTAGTGGCAACCAGGTTCCGTGGCTCAGGGTGGTCAGGCCAGTGGTAGTCCATTATGTGCTGATATTTATGTCCGACTACGCCACCCGTGGATTGCGGTTATTAGGAACCGCCGCTGCATGCAGACCGCTGGGGCTGATGAGGTGTGCAGCTAGGGTAGTGTGACTCCCCACGGGAAGAGTGCGGCCCCAGGGCAGTATAATGGATGTTGGGAGTGATGGTGGTGAGAGTCCCAGTACCGGTAGTGCTGGAGGCGCGAAGGAGCACACAGACAATAGGTTGCAGTCCAGGGTCTTTACTGAAACAGGTAAACTGACCCATAAACAGTCCCAGCTAGGAGGGGACCTGGATGTCTGAGAGCAACGGGGAAATTGGCCCTGGTCAGGGTGAGGGTGTAGGCCTACCGTGCTTTCTGCGCTCCTTCTGGCTATCTCCTCGTTATAGGGTAACAGCCCACGTTTCCGAGCTTTCTGTGTATTCTCGCCTGTATGGCCTGCGACGTGGGTTCCTTTCTGCTCCCAGCCTTGTACGGCTTTACTGGTCCCTTCGGTTGTGGCAGGGCCTCCAGGCTTCTTAGGCCAAGGAATATACAGTCCATTGCGGACAGGTTCTTTGCTGGAGGATGTGGAATCCTCCCAGCCTCAGACACCAAAGTCTGGTAAAGTCAGTCTCTTATCTGCCAAGACAGGCTTGCTTCGCCTCTTGTCTCTGGCTTGTGGCTCTCCTCCTGCCACACTTCCCCTTAGGTGCAGTGCAACTGTCTGTCCCTGTTCTGCTCTGGGACAAGTCTCAATGCTGAGACAGGCCATCCAGTTCTCCCTAACCCTGCCCCCAGCACCAGCTTTTATAGGGGCAGCCTGCTCCCCCTACTGGCCTGAGACAGGAGGCATTGCATGCTAATGTTCCCCTGACTAGAGAACTTCCCCCTTGCTCTCAGACACAGCTTTAATTACACTTGTGGCATCCAGGCCAGGGTGACACACAAGCAGCCCCAGAGGCAGAAGAACCCATGCCAGCAGCCCAGGAGAGTCATCCCTCTGCTGACAGTGAGCCTGCCATGCCTGCGGTAAGCCAAAGAACCTGCGGACAGCTGCCTGCCCTACCTATGAACCTAGCTAGTAGCTGTACCCTCAATGGTAGTGGGGAAAGCCAGGTTGGTCCACCACCAGACAGTGGGTTAAGGAGATCAACCAGCAGCACTAGGGGACAAACACCAGCTCGCTGGAGGATATAAGTGCGAGATCTAAACGTACCATGTATATATTTAATATGTTTTTTACCTGTAACTAATAGTGTTTTCTCCAGTTTTTCTACATATATGGACTGACAGGTTATGAACTTTGGATAACCGAACTACCTTGTAAATAGTTGCACTTGGTGCCTCTTGCGAAGACGGCCACGGAAGAAAAACCTGTCTGGCGTGGCCCCGAGTGGTCCAAAGTAGTTTGCTTCGCCTTGCAGCCACGCCCAGGGCCAACGCTTGGGGTTTGCTTTGGACATGTCCCCGCACCGGTTAAGACTTCGCCTTACTGGGTGAAACGGACACCCGGTCACAGACCACGCTGTGACCTAAAGAACTCAATATGTGGTGTTGTTTGTTGTTTTCTTCTCTGTTGTGTTTATGTTATAATTTATACCCGGTATTCGTGTTTCTTGTTAGTCCCGGAGTACTAAACTTTACTAGGGGGGAATGTGTCACCCCAGGCCTGGATGCCACAAACTTGTAAGGCTGTGTCTGAGAGCAGGAGGGAGGTTCTCTGGTCATGGACCATTAGCCTGCAGCACCTCCTGTCCCAGGCCAGTAGGGGGGGCAGGCTGCCCCTATAAAAGCTGGTACTGAGGGCAGGGTTAGGGAGACCAGGACCCACTTCTGAAGCATCCAGAAGGGTTCCCAGAAGAGAGGGACAGGTCAACGGCAGCTGAGGAGTCCAGGAGGCTAAGGAGGAACAGCAAGCCAGGGACAGAGGCGACGAGAGTCGGTCCTGGCTGAGAGAGAACTACATACCGGACACTGGGATCCGAGGCTGTCAGGATTGCAAGTCCTGCAGCAGATCATCTACCTGCGAGGGATTTTAGGTCCCTTGGCCAAAGAAGCCTGGAAGCTCCGCCACACAGAGGGACCGGTACAGCACAGAGAAGCTATAGGTACCTAAGGCCCGAGTCGCAAGCCATACAGGCGTAGTACACGGCCAACTCAGGGACGTGGGCTATCATACCACTAAAGGGGGAGATAGTCAGCAAGGGCAGAGAGAGAACGGTAGGCCTACCCACTCACCCTGACCAGTGGAGCTCGCCCGAATTCCCTCAGACACCCAGGTCCATTCCTCCCTGTACTCCTGGTGGGTCTGTGATAAGATCTGCAGTAAAAGACCCTGGACTGCATTATTGGACTCTGTGTGATTACTGCTGCGCCTGCACCATCACCCCCAGCATCCTATTACACTGCTCTGAGGCTACACTCCTCCCGTGGGGAGTTGTACTATTCCCTGCTGCACCCCCAACACCAGCCTCAGCGGTCTGCCCCGCAGCGGCGGTCCTCCCTGACTGCAATCCACAGGTGGCGTAGTCGGACTTTCAAAACCTACAAATACACTGCCACAGCATTTGGTCTGACCACCCTGAGCCACGGGACCGGGTCGCCACTACTACTCCCAGCATTGCCCTGTTGTCTGGTTCCGAGAGCCCCACGGCCCAGGGGGCGAGTCACTACAAGTATGGATAGACGATACAATAAGCTCTATCGTAATATGTAGCAGCGAGTCAGTGGAATGTATCAATTCTAATATTGAGCAGAATTGATTTCAGCCTGTTGATTTTTCCCTCCAGAACAGTGGAGGGCTCCTCGGGAAAATAAATTGGCCATCCCTGGTATAACGTAATACTAAAATCTCACATTTTATGAGAGAAAACTGTATTTTATAACGATGCTTCCGTACATAAATCGAGAGAACTTCTTTTCATCAGACGACCCCTTTATCACCTATCCAAGGTGATCGGTGGTGTCCAACAGCTTAGAGCGGCACTGATGGGCAGAATGCGGCACTTTTATCACTTTTGGAATTGGGCAGCGGTGCACATGCTCAGTCTGACCTCCATTCTTGCCCTTTGGGGCTGCAGAGCGCTCTGCTTTTTCCAACAGCTCCATTGAGAATGAATGGATCAGTGGTCGGGCATCCAACCAGACGCTCCATTTTGTAACAGGGATAGAAATAGATGAGAAGATGCACTTAAATGTTTGGCCGCAGCAAGAGTGCATCGAGTGCCTGTGCTTGGTTTGAACAGTCATTCTGTGCTGACAGAGTCCCTTTAAGGCCTCAAACCTATTAGATAATTGTCAGCCCTACATTGTTTCTGGGCAGACAGTTACACAAGATTATGTCCCATTTCATGAAGATTGGCCTTTTACACGCCTGTTTTAGTGAAGGATTAGCTGGAAAAACCTGCGGCGCTGTTAAGCCTCTCCCCAAGAAGCTCCGCAAGGCTTCAAAATTTTGCCGGTGCTGGTCAAGACTGGTGGACACATGGGAAAAGTCAAATTTTGGCAAAGTTGAACAATCTGCATTGTGTGTAATATTTTATGATACAATAAATGATTAGAAAAATGCAAGTTTTATTAATGAGAAAAAAACTGAACTTTGCAGAATTTGTTGGCGACATAGAAATATGTAAAAAATATAAAAGTGTAAAAAATTTTTTACAATTTTTGATGCTTACATTAAAAACTTGAGCAATTCCCCCAAAAATCATTAGAGCCATGAAATCAATACATATACAGATGAAACCAGAAGTTTCCATCCACTATATAAAGAGACACATCTGCATGTTTTTATCAATATCTGACATGAAATCAGAATAAACCTTTCCCGTTTTAGGTCAATTAGGATTACCATCATTTTTGATATTTGCCAAATGCCAGAATAATGAGAGAGAGAGAATGTTTTAAGGCATTTTTATTACTTACTGCAAAGTCTTAACATTATTCTAATCACTAATCAGTGTGTATATTTGTTCACTACACAATAGAATCCCATAATTTCTGCCTATTCACATCTTAGTATTATGTATGATCAGGTTAGAGTGTATGGCTGCTGAGCGCTAGCATTTATGGGCGCCTCCCCCTGACCTTGGCTGTTTCTGGCTCTTAGACCCTGCTGGCACGCACTGCCGTCATGTCCGTGACTGCACTGCCGGCTTGCGGGTCAAATGCCAGAAGCCGCAGAGTCACATATATTGGGGCGGGCACAGAATGTCTCACGCCGTATACCAGCCAGAACACATACCGGAAAGTCAGGTGACACACTTTTTCTCTCCGGCTCGGTTCATGATTGGATTAGGCTCCCTATATAACATCTGGCGTTCCCCTCCCTGGCACGACCCCTGAGGAAGTGTTGATGAAACGCGCGTCGGGGTGGAGGGACGCGTGCTTACCCTGCCTAGAAGCTGCCATTCTAACCAGGTATTTCTTTCTCATGATGTGTTGAGCTGTTTTGTCTATTTGTGGACAGTGCCACTATTACACTATAGTTATTCTATGGGACCGTACCCAGCCTCTTTTATGTACCCAGTCTCCCCTGATAGATATACTAACATTATTAACTGCTATATGCATTAGTTTCTTTGAGGCTGGAAACAATACGTTATATTTATCTAAGCACTTTGCACTTTTTTTCTGGACAGTCGACTCTATATCATCATATGCACTGCCGCTTTACATTTTATAGGCGTATCTCAAACTCATCAGTGATAGTCTAGTGACCGTTATAATAGCATATGCATTTCTTTCTTTCTATTTTTGCCACATGAGCGGTTATTCAGGTTGAAATGTTTTGCAATGCATTTGTATAGTCGCATTATTTCAGTAATGGGGTAATATATGGTTATTACTCTTGCTGCGCAGATATAGAATCATAGAATCATAGAATGGTAGAGTTGGAAGGGACCTCCTGGGTCATCTGGTTCAACCCCCTGCTCAAAGCAGGATTCACTAGATCATCTCAGACAGATGTCTGTCCAGCCTCTGTTTGAAGACATCCATTGAAGGGGAACTCACCACCTCTCGTGGCAGCCTGTTCCACTCATTAATCACCCTAACTGTCAAAAAGTTTTTTCTAATATCTAATCTGTGTCTCCTCCCATTTAGTTTCATCCCATTGCTTCTAGTCTTTCCTTGTGCAAATGAGAATAAAGATGATCCTTCTACAATGTGACAGCCCTTGACATATTTGTAGACAGCTATTAAGTCTCCTCTCAGTCTTCTTTTTTGCAAGCTAAACATTCCCAAATCCTGCAACCGTTCCTCATAGGACATGGTTTGCAGACCAGTCACCATTCTGGTCGCTCTTCTCTGAACTTGCTCCAGTTTGTCTATGTCTTTTTTAAAATGTGGTGCCCAAAACTGTACACAGTATTCCAGATGAGGTCTGACCAAAGAGGAGTAAAGACCGATAATGACTTCACGTGATCTAGACTGTATGCTTCTGTTAATACATCCCAGAATTGTATTTGCCTTTTTTGCTGCTGCATCACACTGTTGACTCATGTTCAGTCTATGATCTATTAGTATACCTAAGTCTTTTTCACATGTACTGTTGCTTAGCTCTATTCCTCCCATTCTGTATATGCTTTTTTCATTTTTATTGCCCAGATGTAGTACTTTGCATTTTTCCCTGTTAAAAAACATTCTGTTGGTTGCTGCCCACTGCTCCAGTTTATTTAAGTCTTTTTGAATCCTCTCTCTCTCTTCTCTAGTATTAGCTATCCCTCCTAGCTTTGTGTCATCAGCAAATTTAATCAGTTTACCCTCAATTCCTTCAGGAATAGGGTACAGCATTTGTTTGTCCCTCACATTTGAGGCTCCTGGTATTTTAATTATTGTTATTTTATGTTCTAATAAAATTATATTGTTAATATTATTTGAAGTGTTCATGTTTTTGTTTATCCTACCAGGGTTCTGGTTATAGCAGAATCAATTTTTGATATATATAAAGTCAAAAGTTTACATACATTTCATTAGTATTTGGTACCATCACCCTTAAACTGAATGACTTGGGTCAAACTTTTGGGATATCCTTCCACAAGCTTCTCACAATAGTTGGTCGGAATTTGGACCCATTCCTCCTGGCAAAACTGGTGTAACAGATCCAGGTTTGTAGGTCGCCTTGCTCGCAGCAAGAGTGCCCATAAATTTTCAATAGGATTGCAATCAGAGCTTTGTGATGGCCACGCCAAAACATTGACTTTGTTATTCTTAAGCCACTTTGTTCCCATTTTGTCAATATGTGACACCCCAGGGGTCTGGTTGCCACAGTGATAGAGATATTACGTCTGAGAGCAGGTGGGAGGTCTCTTGGTCAGGAATCCTATGCATGCCACACCTCCTGCCCAGTCCTGGGAGGGGAAGGACTTCCCCTATATAAACCTGGGGCTGAGGCAGGGTTGGGGAGTTCAGAGGGAGAGTTCAGCCAGGAGGGCTGACAGGGAGCTGTGGCTCCGGCTGGGCCCAGCTCCTGGGCCATGCCAGAAGTAGAGACAGAGAAGAGAAGCAGCTATGGGAAGAAACAACAGGAGCTCTGTGGGAGCAGTGTTACAAGGAGTCAGGGGCTGGCAGCTGCAGAGCTCGCCCTGACTGAGAAGATTTCTTACCGGACCCGGAGTCCGAGGCTGTGGGGACTAACTCCTACCCAGCAGCAGAATCCGTCAGGCAGGGGATTTCAGGTCCTCTGGCCAAGAAACCCGAAGGCACGGTCACACGCATGGGACCAGCACCGCCGTCGTGGAGCGGAAGCTACTAGAAGGCCCCGAGTCACCGGCCATACGGGTGAGCACCACACGGTACACTCAGGGACGTGGGCTACTTATACCCGCCTCTAGCAAGGTAGCCAGAAGAGTACAGTTAGTTTGGGAGGCCTACAACTCCGCCTGGTCAGGGGAGATCCCATCTGCTCAAAGACTGACCAGGCCCCAATCGCTAGCCAGTACTCCGGGAGGGTCTATCTTTGTCTCCAGTAAAGACCCTGAACTACACCGTACCGTCTCCGAGTGGTTCCTGCTACCCCCATCATCCACGTCGGCTGCCCTGAGGCCATACCCCTCCCGTTGGGGGTTATACTATCACGCTGCACAATCCTACCACCGGCCTCAGCGGTCTGCCCTGCAGCAGCAGCTCCTTAGCTGTACTCAACGGGTGGCGTAGTCGTCCAACATCTACCGCTGATACAGCGCCACTTAGTCTGACTCCCTGGGCACGGACCGGGTCACCGCCACGAGACTACAACCCTCAACAGATCCGGCTCCGGGTAAGCTCCCGCGTGCGCAACGCTGCGCGACACCGGCCCAGGGGTGCGTCAACTTTTGGCGTAGTCGGCAGGATCTCGTGCCCGCAACCACCGGGTACTGCGTGCCTGAAAAAGACTGTTCAAACTTACCAGTGGTGAAGATTCCCGCCATCCGGCGCCATCTTCTGTCTTCTTCCCGCCATCCGCGAAGTTTTCCCGCCATCCGGCGCCATCTTCTGCCTTCTTCCCGCCATCCGTGGAGTTTTCCCACCGTTGGACGCCATCTTGAAGACGCCGCGCGGGAAGAAGAGGGGCGTGGACTCCGAAAGCGCGCGAGAACTGAAGCCCCGCCTCACGTCCGGACGTTGCGTAAGGTCCTGGAAGGAGCCCAGCAGACGCCGACGTCACAGGAGCGCGACGGAAGGTCCTCAACCCTGACGATCCACTGCGGAGCCGCGGCCTATGGAAGAGGATCATCGCAAGGTAGGCCACGGTCCACTAGGGGGGAGAAGGATGTCGGATACGGAGGAGAGCTTCACCGCTTCAACCCCCGCCAGCGCCACCGCTGTTGCGGTCATGCCTTTCACCATGCCCTATATCCCTTGGGCAGCCTGGCTACCCCAGTACTCAGGGGAGTCACATACCCTGCATGACTTTAGAGAAAAGCTGGATAGCCTCTTCCAGGTGTATCCCCTCACAGAGGAGCAAAACGTGAGCATCCTGGTGGCCCAATTAACCGGGGCAGCCCAAAGGGAGGTAAAGTCCTGGCCACCTGGGAGGAGGACTGTCGCAGAGATACTAACCCAGCTAACCGAGGAGGAGCTGCAGTACTACCAATACGAGGAAAGCCAAGAGGACCCGGACGGGTCTGAGGACTACCCTCAGGAGGGAGCACAAAGAGGACATAGCTACTGAAGGGAAGTAGCGTGAATAAAGAGCTGTAAATAGTTACCCGTAAGGGTACAAGGACTGCTGCTAATTAAAATATGGTCCCCGTTGGGATTAGTGAATTGTTCCCCATGTGCCCCTATCTTAAACCAGGCTGAGGACTGTGAGCAGCCATTCCTTATCCCCACTGGCCGAGGACTGAGAGCGGCCATATCCTGTAAATAATTATGTGTTTCTAGTAATTTATGGGAGTCTTTGGTGGATTTACCGGGAATCCTTTGTACATGGTTGGAGCGTAACCCAGGAATGGACTAAAGACTGTTAAGGACTCGGGGCAGGACAGACCCCTACCTGGTTACGTCTCCCTGTTTTGGTGAAATGGACACCTTGCTTTTCTTCAAAAACTGCACCCGGTTGCGGACACGCCGTGACCATCTTTATGTGTTTTTCTTATTGTATTATTATTGTTTATACCTTGTTATGTTTTTCTAAAAATATGTTTAGTCCCGGAGTACTAAATTTCACTAGGGGGGAATGTGACACCCCAGGGGTCTGGTTGCCACAGTGATAGAGATATTACGTCTGAGAGCAGGTGGGAGGTCTCTTGGTCAGGAATCCTATGCATGCCACACCTCCTGCCCAGTCCTGGGAGGGGAAGGACTTCCCCTATATAAACCTGGGGCTGAGGCAGGGTTGGGGAGTTCAGAGGGAGAGTTCAGCCAGGAGGGCTGACAGGGAGCTGTGGCTCCGGCTGGGCCCAGCTCCTGGGCCATGCCAGAAGTAGAGACAGAGAAGAGAAGCAGCTATGGGAAGAAACAACAGGAGCTCTGTGGGAGCAGTGTTACAAGGAGTCAGGGGCTGGCAGCTGCAGAGCTCGCCCTGACTGAGAAGATTTCTTACCGGACCCGGAGTCCGAGGCTGTGGGGACTAACTCCTACCCAGCAGCAGAATCCGTCAGGCAGGGGATTTCAGGTCCTCTGGCCAAGAAACCTGAAGGCACGGTCACACGCATGGGACCAGCACCGCCGTCGTGGAGCGGAAGCTACTAGAAGGCCCCGAGTCACCGGCCATACGGGTGAGCACCACACGGTACACTCAGGGACGTGGGCTACTTATACCCGCCTCTAGCAAGGTAGCCAGAAGAGTACAGTTAGTTTGGGAGGCCTACAACTCCGCCTGGTCAGGGGAGATCCCATCTGCTCAAGGACTGACCAGGCCCCAATCTCTAGCCAGTACTCCGGGAGGGTCTATCTTTGTCTCCAGTAAAGACCCTGAACTACACCGTACCGTCTCCGAGTGGTTCCTGCTACCCCCATCATCCACGTCGGCTGCCCTGAGGCCATACCCCTCCCGTTGGGGGTTATACTATCACGCTGCACAATCCTACCACCGGCCTCAGCGGTCTGCCCTGCAGCAGCAGCTCCTTAGCTGTACTCAACGGGTGGCATAGTCGTCCAACATCTACCGCTGATACAGCGCCACTTAGTCTGACTCCCTGGGCACGGACCGGGTCACCGCCACGAGACTACAACCCTCAACAGATCCGGCTCCGGGTAAGCTCCCGCGTGCGCAACGCTGCACGACACCGGCCCAGGGGTGCGTCAAATATGCTTCGGGTCATTGTCCATTTGGAATACCCATTTCTGCCCAAGCTTTAACTTCCTGGCTGATGTCTTGAGATGTTGCTTCAGTATTGCCACATAATCTTCTTTTCTCATGGTGTCATCTATTTAGTGAAGTGAACCAGTCCCTCCTGCAGAAAATCAACCCCAGATCATGATGCTGCCACCCCCATGTTTCACAGTTGGGATGGTGTTCTTTGGCTTCCAAGCTTCTCCCTTTTTCCTCCAAACGTAGCGATGGTCATTATGCCAAAAAAGTTCAATTTTAGTTTCATCAGACCACAGACATGTCTCCAAAAATTAAGGTCTTTGTTCCTGTGTGCATTTGCAAACATTAATTTGGCTTTTTTATGTTTCTTTTGGAGTAATGGCTTCTTCCTGGCAGAGTGGCCTTTCAGCCCATGTTAATACAGTACTCGTTTCACTGTGGTTATTGACACAATCTTACCAGCTTCCGCCATCATCTTCACAAGGTCTCTTGCTTTTGTCCTTGGGTTGATATGCACATGTCGGACCAAAGCACGTTCATCTCTGGGACACAGAACCCGTCTCCTTCCTGAGCGATAAGATGGCAGTACATTCCCATCTTGTTTGTACTTGCGTATAATTGTTTGTACAGATGAACGAGGCACCGTCAGGTATCTTGAAATTGTATCTAAGGATGAGTCAGACTTGTGCAAGTCCACAATTCTCTTCCTGATATCTTCGCTGATTTCTTTAGACTTTCCCATGATACTACAGAAATAAGCAGTGTGTTTCAGGTGTGCATTAAAATACATCTACACGTGTGTCTCTAATTAACTCAGATGTTGCCAAAAAAACTATTAGAAGCTTCCAAACACATTACATCATCATATGGGCAGTCCAGAATTGTTTAAAGGCATAGTAATCTTAGTGTGTGTAAACTTTTGACTTTGCAGTAAGTAATAAAAATGACTTAAACATTCTCTCTCTCTCTCATTATTCTGGCATTTGGCAAATTTTAAAAATTATGGTAATCCTAATTGACCTAAAACGGGAAAGGTTTATTCTGATTTCATGTCAGATATTGAGAAAAACATGCAGATGTGTCTTTTTATATAGTGTATGTAAACTTCTGGTTTCAACTGTGTGTGTGTGTGTATGTATATATGTATATATTACACATACAGTTATGGCCGAAAGTGTTCACTCCCTTGAAATTGTTTCAGAAAATGAAGTATTTCTCCCAATTATTGCAGTTACATCTGTTTTGCTATACACACTTTATTTTCTTTGTGTGTATTGCAACAACACAAAAAAAGCAGAAAAAAAGGCAAATTGGACATAATTTCACACACAGCCCCAAAAATGGTCTGAAGAAAATTGTTGGCACCCTCGACTCTAATATTTGGTTGCTCACCCTTTGGAATAAAATAACTGCAATCAATCGCTTCCTATAACCATCAACAAGCTTCTTACACCTCTCAGCTGGAATTTTGACCACTCTTCTTTTGTAAACTGCTCCATGTCTCTCATAGTTGCTGCTACTTCATACCTCTCCAGCGCTATGTTTCCATCCATTTCTGCGGGCTTCTTGAAGTATGTTTTGGGTCATTCTCCTGGAAGAACCATGACCTAGGACGCAAACCCAGCTTTCTGACACTGGGCACTACATTGCGACCCAAAATCCGTTGGTAATCTTCAGATTTCATGATGCCTTGCACACAGTCAAGGCACCCAGTGCATGAGGCAGCAAAACAACCACAAAACGTCTTTGAACTTACACCATATTTGACTGTAGGTAGTGTGTTCTTTTCTTTGTAGGCATTATTCCATTTTCCGTAAACAGTAGAATGATGTGCTTTACCAAAAAGCTCTGTCTTGGTCTCATCTGTCGAAAAGATGCGTTCCCAGAAGGATTTTGGCTTGCATACATTTTGGCACACTTCAGTGTAGCTTTTTATGTCTCTGTGTCAGCAGTGGGGTTCTCTTGGGTCTCCTGCCTTAGCGCTTATTTGCGCTAACACTGATGCACCCTGAGCTTGCAGGACAACTTTGAATTTCTTTGGAACTTGATTGGCACTGCTTATCCATCATCCGGACTATCCTGCGTTGCAACCTTTCATCAATTTTTCTCTTCCATCCACGTCCAGGGAGATTAGCTACAGTGCCATGACTTGTAAGCTTCTTAATTATGTTTCGCACCGTGGACAAAGGGACATCAAGATCTCTGGAGATGGAATTGTAACTTTGAGATTGTTGATATTTTTCAACAATTTTGGTTCTCAAGTACTCAGACAGTTCTCTTCTCTTTCTGTTCTCCATACTTAGTGTGGCACACACAGACACAATGCAAAGATTGAGTCAACTTCTCCACTTTTTATCTGGTTTCAGGTGTGATTTTCATATTGCTCACACCTGTTACTTGCCACAGGTTAGTTTGAATGAGCATCACATGCTTGAAACAAAGTTGTTCACCCACAATTTTGGAAAGGTGCTATCAATTTTGTCCTGCCCATTTTTGGGGTTTTGTATGAAATGATGTCCAGTTTGCCTTTTTTCCTTTTGTTTGTTTTTTTCTTTTGTTCCAATACACACAAAGAATATTAAACATGTGTATAACAAAACATGTGTAATTGCAATAATTTTCTGGGAGAAATACTTCACTTTCTGGAACAATTTCAAGATTGCCAACACTTTCGGCCGTGGCCATATATAGTAGCTGAGTACAGGCGGCTGCTGGGGCCCCTGATACCATTACTATGTGGCCCTTACACCTGATATACAGTGGTGGCCAAAAGTATTGGCACCCCTGCAATTCTGTCAGATAATACTCAGTTTCTTCCTGAAAATGATTGCAATCACAAATTCTTTGGTATTATTATCTTCATTTTATTTTCTTGCAAAGAAAATACACAAAAGAGAATGAAACAAAAATCAAATCAATGATCATTTCACACAAAACTCCAAAAATGGGCCAGACAAAAGTATTGGCACCCTCAGTCTAATACTTGGTTGCACAACCTTTAGCCAAAATAACTGCGAACAACCGCTTCCGGTAACCATCAATGAGTTTCTTACAATGCTCTGCTGGAATTGTAGACCATTCTTCTTTGGCAAACTGCTCCAGGTCCCTGATATTTGAAGGGTGCCTTCTCCAAACTGCCATTTTGAGATCTCTCCACAGGTGTTCTATGGGATTCAGGTCTGGACTCATTGCTGGCCACCTTAGAAGTCTCCAGTGCTTTCTCTAAAACCATTTTATAGTGCTTTTGGAAGTGTGTTTTGGGTCATTGTCCTGCTGGAAGACCCATGACCTCTGAGGGAGACCCAGGTTTCTCACACTGGGCCCTACATTATGCTGCAAACTTTGTTGGTAGTCTTCAGACTTCATAATGCCATGCACACGGTCAATCAGTCCAGTGCCAGAGGCAGCAAAGCAACCCCAAAACATCAGGGAACCTCCGCCATGTTTGACTGTAGGGACCGTGTTCTTTTCTTTGAATGCCTCTTTTTTTTCCCTGTACACTCTATGTTGATGCTTTTTCCCAAAAATCTCTACTTTTGTCTCATCTGACCAAAGAACATTCTTCCAAAACGTTTTAGGCTTTCTCAGGTAAGTTTTGGCAAACTCCAGCCTGGCTTTTTTATGTCTCGGGGTAAGAAGTGGGGTCTTCCTGGGTATCCTACCATACAGTCCCTTTTCATTCAGACGCCGACGGATAGTACGGGTTGACACTGTTGTACCCTCGGACTGCAGGGCAGCTTGAACTTGTTTGGATGTTAGTCGAGGTTCTTTATCCACCATCCGCACAATCTTGCGTTGAAATCTCTTGTCAATTTTTCTTTTCCGTCCACATCTAGATAGGTTAGCCACAGTGCCATGGGCTTTACACTTCTTGATGACACTGCGCACGGAAGACACAGGAACATTCAGGTCTTTGGAGATGGACTTGTAGCCTTGAGATTGCTCATGCTTCCTCACAATTTGGTTTCTCAAGTCCTCAGACAGTTCTTTTGTCTTCTTTCTTTTCTCCATGCTCAATGTGGTACACACAAGGACACAGGACAGAGGCTGAGTCAACTTTAATCTGTTAGAACCCTCCTGTTAGTTTTTGCTATCTTGTGTTTTGCGGTCACGTGACTAGCTGCCTATATATTCCAGCTCCGCCCTTCTGGCTTTGCTGGACTTCAGTGTTTTTTGCCTGTCTCTCTAGCCAGGTGCTTCGGTGCCTATCTCTGTCTAGTTTGCTTGGTCCTCTGGACCTCTAGTACTTTTTGTTCAGTTTGTATTTTTGCTCTGCAACAACTTCTGTTAGGAGGATTCCATTTTTTGTCCCAGTCCTTAGCTCTTTTAGGGACCCCTCCCTTTATTCTATAGGTCTCTGTTCAGACTAGCCGAGGACGAAGGCGGGTCTGTTCACAAGGAACAGGCTGCCCGCTACATCGTAGGGATTCAGCTTAGTCTTACTGTAGGGACAGCTTTTCCCTTTCTTTCCTTAGTTTATGTTGCAGATCATAACATAATCCATGTTAACTGGCTGCAAGTGTGATTTAGTTATTGCCAATTGTATCCAATTTGGCTTTAGGACAATTCTTTTTGTGTTTTTTCATTGAAGACAAATTAAATGAAGATAATAAGACCAAAGAATTTGTGATTGCAATCATTTTCAGGAAGAAACTGAGTATTATCTGACAGAATTGCAGGGGTGCCAATACTTTTGGCCACCACTGTATAGGAGCTGAGTACAGGCGGCTGCTGGGGCCCCTGATACCATTACTATGTGGCCCTTACACCTGATATATAGGAGCTGAGTACAGGCGGCTGCCGGGGCCCCTGATACCATTACTATGTGGCCATTACACCTGATATATAGGAGCTGAGTACAGGCGGCTGCTGGGGCCCCTGATACCATTACTATGTGGCCCTTACACCTGATATATAAGGGCTGAGTACAGGCGGCTGCTGGGGCCCCTGATACCATTACTATGTGGCCCTTACACCTGATATATAGGAGCTGAGTACAGGCGGCTGCCGGGGCCCCTGATACCATTACTATGTGGCCCTTACACCTGATATATAGGAGCTGAGTACAGGCGGCTGCTGGGGCCCCTGATACCATTACTATGTGGCCCTTACACCTGATATATAAGGGCTGAGTACAGGCGGCTGCTGGGGCCCCTTATACCATTACTATGTGGCCCTTACAACTGATATATAGGAGCTGAGTACAGGCGGCTGCTGGGGCCCATGATACCATTACTATGTGGCCCTTACACCTGATATATAGGAGCTGAGTACAGGCGGCTGCTGGGGCCCCTGATACCATTACTATGTGGCCCTTACACCTGATATATAGGAGCTGAGTACAGGCGGCTGCCGGGGCCCCTGATACCATTACTATGTGGCCCTTACACCTGATATATAGGAGCTGAGTACAGGCGGCTGCTGGGGCCCCTGATACCATTACTATGTGGCCCTTACACCTGATATATAGGAGCTGAGTACAGGCGGCTGCCGGGGCCCCTGATACCATTACACTGGTGCCTTGTTATTAGGTCAATTCCATTATAAAACATTGTATCCGTCATTGTTGAGCTCTGCTGGGACTCTGTATCCCGCCTGCATTGCATAATGGGGCCCCTGAATACTCTGCACATAAGGGCCCATAGCTCTAATTATGTTGTTTGCAATAGTCGCCCTCCTGCCACCCTGTAATATCGGGTCCCTGCCTGGTGTGCCCCCTATGACTTAATGTCCCCCTGTACGACAGAGGGCACATTCACTCTGTCTGGACCATTATAGTCTATGGCCACGTCAGATCATATGCCCGAATCCCGTTCAGGTAAAGGCTGCAGCCACCGCAGCCATGCTGCCTTCAGTGCCCCGCTCCTCCGCCACTGCCATTCCCCCCACCACCCAGAGCCACAGTATATATATATATATATATATATATATATATATATATACACTACTCAAAAAATAAAGGGAACCCTTAAACAACAGAATATAACTCCAAGTAAATCAAACTTCTGTGAAATCAAACTGTCCACTTAGGAAGCAACACTGATTGACGATCAATTTCACATGCTGTTGTGCAAATGGAATAGACAATAGATGGAAATTATTGGCAATTATCAAAACACTCTCAATAAAGGAGTGGTTCTGCAGGTGGGGACCACAGACAACATCTCAGTACCAATGCTTTCTGGCTGATGTTTTGGTCACTTTTGAATGTTGGTTGTGCTTTCACACTCGTGGTAGCTTGAGATGGACTCTACAACCCACAGAAGTTGCTCAGGTAGTGCAGCTCTTCCAGGATGGCACATCAATGCGAGCTGTGGAAAGAAGGTTTGCTGTGTCTGTCAGCGTAGTGTCCAGAGGCTGAAGGCACTACCAGGAGACAGGCCAGTACACCAGGAGACGTGGAGGGAGCCGTAGGAGGGCAACAACCCAGCAGCAGGACCGCTACCTCCGCCTTTGTGCAAGGAGGAACAGGAGGATCACTGCCAAAGCCCTGCAAAATGACCTCCAGCTGACCACAAATGTGGATGTGTCTGCAAAAACGGTTAGAAACCAACTTCATAAGGGTGGTATGAGGGCCCGACGTCCACAGATGGGGGTTGTACTCACAGCCCAACACCGTGCAGGACGCTTGGCATTTGCCACAGAACACCAGGATTGGCAAAGTGGCAACTGGCGCCCTGTGCTCTTCACAGATGAAAGCAGGTTCACACTGAGCACATGTGACAGACGTGACAGAGTCTGGAGACACCGTGGAGAACGATCTGCTGCCTGCAACATCCTTCAGCATGACCGGTTTGGCAGTAGGTGAGTAATGGTGTGGGGTGGCATTTCTTTGGAGGGCCGCACAGCCCTCCATGTGCTCGCCAGAGGTAGCCTGACTGCCATTAAGTACTGAGATGAGATCCTCAGACCCCTTGTGAGACCATATGCTGGTGCGGTTGGCCCTGGGTTCCTCCTAATGCAGGACAATGCCAGACCTCATGTGGCTGGAGTGTGTCAGCAGTTCCTGCAAGATGAAGGCATTGAAGTTATGGACTGGCCCGCCCGTTCCCCAGACCTGAATCCGATTGAGCACATCTGGGACATCATGTCTTGCTCCCTGGGACCCGTTCAAGATCCGGAAGGGAGCGAAACGGCCATCGTCCTCTCTCTCACTCCCCCGCACACCCTTAGGGGTCTCCATCCTATGCCGCCAGACAACATGTACTGTTAGTACTAATAAAGGACATCTTCGGAACTTTTGTTGAGTGCTACCTTTATTTTTGCTTCTGCATTACTAGACTGTTTACTTGGACATGCACCACCATGTATCCGGGAGTTTCATTTCATTGAATGAGAGGTGTATTTAAAGCAGAGGTGGTGCCGGATTTCTTCTCTTTTATTGCTCATTTGACATGTCTTGCTCCATGCACCAATGTCACGTTGCACCACAGACTGTCCAGGAGTTGGCGGATGCTTTAGTCCAGGTCTGGCAGGAGATCCCACAGGAGACCATCTGCAACCTCATCAGGAGCATGCCCAGGCGTTGTAGGGAGGTCATACAGGCACGTGGAGGCCACACACAATACTGAGCCTCATCAGGAGCATGCCCAGGCGTTGTAGGGAGGTCATACAAGCACGTGGAGGCCACACACAATACTCAGCCTCATCAGGAGCATGCCCAGGCGTTGTAGGGAGGTCATACAGGCACGTGGAGGCCACACACAATACTCAGCCTCATCAGGAGCATGCCCAGGCGTTGTAGGGAGGTCATACAGGCACGTGGAGGCCACACACAATACTCAGCCTCATCAGGAGCATGCCCAGGCGTTGTAGGGTTGTCATACAGGCACGTGGAGGCCACACACAATACTCAGCATCATCAGGAGCATGCCCAGGCGTTGTAGGGAGGTCATACAGGCACGTGGAGGCCACACACAATACTCAGCCTCATCAGGAGCATGCCCAGGCGTTGTAGGGAGGTCATACAGGCACGTGGAGGTCACACACAATACTGAGACTCATTTTGACTTTTTTTAAGGATATTACATCAAAGTTGGATCAGCCTGTAGTGTGTTTTTCCACTTTAATTTTGGGGGTGACTCCAAATCCAGGCCTCCATTGGTTAATAAATTTGATTTCCATTGATGATTTTTGTGTGATTTTGTTGTCAGAACAAAGTATTCAATGAGAATATTTCATTCATTCAGATCTAGGATGTGTTATTTGATTGTTCCCTTTATTTTTTTGAGCAGTGTGTATATAAATATACCAGGATGGGGGATATTAACAGAATTGGGGGACATTACCCCTATAACAGTGTAAGCAGCAGACCCCCTCCCCCTTAACAGGGCATAATGACCACATTTTTTGCTTACATTTTTTTTCTATTTACCTACTCTAAAACCTAGGTACGTCTTATGGTCCGGTGCGTCTTATAGTCCGAAAAATTCGGTATATGCATTCAGTATATATATACTACTAGCTATTGAACCCGTTCTACGCCCGGGTGGACAGCATTTTTATTGGTATATGGTCTCCCATGCTGGTATGTGCTGCCCCCCTCCTTGTATTTGTGCTGTCCCCATCCTGTCCCCACCATCCAATCCTGGTATGCGTGGTACACCTCACCCCCAATCCTGGTATGCTTGACACCCCTCACCCCCAATCCTGGTATGCGTGGCACCCCTCACCCCCAATCCTGGTATGCGTGGCACCCCTCACGCCCTATCCTGGTATGCGTGGCACCCCTCATCCCCAATCCTGGTATACGTGGCACCCCTCATCCCTATCCTGGTATGCGTGGCACCCCTCATCCCTATCCTGGTATGTATGGTACCCCTCATCACTATCCTGGTGTGTATGGTATCCCTCATCCTGGTATGCATGGTACGCCATCCCTCATCCCGGTATGCATGGCACTCCATCCCTCATCCCCAATCCCGGTATGCGTGGCACCCCTCATCCTCAATCCCGGCATGCGTGGCACCCCTCATCCCCAATCCCGGCATGCGTGGCACCCCTCATCCCCAATCCCGGCATGCGTGGCACCCCTCATCCCCAATCCCGGCATGAGTGGCACCCCTCATCCCAATCCTTGTATGTGTGGCACCCCTCATCCCCAATCCCGGTATGCGTGGCACCCCTCATCCCCAATCCCGGTATACATGGCACCCCTCATCCCCAATCCCGGTATGTGTGGCACCCCTCATCCCCAATCCCGGTATGCGTGGCACCCCTCATCCCTAATCCCGGTATGCGTGGCACCCCTCACCCCCAATCCCGGTATGCATGGCACCCCTCACCCCCCAATCCCGGTATGCGTGGCACCCCTCATCCCCAATCCCGGTATGCGTGGCACCCCTCATCCCCCAATACCAATATGCGTGGCAACCCTCATCCCCAATCCCAGTATGCGTGGCACCCCTCATCCCCAATCCCGGTATGCATGGCACCCCTCATCCCCAATCCCGGTATGCGTGGCACCCCTCACCCTCAATCCTGGTATGCATGGTCCCCTCACCCCCCAATCCTGGTATGCGTGTTACCCCTCACCCCCCAATCCTGTTATGCGTGTTACCCCTCACCCCCCAATCCTGGTATGCGTGGCACCCCTCACTCCCCAATCCTGGTATGCGTGGCACCCCTAACCCCCCAAATCCTGGTATGCGTGGTACCCCTCACCGCCCAATCCTGGTATGTGTGGCACTCCTCACCCCCCAATCCTGGTATGTGTGGCACCCCTCACCGCCCAATGTTGGTATGCGTGGTACCCCTCACCCCCAATCGTGGTATGTGTGTTACCCCTCACCCCCCAAATCCTAGTATGCGTGGTACACCTCACCCCACAATCCTGGTATGTGTGGTACCCCTCACCCCCAATCTTGGTATGCGTGGTACCCCTCACCCCCAATCCTGGTATGTGTGGTACCCCTCACCTCCCAATCCTGGTATATGTGGTACCCCTCACCCCCCAATCCTGATATATGCATGGTCCCCTCACCCCACAATCCTGTTATGTGTGGCCCCCTCATCCCTTTCACACTGTACACACATACACAAAAAAAAACAGTTATACTCACCTTTCTTCTCTGTACTCCAGCACTGCTGCGTCCTCTTCTGCCGGAGGCCGAGGGAGAAGTGCGGCGCTGGAGCACCGCGCTGTCCGGCGCCATTTTTCTGAAGACACACTGTAAATGTGTCTTCAGTAAAATGGCGCCGGATAGCGCAATGCGCATGCGTCGATCTGACGCCTTCACTCCGCCCCCGGTCTCCAGCGAAGAGAGGCGCCGCGACAACGCTCCTCCCGGTCAGGTAAGTATGTAAGTATGGCGCCGGAGATCGCGGTATGCGTTCAGTGTCTACGCATCCCGCGATCTCCGGCGCCATACACCTCCTCTTACCTGTAACGGCTGGATGCCTGCTTCTCTCTGGAGCCAGGCTGCGCATCACACATGCGCAGTCTATCGAAGCTTCAGACAGAGACACGCATGCCGCCTTATATATACTATGGTAGATCGGCCCACTCAGTTGCACACAGAAGTAGCCACCGGAGCACTGTCTCCTTAAGTCTCTCACTGGTTTATTTGAAGATGCTGCATAAGCCAGTGAAGAGTTAGCAAAAATAAATACGTGCTTTCTGACCTAAGGAAAAACAAAACATAACATACAGCCGTGTTGCTGTGGGGATCTGCCCGCTCAGGAGAACAACCATCCACTAGTTCAGCTTTTCCTTCTCAGGACACAAAGCGCTGGAGTTCCTCTCTACAGCCCTACTGAACACTGAATGCCTTAGAAGGCCGTCTATATATATCCTAGTCCTCACCCAGGTTTGGAGATATGATGAATGACCTCCCAACCCGTTCTATGGTCGTTCACAAAAACCCAGCCCTTAAAATGGCCGATTAATCCCTCTCAACACATAGTGTGCTGGTGTAAAACTTATGGGTTTCAAATCACTGAAGCTAATAGCCTCAGTGAAACATACCTCCCCTCCAGCACTTTGCCAGTGACTTTGTCACCATGTATATATAATCAGCATACTGTATATATATTATAAGCATACTGTATATATCCTTTTAAAAGCAGAAGTGTTAATAAATTATTTTTATCAGTTAACAAAATGCAGAGTAAAGTTTGATGGATGAACCAAGATCTCAGTAATAATAATTGTATTTTTTTTTTATTAATAATAGGATAGAAGGGAGGGACAAAACCAGGAACAGAATCAGTAGGCAAACTTATAATCAGGAAAACAGCCGGGGTCAGATACCAGGTGATCAGTAACCGCCACGTCTGCGAGCAGTATGAATACCGCGGAGCCTGGTGACAGAGGTGATACTGAGATTGTCCCGGCAGAGATGTAACAGTCAGAAGGCCACCGGTAGATGGTGAAGGTCCTTCTGTACAGCTCCAGCAGTGATGGTGGATCTGCTGGACTTCAGGGAGCTGGATGCGGAGGTTTACCGTCTTTTAGATGTCTCTAGGGGAACGGTGACAACACGCAAATACGCGAGCAGCCCTGGATAATCCACGCCGGCAGGATGATAGGATCCGGCGGAAGATGGAACCTATGAGAAGAGAAGGAAATATAATGTAAGTGATGGGACTCCATATGACATGATACTACTGTGCGGTCACTGTGGCCGGACGGCAGAGGAATCTCATCACACAGAGGTCAGGGATCATCGTCAGCCATCATACATGTGACAATCCCATCTCCGACAGATGACATCTGCTCCACATGAATTATTCTCACTGACGACATCACACAACATGGAGATGACTCTCACACTTACCTCGTCTCTTTTTCCCCTTTTTCCCATTTTCTGATTTTTCGTCATCAGCTTGAAATTCTGATCAGAAAAAAGAAAAAACAACAACTCACTAAAGACATATTGTTATGGGGTCTGCATTGTATCGCTCCTGTATATAGTATATAGATTGTTCTAGTCCTGTCCCCTATAGTCCTGATAATCTGGTATTACACAATAGGGCAGAATAAGTCCTATATACCGGACATGACCTAATATGAGGGGCATTAGATGTGTCACTAATATGGAGCAGTGAGCGCCCTGTGTGCCGCCATATGGTGCATACCTAATGAGCGATATTCTACTATAGGAGACGATGTCTCATTATGATGACAGAGGTTACTGGATGCAACAATGTATCACAGAATCCATGATAATACTGTACAAAGTTACAGAAATGGAGACACAGTATGGGCCCATGGGCAAAGTAATTGGGATCCATGGAACATAGATAACATAGGAGACCTATTACAGAAAAACCATGTGGAAATATTTCACCGTTGATGATAACATTCACATTGTTTGTGCTATAGACATGTACATACCTGACAATGGGGACGAGGACGGCAAGCTGGTTATAGCATCGTCTCTAGCAGATTCAGGAGAAGATCCTTTCTGCCTGTTAGGAAGAAGAAAAACGTGTCAATCACAAGTAAATTCAGTATAAAAGGGATTGTCTCACTAGAAGAACCCCAACTATAAGGCCTAATAGGACATATGAAAGTCATAGTGGGGAAGTCTCCTGCTCAAAACGACCTTCTATGGAGCAGAGCGGAAAACAACTACCAATAATGGCCGGCATGTAATACTACATCTGTCCCACAATGTGGGCAATACTAACAATGCCTGACCGGCAGCAATTATGGGCTGTTATCTCCAGCGGATTCTGAAGCCAAAAGCGCAATGACCGCTGATCATGTGGCGGTGGATGCTGCATTCGATATGATGGTATTTATGTCCTATATTTGGTGTTGTGCACATATATTAGTCTGGAGCTCCCAGTAATGACTCCACAATCTACTTACATTTCTGAGATGTTTCTGCTGGATGCTGGGGTACACTCTGGAGGGGACTTGATAACGGTGGTACAGAGCTAAATAAGGACAAAAATAAGATATGAAATTCTATTTTTTACTTTTAGAGGTCTTTTTATGTATTCTGGATTTATTGATCACTTACTTTAGAAAGCCTTTTAGAGGATGTTGTAAAATTTTGGAAGAAAAGGCTCTCATTATCCTCACTTGTGTCCTCCTCCTCTGAGACAATAGGCTTGTCTGAATCAGCGTGATCTACAATACATAGGTAATGAAGTGTTATTAGTGGTTGTCAGTATAACACAGTCACCATTTATCACTACTATTAATGGGAACCGATTGTCACATATTATGGAAGATGAGACAAACAGCCGCTTAGTCTAGATGATGTCTTCTACTTACTGATAAATAAGCTGGTGTCCATATCTGACACCAGCCGAGGAATGTACTCTGGCTTCTGACTTAGAAGGTTTTCAAATTCTAAGTCACTCAGGAATGGATAACTCTTGATCTCAAATGCTCCTCCTGGAAAAAGAAAAACAAAAGTGATGCGGACATTGCTAGAGGCTGCTCCATATCTGAACAGTATATCTTAAGTAATGACAAAACCGAAGGAAACAAACTAAAAGTTATATTATGGAGAACTAGAAATAGGCAAGCAGATAGAGGAGTGCTGATCCTCATGGACAGGAGCGATGAGTCCTCGTTGTAAAAAGTGAATATTAATACTAATACAGTATATCAGTTACCTGTCCCAAGTCTTTGTGCAGGATTTGTTCTGAGCAGGTCATTAATGAGGTCCTGAGCATCGGGGGGAGGAGAGCGATCCCAATCCCAAATTATGTCTCCTGTTATATAGAAAATTACAGAAAATAAAACCTCTGTTTTGGACTGTAAGATAAAGTAGAGGAAATAAGTAAATTCATGTAACCAGTCAAAGCAATGATCGGATTATTCTACTTACCAGTGACAATATTTTTATAGAGCTCAGATAGGGAATCCCCATGAAATGGTACATATCCCACCAGAAACTCATGCAGGATGATCCCCATTGACCACCAGTCCGCAGGTCTTCCATAGCCTTTCTTCAGGATGATTTCTGGGGCCATGTAGAGCGGGGTGCCACAGTCCTGGAAACCAACAGAAGATAAAGATAAGAATCGATGAAATGATTATTATGACAAGTTCTCTACATAAAAAGCCAATGACAGAAGATAAAATATCAGTGGAAAAGTTCTCTAGAAATGAAGAACGTAGAGAAGAGACAATAGTGTGATGAGATTTGTAAAGAACCATCTAAGTTCCTGTAAGTGATGCCAACCTCATGGTCCTGGAACTCTCTGGCGATGTCCTCCAATGATTCCCTGTGGGTGTTGGTTTCTGGTATCATGACACCAACTTTTGAAATCCCAAAATCGGCGACTTTAATGTGTCCAGCCGGTGTAATCAGGAGGCTGTGAAAGAGAAGATGGTTTTAGTCTCACAGGCTGTGTGGTAATAAATAACTTTCCCCCTTTATTATACTACAGGGGGCACTTACTTCTCTGGTTTCAGGTCTCTATGCAACACACCATAGCTGTGCAGGTATTCCACAGCAAGTATCGCTTCTGCAAAATACAGACGGGCCAAGGGGACAGATAAAGGACCCCTGGTGCTTAGGAGGGTCCCACAGTCTCCACCTATAGAAGAAAGGAAATATGAGCGGTGAGGGGTTTATACAGCAGATCACCACGATGGATCATGAGAAGTGAGCGGAGACATTGGGGCAGGAGAGAATATATACAGATATAATGTATAGAGCACAGAATATTAGTCTGAGGTCATGGTGAGATGTCGTCCATGTCACTAATAGAGTGATGTCTCATCTCGTCTACAGCTGGCGATACTGACGTGCTCAGTGCGGACATACAGGGAGATCACACACATCAATGACTTTCCATAATATCTATAGTAAATGCTCTGCGGGGATGTAACCGTCCACGGGGACAAGTCCTAATGATATGAGCGGTGATAAGATGTCAGCAGACATGGGCTGAATATAATACATGTACATCTCCTACCTCCTACATACTCCATGACCATACACAGGTGAGATCTAGTAGGGAAGGAGCAGAGCATGGAGGCCACAAAGGGACAGTCAGCGAATGTCAGGATGTCCCTCTCCAGATAGGCCCCTTCCACATGTTTTGGAGTATCCAGGTCCCGCTTGGAAATTTTCTTCATAGCGAAGATCTTCTGTGAGTCTTTATGGTGAACTAAGTGGACGGACCTGGAGAGAAGAAGAAACCATGGTTTATAGTGAATCCTTATTAACAGTCCGTCTATAGAAGTCATTATATGATCTTCTGTTCTAATGTTTAATACCAGAAGTCCGACCATTACTGGAAATCCACATCTAGAAATACATGAAATAATACTACATAGACCATCTATGGGAGGGTCTGCACAATGCCACGTCTGCCAGACCCTCACCCAGGTCACATTATCATCTATGGGAAGTCTGCACAATGCCACGTCTGCCAGACCCTCACCCAGGTCACATTATTACCTGTGGGAAGTCTGCACAATGCCACGTCTGCCGGACACTCACTCAGGTCACATTATCACCTGTGGGAGGTCTGCACAATGCCAAGTCTGCCAGACCCTCACCCAGGTCACATTATCACCTGTGGGAGGTCTGCAAAATGCCACATCTTCCACACCCTCACCCAGGTCACATTGTCACCTATGGATGTCTGCACAATGCTACGCCTGCCATACCCTCACCTAGGTCACATTATCAAATATGGGAAGTCTGCACAATGCCACGTCTGCCGGACCCTCACCCAGGTCACATTATCACCTTTCACCTCAGATCATATCCCTATGATAACACTGAATGGCAGAGCACAGAGGCTGAAGCATTGTCATAGGGAACCCTGAGAAATGTGGCTTATGCCAACTGAAATCTCACCCAAAAGATCCGCTGCTGATCAGCTTAGATGTTTCGTAGTCGCTCATACGCGGCTTTCTCGCCGGGATCAATGATTCCATCAAGTCCTAGAAAAGAAGAAGAAGAAGAAATGATATTAAGATCTAGAAGCTGCTGGAGAAAATCTCCAGATGCAGAAACGTCTCCTCCTATATTATGTCCCAGCTGATGTCACTGATCCGATAGGTGAGCAGAAACCTGCTGACGGATTCCCTATAATATAAACGCTATTATCTAATGCAATAGTGTCATCTCCTCTAATATTAGAGGCGTCCCCTGGTTATATGGGGGATAATACTGGACGGGTCATTTACACCCCGTGATCTGGTGATACACAGACATCTACCTCTATAATACTTACACCGGCAGGTTCTTGGATCTCCGGGATCTCTAAGATTACACTGTCAGGATCCAACAGCTCAGTTGTTTCTAAAATAGTGATAAAATGATGAAGAAATAAAATGTATTAGAGGATATTAATCCTACAGACATAATACAGCAATATAATGGAGAAATGACTATTCTGTATGGAGGACTATGTGGGGCCATTATACTGTATGGAGGACTATGTGGTGCCCATTATTCTGTATGGAGGGCTATGTGGGGCCATTATACTGTATGGAGGACTATGTGGTGCCCATTATTCTGTATGGAGGGCTATGTGGGGCCCCTTATTCTGTATGGAGGACTATGTGGGGCCCATTATTCTGTATGGAGGACTATGTGGGGCCATTATTCTGTATGGAGGACTATGTGGGGCCCATTATACTGTATGGAGGACTATGTGGGGCCCATTATACTGTATGGAGGACTATGTGGGGCCCATTATTCTGTATGGAGGACTATGTGGGGCCATTATTCTGTATGGAGGACTATGTGGGGCCCATTATACTGTATGGAGGACTATGTGGGGCCCATTATTCTGTATGGAGGGCTATGTGGTGCCCATTATTCTGTATGGAGGGCTATGTGGGGCCCATTATACTGTATGGAGGACTATGTGGGGCCAATTATACTGTATAGAGGACTATGTGGGGCCCATTATTCTGAATGGAGGGCTATGTGGTGTTCATTATACTGTATGGAGGGCTATGTGGGGCCCATTATTCTGTATGGAGGACTATGTGGGGCCCATTATACTGTATGGAGGACTATGTGGGGCCCGTTATACTGTATAGAGGACTATGTGGGGCCCATTATTCTGAATGGAGGGCTATGTGGTGCCCATTATACTGTATGGAGGGCTATGTGGGGCCCATTATTCTGTATGGAGCACTATGTTGAGCCCATTATTCTGTATGGAGGGCTATGTGGTGCCCATAGTACTGTATGGAGGGCTATGTGGGGCCCATTATTCTGTATGAAGGACTATGTGGGGCCCATTATACTGTATTGAGGACTATGTGGGACCCATTATAATGCAAGGAGGACAGACTATGTGGTCCCATTATACTGTATGGAGGACTATGTGGGGCCCATTATACTGTATGGAAGACTATGTGGGGCCATTATACTGTATAGAAGACTATGTGGTCCCATTATACTGTATGGAGGACTATGTGGGGCCATTATACTGTATGGAGCACTATGTGGAGCCCATTATTCTGTATGGAGGACTATGTGGTGCCCATTATACTGTATAGAGGACTATGTGGGGCCCATTATTCTGTATGGAGGACTATGTGGGGCCCATTATTCCGTATGGAGGACTATGTGGGCCCATTATTCTTTATGGAGGACTATGTGGGGCCATTATTCTGCATGGAGGACTATGTGTTACCCATTATACTGTATGGAGGACTATGTGGGGCCTATTATTCTCTATGGAGGACTATGTGGGGCCCATAATACTTTATGGAGGACTATGTCGGCCCATAATATTGTATGGAGGACTATGTGGGGCCTATTATTCTCTATGAAGGACTATGTGGGGCCCTTTATACTGTATGGTGGACTATGTGGGGCCCATAATACTGTATGGAGTACTATGTGGAGCCCATTATTCTCTATGGAGGACTATGTGGGGCCCATTATTCTGTATGGAGCACTATGTGGGGCCCATTATACTGTATGGAGGACTATCTGGGGCCTATTATTCTCTATGGAGGACTATGTGGGGCCCTTTATACTCTACGGTGGACGATGTGGGGCCCATAATACTGTATGGAGGACTATGTGGGGCCCATTATTCTCTATGGAGGACTATGTGGGGCTCATTATTCTGTATGGAGGACTATGTGGGGCCCATTATTCTGTATGGAGGATTATGTGGGGTCAATTATCCTGTATGGAAGACTATGTGGGGCCATTATATTGTGTGGAGGACTGTGTGGGGCCATTATTCTGTATGCAGCACTATGTGGGGCCCATTATTCCGTATGGAGGACTATGTGGTGCCCATTATACTGTATGGAGTACTATGTGGTGCCCATTATACTGTGTGCCGGACTATGTGGGGCCCATTATTCTGCATGGAGGGCTATCTGGGGCACATTATTCTGTATGGATGACTTTGTGGGACCCATTATTCTGTATGGAGGACTATCTGGGGCCCATTATTCTGCATGGAGGACTTTGTGGGGCCGATTATTCTGTTTGGAGGACTTTGTGGGGCCCATTATTCTGTATGGAGGACTATGTGGGGCATTATTCTGCATGGAGGACTATGTGGGGCCCATTATTCTGTATGGAGGACTATGTGGGGCCCATTATTCTGCATGGAGCACTATGTGGGGCCAATTATTCTGCATGGAGCACTATGTGGGGCCCATTATTCTGCATGGAGGGCTATCTGGGGCACATTATTCTGTATGGATGACTTTGTGGGACCCATTATTCTGTATGGAGGACTATCTGGGGCCCATTATTCTGTATGGAGGACTTTGTGGGGCCGATTATTCTGTTTGGAGGACTTTGTGGGGCCCATTATTCTGTATGGAGGACTATGTGGGGCATTATTCTGTATGGAGGACTATGTGGGGCCCATTATTCTGCATGGATGACTATGTGGGGCCCATTATTCTGCATGGAGCACTATGTGGGGCCCATTATTCTGCATGGAGGACTATGTGGGACCCATTATTCATTATGGAGGACTTTGTGGTACCCAGTATACTGATTGGCTCGTGACTTTTTCCAAGTTTTTCATTTTGGCTCTCTGTATGTTTGATTAGAGAGTGGAAAGAGTAAATGTGAAATGATCCCCTGTTCTCTATAATATCCGGATTTTTCCTGTAGAAGGTTGTGTGATCGGCTCACCTGTAGTCAGATCGCTGCTCGGTCCCGGCTGACTCGTATTAGGGTCAGGGGTTTCTGGGGTCACATTTTGCTCATCTTCGGTGTCGCCTTCTGGTGTCTCCTGATTGATAGAATATATAGAATTAACACGATGAACCTTCCACTAAATCACCAAATCCACAAATCAGGAAGGACTGAACCTGCATTTACAGACACACCAACTGTAACTATACAGATCAAACGCCATCATGAGGACTTTTCTCAGATAAAATGGATTAAGATGAGGTAACATTGCAAAAACATTAATATGGATAATAGAGGGAGACAGAGGCGGAAATACAGACTTCCCACCACTGAGCTGTGACTACATCAGCAGAATACAGACTGCCATCAGCAGAGACAGGCGGCCATATTACCTCCTGTGCTTGCCAGGGGCTGACAGGGAGGCCGATAAGATCTAACACCAGATCTTCTGATATCTGGCTGGTGATCTGGAGAAGATGAGAAAACAAGGACGTGTGATAGAGAAGATGATGGATCCTTACCGGGCGTTCCGATGAGCGGGCCGGACCTTCCAGTACACACAGGACTTTTTCGGCCAGTTCTTTAACAAAAGACAAATCTCTATATTGAGATCTTTTTTCAGCCTAAAAAGAAGAAAAGAAACACAAATGAATAATCTCGAGATGAGAAAGATCACAATGGAGGCGGCCATTGTATCTGACATCTGCTCCTCTCTGCAGATACATTGACTACATATCTGGGGTCTTGTCCTGTCTTATATTGGAAGAAAGAAGAAGCTTCTATCCCACCGTTATTATCCATTATTGTGGAGAAGATTTGTGCGGAGCGTCCACCATTTACCTGCTGTAGTAATGTCCTGATGTTCCATAGCGAGAAACTGCAAGTGCTCAGTCACTATGGAGCCAACAACGGCAGCCATGACCCTGTGTAGATTGTACACAGTGACTGTGAGCTCTGATGTCATAATGGCCGACCATCACTAGTGATGTCATCATGGAATCTTGTGATGGAATCTTATAGCGGCTGCTCTGCACAAATACATGCTGCCAAGCAATATTTAAAGTGTGTGGGGGCTCATGCTGTATATAGGGGGCTATGTGAGGGCTCAGCTATTTATAGCGGGCTATGTGAGGGCTCAGCTATTTATAGCGGGCTATGTGAGGGCTCATACTGTATATAGAGGGCTATGTGAGAGCTTGGCTGTATATAGTGAGCTATGTGAGGGCTCATACTCTAAATAGGATTCTGTGTGTGAGCTCATACTGTACATTGGTGCTATGTATGGGCTCTTACTGTATAAAGGGTGCTGTGTGTGGGCTCTTACTGTATATAGGGTATGTGTGTGGGCTCTTACTGTATGTAGGGGGATGCCAGCACACTTAATTCTGCTCAATAATAAGTGATACAGTTAATAATATAAAATATAATTAATATGTTAATATTGAGCAGAATTAATTTCAGCCTATTGATTCGGCCTACACAACAGTCACATTTCTCATGTGGCCCCTCAGTA
The DNA here is from genome assembly GCF_046119375.1 of Phyllobates terribilis. Classification (NCBI taxonomy): domain Eukaryota; kingdom Metazoa; phylum Chordata; class Amphibia; order Anura; family Dendrobatidae; genus Phyllobates; species Phyllobates terribilis. The sequence goes on along the minus strand of NW_027362952.1, from coordinate 2,550,373 downwards.
ATATTACTTTCCCACCCCTGCTCTATTATGTATAGCGCTCTGTTATGTGTAGTGCACCCGAGCACCTGCATGTTAATCGAATGACTTATCACATGATCTATCAAAGGGAATTATGTGCCATGTCATGTGATACATCGGGTGCTGGGGGCCCACGGCTCCTAAACTGCCCAGGGCCCTGGCTACTCTTAATCAGCCCCTGCTTCTATCCCACCATTATTATCCATTATTGAGAAGTTTTATGCGGAGCGTCCGCCACTTACCTGCTGTAGTAATGTCCTGATGTTCTGAGGTAAATCCGTCAGATACTCTGAGGTGAGATGACCTCGGTGGTATTTGGTCAGGCAGTCCCTTACAAGCTCCACCACCAGCCGGTGAGTGAAGCTGAGGACGCCATCGGGTGGTTGAAGCACAATCTCAGGGCGATTGGTGGTAAGAATCTCCCATAGAGCTTCTACTTGAAGATTGTCCAAAAGTAATTCAGCCATAGAAGCTGCAAGTGCGATCAGTCACTATATATAATAGCGAGAAACTGCAAGTGCGCTCAGTCACTATGGAATGGCGAGAAACTGCAAGTGCGATCAGTCACTATAGAATAGCGAGAAACTGCAAGTGCGCTCAGTCACTATGAAGCCAACAAAGGCAGCCGCGACCCTGTGTACATTGTATATATAGTGACTGTGAGCTGTGATGTCATAATGCCCGACCATGACCTGTGATGTCATCATGGAATCTTGTGATGGAATCTTCAAGGAGTGGCTCTACAAACATACTTGCTGCCTAGCAATATGCTTTTTTGGCCGTACTGTTTTATTTCCAAATACAACACAACCAGGATAAGGGAATTTTCACACGTTGCGTTTTTGCAGCATTTTTTTCCACACCAAAAACCAGGTTGTACTCAGGAAAAACACTGCATACAATCCACACTTATTTGCTGTGTTTTTGCAGTGTTTATACTTGTGTTGTTTTTTTTTCATTCATTTGAATGGGTGAAAAATGCTGCAAAACCCCTGAAAGAATTAACATCCTGCAAATTTAAAATAAAAAAAGGAAAAAAACGCTGCATGTGAATGAGACTTTAGAAATCTCATTCACTAAGCTGGTACTGTAAAACGCAGTGTTTTAGCAGCAGAAAAATAACCCTGAAAAAAATGCCACTTGTGAACATTCCTCAAAGATATAATAGTCATATTATGGGAAATATTGTGTATATTTATTCCTCGCGTGTCTTTTTTTTACCAAATAACATTTACCTCATTGGTTGGAGAGTTTACTATTAACAACTGTGACAAATATTGAAGAATTAATGATAAGTGACCCAAGTGATCAATCATTTACGTCATTAATGGTGATGAGCGAGCACTAAAATGCTCGGGTGCTCGTTGCTCGGGTCGAGCACATTGGAATACTCGGGTGCTCGACCCGAGTAACGAGCCCATTGTAAGTCTATGGGAAACTCGAGCATTTTTCAGGCGGCTCTCCCCGGCGGTCTACAGAGGGCCTAAAAATTGCCCAAATCGATGGGAATAATGCTCAAACGACATGGTAACAGCATGGGGAAGACCCCTGGAAGCATCTATGACTCCCAGATCACTGCTGTCAACAACGTGGTCAGAGGTATTACGCCACTTTTACAGACTCACAATAAAACTTACAAAAACGAAACCAAAATGGATTTTCCTGGGAAATATGTTAAGGAACATCCTTTCCAGGGTAATGACTTGTATATAAGGCAAAATAAATAACCAAAAACAAAAATTCTCCTCCACACCTTGGGCTATGTTCACTCGTAGCGTTTTTGATGCGTTTTTACACTTTTGCATTGCTTTTAACCAACACAAATGCATTCACCTGGGAATGTCATTTTAACATTTTACAACATTATCTGGCCATGTGGTGTGTGACACATCATCAGACACATGCATACAGTGCTGAAAAGACGTGGGAACAGCATGGGGAAGACCTCTGGAAGCATCTCTGACTCCCAGGTCACTGCCTAAAAGTGTGCCCATCATAAGAGATGCTTGGCACATGCGAAGATGCCTCCCGCCATGCACCTGTCGTTGCAGACTTGCAACAATCACCGTCCACGTCCTTGTCCCACTGCAGCGTTCACTTGTCCCTTCTCCATTCCTTGGAATGCAAGCGCAAGTATGCAGGTAGCCACCCACCTACCCACCCACAGGCTGCAATACTATACTGCCAAATTTTTGACAGCTGCTTGCACTTGAAATGTAGCCTTTTAGGCTCGTGGAGGCGGAAGTTTTTCATAACCTCATGCCGGCGGCGGCTGGGTGTCCATACTCGGTCCCCAGCCGCCAATATATTTCCCAGTATCGCCTCTGCCTTCCACAAGCACGGGTCCCACAACATTACCCGTGCCCCCCCAGTGCACTTACTGGGAACGACCGCCTAACCAAACACATGTGGACAGGTGAATGTGGCCAGGGACGGTACGGAGCCAGTCCGCAACTTTTTTTTGCTGACAGTTGTATTTAGCTCGGTGAAAGGACTGGCATAGAGGGAAACCGTATCTACCCTGGGTGTCATTTCTCCCAGGAAGTCCTGTAATTGAGCTTGTTGCAGAAGCAATGGCAGCCCGTCCAACATCAACTCGCACTTGTCGGTGGTGCTTTGACACACACACATCTTTCTTTGCGCATTTAATTTCTTGAATACAGAGTTGGACAATGGCCTGATCTGTAATGCATTTTGAGAAATAACATGCATAAGCATGGCCGATCAACATTAAAAAAGCAGCCACAGAGTGTCCGGAAACCTTCCCCCACACTTTTATTAGCCAGGGCTGCTTTTCGGCAGGGTTGGACGGGCCCACCAGAGAGGGAAACCGTATCTACCCCGGCTGTCAGTTCTCCGTCACCAGGTTCCGCCCATTGTCACACACGACCATGCCTGGCTGTATGTTCAGCGGTGAGAACCACAGATCAGGCTGCTGTGTTACAGCTTTCAACAACTCTGCAGCGCTGGGCGGTTTGTCACCTAAGCATTAAGCATGTTATCTTCAGCACAGCCTGTTGCCGCTTGGCCAAGGCAGTGCTGCAGTTCTGTCAGCTTGTGACTGATGTGGTCATTTCGGAGATGGAGGAGGAGGTGCATGAGCTGAACAATGTGATTACATTGAGGTTAAATTGCTTTTTATACTAAAGAAATATCCTATTGTTTTGTTTACGTTATTTTTTAAGACAAATGCGTTCACCGGGAAATGTCATTTTAACATTTTACAACCTTATCTGGCAATGTGGTGTGTGACACATCATCAGACACATCCTGTTTTATTTATGATGGAGGGACTCTGAAAGTCATAAAGCCTATTTTTATAGGGACATCAGATGGCCCTTACTATTCTTAAAAGGCCAGCAGTCTGCCCTAGCTATTGTTAGAGAGCCATCAGCCGGCTATGCTTTGTTGTTCCCATTATTAACAAGTGGGTCTCCTATACTGTTATTGCGTATCCAGGGCTGCTTTTCGGCAGGGTTGGACGGGCCCACCAGAGAACCGGAGACTCCTCCGGCGGGCCCTGGCTTCTCCTTCAGGAGAGTTCATAGTGCCGAGGTGAGGCCATGATGATGATAGAGGCCACCATCTTCTTAGTTTTCTGTTACTTGGAATGTAAGTGCAAGTATGCAGCCAGCCACCCACCCACCCACAGGTCGCAACACTAAACTGCCAGATTTGTGGGCAGCTGCTTGCACTTGAAATATGGGTTTTTAAGCTCATGGAGGCGGAAGCTGTCCACAATCTTATGGCGGTGGCGACTGGGTATCCATACTCGGTACCCAGCCGCCATTATTTTTCCCGGTATCGTCTCCGCCTTCCACAAGCATGGGTCCCACAACATTACCCATGCCCTCCCCAGTGGAAGGACCGCCTAACCACAAACACGTGGACAGGTGAATGTGGCCAGGGACGGTATGGAGCCAGTCCACAACTTTTTTTGCTGAGAGTTGTATTTAGCTCAGTGAAAAGACTGGCATAGAGCGAAACCGTATCTACCCTGCATGTCATTTCTCCCAGGAAGTCCTCTAAAGCTGCTTGCACTTGAAATGTGGCCTGAATATTACTGCTGGTACTTTTCTGTGGGAATTTGCTTGCCTCCTACCAGCCTGGAATATTTCCAGTAAACTATGGTACGACGCCATGGTATTAGCACTGCCCCAGTACCAGTAGCGAAGCCTTCCCCAATTTCCTTCTCAGGAATTTTATTTGGTAGACTGAGTGGCTGCCCAAATACATTTTCTCACAAAGGAGCTGAAGATAGCGTGGCAGTAGGTGCAAGTTTCTCCAGCCTGTTAGATATTAGAGGGTGAATGGCAGCATTGGATCAGTGGTTAGCACTGAAGACTTGTAGCGCTGGGATCCTGGGTTTAAATCCCAGCAAGGTCAACATCTGCAAGGACTTTGTATGTTCTCCCCGTGTTTGCGTGTGTTTCCTCCTCAGTAAAAAAGCAGCCATAGAGTGTCCGGGAACCTTCCCACACACTTTTCTTAGGACTGCTTTTCGGCAGGGTTGGACGGTCCCAGCAGAGAATCCTCTGGTGTGCCTTGGCTTCTACCTCAGGAGAGTTCATGATAGCGCTAACTTTGCAGCTGCTATGGGGCTCTTGAGCAGGTGAGAAAGGTCAGAATCAAATCCTCTGGTGGGCGCAATGTTTTTCAATCTGAAACAGCTTATCAGTGGGAGTTGTATTTCACCACAGCCATATTCTTTAGCTCGGTGAAAGGACTGGCATAGAGGGAAACCGTATCTACCCCGGCTGTCAGTTCTCCGTCACCAGATTCCACCCATTGTCACACACGACCATGCCTGGCTGTATGTTCAGCGGTGAGAGCCACAGATCAGGCTGCTGTGTTACAGCTTTCAACAACTCTGCAGAGCTGGGCGGTTTATCACCTAAGCATTAAGCATGTTATCTTCAGCACAGCCTGTTGCCGTTTGGCCAAGGCAGTGCTGCAGTGCTGTCAGCTTGTGACTGATGTGGTCATTTCGGAGATGGAGGAGGAGGTGCAGGAGCTGAACAATGTGATTACATTGAGGTTAAATTGGTGACGCTGCTTTTTATACTAAAGAAATATCCTATTGTTTTGTTTACGTTATTTTTTAAGACAAATGCATTCACTGGGAAATGTCATTTTAACATTTTACAACCTTATCTGGCAATGTGGTGTGTGACACATCATCAGACACATCCTGTTTTATTTATGATGGAGGGACTCTGAAAGTCATAAAGCCTATTTTTATAGGGACATCAGATGGCCCTCACTATTCTTAAAAGGTCAGCAGTCTGCCCTAGCTATTGTTAGACAGCCATCAGCCGGTTATGCTTTGTTGTTCCCATTATTAACAAGTGGGTCTCCTATACTGTTTTTGCGTATCCAGTGACTGCAAGGGCTGCCAAAAATTTGGACACAACCCAATACCCCTTTGAAGAGACATAGAGGAGGGTCTCAGTAAAAAAAATGTTCCCATTATAAAGGTGCAGGTCTCCTATAGTGGTAATGCCCATGCTGTGACTGCAAGGGCTGACCAATTTTAGGAAAAAGCCCACTAAGAATTTAAAGACACACAGAGCAGGGCCACAGTAACAAGGTACGACATGTTCCCATTAGAAAGGAGAGGGTCTGCTATACAGTTATAGGGTATGCAGTGAGTCCAACGGCTGAAAAATTTTAAGAAATACCCTACAAAGAATTTAAAGACACACAGAGCAGGGCCACAGTAACAAGGTACGAAATGTTCCCATTAGAAAGGAGAGGGTCTGCTATAAAGTTGTAGGGTATGCAGTGAGTCCAACGGCTGACCAATTTTAGGAAAAACCCCACTAAGAATTTAAAGACACACAGAGCAGGGCCACAGTAACAAGGTACGACATGATCCCATTAGAAAGGAGAGGGTTTGCTATACCGTTATAGGGTATGCAGTGAGTCCAACGGCTGACCAGTTTTAGGAAAAACCCCACTAAAAATTTAAAGACACACGGAGCAGGGCCACAGTAACAAGGTACGACATGTTCCCATTAGAAAGGAGAGGGTCTGCTATACAGTTATAAGGTATGCAGTGAGTCCAACGGCTGACCAATTTTAGGAAAAACCCCACTAAGAATTTAAAGACACACAGAGCAGGGCCACAGTAATGACAATTTCCCATTAGAAAGGAGAGAGTCTCCCATAGTGTTGGCCTATGCAGTGAATGCAAGAGCTGCCAAAAATGTGGAGGCACTTCAATGCCCCTTGGAAGAGACGTGGAGGAGGGCCTCATAAAAAATGTTCCCATTAGAAAGCAGCGGGCCTCCTATACTTGTAATGCCCATGCACTAAGTGTATGGGCTGACAAACATTTACCCCTGGGGGGTATACATGAACATACTGTATAAAAAATTTTTTTTACGGGCATCATAAACACCCTTTAAAAAAATTATGTGGGTGTTGCATCACGGACCACGTTCACCCTGGTGATATGGTGGTGGAGGATGAAGAGAAGGAGGAGGACAAGAGCAAATAGCCAAAATCAGTAAGTGTATACCCATGTGTGGGTGTAAAAAGGTGCATGGCAATACATCTCCCAAGAAAAGACACTGGATTGGAGTTTATGTTACGCTGCTATCATTTGGTGGTGATGAGAAGTCTGGCCCAATCCACCCCTTGTTCATTTTTATAAGAGTCAGCCTGTCAGCATTTTCAGTTGACAGGCAGATGCGCTTATCAGTTATAATTCCACCAGCGGCACTAAAAACCCGCTCTGATAAAACGCTGGCGACAGGGCAGGCCAGGCCAGGACCTCCAAGTCATAGAGAGCCAGTTCATTCCACGTATCCAGCTTGGATACCCAATAATTATAAGGCACAGAGGAATCACGGAGGACGTTGGTACGGTCGGCAAGGTACTCCCTCAGCATCTTCCCAAACTTTGCACTCCTTGTGATAGTACCCCGCGCTTCAGGGCCTGTGCGATGGGAGGGTCTGAGAAAACTCTCCCAGAACTTTGACAGTGTTCCGCTGCCTCTGCTGGATTGAAGTTGTGTCTCTCTCGCCTGTGCTCCTTGGTTGTCCAACAAAGTGTGCCCTCTGCCCCCAGCGTTTTCAGATGGGAATTTTCTTAATAGTTCCGCAACAAGGGCCTTCTGGTACTGCCCCATTTTTGTACACCTGTCTGCCTCAGGAATAACAGATATAAAGTTCTCCTTGTAGCGTGGGTCTAGAAGTGTCACCAACCAGTAATGACTGTCACCCAAAATTTTGAGAACGCGAGGGTCATGGGAAAGGCAGCGTAACATAAACTCAGCCATGCGTGCCAGACTACTAACAGGCAAGACTTCAGTGTCCTCACCAAGAGGATGACTGACCATGCTCTCCTCCTCCTCCTCTCTGTCCTCTGGCCATCCACGCTGAACAGACGGTATGACAGCTGTGCAGGTAGTACCATCTATAGTGCATGAAACTAGCTCCTGTCCTTCCTACTCCTCTTCCTCATTGTCACCCAATCTACGTTGGGATGAGATGAGGCTGGGCTGTGTGTAATCACCCTGTATGGTTCCTTGCTCCATCTCATCATGCTCTGCCTGCAATGCATCCTCTTTGATTGTGAGCAGAGAGCGTTTCAGAAGACAGAGAAGTGGGATGGTGACGCTAATTGTGATGTCATCGCCGCTCACCATCTTGGTGGAGTCCTCAAAGTTTTGGAGGATGGTACATATGTCTGACATCCATGTCCACTCCTGAGGTCTTATGTGTGGAGTCTGAACTGAATACCGACGGCCTTGTTGATGCTGGTAGTCAACAACTGCCCTCTTCTGCTCACAATTCCTTCCCAACATCTGCAGTGTAGAGTTCCAACGCGTGGGGACATCACACAGCAGTCTGTGAGCCGGTAGCTGCAAACGCTGCTGAAGCACTGCAAGGGCGGCGGAAGCTGTAGCTGACTTTCTAAAATGGGCACACTGGTGGCGTACTTTAACAAGCAGATCTGGCAGCTCCGGGTAGGATTTGAGAAACCGCTGAACCACGAGGTTAAGCACATGGGCCAGGCATGGTACGTGTGTGAGCTCGCCTCGCCTCAGAGCCGCCACCAGGTTCCGGCCATTGTCACACATGACCATGCCTGGCTGAAGATTCAGCGGTGTGAGCCACAGATCTGCCTGCTCTTTCAGAGCTGTCCACAACTCTTCAGCATTGTGGGTCTTTTCACCCAAGCATATTAGCTTCAGCACAGCCTGTTGCAGCTTGGCCGAGGCAGTGCTGCAGTGCTTCCAGCTTGTGACTGATGTGGTCATTTCGGAGATGGAGGCTGAAGAGGAGGAGGAGGCTAAGGAGGATGAGGTGCAGAAGCTGTAGACCGTGGGGGCAACGCTGATTGACCTAGGGCCCGCAATCCTTGGCGTCGGTAGGACGTGTTCCGTCCCAAGGTCCGACTGGGTCCTGGCTTCCACTATGTTAACCCAGTGTGCCACCAGCGAGATGTACCGTCCCTGCCCACAAGCACTTGTGGATGATATGCATCTCCTGCTTTAACAGACACAAGAGAGGACAAATCTTGCCAAGTAGCTGAGTATGTCTTCTGAATAGCCAAAACTGCACGGTAGAAAGGCATGGGTTGTTTCTCTGGGTCTGGCAATTGGTTGCAGAGTGTCATGGCTTGAGTCGGTGTGAATTTTACATACATGATAGGTTCTGGTTTGCCAAGAGCAGGTGGTGGTATGATAGGCTTAAGGGTTAAATTAGATGGTGGTCTAGGTAGGCTTGGCAGCAACTTTTCTTCATCCACATCATTTTTAATTGGTACTGGTGTGATGGGAGTCACATGTGTTTGACAAGCATCTTTCATTGCCCTTGCAGTGTCAGTCTGTTTACTGACTAGACATATCTTGGTTAGATGGCAAGAAGGCTTAGAGGCCTCTTCTATCACTGTCTGTACTAGCTCCCTTGCACATGCTCTGACTGGGTATCCAAAGATACCGGAGCTAATTAAAGGAAGTGCTATAGTCTTAATGCCAGCAGTCTTGTTTGCAATGTCTAATGCTGCGTGTACAGTCTGGCACAAGAGCCGTGCACTATTATCTGGATAGGAAGGGTCATAGATGGGCCCCACTGCATGAATAATAGTGTTACAGGGTAAATCGCCTGATTCGGTAACTGTGACCATTGCTGGCTGGAAAGGACCATGTCGTCATACAATATTATCACTTTCCCTTTGAATACTGTCTCCCCCTGCCATGACAATATCTCTAGCCAGGCCACCCCTGTGCTGCAGGTGGCTATTGGTAGCATTCACTATAGCATCCACCCGCTGAGTGACCATGTTCCCTACACCCACAGAGATTAGTACCCCAGCCCCTGTCTGACACTGGGCAATCATTTTCTCAAAAATAGGATCCCAGTCCTCTGGGGGGCCCGACACAAAGCTGCCATTATCCACATGTTGATATGATGGGGCAACAGATGGAGCCCCTTCACCTGAATGAGAGACAGGTGATGTAAGAGCTGGGAACATTGGTGTCGGAGGTGGGGAAGATGCTGAGGTAGATTGCTGAGGTGGGGTGTAATATTGTCCTTGCATAGTCACAACCGGATATATAGAAACTGGTGGAGAAACTAATTGGGCATTAGGCTTTGGAATATCTGTCGTCTCATTGTTATCAGGCCTTCCGGGTGGAGTAAGATGGCCGCCACAGAAAGTACCTGTGGGTGGGACTTCCTTTGAGTCATGCATTCCAAAGGTGGGAGGGCACCTGGGTGGTGTGTCTGTCCAAGAGCAGTCAAGAGAAGGCGCTGTGGCTACAAAGTCAGTGGGGAGGGGGGATGGTCTATGAACTCCACAATGTAAACCATTGTCCCCAGAGTCTAAAGTTTGCACATCACTCCTAGAACATGTCCACCCCCTGAGGCCATTATAAGGTGGTGGCTCAACAGTTTTCAAAGCAACATTAAAAACATGGTTCTTAACATACATGTAATATACATCATCATTATCATCTGTTCTCTCTTCCTCTTCCCATCCCTCTTTTGCTATGTCATTTGCCATAGCCACAGATAATAAACCTGTTTCCTCTAGTTTACCCTTTTTTTTTTTTTTTCTTTAAAGCTATTTTCCACAGCCCCCGCTGAAGTCTTCCCCTCCTATTCATTCCTACAATGTCCATTAACTGTTTAACCCTAGCAACATACTTAAACCCCTTCCCTGTCAGCTACCAGTGTTTGAGCCGTATAGCTGTTATTCGACACCAACTTTCTTTGTGAACAGTCTCAAGAATTTATGCATGGCTGACGAACGTTGACACAATACAAACAGAAAGACGGACCAGACAAAGTGAATTCTTGTGTCAGTATGACTCAATGAAACAGAATAATCTCCTTATTAATAACCGCAGATACTAGCTGGCCAGCCTAGCTTCTGTTTCCTACCCTCGTGCGTTCTATCTTCCAAGAACAGGATGTTTTTTTAGGGAGCGATACAGAACTGCAAAACTTTCTTTTTTTTTTTTAAACCTTCCTCACATCATCCCCCCTACGTTCTCTCAAGAACAGGAGGTATATGGAAATGCAATGTGGGATTCCATCCAGGAGAATACTCCGTTCACAAGTCACACACGACAGCTCATCCACTAAGTCAGTCTCAAACACAAACAAATTAGAATAAGCAAAGGTTACAGTGGATTGGAATGTGAGTGGGTTTCGATAACACCAGCAGGGTCACCCCTATCCCCACTTAAGGATTACCACAACAGACCGACTCGTGCCCTCTGCTAATCTATGAACGACTGGAAACACAAGCAAGTCTGTAATTACAGTGTAATTAACTAGAGTTACCGTGTAAGGGGGGTGATCAGGCCCATCCAGTCATCCACGATCCACAGCTGGACACCTTCATTCGGTCTGCCCTGGTGTGGTGCCCGTGTGGTGCCCCATGTTGGGCGCCAATTGTGGAAGTGAGGTTCAAAGGACCCCAACCCTTTGCTTATCCCTTGCCAAATTAAATTATTCAAGTGTATACGTGAAGCTTTGATATCGGACAGACAGAGTCAGATACTGAACTTCTCTTGAAGAGAAATGGCGCAGGAAAGATGTGTTTATTATTCCAGCATAACATATATATGTTCAGTATGGAGGAAAGTCCCAATAGGGTGTTGCCCTGAGGCAATTGAGCAATCACAGTGGTCTCTGGCCCATGGTATAGATAAGTCTCATTATCTTGTCCTATGGGGTTAAATGTTTCCTCCCCAGATATTCTCCTCATTCCTCAGGATATTCTCTTGGGAGGTGTCATGTTGAATCCTTTGTCTCGTCTCCTTCTTGTAAACAATTTGAAAGTCCACCTCTATAACCAGCTCCAACTAATCCTTTCAGGATATTTATATAGTGACACACGAGTACAGATATCTGATATATATATATATCAAGGTTTTCATAATATATATTAAAGTGAGGGTATATATGACTAAATGATATCCAATATAACAGATATATGCAAAACAAGATTCATAACATATAACAGAATATAAGTATAGATATTTAGTATACATCAGAGTTTCATATAATGTTTTTTAGTAGATTTTAGAATCTTATCTTTAACACACTTATCCACGTCTCCGTGGTTAGGTGGACTTTACCGGTAACTGCATTGTTGAGAGCACGGCTAATGTTTTGGGACACGTGCTTGTGTAATGCGGGGACGGCACACCGGGAGAAATAGTGGTGGCTGGGGACCGAGTACCGAGGGTCGGCCGCCGCCATCAGGATGCGGAATGCTTCCGCCTCCACGAGCCTAAAAGGCAACATTTCGAGCACAAGCAGTCGTGAAATGTGAGAATTTAGCAGTGTGGCCTGTGGGGCGTTGGCTGCATTTTCGCGCTTGCATTCCAAGGACTGGGGTATGGACAACTGAACGCTGCGCTGGGACAAGGACATGGACTTGCTTCCTGATGCTGCTACTTGAGAGTGTGCAACGACAGGTGCAGGGCAGGAGGCATCTTCACATGCACTATGGACAGGGGATTGGCTTGCATGCACAACAGCGGAAGAAGCAATGGTGCCACCCGCAGACACTGTTCCTGGACCCTGGGGTTCGGCCCACAAAGTCAGGTGCTTTGCTGCCATGTGCCTGATCATGCTGGTGGCGGTCAGGCTGGTCGTTTTGCCACAACTGCTGATGCTGGCCTGGCAGGTGGTGCAAATGGCCTTTTTGGGGTTATCGGCAGAGTCTTTAAAAAACAACCAGACTCGGGAAGACCTAACAGTTGTACTGGCAACTTCCTTCGTGTTGGTGTTACGGGGAACGGTTGCCTGCCTTCTGTCTGCGGCCACCACACTGCTTCTTCCTGCCTGTTGGGGTGCTCTGCCTCCCTCCCCCTGTGTGCTGCTGTGCTCTCTCTGAATGTCCTCCTGCCAGGTTGGGTCAGTTACTATATCATCCACCACCTCGTCTTCCACTTCCGCACCCTGGTCCTCCTCCTGACTTTCTGGCAATTGTGTCTCATCATCGTCCATCTCTTGTGACACTTTCCCACCGTCGCCTTGGTGTGACCGTGGCTGCTCAAATACTGTATTTGGGCATCGCTACACGCGATCTCCTCTTGCCCCGCTTCAAATGGACAGGGCGAGAGGCCCGAATCTATAAATGGAAAAGTGAACAGCTCTTCAGAGTGTCCAAGTGTGGGATCAGTTGTCTCTGGGTACTCAGCATGGTGGGAGGAAGGAGGATCAGGGTGAGGAATATGCTGTCCAGACTCACGGCTACTGAGACTTGACCGTGTGGAAGACAGGGTGGTGGTGGTGGTGGCTAAGTGACTGGAAGCATTATCCGCTATCCAACCAACAACCTTTTGACACTGCTCTGGGTTCAATAGTGGTGTGCTGCGGTCCCCTAGTAATTGGGACAGGAAGGTCAGGCGAGAAGATGTGGGTGTTTGTTGTGGCACAATTTTGGCTTGCCCACGGCCTTGTCCTCGGCCTCTGCATGCACCATTACCATCACGTCCAGTTCCCCGTCCCTTGCCACGTGCCTTGCCCATTTTAAATGGAGGACAGTATCTTCCATGCTCACTACAAATGACTGAGTTTGGACTGAACTTATATGTGATCCGTGTGATGGAGAAAACAAAGTTTTAAATACCTGGCCTGTAGGTAAGTAGTTTGAACAGCAAACTGCTGTGAATTGCTTCACTGACACACTAAAGGAAATTTTTAATGGAGGCCAGAAATGGCAGTATTTTCTGACAACGTATATGTGATCCGTTTGACGGAGAAAACACAGTTTTTAATAGCCGAATTTCTAGAGCTCTAATATGGAAAGGACCTGGCTGTATTCTGCCGTGCCAACAAGCAAAAAAAAACCCGTGTTCTCTGGATTGCTTTTTAAGCAAATAATGAGGATTAAGATCCAAAGAAAAGTATTCCTGGCCCCTGAGACCTGGGCCTTTGTATAGAAATATCTAACAGCATCAGAAGGCAGAAATGGAATGGAGACTCTTGTGCTATATGTACTGCAGTCTGCTATATACACCGTCTGCCTATACACCCTGCCTGCCTGATATCTCTGCAGATGAATTAGTCCTCAGAAGGACTGTTTGTTAAGATGGATATGTGTAATGTACGGTTTTTCTCCCTACACTACCTAATACACAATCAAATCTCTCCCTATCGCAGCAGCAGCTCTCCCTACACTGCCTGATTCCGAAGGGACTGTGACGAACATGGCGGCGCCAGGTCTGATATAGACCTGATGACACTGTGCGACCAGCCAATCACTGTAATGCCCACAACCAACATGGCTACTGCATTACAGTGCATGGCAGGCAATCCCTGCATGTTCATTGGCTCTCTAAAGAGCGCCAAACATGCAGGGAGGGGACCCGAGTTCCCCCCCGAGCAACCCGAAAATACTCGGCGAGCACTGAGCATCTCGAGCAGTGAGATGCTCGGGCGAGCACCGAGCAGTAGCGAGCATGCTCGCTCATCACTATTTACTACCTTATTTGGCCATGTGGTGTGTGACACATCATCAGACACATGCATACATTGCTGAAAAGACATGGGAACAGCATGGGGAAGACCCCTGGAAGCATCTCTGACTTCCAGGTCACTGCCTAACACTGTGGTCATCAGACTTGATCCTATATTACTGCGGTAATAATACAGACATTTTTGTCAACGTGACAAATATTAAACTCAATTTAAAATGGGCAAGATGTGTGGCAAGGGACGGGGAAGTGGATGTTATGGTGATTGTGCACGCAGAGGCCGAGGCCGTGGGCAAGATGAAGCTGTGCCTGCTGAGGGAGCACAACAAACACCCTCATCATGTCGAACTACCTTCCTGTCCCAATTTCTAGGGGGCCGCGGAACACCACTATTGAAGCCAGAGCTGTGAGAAAAGGTTTTTGGTTGGATAGCAGATAATGCTTCCAGTCACTTTGCCACCACCACCCTGTCTTCCACATTTTTGTTCAAGATTATTGTAATTGTTTTTGCAATGTATACCCCTTTTTCACATCTAAAGCGCCATGGAATAAATGGCGAAAAAGTAACAATAATAATGTGGTCCAGTCTCATTAGCCGTGAGTCTGGACCACATTATTATTGTTACTTTTTCGCCATTTATTCCATGGCGCTTTAGATGTGAAAAAGGGGTATACATTGCAAAAACAATTACAATAATCTTGAACAAAAATGTGACAGTGACTGGTACAGGAGAGGAGAGGACCCTGCCAGCGAGGGCTCATAGTTTACAAGGGATGGATGAGGATACAGTAGGTGAGGACAAAGCTGATCGTGCAACGGTGTGGTGGAGCGAGGGTTCCTGCAGGTTGTACGCTTGTCGGAAGAGGTGGGTGTTCAGCTTCCTTTTAAAAGTTTCAACAGTAGGTGAGAGTCAGAAATGGTGGGGTAGAGAGTTCCAGAGTTGGGGGGATGCACGGGAGAAATCTTGTATGCTATTGTGGGAAGAGGAGATAAGAGGGTAGAGAAGGTGATCTTGTGAGGATCGGAGGTTGCGTGCAGGTAAGTACTGGGAGACTAGGTCACAGATGTATGGAGGAGACAGGTTGTGAATGGCTTTGCATGCCAAGGTTAGGGTTTTGAACTGGAGACAGTGAAGGGATTGACAGAGAGGAGAGGCCAGGGAATAGCGGGGGGATAGGTGGATTAGTCTGGCAACAGAGTTTAGGATATATTGGAGAAATGCGAGAGTGTTAGAAGGGAGGCCACAGAGCAGGAGGTTGCAGTCATCGAGACGGGAGATGATGAGGGCGTGCACTAGTGTTTTTGTAGATTCGTGGTTGAGGAATGTGCGGATCCAGGAGATTTTTTTACTTAAGTCGGCATCTTCCTCACCCTCTTTCCTCCCACCATTCCGAGTGCCCTGAGACAACTGATCCCATACTTGGACTCTCCGAAGAGCTGTTTTGTTCATATTTCCATTTATAGATTCTGGCCTCTCGCTCGGTCCGCACGGAAGTGGAAAGAGCTTGGATATGTGGTTTGAAGGAGAGATTAGAGTCCAGGGTTACCCCAAGAGCTGTTCACTTTTCCATTGATAGATTCGGGCCCCTCGGACGGCCAGTTTCAAGCAGGGCAACAGAAGATCGCATGTAGCGATTTGAGCAGCATTGGTCACCCGAAGGTGACTGTGGGAAACTGCAATTACTGTTGAAAAGATGGTTGATGATTAGTGTTGAGCATTCCGATACTGAAATATCGGGTATCGGCCGATATTCACTGTATCGGAATTCCGATACTTAATTCCGATACTTTTATAATATCGAATACCGGAATCGGAAGTTCCCATAATGCCTGCGCTCTGCAGTGTCTGTGAAGGATGACAAGCTGGATGGCAGCGCTCAGCTGCGATCCAGCTTGTCATCAGAATGCCATCCCAGCGTGGGAGAATTCTCCTGATTGTTTAAAAGCCGGCGGGCGGTAAAAAGCCGCCGGCTTTTAAACAATCACACAGCCCCATACTGCTTCCCCGCAGCCTCCCACCCCGATCCTCCGCTCCCCTCGCCACCTCCAATCCCAATCGTAAATTAGGACCGGGCGGGGAGCGCAGCACCAAGGAGCGAAGGACCCGGGCGGGGAAGCCGGCAGTGAAAAGACTTCACCGCCGGCTTTCCCGTTCTGTGCTGCGCTTTCCCGCCGGTTATTTCAAATGAACAGCTGAGGTATCAGGTGATGCCGATCAGCTGTTCATTTGAAGTAGCCGCGGTGCCCTCAGAGGGTTCATGTGAGTTCATGCTTGACTGCATGAACTCACATGAACTTTCCCACGGCCGCACAGGTCAGCCTCACCTCCCAGACCCGTCATGATTAGTGTGTGCGGGGTGTGTGTGTGCGGGGTGTCAATTTCCTGAAATGATTTAAAAAAAATTGACGTGGGGCTTCGCACTATATTTGTGTCCAGCCAGGTACAGCAGGCAGGAATGGGCTGCCCCCAACCACCAGCTGCCTATTTGTACCTGGTTGGACACAACAATATAGGGAAGCCCTTTTTTTCTTAATTATTCCATGAATTTCATGAAATAATTAAAAAAAAAAATGCTTGGGGCTTCGCCCTATTTTTGTGCCCAGCCAGATACAACTATGCAGCTGGGGGCTGGAATCCGCAGCGCAGGGAGACCCAAGCTTTCTGGGCCACCCCCGCTGCAAATTGCAGTCCGCAGCCGCCCCAGAAAATGGCGCGTTCATTGAAGCGCCATCTTCTGGCGCTGTACCCAACTCATCCAGGGCCCTGGTGCGGTGGCTCACTGGGTAATAAAGGGGTTAAGGCCAGCTTGGTATTATCAGCTGGCCCTAAGCCCAAAATTCATGGGGTCACGCCAATATTAGACATGACCACCATGAATTTCTAGTAAAGTATTTAAAAAAACACAACACCCAGAAAAAAGTCCTTTAATTGAAATAAACACACAATTCTTTATTGTTCTAAATTAAACCATACTTACAGTCACGCCCATTCCAGCTGAAGCCAACGATCTCCTGCAATAAAAGTAAAATAATAAAGCAACATCATCCTTACCTTTCCATGGCTCCCACGACAGCTTCAGCTCTGCTACATCGAGATGACAGGCTGGACCGCAGCAGAACGCTGCCATCCATCTTGTCATCCCGCAGACACTGAGAAGCGCAGGCATGCTTGCGCTCCTCAATGTCTGGCTGTGACGGCATAAAGATGAGCCGAGGTCATGTCCAATGAACTCAGCTCACCTCATGTACGTCACTGACAGCGTGGGAAAATTCTCCTGCACTCAGCACTTCAGCGTGAGAATTTTCCCACACTGTCAGTGACGTGCATGAGGTGAGCTGAGTTCATTGGACATGACCTCACCTCATGTATGTCACTGACAGCGTGGGAGAATTCTCACGCTGAAGCGCTGAGTGCAGGAGAACTTTCCCACGCTGTCAGTGACGTGCATGAGGTGAGCTGAGTTCATTGGACATGAACTCGGCTCATCTGGATGACGTCACAGAGAGACACTGAGGAGCGCAAGCATGCCTGCGCTTCTCAGTGTCTGCAGAATGACAGGCTGGATGGCAGCTTTCTGCTGCGGTCCAGCCTGTCATCTCGATGTAGCAGAGCTGGAGCTGTCCTGGGAACCATCGAAAGGTAAGGATGAGGTTGCTTTATTATTTTTCTTTTATTGCAGGAGATCGTTGGCTTCAGCTGGAATGGGCGTGATGGTAAGTATGGTTTAATTTAGAACAATAAAGAATTGTGTCTTTATTTCAATTAAAGGACTTTACTCTGGGTGTTTGTGTTTTCTTTTAACTTTGACTATGGGGTTAGTAATGGGGGTGTCTTATAGACGCCTCTCCATTACTAACCTGGGCTTGATGTCAGCTGGCATTATAAGCTGACATCAACCCCAACCCTATTACCCCCTGCCACCGCACCAGGGCAGCGTGGAAGAGCGAGGCTAAGTGCCAGAATTGGCGCATCCTATGGATGCGCCATTTCTGGGGCGGCTGACGGCTGGTGTTTCTAGCCTGGGAGGGGGCCAATATTCATGGCACCCTTCCTGGGCTATTAATATCAGCCCCCAGCTGTCTGCCTAGCCTGTGCTAGCTATTAAATTAGGGGGGACCCCACGTTATTTTTTGGGGGGGGTTCCCCCATTTTAATAGCTAGTAAAGGCTAGGTATTCAGCTGGGGGCTGATATTAGTAGCCTGGGAAGCTCCGTGGGTATTACCCCCTTCCCAGGCTTCAAACATTTGCCCCAGCTGTCTGCTTAACCTCCGCTAGAGCCTAAAATTAAGGGGAACCCCACGCCAATTTTTTTTTAAATAAATCCTTTATTTTAACACTAAATGACAAGTACAGTAATCAACACTGTCACTGTACTTCATATATATGTGACTGACATGTTTCTATCTATCTAATCTATGTGTGATTCTCTATTCTTTCTGTTCTAAATTGTCGGGTACAGATGCTGAATTGCCGGCCGGCTTTCTTAAAGAGACGGTGTATGAAAACACTATTATTTTTTTAAATAAATCCTTTACACTAAATGACAAGTACAGTAAGCAACACTGTCACTGTACTTCATATATATGTGACTGACATGTTTCTATCTATCTAATCTATGTGTGAAGCTCTATTCTTTCTGTTATAAATTGTCGGGTACCGCTGCTGAATTGCCGGCCGGCTTTTTTAAAGAGACGGTGCACGAAAACACTAATATTTTTTTTAATAAATCCTTTACACTAAATGACAAGTACAGTAAGCAACACTGTCACTGTACTTCATATATATGTGACTGACATGTTTCTATCTATCTAATCTATGTGTGATTCTCTATTCTGTCTGTTATAAATTGTCGGGTACCGCTGCTGAATTGCCGGCCGGCTTTTTTAAAGAGACGGTGCACGAAAACACTAATATTTTTTTTAATAAATCCTTTACACTAAATGACAAGTACAGTAAGCAACACTGTCACTGTACTTCATATATATGTGACTGACATGTTTCTATCTATCTAATCTATGTGTGATGCTCTATTCTTTCTGTTGTAAATTGTCGGGTACCGGTGTATGCCGCTGATGAATTGCCGGCTTTTCATGTCATTCTACATTATTCTTAGTTGTTTTACTTCATGTAGAATTAACCTACAAGGAAAGAAAGGGTTTATTTTCATTCCGATATTTGTGTCCCATTGACTTGCATTGGTTTCCGGTATCGGAATCGGCGATATCCGATACTTTTTGGGTATCGGCCCGATCCAATCCGATACGATATTTCCTGATATCGGAAGGTATCGCTCAACACTATTGATGATAAGACACAATGGACAGAAAGTCAGGAGGAGGACCAGGGTGCGGAAGTGGAAGACGAAGCGGTGGACAATGAAGTCACTGATCCGACCTGGCAAGGGGACATGCAGAGCGAGGACAGCAGCATACAGGGGGAGGGAGGCGTAGCACCACAATAGGCAGGAACAAGCAGTGTGGTGGCCACAGACACAAGGCGGGCAACTGCTCCGCGGAACACCAACATGACGGAAGTTGCCAGTTCAACTGTTAGGTCTTTCCAAGTCTGGTTCTTTTTTAAAGACTGTTTAGATAACCCCAAAAAGGCCATTTGCAACATCTGCCAGGCCACCATCAGCAAGAGCACCAAAACTACCAGCCTGACCACCACCAGCATGCTCAGGCGCATGACAGCAAAGAACCTGACTAGCTGGGCCGAATGCCAAGGTCCAGAAACAGTGTCTGTGGGTGACACCATTGCCTCTTCCGCTGTTGTGCGTGCACTCCAATCCTTTTCCATGGTGCATGTGAAGATGCCTCCCACCCTGTACCTGTCATTGCAGACTTGCAACCATCACCGTCCACGTCTTGTCCCTTTGCAGCGTTCAGTTGTCCCTACCCCAGTCCCTGGAATGCAAGCGCAAGTATATAGCCAGTCGCTCACCCACCCACCCACAGGCTGCAATACTATACTGCCAAATTTTTGACAGCTGCTTGTGACTCGCCCCCTGAGCCGTGGGGCACTCGGATCCGGGCAATTAGGGAAACGGTGGGAGTAGTAGTGGCAACCCGGTTCCGTGGCTCAGGGTGGTCAGGCCAGTGGTAGTCCGTTATGTGCTGATGTTTATGTCCAACTACGCCACCCGTGGATTGCGGTTATTAGGAACCGCCGCTGCATGCAGACCGCTGGGGCTGATGAGGTGTGCAGCTAGGGTAGTGTGACTCCCCACGGGAAGAGTGCGGCCCCAGGGCAGTATAGTGGATGGTGGGAGTGATGGTAGTGAGAGTCCCAGTGCTGATAGTGCTGGAGGAGCAAGGAGCACACAGACAACAGGTTGCAGTCCAGGGTCTTTACTAAAACAGGTAAACTGACCCACAAACAGTCCCAGCTAGGAGGGGACCTGGATGTCTGAGAGCAACGGGGAAATTGGCCCTGGTCAGGGTGAGGGTGTAGGCCTACCGTGCTTTCTGCGCTCCTTCTGGCTATCTCCTCGTTATAGGGTAACTGCCCACGTTTCCGAGCTTTCGGTGTATTCTCGCCTGTATGGCCTGCGACGTGGGTTCCTTTCTGCTCCCAGCCTTGTACGGCTTTACTGGTCCCTTCGGTTGTGGCAGGGCCTCCAGGCTTCTTAGGCCAAGGAATATACAGTCCCCTGCGGACTGGTTATCTGCTGGAGGATGTAGAATCCTCCCAGCCTCATACACCAAAGTCTGGTAAATTAAGTCCTTTATCTGCCAAGACAGGCTCTCTTCGCCTCTTGTCTCTGGCTTGTGGCTCTCGTCCTGCCACACTTCCTCTTAGGTGCAATACAACTGTCTGTCCCTGCTCTGCTCTGGGACACGTCTCATTGCTGAGACAGGCCATCAAGTTCTCCCTAACCCTGCCCCCAGCACCAGCTTTTCTGGGGCAGCCTGCTCCCCCTACTGGCCTGAGACAGGAGGCATTGCATGCTAATGTTCCCCTGACTAGAGAACCTCCCCCTTGCTCTCAGACACAGCTTTATTTACACTTGTGGCATCCAGGCCAGGGTGACACATTCCCCCCTAGTGAAATTTAGTACTCCGGGACTAAACAATAAACAAAGACAATATTCATAACAATAAAACATTAATAGACAGACGACGCACAAATTGAGTTCTTAAGGTCACAGTGTGGTCTGTGACCGGGTGTCCATATCACCAGCACAACGGGGAGCCTTAACCAGGTGGGAGTCTGTCCTACCCCAAGTCCTTCACAGTCTTAGTTCATTCCTGGGTTAGGCTCCAAACGCAGTCCATACAAGGTCCCGGTTATAAAAAGTCCATAACCTTTGAGTCCTTACGGTAGCTGCAAGAAACTGAAACACAGAATTACCAAACAAGCATGTAACTTGGCAAACAATTCAACATTTGGCAACAGGGTCATTTACAATTTTAGCGTGCTCTATATTCTCCAGCGAGCGGGTATCTGCCCCTTTGTGCTCCTGGTTGACCTACGTAGCCCACTGTCTGGTGGTGGACCAACCTGGCTTTCCCCACTAGCGTTAGGGGTACAGCTACCAGCTGGGTGTACAGGTAGGGCAGGCAGCTATCTGCGAGTCCTTTGGCTTACCGCAGGCATGGCAGGCTCACTGACAGCAGAGGGTTGACTCTCCTGGGCTGCTGGTACAGGCTCTTCTGCCCTGGAACTGCTTGCTCCTCTTCACCTTCCGGCTCTGGTGTTGGTTGTTGCTGTGCCGGTTGCAGGAAATGCAGGACGGGTACCACTATGGCATCATTTATGCGAGTCCAGGACTGAGGGAACTCTCAGAGAACGGTGCTGATCATTTCTTCCTTGTCCTCTGCGGGTTCAAGGTCACTCTGATCCTCTTCTGCACTACGGAGTTGCTCGGGGCACCTTTTGAGGTGGTCTCTGGAGACGACACTAGTGGTTTCTCCTCCGTCCTTGGTGATTACGCACACCTTTGGGTTGTCGTGGTCAGACTGCAGTACGGTGTAGGGTTCCCTTTCCCACTGGTCGTCCAACTTATGTAGCCTTCTTTTTCGCTTTAGGACTTGCTCACCAGGTTCTAGGGGACCAGCAGGGGCGTGTTGATTGAAGAGTTTTTCTTGCCTCTCTCTCACCTGGGCCAGGCTCTTCTCCACACTCTCCTGTACCTTCTTGTACTGCAGTTGCCTTTCCGTATCCCAGTCCGCATCCGGGGAGGTGTCCTCAGGTATTAGGACTCCCATCTCCAGGTCTACGGGCAGCTTACCTGGTCTAGCTCGCATCAGGTAAGCCGGGGTGCAGTTTGTAGCATTCACCGGGATATTGTTGTATAGGTCTATTAGGTCCGGCAGTTTTTCTGGCCACAGGCTGCGTTCCTCCAGGGGCAACGTCTTCAGGAGATCAATGACCATATTGTTCATCTTCTCACACATCCCGTTGGTTTGTGGATGGTAAGGCATTGTCCGAATCTTCTTACAGCTATAGAGGTTGCAGAACTCCTGGAAGATTTCAGCCTCGAACGCTGGACCCTGGTCTGTCAGGACCTGTTCCGGATACCCGTGTGGACGGCAGAAATATTGCTGGAAGGCTCTGGCCGCTGTTTGGGCTGTCAAGTCTTTTACCGGGACCACCACTAGAAAACGGGAATAGTGGTCCACGATTGTCAGGGCATAGATGTATCCAGACCGGCTTGGAGCCAATTTGACGTGGTCCAGAGCTACCAGCTCAAGAGGCTGCTTGGTGACGATGGGCCTCAAGGGTGTCTTCTGGCTGGTGCGGTCCTTCCTCCTCAGGTGACAAGGGCCACAATCTCTGCACCACTTTTCTACAGCTCCTCTCATGCCGACCCAAAAGAACCTTCCTCTTAGCAGGAACTCCAATTTCTTCCATCCGAAGTGTCCCGCTCTGTCATGGTAAGCCCCAGGACCATGGCTGCATCCCGTCTTGGGACCACGACTTGCCAGGTCAGCTCGTGCGTCCGGTGGTTAACAATCCTTCTGCACAACTTGCCTTCGTAGAGGAACAGCTTGCTCTTCTCCTTCCATAGCTGCTTGGCTTCCTCTGGGGCATCTGGATCTAAGCGGGCGTCTTCCCGGGTCAGCAGATCTTTCACCAGGCGGACTGCAGGGTCACTATCTTGGGTCTCGGCCCAGCTGTGGTGAGGTAGGGGATTGATTATCACAGTGGTTAGATCCTCCTCCTTCACGCGGTGAGAGTATTGAGCGGCTCCATACCGGTGAAACGCGGGGAGTTCTACCTCCTCCAGCTCTTCTGGGTCTTCGTCACCTTCAGGTAAGTGAGGCATCCTTGATAGGGCGTCCGCGTTGGCATTGGTTTTGCCTGCCCGGTACTTGATCACGAAGTCATAGTTTGAGAGACGGGCCATCCACCGCTGTTCTAGGGCACCCAGTCTTGCATTGTCCAGGTGTGTCAACGGGTTGTTGTCCGTGTACACGGTGAACTTCGCGGAGGCCAGGTAATGCTTGAAGCGTTCCGTCACGGCCCATACCACCGCCAAGAATTCTAGCTTGAAGGAGCTGTAATTCTCCGGGTTCCTCTCGGTGGGCCTCAGCTTCCGGCTGGCGTACGCGATCACCCTTTCTCTGCCCTGTTGGTTTTGGGACAGTACAGCTCCCAGTCCCACATTACTGGCATCTGTGTGGAGAATGAAAGGCTGGCCATAATCAGGGTAGGCCAAGATCTCGTCCCCTGTGAGGGCCATCTTTAGCTGGCGGAAGGACTCCTCTTCCGGTTTATCCCACTTGAAGGGCGGCTTTTGGCTCCTGGACTTAGACTGTCCGATCAGGAGGTCCTGCATAGGAGCTGCCATCTTGGTGAACCCGGGGATGAACCTTCGGTAGTAGCCTACCAACCCGAGAAACTGTCTCACCTCTTTGATGTTCGAGGGTCTTGGCCAGCTCTTGATTGCCGTGACCTTGTCAGGGTCGGGGGCCACTCCTTCCGCACTTACCACATGCCCTAGGTACTGGACCTTTGGTTTCAACAGGTGACACTTCAATGGTTTCACCTTCAGGCCGTAGCCTGCCAGGGCTTCGAACACCTCGGCCAGGTGCTTTAGGTGGTCCTCGTAGGTCTTCGAATAGACGATCACGTCGTCCAGGTAAAGGAGAACCGTCTCGAAGTTTCGGTGCCCTAGACAGCATTCCATCAACCGCTGGAAGGTCCCTGGTGCGTTGCAGAGCCCGAAAGGCATACAGTTGAACTCACTCAGTCCCATCGGGGTGGTGAAGGCGGTCTTCTCCTTGTCAGCCTCTGCCACAGGAACCTGCCAGTACCCGCTAGTAAGGTCCAAAGTAGAAAAGAAGTTAGCTGATTTTAGTGCGGCTAAAGACTCCTCTATTCTAGGCAACGGGTATGCGTCTTTGTGGGTGATACGGTTGATTTGTCTATAGTCTACACACATTCTCATGGTGCCGTCTTTCTTTTTGACCAGAACCAAGGGGGCTGCCCAGGGGCTACAGCTGTCTCTAATGACCCCAGCTTCTTTCATCTCTCTTAGCATGCCCTTTGCGTTCTGATAATGTGCAGGGGGTACAGGTCTGTGCCTCTCTTTTATTGGTGGGTGGCTCCCTGTGGGGATGTGGTGTTCTATCCCTTTTACTCTGCCGAAGTCTAGCGGGTGCTTACTAAAGACTCTCTCGTGCTCCTGTACCACCCGGTAGACTCCTTGTTTTTGGTGCAGGGGAGTGGAGTCAGCACCCACATTGAGTTTCTGGCACCAGTCCTCCTTTTGTTTCTGGGAGCCATTACCCTCCGCCTGAGGAGATGGAGGCAAGGGTTCCACGGCCCTGATAGCTTTGTGTTCGACAACAAACAGTTTGGCGAGTGTAGCGTACCTGGGTAAGTGTACCTCCCTCTCCCCAATGTTGAGGATGCGGACGGGCACCCTCCCATGACGGACATCAACCACCCCCCGGGCTGTCAAAATGGTGGGCCTGCTGTCTGAGTACACGGGTTCTACCATGGCTTGGTAGTCTCTACCTCTCAACCCGATTGCAGTCCGACACCAGATCATCATTTCACTTTTGGGAGGCATGGAAATGGGGAATGGGTCACTCAGTCTTACGCTACCGATCTCACCACCAGACAGTTCTACCTGCTGCCGTCTCATCAGGGCTTTTATCTCCTTGTTGAGGACTCTCTGTTGGCTGGAACTAGCATTCACCGCCACCTGTTGTAAGATTACAATTACCTCTGAAAGACAATTTTCAATTACGTTAGTACCCACAGTTATTTTAGGGTGACTTTCACGACGGTCAATGTCCACAATAATTACTCCCTGTGCCGGCAGTTCAACTTTACCAATTTTAATGGTCATCTCCTTGAACCCCATCTGCGGCACGGGTAAGCCATTACTAGCGATGATGCTCAAGTTACTGTCTGGATACCGTGTGATATCAGCATTAGTCCAATACTGCTTAAAAAGTACATAAGGGATAGTGGTTACTTGCGACCCAGTATCCAGCAAGGCGCTCATGGGGATACCGTCCAGCACCACGGGTAAAACCGGGCGCCCCCCAACGTACTTATCACGCCAATTATAAGGGCCTGGTGATCTTATGCCTGGGGGTTGGCCCTCTGCCCCAGGTTGGACCCGTTTAAATTACAGTACCTGGAAATGTGTCCGGGCTGGTTGCATCGACGGCAAATGGGCTGTCCATCCTCTGCGTAGCGGTCTGTGGGCCTCCCTCGGAACGACGGGATCCTCCTCTGTCGACGCCACGGGACATCCTCCGGACTTGAAGCCAGCTCGATGGGTCTTGACGGGTCCACTTGCAACGCCTGGACGGTCCTGGTCAACGCCGCGACACTCCTGGTCAGCTCCTGGACTTGGTGGTGCAGGTCTTTCGACGGGGCTTGGTTCAGGGCCTGTGCATCAGCCTCCACGGAGTCCATAGAGGAGGGCGCCGCCTCCTGGTGGTAGGTGAGAGCAGGGCACCGGGGGTTTATAGCGCCACTAGTTGCAGATTCACGGAGCACCCTTATGGCCCTGTCCTTAAATTGGGCAAAGGTCAGGTCGGGGTTCTGAAAGAACATGAGGCGCAGTTGGGCCCTGTGGGCACTAGACAGCAGACCTTCTATGAATTGTTCTGTTAGCAGCTTATCCGTTTCCTGCACACTGCCAGGGTCAGTTTGTTGAATAGCCCTCAAGGCTTCCTGCAGATTTAGGGCATAGTCTCTGATGCTGTCCTGTGCCCGCTGCTTACATCCATAGAACCTCATTTTAATCTCAGCGGAGGTACGTGTGTCAAAGGTACCCCGCAGCCGGGCCAGAATACCCTTCACAGTCCTTTTCTCCTCAGTGGGCCATGATTTTACCTCCCTTTGGGCTGCGCCAGTTAACTGCCCTGTCAATATGCTGACCTTCTGTTCCTCTGTCAGGGGGTAAACGTGGAACAAACTGTATAGCCTTTCCTTGAAGTCAGTTAGGGCATGGGGCTCCCCTGAGTATTTGGGCAGCCAGGCCGCTCCAGGGATGTAGGGCAGGGAAAAGGGCATCAGCGCTGCTGCAGCTGCTTTGGTGGTAGTGGGGGCCTCTGTGTCCGACATCTTCCTCCCCCCTAGTCAAGCGTGGCCTACCTTCCGACGATCCTCTTCTGTAGGCCGCGGCTCCGCTGCTGCTGCTATGGACGAGGACCTGGCGTCGCGTCCTGGTGACGTCAGCGTCGCTCTCTCTCCCTTCCAGGACCTTGCGCAGCGTCGGTGCATGGGGCGGAGCTTCGGATCTCGCGCGGTTTTGACGTCCACGCCCCTCTTCTTCCCGCGCGGCGTCCTGGAGATGGCGTCCGATGGCGGGAAACAGCTGCAGATGGCGGGAAGACGGCAGAAGACGGCGGGAAAAGGTCCAAGATGGCGTCTGATGGCGGGAATCGGCTCCGGATGGCGGGAAACGACTCCGGACGGTGGGAAACTTCGCCACAGGTAAATTACAAAAGTCTTTTTCAGGCACGCAGTACCCGGTGGTTGCGGGCACGAAATCCTGCCGACTACGCCAAAGCTGACTCGCCCCCTGAGCCGTGGGGCACTCGGATCCGGGCAATTAGGGAAACGGTGGGAGTAGTAGTGGCAACCCGGTTCCGTGGCTCAGGGTGGTCAGGCCAGTGGTAGTCCGTTATGTGCTGATGTTTATGTCCGACTACGCCACCCGTGGATTGCGGTTATTAGGAACCGCCGCTGCATGCAGACCGCTGGGGCTGATGAGGTGTGCAGCTAGGGTAGTGTGACTCCCCACGGGAAGAGTGCGGCCCCAGGGCAGTATAGTGGATGGTGGGAGTGATGGTAGTGAGAGTCCCAGTGCTGATAGTGCTGGAGGAGCAAGGAGCACACAGACAACAGGTTGCAGTCCAGGGTCTTTACTAAAACAGGTAAACTGACCCACAAACAGTCCCAGCTAGGAGGGGACCTGGATGTCTGAGAGCAACGGGGAAATTGGCCCTGGTCAGGGTGAGGGTGTAGGCCTACCGTGCTTTCTGCGCTCCTTCTGGCTATCTCCTCGTTATAGGGTAACTGCCCACGTTTCCGAGCTTTCGGTGTATTCTCGCCTGTATGGCCTGCGACGTGGGTTCCTTTCTGCTCCCAGCCTTGTACGGCTTTACTGGTCCCTTCGGTTGTGGCAGGGCCTCCAGGCTTCTTAGGCCAAGGAATATACAGTCCCCTGCGGACTGGTTATCTGCTGGAGGATGTAGAATCCTCCCAGCCTCAGACACCAAAGTTTGGTAAATTAAGTCCTTTATCTGCCAGGACAGGCTCTCTTCGCCTCTTGTCTCTGGCTTGTGGCTCTCGTCCTGCCACACTTCCTCTTAGGTGCAATACAACTGTCTGTCCCTGCTCTGCTCTGGGACACGTCTCATTGCTGAGACAGGCCATCAAGTTCTCCCTAACCCTGCCCCCAGCACCAGCTTTTATAGGGGCAGCCTGCTCCCCCTACTGGCCTGAGACAGGAGGCATTGCATGCTAATGTTCCCCTGACTAGAGAACCTCCCCCTTGCTCTCAGACACAGCTTTATTTACACTTGTGGCATCCAGGCCAGGGTGACACACTTGCACTTGAAATATGGCCTTTTAGGCTCGTGGAGGTGGAAGCTTTCCAGCCGGGTATCCATACACGTCCCCAGCCACCATTATTTCTCCTGGTGTTGTCCCCGCCTTCCACCAGCACGGGTCCCAGAACTTTACCCGTGCCCTCCTCAGCGCACTTAGTGTGAAGGACCGCCTAACCACAAACACATGGACAAGTGAATGTGGCCAGGGATGGTACATCTCACTGACACATTTCACTGGGTTAATATTCTGGAAGCCGGGACCCAGTGGGACCTTGGGACGGAATGCGTACTCCCGACGCAGAGGATTGCAAGCCCTGGGTCAACCAGGGTTGCCCTCACATTCTACAGCTCCTGCACCACCTCCTCCTCTTCAGCCTCCATCTCCATCACTTGATTCATTTTTTTCAGGAGATATTCCAGATTATGTACTAAAACTTTGTGGGTGCCAATAACAATAAGCAGGACTGTATGCTTAGTTGACAAACCACACACCATTGCAGAGTTGTTGAAAGCTGTGTCAGAGAACCTGGTGGCGGCTCTGAAGCTAGGCAAGCTCACACGCGAGCCATTCCTGGCCCATGTG
Organism: Phyllobates terribilis; assembly: GCF_046119375.1. Lineage (NCBI taxonomy): Eukaryota > Metazoa > Chordata > Amphibia > Anura > Dendrobatidae > Phyllobates > Phyllobates terribilis. The sequence continues at coordinate 2,521,788 of NW_027362952.1, read as the reverse complement.
CTCAACTTAGTGGTTCAGCTGTTTCTCAAAACCTACCCAGGTCTGCCACAGCGACTTGTGAAAGTACGCTGCATGTGTGCCCATTTCAGAAAGTCAGCTACAGCTTTCACCGCTCTGGCAGGGCTTCAGCAGCTTTCAGATCACCGACTAGTGTGCGATGTGACCACGGATTGGAAATCAAAGTTGCAGATGTTTGGAATGATTTTGAGCAGCAGAGAGCAGTTGAGTACCAGCTTCAATACGCCCGTCGGCATTCAGGTCAGCCTCCGCACATAAGAGCTGATGAGTGGGCATGAATGTCTGACATCTGTGCCGTCCTCCAAAACTTTGAGGACTCCACCAAGATGGTGAGCGGCGTTGACGCCATAATTAGCATCATCATCCCGCTTCTCTGTGTACTGGAACAATCGCTGCTCACAATTAAAGAGGAGGCATTGCAGGTGGAGCAAGGAGCTATACAGGGTTATGCTACTCAGCCCAGCCTCATCTCATCCCGACGCGGATTGGGTGATAATGAGGAGGAGGAAGAGAACATGGACAAAAGTCCTCTTGATGAGAACAGGGAAGTCTTGGCTGTTGGCAGTCTGGCACACAAGCCGACTTGGGCATTACAGAAAACTGGCACGGCACGAGAGAAGTCTTGTAGACAGAGGTGTGAGGTTCTGATTAAGGAGAATGTCAGTCTTAGATCAGTTGCAGAACGGAGGGCATGGGAGGGGTGATACACAGAAATGAGGGAAGAGATATAGGCCGGTGCAGAACTGTGGAGAGCTTGGTGGGTGAAAGAGATGAGTTTGTATTGTATTCTGTAGTGATTGTTTAACCTAACCAGTGCAATGACTCGCAAAGGGTAGAGGCTTCGGTGAAGCGGCTTAATAATAATAATTAGGGTTGAGCGAGTATGTTCTGTCCGAGTATGCTCGGGCCGAGCTCCAAGTATTTACAGCTGCTCAGTGATATGGTTGAATCGCTCCCGGGTGCATGATTTGCAACTGTTTGACAGCTTTATTACTTGTGAGGAATGTGTAAGAAATAGACATTACTTCCATGTAATAAAACTGTCAAAACAGTCGCAAATCATGCACACGGGAGCGATTCAACCATATCACCGAGCAGCTATAAATACACGGAGCTCGGCCCGAGCATACTCGCCGAAAGGGTTAATAGAACATACTCGCTCAACACTAATAATAATCTTTTTATTTATATAGCGCCAACATATTCCACAGCGCTTTACAATTCAGACAATTTATAGACATTATGGGCACTGTCCCCATTGGGGCTCACAATCTACATACCCTATCAGTATGTCTTTGGAGTGTGGGAGAAAACCAGAGAACCCAGAGGAAACCCCTGCAAACACAGGGAGAACATACAAACTACTTGCAGATGTTGTCCTTGGTGGGATTTGAACCCAGAACCCCAGCACTGCAAGGCTGCAGTGCTAACCACTGAGCCACCGTGCTGCCCTTTATAAAAATACGACTCTGGCTGCTACATTCAGAAAGGATTGGAGAAGAGAGTTTGTTTAGAGGGAAATTGATTAGAAGATAGCTGCAGTAATTAATCAGAGACACAGTAAGAGTTTTTACAGTATCAAAGGTGCGAAAAGGTTGAATTCTGGATATGTTTTTAAGGTGCAGGTGACATGTGTGGGAGTTATGGTGGCACCACCTAAAAGAAATTGCAAAGTCAGGTATAGGTAGGATAGTAAAAGTCAGATATAGGTAGGTTAGTAAAAGTCAGGTAAAGGAAAGGTAGGTTAGATGGCTACGTGCGGCCTCCTGCTGTGTATAGATGGCTACGTGCGGCCTCCTGCTGTGTATAGATGGCTACGTGCAGCCTCCTGCTGTGTATAGATGGCGCCGTGCGGCCTCCTGCTGTGTATAGATGGCGCCGTGTGGCCTCCTGCTGTGTATAGATGGCGCCGTGAGGCCTCCTGCTGTGTATAGATGGCTATGTGTGGCCCCCTGCTGTGTATAGATGGCTATGTGCGGCCTCCTGCTGTGTATAGATGGCATCGTGTGGCCTCCTGCTGTGTATAGATGGCGCCATGCAGCCTCCTGCTGTGTATATGGCTATGTGCGGCCTCCTGCTGTGTATAGATGGCTACGTGCGGCCTCCTGCTGTATATAGATGGCTACGTGCGGCCTCCTGCTGTGTATAGATGGCTACGTGCAGCCTCCTGCTGTGTATAGATGGCTACGTGCGGCCTCCTGCTGTGTATAGATGGCTACGTGCAGCCTCCTGCTGTGTATAGATGGCGCCGTGCAGCCCCCTGCTGTGTATAGATGGCTATGTGCGGCCTCCTGCTGTGTATAGATGGCTACGTGCAGCCTCCTGCTGTGCATAGATGGCGCCGTGCAGCCCCTGCTGTGTATAGATGGCTACGTGCGGCCTCCTGCTGTGTATAGATGGCTACGTGCAGCCTCCTGTTGTGTATAGATGGCGCCGTGCAGCCCCCTGCTGTGTATAGATGGCTACGTGCGGCCTCCCGCTGTGTATAGATGGCTACGTGCTTCCTCCCGCTGTGTATAGATGGCTACGTGCTTCCTCCCGCTGTGTATAGATGGCTATGTGCGGCCCCCTGCTGTGTATAGATGGCTACGTGCGGCCTCCTGCTGTGTATAGATGACTACGTGCTGCCTCCTGCTGTGTACAGATGGCTACGTCCGGCCTCCTGCTGTGTATAGATGGCTACGTGCGGCCTCCTGCTGTATATAGATGGCTACGTGCGGCCTCCTGCTGTGTATAGATGGCTACGTGCAGCCTCCTGCTGTGTATAGATGGCTACGTGCGGCCTCCTGCTGTGTATAGATGGCTACGTGCAGCCTCCTGCTGTGTATAGATGGCGCCGTGCGGCCTCCTGCTGTGTATAGATGGCGCCGTGTGGCCTCCTGCTGTGTATAGATGGCGCCGTGAGGCCTCCTGCTGTGTATAGATGGCTATGTGTGGCCCCCTGCTGTGTATAGATGGCTATGTGCGGCCTCCTGCTGTGTATAGATGGCATCGTGTGGCCTCCTGCTGTGTATAGATGGCGCCATGCAGCCTCCTGCTGTGTATATGGCTATGTGCGGCCTCCTGCTGTGTATAGATGGCTACGTGCGGCCTCCTGCTGTATATAGATGGCTACGTGCGGCCTCCTGCTGTGTATAGATGGCTACGTGCAGCCTCCTGCTGTGTATAGATGGCTACGTGCGGCCTCCTGCTGTGTATAGATGGCTACGTGCAGCCTCCTGCTGTGTATAGATGGCGCCGTGCAGCCCCCTGCTGTGTATAGATGGCTATGTGCGGCCTCCTGCTGTGTATAGATGGCTACGTGCAGCCTCCTGCTGTGCATAGATGGCGCCGTGCAGCCCCTGCTGTGTATAGATGGCTACGTGCGGCCTCCTGCTGTGTATAGATGGCTACGTGCAGCCTCCTGTTGTGTATAGATGGCGCCGTGCAGCCCCCTGCTGTGTATAGATGGCTACGTGCGGCCTCCCGCTGTGTATAGATGGCTACGTGCTTCCTCCCGCTGTGTATAGATGGCTACGTGCTTCCTCCCGCTGTGTATAGATGGCTATGTGCGGCCCCCTGCTGTGTATAGATGGCTACGTGCGGCCTCCTGCTGTGTATAGATGACTACGTGCTGCCTCCTGCTGTGTACAGATGGCTACGTCCGGCCTCCTGCTGTGTATAGATGGCTACGTGCGGCCTCCTGCTGTATATAGATGGCTACGTGCGGCCTCCTGCTGTGTATAGATGGCTACGTGCAGCCTCCTGCTGTGTATAGATGGCTACGTGCGGCCTCCTGCTGTGTATAGATGGCTACGTGCAGCCTCCTGCTGTGTATAGATGGCTACGTGCGGCCTCCTGCTGTGTATAGATGGCTACGTGCAGCCTCCTGCTGTGTATAGATGGCGCCGTGCGGCCTCCTGCTGTGTATAGATGGCGCCGTGTGGCCTCCTGCTGTGTATAGATGGCGCCGTGAGGCCTCCTGCTGTGTATAGATGGCTATGTGTGGCCCCCTGCTGTGTATAGATGGCTATGTGCGGCCTCCTGCTGTGTATAGATGGCATCGTGCGGCCTCCTGCTGTGTATAGATGGCGCCATGCAGCCTCCTGCTGTGTATATGGCTACGTGCGGCCTCCTGCTGTGTATAGATGGCTACGTGCGGCCTCCTGCTGTATATAGATGGCTACGTGCGGCCTCCTGCTGTGTATAGATGGCTACGTGCAGCCTCCTGCTGTGTATAGATGGCTACGTGCGGCCTCCTGCTGTGTATAGATGGCTACGTGCAGCCTCCTGCTGTGTATAGATGGCGCCGTGCAGCCCCCTGCTGTGTATAGATGGCTACGTGCGGCCTCCTGCTGTGTATAGATGGCTACGTGCAGCCTCCTGCTGTGTATAGATGGCGCCGTGCAGCCCCTGCTGTGTATAGATGGCTACGTGCGGCCTCCTGCTGTGTATAGATGGCTACGTGCAGCCTCCTGTTGTGTATAGATGGCGCCGTGCAGCCCCCTGCTGTGTATAGATGGCTACGTGCGGCCTCCCGCTGTGTATAGATGGCTACGTGCTTCCTCCCGCTGTGTATAGATGGCTACGTGCTTCCTCCCGCTGTGTATAGATGGCTATGTGCGGCCCCCTGCTGTGTATAGATGGCTACGTGCGGCCTCCTGCTGTGTATAGATGACTACGTGCTGCCTCCTGCTGTGTATAGATGGCTACGTCCGGCCTCCTGCTGTGTATAGATGGCTACGTGCGGCCTCCTGCTGTATATAGATGGCTACGTGCGGCCTCCTGCTGTGTATAGATGGCTACGTGCAGCCTCCTGCTGTGTATAGATGGCTACGTGCGGCCTCCTGCTGTGTATAGATGGCTACGTGCAGCCTCCTGCTGTGTATAGATGGCTACGTGCGGCCTCCTGCTGTGTATAGATGGCTACGTGCAGCCTCCTGCTGTGTATAGATGGCGCCGTGCAGCCCCCTGCTGTGTATAGATGGCTACGTGCGGCCTCCTGCTGTGTATAGATGACTACGTGCAGCCTCCTGTTGTGTATAGATGGCTCCGTGCAGCCCCCTGCTGTGTATAGATGGCTACGTGCGGCCTCCTGCTGAGTATAGATGGCTACGTGCGGCCTCCTGCTGAGTATAGATGGCTACGTGTGCTCAATATTAAGTCATCCAATGTTAAGCTGTGTGCCCACGATGCAGAAATGCTCCAGATTTTTTTTGAGCGTTTCTGCATCTCCCTGGCAGAAAAAACGCATGCGGATTGTACATGCGGATTGTACATGCGGATTGTACGTGCGTTTTTCCTGCCAGGGACAAGCGGATGTGATGCGTTCTTCACATGCATTTTCGCATGCGGGTTGTCAAGCGTTTTCCAAGCAATTTTAGCATCACTTGGAAAAGTACTTGACAACTTGGTCACACTATATAAATACATGCAACCGGCAAGGATTTATATAGTGTGACCGAAAGAATGGTAAAAAATAAATATACTTACCTTCTGATGGCCTGCCGACGTCAGCGGTCGCGTGACCCGTCACATGACTAAATGACGTCACCACAGGTCCTTTAGTCTACCGCGAGCTGCCGGCGAGGCAGGACGCATCGGATAAAGACACCGGGGGCTATCAGAAGGTAAGTATAATATTTATTTTTTATTTTATTCTTTTTTTTACAGGTTCCATGGTACTCGGGTCCGGAGGAGAGTCTTCTGTTCTCCAAACCCGGGTACCATCCGCACATTGAAACGCATGGAATCCGCATGTACAGATGCAGTGATGCGGATACCATGCGTTCCAATGCAAGTCAATGGCGGCGAAAACGCAGCTCTTCCGCAAAATAATTGGTAGTGCTGCGGATTTTTCCACAATGATACCAAGCGGAAACGCTTAAAAAACCCATAGTGGGCACACAGCCTAAAAAAAAATATTATAAATTATTATTATAATTAATATATTAATATTGTGCCAAATTAATTTCACGTGAACTATCACATGATCTATCACAGGTGATCATGTGACATGTGATACATCAGGTGTGCGTGTGTGTGTGTGTGTGTGTGTGTGGGGGGGGGGCGCGCCTTCTAAACTGCCCGGGGCCCTTGCTACTCTTAATCCACCCCTGCACCCTCCACACTACTTATATGCACATGTAGCTCTTTCACGGACTGTTCCTCCATTACTGAGAAATCAGCTTTTAAATTGGTATGCAAGTGAGGCTGAAGAGCTATGGTAGATCTGAAGCCTCTGAACGGTATAAGTATATACAGTACAGATAAATCCAGAGTCTTATCGGTGACATGTTCTTGCTGATCATAGTCATTCACTTTCCCTTTTCTCCTCTATTTAGCCCAGATCACCGTGATAACTTCTTCCATCCACGATGTGTCTCTGCAGAACTTAATGCACAGACGTCTTTGGATTATTATTTAACCGGCACTTTTCCCACTTTTTCCCACCTCTACACAAACTGCATAATGCTATAACCATCTCTAGTGCCCTGGAGAGTAATAATGCCCTCTCTGTTGCCCCACACAGTAATAGTACACCCCTCTTTGCCTTTATGCAGTAATTGTGTCCAGCTCTCTGCCTCCATATACTAAAAGTCTCACGTCTGAGCTTCCACATGGTAAAAATGCCCCCATTGTGCTACTATATAGAAATATTAATCTTTCTAGGCACATTAAGGAATAGTTCCCACTCTGTGCCTCTATATAGTAATAATGCACCCCTCTGTGCCTCCATATAGTAATAATGCCCCCTCTCCCCTCTGTGCCTCCATGTAGTAATAGTGCCTCCTCTGTGTCTCCATATGGTAATAATGCCCCCCTATGTGTCCCCATATAGTAATAGTGCCCCCTCCGTGCCTCCATATAGTAATAGTGCCTCCTCTGTGTCTCCATATAGTAATAGTGCCTCCTCTGTGTTTCCATATAGTAATAGTGCCCCCTCCGTGTCTCCATATAGAAATAATGCCCCCTCTGTGCCTCCATATAGTAATAGTGCCCCCTCTGTGTCTCCATATAGTAATAGTGCCCCCTCCGTGTCTCCATATAGAAATAATGCCCCCTCTGTGCCTCCATATAGTAATAATGCCCCCTCCGTGCCTCCATATAGTAATAGTGCCTCCTCTGTGTCTCCATATAGTAATGATACCCCCTCTGTGTCCCCATATAGTAATAGTGCCCCCTCCATGCTTCCATATAGAAATAGTGCCTCCTCTGTGTCTCCATATAGTAATAGTGCCTCCTCTGTGTTTCCATATAGTAATAGTGCCTCCTCTGTGTCTCCATATAGTAATAGTGCCCCCTCCGTGTCTCCATATAGAAATAATGCCCCCTCTGTGCCTCCATATAGTAATAGTGCCCAATCTGTGTCTCCATATAGTAACAGTGCCCCCTCCGTGTCTCCATATAGAAATAATGCCCCCTCTGTGCTTCCATATAGTAATAATGCCCCCTCCGTGCCTCCATATAGTAATAGTGCCTCCTCTGTGTCTCCATATAGTAATAATGCCCCCTCTGTGTCCTCGTATAGTAATAGTGCCCCCTCCGTGCCTCCATATAGCAATAATGCCCCCTCTGTGTCTCCATATAGTAATAGTGCCTTCTCTGTGTCTCCATATAGTAATAGTGCCCCCTCCATGTCTCCATATAGAAATAATGCCCCCTCTATGCCTCCATAAAGTAATAGTGCCCCCCTCTGTGTCTCCATATAGTGATAGTGCCACTTCTATTCCTCCATATAGTAATAGTGCCCCCCTCTGTTTTTCCATATAGTGATAGTGCCCCCTCTGTGCTTCCATATAGTGATAGTGCCCCTTCTATTCCTCCATATAGTGATAGTGCCTCTTCTGTGCCTATATGCAGTATGTCCATATACCAGGCATAGTGCTCCTCTGTAATTCTATATATTACTAGTGCCTCCATACAATTGTAATCCCCCCTTTACATCCTCCCATCCAGTGCCCTGGCAATAAAATAAAAATAAATGAAAACTCCCTTCTCCCACAACGAGTGGTGCTGTCCTTGTGCCGCAGTCTGTTGCTGCAGGCGGTGCGATGGAGTGATGTCATTGCGCTGGAGAAGCCTATAATTCAGGCATGTGCTGCGAGGACTGGCAGATGGTGGTGCAGGGGGCTGTATATAATGTATGGACAGACAGGTGGGAGGTATACAGACATGTAATATGTGCACCGCTCATTTAGACATAGACAACAGAATCAATTACATTTTATAATATATATTTGGGATAAGAAATTTTTACCCCAAGGAGGCGGAGGCTCGTAAAGTGCCTGCCGCACCCAGAGCACTTAAAGGGAAGTTGTCATGTCAGATAACGCTATCAACCTGTTTGGTTTTGAACCTGCAGGTTGTATTACAGGTAAGAGTGCTATCTATGAAAAACACTGTTAGCTTTCCTATGCAGAAAATTCACGAGCTTTTATCAGAGCGCTGACTGCTGTTATGTTCTGCAGCTTAGAACTAAAGAATAGGAGGGAAAAGCTGTCCCTGCACTGAGACTCAGCTAAACTCTACGCTGGGGTGGGTGCTCTATTCCTTGTGAATAGCCCCACCGAAACTCCTGCACTGAACTCAAACAAAGACCTGAAGGAAGGGGAAAAGGGGTCCCTAACAGATCTAAGGACTAGGAGAAAAAACAGGAGACCTCCTAATAGAAAAGTTAGTTGCAGAAACGAAGATTAAAGGGAACAAAACTGGTGGAACAAGAAGTCCCAGCATATCAATTGTCCAAAGCAGAGAGAACTTAGCAAGGAAACTTAGCCAGAGCACAAGCGTAACAACACTGATGTCTAGCGGGGAATGGGAGACAGGTGCTGAGTAATAAAGAGTGAAGAGATCACGTGACCAAGACACCCAGCACCAGAGGAAAAGACTAGAAGCCAGCAAACCACAACAAGATGGCCGATAGTAAAACAATATAGATTCTAACACCTGCCTTTTTTATATTTTATACAGTGGACCTCACTACGGTTTCGAGGGGATCGCACCCAATATTCCACGGTGCGGCTATTATTTGTTTTCACATATTTTTCTCTATCTATCCAGATCATCCTAATTTCTAGTTTTCATCTTTATGTATCTCATTTTCTATGTTATCTACCTATGTCAGATCAATGTATTTATTATGGTTAATAAAAGGCTGTAAAAGTAAGTATAAGTAATGAAAAACAAATGGAGGGTCAATTTCTAACTAAATCACATGACTGTGTATAAAAAAAAGCCTGTTAGAGAGGCAGAGCCTCCCAGAAGCAAAGATGGTCAGAGGTCACCGATCTGTGAACAACTGCGTCTAATAATTGTAGAATAATTTCAGGAAATTTTTCCTCAATGTGAAATTACAAAGACTTTGAATATCTTCCATCTACAGGCCATAAAATCATCAAAAAATTCTGGAAAAATCCATGTGCACAAAGAATGGGGCTGATGGTCAATATTGAATGCTCATGATGTACGGACCCTGAGAAGGCTCTGCATGATATCAAGACATGATTCAGTCATCCAAGTCACTGCATGGGCTCAAAAAAATTTCCAGAAATCATTGTCTGTGATCACAGTTCACCATGCGTTCCACAAATGTAAATGACAGCTCTATCATGCAAAGAAAAAGCAGAATATCAGCACAATCCAGAAACGCTGTAGTCTTCTCTGCACTCATTTATAATGGACTCAGGCGAAATAGAAAACTGTTCTGTGGTCAGAAAAATCAAAATGTGAAATTCGTTATGGAAACCACAGACGCTGTGCCCTCAGAGTGAGAGGGACCATTCAGCTTGTTATGGAAGAGACGGACCATCCAGCTTGTTATCAAGGAGAGGGACCATCCAGCTTGTTACGGAGGAGAGTAAACATCCAGCTTGTTATGGAGTTAAAGGATCATCCAGCTTGTTATGGAGAAGAGGGACCATCCAGCTTGTTATCATGGAGAGGGACTATCCAGCTTGTTATGGAGGAGAGGGACCATCCAGCTTGTTATGGAGGAGAGGGCATTTGCAGCTTGTTATGGAGGAGAGGGACCATCCAGCTTTTTATCAAGGAGAGGGACCTTTATCAAGGAGAGGGACCATCCAGCTTGTTACGGAGGAGAGTAAACATCCAGCTTGTTATGGAGTTAAAAGATCATCCAGCTTGTTATGGAGAAGAGGGACCATCCAGCTTGTTATCATGGAGAGGGACCATCCAGCTTGTTATGGAGGAGAGGGACCATCCAGCTTGTTATGGAGGAGAGGGCATTTGCAGCTTGTTATGGAGGAGAGGGACCATCCAGCTTTTTATCAAGGGGAGGGACCTTTATCAAGGAGAGGGACCATCCAGCTTGTTACGGAGGAGAGTAAACATCCAGCTTGTTATGGAGTTAAAGGATCATCCAGCTTGTTATGGAGAAGAGGGACCAGCCAGCTTGTTATCATGGAGAGGGACTATCCAGCTTGTTATGGAGGAGAGGGACCATCCAGCTTGTTATGGAGGAGAGGGCATTTGCAGCTTGCTATGGAGGAGAGGGACCATCCAGCTTTTTATCAACGGGAGGGACCTTTATCAAGGAGAGGGACCATCCAGCTTGTTATCGAGGAGAAAAAACATCCATCTTGTTATTGAAGAGAGGAACCATCCAGCTTGTTATGGAGGACATGAACCATCCAGCTTGCTGTGGACGAGAGAGACCATAAAGCTTGTTATGGAGGAGAGAGACCATAAAGATTGTTATGGAGTAGAGGAACCATCGAGCTTGATATGGAGGAGAGGAAACATCCAGCTTGATATGGAGGAGAGGAACCATCCAGCTTGATATGGAGGAGAGGAACCATACACCTTATCATGTAGGAGAGGGTCAATCCACCTTGTTATGGAGGAGAGGGACCATCCAGCTTGTTATTGGCACACAGTTCTTTATCTCTGATAGTATCTGGCTGCATTAATGCCTATTATAGGGACAGCACTCACATGAAATGCACCATCAATGCTGAGCCTTACGTGTAGAGATGTTATAACAACATCTGCTCCATCCAGACAACGTCTATTTCAGGGAAGACCTTGTATATGTTGACAGGACAATGGTAAACCACATCCTGCATACATCACACACCACGGCTCTGCAGAAAAAGAGTCCTGGTGATGAACCGGCCACCTGCAGTCCAGACCTTTCACCAATAGAAAATATTGTGAGCATCATGAAACAAAAAATCCGACAAAGGAGGAGCAGTGAGAATCCGACATCAGACAAGAATGGGTCAACGTTCTTCCCTCAGAACTCCAGCGATTATGTCCTCCCTTCCCCCAATGGGGGAAATCCCAAAGCAATTAGGACAACAGTAGAGAAAAACAGGAGCTAAATACCCCATAAGTAATAGCAACAACAAATATAATGCGCATAAAATATGTATTAACTTTATTAAACACTTAAAAAAAATAATAGAGTATCATGAAAAGTATACATGGTTGCTGGTGAAAAACACAAAAAAGTGTAACCACACTGGCAAAGTTCAGATGTCAATACAACAGAAGCAACTGAATAAATATATAACACATGAAACCACATGAGTGTATCAGTCATGTATGGTGACAATCACTGATACAAAAAAAATCCCATCTCAAATGAGTGGTAATAAGATGTTAGGCATAATAGATCCCAGGTGGGAAAAAGGCTCTGTCACAAGGCAAATGCCAGACAGTCCTCATGCTATGATAGCAGTAGTGTGTATAATGCCATACGAATAGCGTCACATGTAGGAGTATGTGCTGTCATGTGTCAAAAGGACACACATTCAGCTGAAATGTATTGCAGCGCACAGACCCTTCGGGTCCATGCACGGCGATACATGCTGCCAGCCAATCAGAGGCCAGACGCTGACGTCATGCGCTTCCGTCACTTGTACTCTGAAGTCAGCTGCCGGCTTCAGAAGAGGATGCCGCTCGGAGAGGGAGCGCAGGGCAGGGGAGTATTTATTTTTTTCTTTCTAAACCAGTGAGTACATGGTGACCATACTTCTACACAGGTGACTATGGGGAGTGCATTATACTATATGGAGGATATGGGCTTTGTATTATACTAAGATGGAGGACTATGGGCTGTGCATTATATTATATGAAGGATATGGGCTGTGATTTATACGAATACGGAGGACTATGGGGGTGCATCATATTATATGGAGGTGCAGTATACTATATGGAGGACAATGGGGAGTGCATTATACAATATGGAGGACTATGGGAGTGCATTATACTATATGGAGGACTATAGAGAGTGCATTATACTATATGGAGGACTATGGAGAGTGCACTATACTATATGGAGGACTATGGGGAGTGCATTATATAATATGGAGGACTATGGGGAGTGCATTATACTATACGGAGGACTAAGGGGAGTGTATTATACTATATGGAGGACTATGGAGTCCATTATTCTATATGAAGGACTATGGGGAAGAGCATTATACTATATGGAGAACTATGGGGTGCATTATACTACATGGAGGACTATAGAGAGTCCATTATACTATATGGAGGACTATGGAGAGTACATTATACTATATGGAGGACTATGAGGAGTGCATTATACTATATGGAGGACTATGGGCTGTGCATTATACTATATGGAGGACTATGGGGAGTGCATTATTCTATATGGAGGACTATGGGGAAGTGCATTATACTATAAGGAGGACTGTGGGCTGTTCATTATACTATATGGAGGACTATGGGCTGTGCATTATACTATATGGAGGACTATGGGGAGTGCATTTTTCTACATGGAGGTCTATGGGGAAGTGCATTTTACTATATGGAGGACTATGGGGAGTGCATTATTCTTTATGGAGGACTATGGGGAAGTGCATTATACTATATGGAGGTCTATGGGGAGTACATTATTCTATATGGAGGACTATGGGGAAGTGCTTTATACTATATGGAGGACTATGGGGATTGCATTATACTATATGGAGGACTATGGGGAGTGTATTATACTATATGGAGGACTATGGGGTGCATTATTCTATATGGAGGACTATGGGGAAGTGCTCTATACTATATGCAGGACTATGGGCTGTGCATTATACTATATGGAGGACTATGGAGAGTGCATTATACTATATGGAGGACTATGGGGAGTGCATTATTCTATATGGAGGACCATGGGGAAGTGCATTATACTATATGGAGGACTATAGGGAGTGCATTATACTATATAGAGGACTATGGGGTGCATTATTCTATCTGGAGGACTATGGGGAAGTGCATTATACCATATGGAGGACTATGGGGTGCATTATTCTATCAGGAGGACTATGGGGAAGTGCATTATACCATATGGAGGACTATGGGATGCATTATACTATACGGAGGACTATGGGATGCATTATACCATATGCAGGACTATGGATGCATTATACTATATGGAGGACTATGGGGGTGCATTATACCATACGGAGGACTAGGGGGAGAGCATCATACTATATGGAGGACTATGGGGAGTGCATTATTCTATATGAAGGACTATAGGGAGTGCAATATAATATATGGAGGACTATGGAGAGTGCATTATACTACATGGAGGACTATGGTGAGTGCATTATACTATATGGATGACTATGGGGTGCATTATTCTATATGGAGAACTATGGGGAAGTGCATTATACTATATGAAGGACTATGGGCTGTGTAGTATACTATATGGAGGACTATGGAGACTGTATTATACTATATGGAGGACTATGGGGAGTGCATTATTCTATATGGAGGACTGTGGGAAGTGTATTATGCTATGTGGAGGACTATGGAGAGTGCACTATACTATATGGAGGACTATGGGGAGTGCATTATACTATATGGAGAACTATGGGCAGTGCATTATACCATATGGAGGACTATGGGATGCATTATACTATATGAAGGAGTATGGGGGTGCATTATACAATATAGAGGACTGTGGGGAGTGCATTATACTATATGGAGGACTATGGAGAGTGCATTATACTATATGGAGGACTTTGGAGAATGCATTATACTATATAGAGGATTATGGAGAGTGCATAATACTATATGGAGGACTATGGGGAGGGCATTATACTATAAGGAGGACTATGGGGTGCATTATTCTATATGGAGAACTATGGGTTGTGCATTATACTATATGGAGGACTATGAGTTGTGCATTATACTATATGGAGGACTATGGAGAGTGCATTGTACTATATTTGGGACTATGGGGAGTGCATTATTCTATATGGAGGACTATGGGGTGCGTTATACTATGTAGTGGACTATGGAGAGTGCATTATACTATATGGAGGACTATGGGGAGTGCATCATACTATATGGAGTACTATGGGGAGTGCATTATACCATATGAAGGACTATGAGATGTATTATACTATATGGAGGACTATGGGGTGCATTATTCTATATGGAGGACTATGGGGAAGTGCATTATACTATATGTAGGACTATGGGCTGTGCATTATACTATATGGAGGACTATGGAGAGTGTATTATACTATATGGAGGACTATGGGGAAGTGCATTATACTATATGGAGGACTATGGGGAGCGCATTATACTATATAGAGGACTATGGGGAGTGTATTATACTATATGGAGGACTATGGGCTGTGCATTTAACTTTATGGAGGACTATGGAGAGTGCATTATATTATATGGAAGACTATGGGGAGTTCATTATTCTTTATGGAGGACTATGGCGAAGTGCATTATACTATATGTAGGACTATGGAGAGTGCATTATACTATATGGAGGACTATGGGGAGTGCATTATACTATATGGAGGACTATGGGAAGTTCATTATACCATAAGGAGGACTATGGGATGCATTAAACCATATGGAGAACTATGGGATGCATTATACTATATGGAGGACTATGGGGGTCCATTATACAATATGGATGGCTATGGGGAGTGCATTATACTACATGGAGGACTATGGGAAGTGCATTATTCTATATGGAGGACTATGGGGAGTGCAATATACTATATGGAGGACTATGGGGTGCATTATACTAAATGAAGGACTATGGGCTGTGTATTATACTATATGGAGGACTATGGGAAGTGTATTATACTATATGGAGGACTACGGAGAGTGCACTATACTATATGAAGGACTATGGGGAGTGCATTATACTATATGAAGAACTATGGGGAGTGCATTATACCATAAGGAGGACTATGGGATGAATTATACCATATGAAGGACTATGGGGCTGCATTATACAATATAGAGGACTATGGGATGCATTATACTAAATGAGGACTATGGGGGTGCATTTTACAATATGGAGGACTGTGGGGAGTGCATTATACTATATGGAGGACTATGGGGAGTGCATTATTCTATATGGAGGACTATAGGGAGTGCATTATACTATATGGATGACTATGGGGAGTGATTTATACTATATGGAGGACTATGGGGAGTGCATTATACTATATGGAGGACTATGGGGAGTATATTATACTATATGGAGGACTATGGGGTGCATTATTCTATATGGAGGACTATGGGTTGTGCATTATACTATATGGAGGACTATGGAGAGTGCATTATACTATATTTTGGACTATGGGGAGTGCATTATTCTATATGAATGACTATGGGAAAGTGCATTATACTATATGGAGGACTATGGAGAGTGCATTATACGATATGGAGGACAATGGAGAGTGCATTATACTATATGGAGGACTATAGGGGTGCATTATACAATATGGAGGACTATGAAGAGTGCATTATACTATGTGGAGGACTATGGGGAGTGCATTATTCTATATGGAGGACTATGGAGAGTGCATTATACTACATGAAGTACTTTGGGGAGTGCATTATACCATATTGAGGACTATTGGATGCATTATACTACAAGGAGGACTATGGGGGTGCATTATTCAAAATGTTGGACTATGGGGAGTGCATTATACTATATGGAGGACTATGGGGAGTGCATTATTCTATATGGAGAACTATCGGGAGTGCATTATACTGTATGGAGTATAATGTGGAGTGCAGTATACTGTATGGAGGATTATGGGGAGTGCATTATACTGTATGGTGGACTATGAGGCACATTATACTATACGGAAGACTATGGGGAGTGAATTGTACTCTAAGATGGACTATGGGGCACATTATGCTATATGGAGGACTATGGGGAGTGCATTATACTATAAGGAGGACTATGGGATGCATTATATTATATGGAGGACCATTGGGAGTGTATTATACTATATGAAGGACTATGCGGACTGCAGTATACTATATGGAAGACTATGGGGAGTGTATTTTACTATACAGAGGACTATGGTATGCATTATACCATATGGAGGACTATGGGATGCATTCTACTATATGGATGACTAAGGAATGCATTATATTATATGGAGGACTATGGGGAGTGCATTATGCTACATGGAGGACTATGGGATGCATTATACTATATGGAAAACTATGGGGATTGCATTATGCTATATGGAGGACTATGGGATGCATTATACTATATGGAGGACTATGGGATGCATTATACTATATGGAAGACTATGGAATGGATAATATTATATGGAGGACTATGGGGAGTTCATTATACTGTATGGAGGACTATTGAGAGTGCATTATACTATATGAAGGACTGTGGGATGCATTATACAACATGGAGGACTATGGGATGCATTAACACTAGGACTACTGGACTCGTGACCCCGCCTAGAACTACTGAAAGGAGTCATTTTGACTCCTTGCTTGTTTTCGTTTATTTTTAGAGTTTCATTTGTGGTTATTTATTAATAATTATATTTTTTGTAATGTATTATTATTGTGAGATCCAACAGTAATGCTTTTGATTGTTTTTTTTCTGCTTTTCTTATTTTTCTACAGAAAATAACAATAATTATAATAGACGTTTTTCAAACATTTTTTTTTATTCAAGTGCACACATATAAACAACAACTGAAGAACAAAAAGTAGAGAAAATGTAGGTGGAGGAGCATAAAAATGAAAATATGGCGCAGAATTCACCTTCTAAACATTTGGTGTTTCGCATTTTAGGCATTGCCTTTGATTTATGGCAGTACATTGCCCACACAAAGACTTACCACAAGTCTTACAATTTTCGACAGATCTATTTTTCTTGCACTTTTCTTTGATCTGGCAAAATTTTGTTTGAACCATCACTTCTGAGCATGTAGAAACTTGGGACGTGGAACCCTTTTCCCTATCTGTGACATAAGGACCACTCAACTCTCTCACAAGCGTTTGCAAAAATGCCTTGCGTGACATTTTTTGGTGGGTAATCTCCTTGAATATTATCCATGCATTTATACCCGCAAAGTCTAAGGCATTTTCAAATGCATGAACAGGCCATCTCCTTGTGCATGTTCGTGTGGTATATTTTCGTGCCATCTGATCCACTACATCTACTCCATATTTTGTTTCATTGTAAAACTTTACCGTTTCTGGAGTTTTTTTAGCGGAATCAGACGCAACAACAACATCTGGATGGACGGAACTCAAAATGACAACATTTTTGTTGGGCTTTCCTTGATATACTGTAAGTGTAAAATTGTCTTCATTTCTAAACACTTTAGTGTTGTACAATTCCTCTTTCATGGATTTTATTTCTTTAGGCACTTCTCGCCTTATCTTGTTCAGTGTTCCCACGATGGTTGTTCCTTTGCTTTTTAGCTGTTTAGCTAATTTTACTGAAGTAAAATAATTATCGGTTGTAACATTGCGACCTTTTTTCAAAAACGGGTCCAATAACTTCATTACCACATGGTCAGCTAAACGGTCCTCAGCACGGCGTGTGTCATCTTTGCCTAGATAAGGGAAGCCATTTGCCAGATATTTGCTCCTCTTATCAACAGCTAGCCAATATTTGTGGCCATATTTATCTCGTTTGGAAGGCATGTACTGCGTGAATGGACACCTAGTTTTGCTTGGGAAAAGTTGCTCATCCACCGTTATGTATGGGCCAGGTTTGTAACACGCAATACAATTTTCAATAAACCTGTCCCACACAGTAGAAAATAGAGCAAATTTGTCCGTTTGCAGTCTCTCCGATCGAGTAGATTTCTCATCAAATCTGAGAAACCTCATAATTTCAACAAAGCGGTCCCTAGACATTGTCGCTTTGCAAAACGGTATTCCCCAGTCATTACACCAAATACTGCTAATTGAGTGACGGTTCGTGCCAGATATTCCACGAGCATAGAATATCGCAATGAATGCATCTAGCTCCTCATCAGATAGAGTTGTTCAGCATTACACAGTAATACAAGCAGGTAAAACACAAGGAAAATGTGAAAAGTTGACATGTAAATTGAACTACATCTATATGAACATCAGGGTAAATAAGACAGAGTGAAAAAATTATGCACAAAACTTTATAGCAACATTTAGTGACAAAAGGACCTCAAAATATAGTAGGGAGTCAAAATGACTCCCTTCAGTAGTTCTTGGTAAATTTTGAAAAAAACGCGCAAATTTTTCACCAAAATTATTTATTCTCACAAAATCTTTTTTCACATCATATTTGAGGAAAAGTCACCGAGTTTCAAGCCGGAATTCTGAAAAATGTAGTCACAGAAGAGAAATAAAAAACGAAAGGAGTCAAAATGACTCCATCAGTAGTTCTAGTGTTAAACTATATGGAGGACTATGGGGAGTGCATTATACTATATGGAGGAGTATGGGGAGAACATATACTATATGGAGGACTATGGTATTCATTATACTATATGGAGGACTATAGGGAGTGCATTATACTATATGGAGGACTATGGGATGCATTATGTTTTATGGAGGACTATGGGGAGTGCATTATTCTATATGGAGGAGTATGGGGAGAGCATATACTATATGGAGGACTATGGGATTTATTATACTATATGGAGGACTATAGGGAGTGCCTTATACTATATGGAGGACTATGGGATGCATTATGTTTTATGGAGGACTATGGGGAGTGCATTATACTATATGGAGGAGTATGGAGAGAGCATATACTATATGGAGGACTATGGGATTCATTATACTATATGGAGGACTATAGGGAGTGCATTATACTATATGGAGAACTATGGGATGCATTATGTTTTATGGAGGACTATGGGGAGTGCATTATTCTATATGGAGGAATATGGGGGTGCATAATACTATATGGAGGAATATGGGGAGTTTATTATACCATATTGTGGACTATGGGGAGTGCATTATACTATATAGTGGACTATGGGGAGTGCATTATACTATATGGAGGACTATGGGGAGTGAATTATACTATATGGAGGACTATGGGGGTCCATTATACTATATGGAGAACTATGGCGAGAGCATTATACTATATGGAGGACTATTGAGAGTGCATTATACTATATGGAGGACTACGGGGAGTACATTATACTATATGGAGGACTATGGGGAGTGCATTGTACTGTATGGAGGAGTATTGGGAGTGCATTATATTATGTGAACGGCTATTGGGCACATTATACTATATGGAGTACTGTGGTGAGTGCATCATACTGTATGGAGGACTATGGGGAGTGCATTATACCATATGGAGCACTATGGGGAGTGCATTGTACTATATAGAGGACTATGGGGAGTGTATTACACTATATCGAGGACTATGGGGTGCATTGTACTATATAGAGGACTATGGGATGCATTATACTATATGGAGGACTATGGGGAGTGCATTATACTGTATGGAGGACTATGAGGAGTGCATTATGCTATATGAAGGACTATGGGATGCGTTATACTATATGAAGGACTATGGGATGCATTATACTATATGGACGACTATGGGGAGTGCATTATACTATATGGAGGACTATGGGATGCAGTAAACTATATAGAGGATTATGGGGAGTACATTATACTATATGGAGGACTATGGGATGCATTATGTTATATAGAGGACTATGGGGAGTGCATTATACTATATGGAGGACTATGGGATGCATTATATTATATGGAGGATCATGGGAAGTTCATTATATTATATGGAGGACTATGGGGAGTGCATTATACTATATGGAGGACTATGGGATGCATTATATTATATTGAGGACTATGGGGAGTGCGTTATACTTTATGTAGGACTATGGGATGCATTATATTATATGGAGGACCATGGGAAGTTCATTATACTGTATGAAGGACTATGGGGAGTGCATTATACTATATGTAGGACTACGGGATGCATTATTTTATATGAAGGACTATGAGGAGTGCATTTTACTATATGGAGGACTATGTGGTACATTATACTATATGGAGGACTATGGGGAGTGCATTATGCTATATAGAGGACTATGGGGAGTGAATTATACTGTATGGAGGACAATGTGGTGCATTATACTATATGGAGGACTATGAGGAGTGCATTATACTGTTTGGAGGACTATGTCATGTATTATACTATATGAAGGTCTATGTGGTGCATTATACTATATGGAGGACTATGGGGAGTGTATTATACTATATGGAGGACTATGGGGAGTGCAGTATGCTATATGGAAGACTATGGGGAGTGCATTATACTATATGGAGGACTATGGGGAGTGCATTATACTATATAGAGGACTGTGGGGAGTCTATTAAACTATACGGAGGACTATTGGATGCATTATACCATATGAAGGAATATGTGATGCATTCTATTATATGGAGGATTATGGGGAGTGCATTATACTGTATGGAGGAATATGTGGTGCATTATACTATATGGAGTACTATGGGGAGTGCATTATACTATATGGAGGACTATGGGGAGTGCATTATACCATATGGAGGACTATGGGATGCATTATGTTATATGGAGCACTATGAGGAGTACATTTTACTATATGGAGGACTATGGGGGTGCATTACACTATATGGAGGACTATGGCGAGAGCATTATACTATATGGAGGACTATGGAGAGTGCATTATACTATATGGAGGACTATGGGGAATGCATTATACTATATGGAGGACTATGGGGAATGCATTATTCTGTATGGAGGACTATGGGGAGTACATTATATTATATGGAGGGCTATGGGGCACATTATACTATATGGAGGACAAGGGGGAGTGCATTATACTGTATGGAGGACTATGGGGAGTGCATTATACTATATAGAGGACTATATGATGCATTATATTATATGAAGGACTATGGGGAGTGCATTATACAATATAAAACACTATGGGGAGTGCATTATACTATATGGAGGACTATGGGGAGTGTATTATACTATATGGAGGACTATGGGATGCATTGTACTATATAGAGGACTATGGGATGCATTATACTATATGGAGGATTATTGGGAGTGCATTATACTGTATGGAGGACTATGAGGAGTGCATTATACTATATGAAGGACTATGGGATGCATTGTACTATATGGAGGACTATGGGGATTGAATTATACTGTATGGAGGACTATGAGGAGTGCATTATACTATAAGGAGGACTATATGAAGTGCACTATACTATATGGAGGACTACGGTATGTATTATACTGTATAGAGGACTATGGGGATTACATTATACTATATGGAGGACTATGGGATGCATTATGCTATATGGAGGACTATGGGGAGTGCATTATTCTATATGGAGGACTATGGGATGCATTATATTATATGGAGGACCATGGGGAGTTCATTATAATATATGGAGGACCATGGGGAGTGCATTATACTGTATGGAGGACTATGGGAAGCATAATATTATATGGAGGACTATGGGGAGTGCATTATACTATATGGAGGACTATGGGATGCATTATATTATATGGAGGACCATGGGGAGTTCATTATACTTTATGGAGGACTATGGGGAGTGCATTAAACTATATGTAGCAGTATGGGGAGTGTATTATACTATTTGGAGGACTATGGGATGCATTATTTTATATGAAGGACTATGAGGAGTGCAATATGCTATATGGATGAGTATGTGGTCCATTATACTATAATGAGGACTATGGGGAGTGCATTATGCTATATGGATGACTCTGGGGAGTGGATTATACTGTATGGAGGACTATGTGGTGCATTATACTATATGGAGGACTATGTGGTGCATTGTACTATATGAAGGACTATGGTGAGTTCATTATAGTATATGGAGGACTATGGGGAGTGCATTATACTATATGGAGGACTATGGGGAGTTCATTATACTGTATGGAGGACTATGTGGTGTATTATACTATATGGAGGACTATGTAGTGCATTATACTATATGGAGGACTATGGGGAGTGTATTATACTATATGAAAGACTATGGGGAATGCAGTATTGTATATGGAAGACTAAGGGGAGTGCATTATACTATATTGAGGACTATGGGGAGTGTATTATACTATATAGAGGACTGTGGGGAGTCAATTATACTATACGGAGGACTATGGGATGCATTATACTATGTGGAGGAATATGGGATGCATACTATTATATTAAGGACTATGGGGAGTGCATTATACTATATGGATAACTATGGGGAGTGCATTATACTGTATGGAGGACTATGTGGTGCATTATACTATAAGGAGTACTATGGGGAGTGCAATATACTATATGGAGGACTATGGGGAGTGCATTATACTGTATGGAGGACTATATGGTGCATTATACTATAAGGAGGACTATGGGGAGTGCATTATACTATATGAAGGACTATAGGGAATGCATTATACTATATGGAGGACTATGGGGAGTGGATTATACTGTATGGAGGACTTTGTGGTGCATTATACTATATGGAGGACTATGTGGTGCATTATACTATATGGAGGACTATGGGGAGTGTATTATACTATATGGAGGACTATGGGGAGCGCAGTATGCTATATGGAAGACTATGGGGAGAATATTATACTATATAGAGGACTGTGGGGAATCCATTATACTATATGGAGGACTACGGCATGCATTATATTATATGGAGGACTATGTGGAATGCATTATGCTATATGGAGGACTATGGGATGCATTATACTATATGGAGAACTATGGGGAGCATATTATACTATATGGAGGACTATGGGATGCATTATACTATATGGAGGAATGTGGGACGCATTCTATTTTATGGAGGACTATGGGAAGTGCATTATACTGTATGGAGTACTATGTGGTGCATTATCCTATATGGAAGACTATGGGGAGAATATTATACTATATAGAGGACTGTGGGGAATCCATTATACTATATGGAGGACTACGGCATGCATTATATTATATGGAGGACTATGGGGAGTGCATTATGCTATATGGAGGACTATGGGATGCATTATACTATATGGAGGACTATGGGGAGTGTATTATACTATATGGAGGATTATGGGATGCATTATACTATATAGAGGACTGTGGGGAGTCCATTATACTATATGGAGGACTATGGGATGCATTATATTATATGGAGGACTATGGGGGGGTGCATTATGCTATATGGAGAACTATGGGATGCATTATACTATATGGAGGACTATGGGGAGTGTATTATACTATATGGAGGAGTATGGGATGCATTATACCATATGGAGGACTATGGGGAGTGCATTATACTTTATGGAGGACTATGGGGAGTCCATTATACTATATGGAGGACTATGGGATGCATTATTATATGGAGGACTATGGGGAGTGCATTGTAATACACTGCTCAAAAAAATAAAGCAAACACTCAAATAACCCATCCTAGATCTGAAAGAATGAAATATTCTCATTGAATATTTTGTTCTGTACAAAGTTGAATGTGCTGACAACAAAATCACACAAAAATCATCAATGGAAATCAAATTTATTAAGCAATGGAGGCCTGGATTTGGAGTCACCCCCAAAATTAAAGTGCAAAAACACACTTCAGGCTGATCCAACTTTGATGTAATGTCCTTAAAACAAGACAAAATGAGGCTCAGTATTGTGTGTGGCCTCCACGTGCCTGCATGACCTCCCTACAATGCCTGGGCATGCTCCTGATGAGGTTGCGGATGGTCTCCTGTGGGATCTCCTCCCAGACCTGGACTAAAGCATCCGCCAACTCCTGGACAGTCTGTGGTGCAACATGACGTTGGTGGATGGAGCGAGACATGATGTCCCAGATGTGCTCAATCAGATTCAGGTCTGGGGAACGGGCGGGACAGTCCATAACCTCAATGCCTTCATCTTGCAGGAACTGCTGACACACTCCAGCCACATGAGGTCTGGCATTGTCCTGCATTAGGAGGAACCCAGGGCCAACCACACCAGCATATGGTCTCACAAGGGGTCTGAGGATCTCATCTTGGTACCTAATGGCAGTCAGGCTACCTCTGGCGAGCACATGGAGGGCTGTGCGGCCCTCCAAAGAAATGCCACCCCACACCATTACTGACCCACTGCCAAACCGGTCATGCTGAAGGATGTTGCAGGCAGCAGATCGCTCTCCACGGCGTCTCCAGACTCTGTCACGTCTGTCACACGTGCTCAGTGTGAACCTGCTTTCATCTGTGAAGAGCACAGGGTGCCAGTGGCGACTTTGCCAATCCTGGTGTTCTAAGGCAAATGCCAAGCGTCCTGCACGGTGTTGGGCTGTGAGCACAACCCTCATCTGTGAACATCCGGCCCTCATTCCAACCTCATGGAGTCGGTTTCTAACCGTTTGTGCAGACACATGCAGATTTGTGGCCTGTTGGAGGTCATTTTGCAGGGCTCTGGCAGTGCTCCTCCTGTTCCTCCTAGCACAAAGGCGGAGGTAGCGGTCCTGCTGCTGGGTTGTTGCCCTCCTACGGCCCCCTCCATGTCTCCTGGTGTACTGGCCTGTCTCCTGGTAGCGCCTCCAGCCTCTGGACACTACGCTGACAGACACAGCAAGCCTTCTTGCCACAGCTCGCATTGATGTGCCATCCTGGATGAGCTGCACTACCTGAGCAACTTCTGTGGGTTGTAGAGTCCGTCTCTTGCTACCACGAATGTGAAAGCACAACCAACATTCAAAAGTGACCAAAACATCAGCCAGAAAGCATTGGTACTGAGATGTGGTCTGTGGTCCCCACCTGCAGAACCACTCCTTTATTGAGGGTGTCTT
Source organism: Phyllobates terribilis (assembly GCF_046119375.1). Taxonomy (NCBI): domain Eukaryota; kingdom Metazoa; phylum Chordata; class Amphibia; order Anura; family Dendrobatidae; genus Phyllobates; species Phyllobates terribilis. The sequence goes on along the minus strand of NW_027362952.1, from coordinate 2,496,690 downwards.
GATAATTGCCAATAATTTCCATCTATTGTCTATTCCATTTGCACAACAAAATATGAAATTAATTGTCAATCAGTGTTGCTTCCTAAGTGGACAGTTTGATTTCACAGAAGTTTGATTTACGTGGAGTTATATTCTGTTGTTTAAGTGTTCCCTTTATTTTTTGAGCAGTGTATATGGAGGACTATGGGGAGTGCATTATACTATATGGAGGACTATGGGATGCATTATATTATATGGAGGACTATGTGGAGTGCATTATACTATATGGAGGACTATGGGGAGTGTATTATACTATATAGAGGATTGTGGGGAGTCCATTATACTATATGGAGGACTATGGGATGCATTATACCATATGGAGGACTATGGGATGCATTATATTATATGGAGGACTATGGTTTGCATTATAGTATAGAGAGGACTATGGGGAGTGTATTATACTATGTGGAGGACTATGGAACGCATTATACTATATGGAGGACTATGGGGAAAGCTTTATACTATATGGAGGACTGTGTGGTGCATTATACTATATGGAGGACTATGGGGAGTGCATTATACTGTATGGAGGACTATGTTGTGCATTATATTAAATGGAGGACTATGGGGAGTGCATTATACTATATGGAGGACTATGGTGTTGTGGTGTTGCTATCAGAGTGTCAAGAGTGGGAGAAGAGGGTTGCATTGACAATCCAACACAATGGGCAGCAATTTGAACACATTTTATAAGTGGTCATAAAGTTACATTAAAACCAAGCACACCATTGTTTTTCTTATCAAATTCTCAATAAGTTTGATGTGTCACATGACCCTCTTTCCTTTGAAAAAAATAAAGTTGGATCCAAAATGGCCGACTTCAAAATAGCCGCCATGGTCACCACCCATCTGGAAAAGTTTTCCCCTCACATATACTAATGTGCCACAAACAGGAAGTTGATATTACCAACCATTCCCATTTAATTTAGGTGTATCCATGTAAATGGCCCACCCTGTATATAATCAGAATGGGGGGGTCCAAATCTTGCTCCGGGACCCATCAGCCTCGTTACGCCACTGGTTATATATTATACTAGCTATTGAACCCCTTCTACGCCCGGGTGGTGAGCATTTTTATTGGTATATTTCTGGCGCCATTTTTTTTTAAGACACTGTCTGCAAATTCGCATATACATTGTCTTCAATAAAATAGCGCCGGATAAGCGCCATTTTACTGAAGTAATGTACTACAATGTCAACACAGCAGTGCACACGTGCCAGCCAAAGGGATAATGGTGATGGGTGGTGCATGCGCACTGCTATGTTGACGTTGTAGTACATTACTTCAATAAAATGGCGCTGGAGTCAGCGTTTGCGCTTATCCGGCGCTATTTTATTGAAGACACTGTATATGCGAATTTGCAGACAGTGTCTTAAAAAAATGGTGCCGGATAGCATGGTATAGGCATACACTGAGTCCGGGTCATTCTATTGAAGTATTGTACTACAAAATTAAAGGGAACCTGTCACCAGAAGTAACACCGTTAACCTGCACATATGTGATTAATCTGCAGGTTAATAGTGTTATTATGTTGCCCGACGCCTGCACGTAGTCGAATGCAGCAGGGAGAAAATAAACCTTCCTGGTATATGATCCCCCAATCCTGGTCCACTTCTTGGTATATGCTCCACCCCATCCTTGTATATGTTCCCCCAATCCTTGTATATGCTCCCCCCATACTGGTATAAGCTCCCCCCATACTGGTATATGCTCCCTCCATCCTGGTATATGCTCCCTCCATCCTGGTATATGCTCCCCCATCCTGGTATATGCTCTCCCCATCCTGGTATATGCTCCCCCATCCTAGTATATACCCCCCCATCCTGGTATATGCTCCCCCCATCCTGGTATATGCTCCCCCCATCCTGTTATATGCTCCCTCCATCCTGGTATATGCTCCCCCATCCTGGTATAACTTCCCCATCCTGGTATATGCTCCCCCCATCCTGGTATATGCTCCCTCCATCCTGGTATATGCTCCCTCCATCCTCGTATATGCTTCCCCTATCCTGGTATATGCTCCCCCAATCCTGGTATATGCTCCCACAGTCCTCGCATATGCTCCCTCCATCCTGTTATATGCCCCCCATCCTGGTATGTGCTACACCCATCCTGGTATATGCTGCCTCAATCCTCGTATATATGCCCCCCCACCCTGATATATGTCCCCCCATCCTGGTATATGTTTCCCTACCCTGGTATATGCTCCCCCAATTCTTGTATATGCTCCCTCCATCCTGGTATATGCTCCCCCATCCTGGTATATGCTTCCCTATCCTGGTATATGCCCCCCCATCCTGTTATATGCTCCCTCCATCCTGGTATATGCCCCCATCCTGGTATATGCTCCCCCCATCCTGGTATATGCTCCCCCCATCCTGGTATATCCCCCCATCCTGGTATATGCTCCTCCCCATCCTGGTATATGCTCCCCCCATCCTGGTATATGCTCCCGCTATCCTGGCATGTGCTCCCCCCATCCTGGTATATGCTCCCCCATCCTGGTATATGCTCCCCCCCATCCTGGTATATGCCCCACATCCTGGTATATCCCCACATTCTGGTATATGCTCCCCGTTATATGCTCCCCCATCCTGGTATATGCTCCCCCATCCTGGTATATGCTCCCCCCATCCTGGTATATGCCCCCCATCCTGGTATATGCTCCCCCTCATCCTGGTATATGCTCCCCCCATCCTGGTATATGCTCCCCCCATCCTGGTATATGCCCCCTCCATCCTGGTATATGTCCCCCATCCTGGTATGTGCTCCCCCCATCCTGGTATATACCCCCCATCCTGGTATATGCTCCCCCCATCCTGGTATATGCTCCCCCTATCCTGTTATATGCTCCCACCATCCTGGTATATGCTCCCCCATCCTGGTATATACTTCCCCATCCTGGTATATGCTCCCCCCATACTGGTATATGCTCCCCCCATCCTGGTATATGCTCCCTCCATCCTGGTATATGCTCCCTCCATCCTCGTATATGGTTCCCCTAACCTGGTATATGCTCCCTCCATTCTGGTATATGCCCCCACATTCTGGTATACACTCCATCCATCCTGGTATATGCTGCCTTAATCCTCGTATATGCCTCCCCACCCTGGTATATGCTCCCCATCCTGGTATATGCTTCCCTACCCTGGTATATGCTCCCCCAATTCTTGTATATGCTCCCTCCATCCTGGTATATGCCCCCCATCTTGTTATATGCTCCCTCCATCCTGGTATAATCTCCCCCCATCCTGGTATATGCTCCCCCATCCTGGTATATGCTCCCCCCATCCTGGTATATGCTCCCCCTATCCTAGTATATCCCCCATCCTGGTATATGCTCCTCCCCATCCTGATATATGCTCCCCCCATACTGGTATATGTTCCCCCATCCTGGTATATGCTCCCCCCCATCCTGGTATATGCTCCCTCCATCCTCGTATATGGTTCCCCTATCCTGGTATATGCTCCCTCCATTCTGGTATATGCCCCCCCATTCTGGTATACACTCCACCCATCCTGGTATATGCTGCCTCAATCCTCGTATATGCCTCCCCACCCTGGTATATGCCCCCCATCCTGGTATATGCTTCCCTACCCTGGTATATGCTCCCCCAATTCTTGTATATGCTCCCTCCATCCTGGTATATGCCCCCCATCTTGTTATATGCTCCCTCCATCCTGGTATATTCTCCCCCCATCCTGGTATATGCTCCCCCATCCTGGTATATGCTCCCCCCATCCTGGTATATGCTCCCCCTATCCTGGTATATCCCCTCATCCTGGTATATGCTCCTCCCCATCCTGGTATATGCTCCCCCCATACTGGTATATGTTCCCCCATCCTGGTATATGCTCCCCCCCATCCTGGTATATGATCCCCCAATCCTGGTCCCCTTCTTGGTATATGCTCCCCCCCATCCTTGTATATGTTCCCCCAATCCTCGTATATGCTCCCCCCATACTGGTATAAGCTACCCCCATACTGGTATATGCTCCCTCCATCCTGGTATATGCTCCCTCCATCCTGGTATATGCTCCCCCATCTTGGTATATGCTCTCCCCATCCTGGTATATGCTCCCCCATCCTGGTATATACCCCCCCATCCTGGTATATGCTCCCCCCATCCTGGTATATGCTCCCCCCATCCTGTTATATGCTCCCTCCATCCTGGTATATGCTCCCCCATCCTGTTATATACTTCCCCATTCTGGTATATGCTCCCCCCATCCTGGTATATACCCCCCCATCCTGGTATATGCTCCCCCCATCCTGGTATATGCTCCCCCCATCCTGTTATATGCTCCCTCCATCCTGGTATATGCTCCCCCATCCTGGTATATACTTCCCCATTCTGGTATATGCTCCCCCCATCCTGGTATATGCTCCCTCCATCCTGGTATATGCTCCCTCCATCCTCATATATGCTTCCCCTATCCTGGTATATGCTCCCCCAATCCTGGTATATGCTCCCCCCATCCTGGTATATGCTCCCCCCATCCTGGTATATGCCCCCTCCATCCTGGTATATGTCCCCCATCCTGGTATGTGCTCCCCCCATCCTGGTATATACCCCCCATCCTGGTATATGCTCCCCCCATCCTGGTATATGCTCCCCCTATCCTGTTATATGCTCCCACCATCCTGGTATATGCTCCCCCATCCTGGTATATACTTCCCCATCCTGGTATATGCTCCCCTTATACTGGTATATGCTCCCCCCATCCTGGTATTTGCTCCCTCCATCCTGGTATATGCTCCCTCCATCCTCGTATATGGTTCCCCTATCCTGGTATATGCTCCCTCCATTCTGGTATATGCCCCCCAATTCTGGTATACACTCCATCCATCCTGGTATATGCTGCCTTAATCCTCGTATATGCCTCCCCACCCTGGTATATGTCTCCCATCCTGGTATATGCTTCCCTACCCTGGTATATGCTCCCCCAATTCTTGTATATGCTCCCTCCATCCTGGTATATGCCCCCCATCTTGTTATATGCTCCCTCCATCCTGGTATATTCTCCCCCCATCCTGGTATATGCTCCCCCATCCTGGTATATGCTCCCCCCATCCTGGTATATGCTCCCCCTATCCTGGTATATCCCCCCATCCTGGTATATGCTCCTCCCCATCCTGGTATATGCTCCCCCCATACTGGTATATGTTCCCCCATCCTGGTATATGCTCCCCCCCATCCTGGTATATGCTCCCTCCATCCTCGTATATGGTTCCCCTATCCTGGTATATGCTCCCTCCATTCTGGTATATGCCCCCCCATTCTGGTATACACTCCACCCATCCTGGTATATGCTGCCTCAATCCTCGTATATGCCTCCCCACCCTGGTATATGCCCCCCATCCTGGTATATGCTTCCCTACCCTGGTATATGCTCCCCCAATTCTTGTATATGCTCCCTCCATCCTGGTATATGCCCCCATCTTGTTATATGCTCCCTCCATCCTGGTATATTCTCCCCCCATCCTGGTATATGCTCCCCCATCCTGGTATATGCTCCCCCCATCCTGGTATATGCTCCCCCTATCCTGGTATATCCCCTCATCCTGGTATATGCTCCTCCCCATCCTGGTATATGCTCCCCCCATACTGGTATATGTTCCCCCATCCTGGTATATGCTCCCCCCCATCCTGGTATATGATCCCCCAATCCTGGTCCCCTTCTTGGTATATGCACCTCCCCATCCTTGTATATGTTCCCCCAATCCTCGTATATGCTCCCCCCATACTGGTATAAGCTCCCCCCATACTGGTATATGCTCCCTCCATCCTGGTATATGCTCCCTCCATCCTGGTATATGCTCCCCCATCTTGGTAAATGCTCTCCCCATCCTGGTATATGCTCCCCCATCCTGGTTTATACCCCCCCATCCTGGTATATGCTCCCCCCATCCTGGTATATGCTCCCCCCATCCTGTTATATGCTCCCTCCATCCTGGTATATGCTCCCCTCATCCTGGTATATACTTCCCCATTCTGGTATATGCTCCCCCCATCCTAGTATATACCCCCCATCCTGGTATATGCTCCCCCCATCCTGGTATATGCTCCCCCCATCCTGTTATATGCTCCCTCCATCCTGGTATATGCTCCCCCATCCTGGTATATACTTCCCCATTCTGGTATATGCTCCCCCCATCCTGGTATATACCCCACCATCCTGGTATATGCTCCCCCCATCCTGGTATATGCTCCCCCCATCCTGTTATATGCTCCCTCCATCCTGGTATATGCTCCCCCATCCTGGTATATACTTCCCCTATCCTGGTATATGCTCCCCAATCCTGGTATATGCTCCCCCAATCCTCGTATATGCTCCCTCCATCCTGTTATATGCCCCCCCATCCTGGTATATGCTCCACCCATCCTGGTATATGCTGCCTCAATCCTCGTATATGCCCCCCCACCCTGGTATATGTCCCCCCATCCTGGTATATGCTTCCCTACCCTGGTATATGCTCACCCAATTCTTGTATATGCTCCCTCCATCCTGGTATATGCCCCCCCATCCTGGTATATGCTTCCCTATCCTGGTATATGCCCCCCCATCCTGTTATATGCTCCCTCCATCCTGGTATGTGTCCCCATCCTGGTATATGCTCCCCCATCCTGGTATATGCTCCCCCCATCCTGGTATATGCTCCTCCCCATCCTGGTATATGCTCCCCCCATCCTGGTATATGCCCCCATTCTGGTATATGCCCCCCATCCTGGTATGTGCTCCCCCCATCCTGGTATATGCTCCCTCCATCCTGGTATATGCTCCCTCCATCCTCGTATATGCTTCCCCTATCCTGGTATATGCTCCCCCAATCCTGGTATATGCTCACCCAATGCTAGTATATGCTCCCTCCATCCTGGTATATGCCCCCCATTCTGGTATATGCTCCCCCCTATCCTGTTATATGCTCCCTCCATCCTGGTATATGCTCCCCCATCCTGGTATATACTTCCCCATCCTGGTATATGCTCCCCCCATCCTGGTATATGCTCCCCCCATCCTGGTATATGCTCCCTCCATCCTGATATATGCTCCCTCCATCCTCGTATATGCTTACCCTATACTGGTATATGCCCCCCATCCTGGTATATGCCCCCCATCCTGGTATATCCCCACATTCTGGTATATGCTCCCCCGTTATATGCTCCCCCATCCTGGTATATGCTCCCTCATCCTGGTATATGCTCCCCCCATCCTGGTATATGCCCCCCATCCTGGTATATGTCCCCCATCCTGGTATGTGCTCCCCCCATCCTGGTATATACCCCACATCCTGGTATATGCTCCCCCCATCCTGGTATATGCTCCCCCTATCCTGTTATATGCTCCCACCATCCTGGTATATGCTCCCCCATCCTGGTATATACTTCCCCATCCTGGTATATGCTTCCCCCATCCTGGTATATGCTCCCCCCATCCTGGTATATGCTCCATCCATCCTGGTATATGCTCCCTCCATCCTCGTATATGCTCCCCTATCCTGGTATATGCTCCCTCCATTCTGGTATATGCCCCCCCATTCTGGTATACACTCCACCCATCCTGGTATATGCTGCCTCAATCCTCGTATATGCCTCCCCACCCTGGTATATGCCCCCCATCCTGGTATATGCTTCCCTACCCTGGTATATGCTACCCATATTCTTGTATATGCTCCCTCCATCCTGGTATATGCCCCCCATCTTGTTATATGCTCCCTCCATCCTGGTATATTCTCCCCCCATCCTGGTATATGCTCCCCCATCCTGGTATATGCTCCCCCCATCCTGGTATATGCTCCCCCTATCCTGGTATATCCCCCCATCCTGGTATATGCTCCTCCCCATCCTGGTATATGCTCCCCCCATACTGGTATATGTTCCCCCATCCTGGTATATGCTCCCCCCCATCCTGGTATATGATCCCCCAATCCTGGTCCCCTTCTTGGTATATGCTCCCCCCCATCCTTGTATATGTTCCCCCAATCCTCGTATATGCTCCCCCCATACTGGTATAAGCTCCCCCCATACTGGTATATGCTCCCCCATCTTGGTATATGCTCTCCCCATCCTGGTATATGCTCCCCCATCCTGGTATATACCCCCCCATCCTGGTATATGCTCCCCCCATCCTGGTATATGCTCCCCCCATCCTGTTATATGCGCCCTCCATCCTGGTATATGCTCCCCCATCCTGGTATATACTTCCCCATTCTGGTATATGCTCCCCCCATCCTGTTATATGCTCCCTCCATCCTGGTATATGCTCCCTCCATCCTCATATATGCTTCCCCTATCCTGGTATATGCTCCCCCAATCCTGGTATATGCTCCCCCAATCCTCGTATATGCTCCCTCCATCCTGTTATATGCCCCCCCATCCTGGTATATGCTCAACCCATCCTGGTATATGCTGCCTCAATCCTCGTATATGCCCCCCCACCCTGGTATATGTCCCCCCATCCTGGTATATGCTTCCCTACCCTGGTATATGCTCACCCAATTCTTGTATATGCTCCCTCCATCCTGGTATATGCCCCCTATCCTGGTATATGCTTCCCTATCCTGGTATATGCCCCCCCATCCTGTTATATGCTCCTTCCATCCTGGTATGTGCCCCCATCCTGGTATATGCTCCCCTATCCTGGTATATGCTCCCCCCATCCTGGTATATGCTCCTCCCCATCCTGGTATATGCTCCCCCCATCCTGGTATATGCTCCCGCTATCCTGGCATATGCTCCCCCCATCCTGGTATATGCTCCCCCATCCTGATATATGCTCCCCCCAATCCTGGTATATGCCCCCCATCCTGGTATATCCGCCCATTCTGGTATATGCTCCCCCATCCTGGTATATGCTCCCCCATCCTGGTATATGCTCCCCCCATCCTGGTATATGCCCACCATCCTGGTATATGCTCCCCCTCATCCTGGTATATGCTCCCCCCATCCTGGTATATGCTCTCCCCATCCTGGTATATGCCTCCCATCCTGATATATGCCCCTCATCCTGGTATGTGCTCCCCCCATCCTGGTATATACCCCCCATCCTGGTATATGCTCCCCCCATCCTGGTATATGCTCCCCCTATCCTGTTATATGCTCCCTCCATCCTGGTATATGCTCCCCCATCCTGGTATATACTTCCCCATCTTGGTATATGCTCCCCCCATCCTGGTATATGCTCCCCCCATCCTGGTATATGCTCCCTCCATCCTGGTATATGCTCCCCCTATCCTGGTATATGCTCCCCCAATCCTGGTATATGCTCCTCCAATCCTGGTATATGCTCCCTCCATCCTGGTATATGCCCCCCCATCCTGGTATATGCTCCACCCATCCTGGTATATGCTGCCTCAATCCTCGTATATGCCCCTCCACCCTGGTATATGCCCCCCATCCTGGTATTTGCTTCCCTACCCTGGTGTATGCTCCCCCAATTCTTGTATATGCTCCCTCCATCCTGGTATATGCCCCCCATCCTGTTATATACTCCCTCCATCCTTGTATATGCTCCCCCCATCCTGGTATATGCTCCCCTATCCTGGTATATGCTCCCCCCATCCTGGTATATGCTCCCCCTATCCTGGTATATCCCCCATCCTGGTATATGCTCCTCCCCATCCTGGTATATGCTCCCCACATACTGGTATATGCTTCCCCATCCTGGTATATGCTCCCCCCCATCCTGGTATATGCCCCCCATCCTGGTATATCCCCCCATCCTGGTATATGTTCCCCCCATCCTGGTATATGCTCCCCCATCCTGGTATATGCTCCCCCCATCCTCGTACATGCCCCTCCATCCTGGTATATGCTCCCCCTCATCCTGGTATATGCTCCCCCTACCCTGGTATATGCTCCCCCCTTCCTGGTATATGCCCCCCATCCTGGTATATGCCCCCATCCAGGTATGTGCTCCCCCCATCCTGGTATATGCTCCCCCCATCCTTATATATGTCACCCCCATCCTGGTATATTCTCCCCCCATCCTGGTATATGCTCCCCCCTATCCTGGTATATGTCACTCCCCGATCCTGGTATATGCTCCCCCCATCCTGGTATGTCGCCCCCTGATCCTTGTATATGCTCCCTCCCATCCTGGTATATGTCACCCCCGATCCTGGTATATCGTCCCCCCCATCCTGGTATATACTTCCCCTCATCCTGGTATATGCTCCACCCCATCCTAGTATATGTCAACCCCCAATCCTGGTATATGCTCCCCCCATCCTGGTATATGTCACCCCCCGATCGTGGTATGTGCTCCCCCCATCCTGGTATATGTCACCCCCGATCCTGGTATATGCTACCCCCATACTGATATATGCTCCCCCTCATTAGGTATATGCTCCCCCATCCTGGTATATGCTCCCCCTCATTCTGGTATATGCTCCCCCCATTCTGGTATATGCTCCCCCCATCCTGGTATATGCCCCCCCCCATCCTGGTATATGCTCCCCTTCATCCTGGTATATGCTTCCTCCATCCATGTATATGCTCCCCCCATCATGGAGAACAAGGAAGCACAAAAAAACTTCATGAAAACATGAAAATACAAAATCTTTATTGAAAAAAATCAAGAATAGAAAAAATGGAAAACACTCAGAGGCATAAAATTAAAAACAATGGAGGAGCATGGAGACGAGGAACAGGTTAAATGTACTGCCCTATGTAAATCAATTGCCTGAAGGCAAAATATGGCACTGCAAAAACAGGTCATAAAGAGGTAGCTCAAGTGTCTATCCAATTGAAAGGTCGCACAGTGAGAGACTTCTGTTTAATGCAGGTTCTAATATAGAAGCATTTTCCCAAAGTGGATGCAAGTATGACACTCAGTACATTAATAGAAATAAGTGTCATGAAAGACAATATAGTCAAAGTGACAACCAATCCAATATATAATATGAAAAGGTTCCATACTTACAGCCGCTGTGGTTGCGTCGCCGCACCTCGCTCCTGCTCTACCCCAGCATCCTGGTATATGCTCCCCCCCATCCTGATATATGCTCCCCCTCATCCTGGTATATGCTCTCACCCATCCTGGTATATGCTCCCCGTCATCCTGGTATATGCTCTCCCCCATCCTGGTATATGCTCCCCTCCATCCTGGTATATGTCACCGCCGAACCTGGTATATGCTCCCCCCCATCCTGGTATATGTCACCCCCCAATCCTGGTATATGCTCCCCGTCATCCTGGTATATGCTCCCCCTCATTCTGGTATATATGCTCCCCCCCATCCTGGTATATGTCACCCCCCGATCCTGGTATATGCTCCCCCTCATCCTGGCATATGCCGCCCCCCATCCTGGTATATGTCACCCCCGATCTTGGTATATGTCACCCCCTCATCCTGGTATATGCTCCCCCCATCCTGGTATATGTCACCCCCGATCCTGGTATATGCTCCCCCCCATCCTGGTATATGTCACCCCCCAATACTGGTATATGCTCCCCCTCATCCTGGTATATGCCCCCCCCATCCTGGTATATGTCACCCCCGATCCTGGTATATGTCACCCCCTCATCCTGGTATGTGCTCCCCCTCCATCCTGGTATATGTCACCCCGGATCCTGGTATATGCTCCCCCTCATCCTGGTATATGTCACCCCCAATCCTGGTATATGCTCCCCCTCATCCTGGTATATGCTCCCCCCCCCATCCTGGTATATGTCACCCCCCCCCCCCCCCCCCGATCCTGCCTGTCCTGCTCATCCATCCACAAACACTCCTACTCACCCTTCCCCCGCAGCACATCGTCTGTGTTAAATATGTAAATAAAATGGCGCTGGAGTCAGTGTGTGCACATACTGCGCTATTTGGCGCCATTTTGTTGAAGACACTGCGAATTTGTCTTCAACAAAATGGTGCTGGATATCGCGCTATGCGCTGGCTCCGGCACAGACTCCTCCTTAAGCCTCGCCGGAGACGTGGTCAGCGCCTATGCACATGGTGATCTCCGGCGACGCACTCTTCCTCCAGCCTCGTCCTCCCGGCGCAGACTATAGAGGCTTAGGACAGAAGGACACATCCCTGGATATATATATCTCATCTCTCCCAATTACATGGAGTCTATTAGGATCCCTGATCTATTATGTGTCGCCATCTGCACAGATCCAATGTCACACAAAAGGAAGCGACATTTTTAACGAGTAAACAGCGCATTCCGTCCTGTGCTGATCTACAGCGCCATCTAGAGGCTGATCAGCGGCGCATCAGCTCAGCCTACTCGTTTTCATCTTCGCACCAGATGACGCGTTACCGGGATAAAATATGATTGGGTCCCAGTGAAAATACAAGACTGGGAGCCGGCTGCTCTGCTCCAATCGTCGCGCTTTGGAAGATACCAACTCTTTGTAGCCCTCAGGGGGAGCTGAGGAGAATAAATTGTTATTGTTTGTAAAAGTGCAGATATTTAATGAACTGATAGGTAAAATAAAGATGCGGCTGCGATCAGTGACGGGACAGAGTAAGAGCGGCCGCTGCAGTTCCCCCCCCGTGCTCAGATCAGTGGTAGACGCGACTCCATCTCCGCCTTCGGAAGCCGGAAGTTGCAGGCAGTGTTGTGAGAGAGGAGCAGAGAGACAGGTGGGTGATTGGTGTTGTGTGCGCTGCCCCCTGCTGGTCGCATCACCGCAGTGCAGGTTGTTATGGGCTGATCAGGGGCCCCTATGCTGCTCTCCATGGTGCGACCCCCACTGCTGTGTCTTGGGGTCTGTTACACCTGATATATAGGAGCTGAGTACACGCTGCTGCTGGGGCCCCTGATACCATTACTATGTGGCCCTTACACCTGATATATAGGAGCTGAGTACAGGCGGCTGCTGGGGCCCCTGATACCATTACTATGTGGCCCTTACACCTGATATATAGGAGCTGAGTACAGGCGGCTGCTGGGGCCCCTGATACCATTACTATGTGGCCCTTACATCTGATATATAGGAGCTGAGTACAGGCGGCTGCTGGGGCCCCTGATACCATTACTATGTGGCCCTTACATCTGATATATAGGAGCTGAGTACAGGCTGCTGCTGGGGCCCCTGATACCATTACTATGTGGCCCTTACACCTGATATATAGGAGCTGAGTACAGGCGGCTGCTGGGGCCCCTGATACCATTACTATGTGGCCCTTACATCTGATATATAAGGGCTGAGTACAGGCGGCTGCTGGGGCCCCTGATACCATTACTATGTGGCCCTTACACCTGATATATAGGAGCTGAGTACAGGCGGCTGCTGGGGCCCCTGATACCATTACTATGTGGCCCTTACACCTGATATATAGGAGCTGAGTACAGGCGGCTGCCGGGGCCCCTGATACCATTACTATGTGGCCCTTACACCTGATATATAAGGGCTGAGTACAGGCTGCTGCTGGGGCCCCTGATACCATTACTATGTGGCCCTTGCATCTGATATATAAGGGCTGAGTACAGGCAGCTGCTGGGGCCCCTGATAACATTACTATGTGGCCCTTACACCTGATATATAGGAGCTGAGTACAGGCGGCTGCTGGGGCCCCTGATACCATTACTATGTGGCCCTTACACCTGATATATAGGAGCTGAGTACAGGCAGCTGCTGGGGCCCCTGATACCATTACTATGTGGCCCTTACACCAGATATATAGGAGCTGAGTACAGGTGGCTGCTGGGGCCCCTGATACCATTACTATGTGGCCCTTACACCTGATATATAAGCTCTGCTGGGACTCTGTATCCCGCCTGCATTGCATAATGGGGCCCCTGAATACTCTGCACATAAGGGCCCATAGCTCTAATTATGTTGTTTGCAATAGTCGCCCTCCTGCCACCCTGTAATATCGGGTCCCTGCCTGGTGTGGCCCCTATGACTTAATGTCTCCCAGTAAGTGCAGCACACCAGTTATCAGTCTGCACGGCCAGGGTCCGGGACCCCTGTTGTTTTTGTACTGGCTTTGTAATATATGCTCATTATCAGGGCGCCCTCTTCTCAGACATCCATCTAATCATCCGTCTGTCTCATCCATATTTGCCATATGGAGGTTTCCAGAAATAGGGCAGAACCTACTGGACTTCTGTGAAAGTTGACGAATCTGTTGAGCGCGGCTGAAGCCTCCTGGGAGCCGAGGTAAAATCAGTGGCCGTGGTAAAATTGTGGAGCGGTGGGGTCTGAAAAAGGAATCATGGCTATAAGGACAACGTTTGCACAAAGTGATTTCTTTCGAGCCCAACAGCCACTGTGTAAACCTGACAAAAATGCCCCCATCTATCCATCCATTCATCACTCTCATACTCTGTCTATGCAGGTATGTATCTCATCATTCTTCCTTACGGAGTTTCACATTGACCAGTCGGGGCTTTGGTGCGAACTCCCTCACAAAACTGGATTCGGTAGTGTGCACTGACGAGGCCATAGGCTTAGTAGACTGCGCCTCCAGTAGGCGTACACACCTGATGCACGACAGAGGGCACATTCACTCTGTCTGGACCATTATAGTCTATGGCCACGTCAGATCATATGCCCGAATCCCGTTCAGGTGTAGGCTGCAGCAGGTGGCAGCTGCCTTCTGTGCCCCGCTCCTCCGCCACTGCCGTTCCCCCCAACACCCAGAGCCACAGTGTATATATATATATATATATATGTACACTACTCAAAAAAATAAAGGGAACACTTAAACAACAGAATATAACTCCAAGTAAATCAAACTTCTGTGACATCAAACTGTCCACTTAGGAAGCAACACTGATTGACAATCAATTTCACATGCTGTTGTGCAAATGGAATAGACAATAGATGGAAATTATTGGCAATTATCAAGACACCCTCAATAAAGGAGTGGTTCTGCAGGTGGGGACCACAGACCACATCTCAGTACCAATGCTTTCTGACTGATGTTTTGGTCACTTTTGAATGTTGGTTGTGCTTTCACACTCGTGGTAGTTTGAGATGGACTCTACAACCCACAGAAGTTGCTCAGGTAGTGCAGCTCATCCAGGATGGCACATCAATGCGAGCTGTAGAAAGAAGGTTTGCTGTGTCTGTCAGCGTAGTGTCCAGAGGCTGGAGGCGCTACCAGGAGACAGGCCAGTACACCAGGAGACGTGGAGGGAGCCGTAGGAGGGCAACAACCCAGCAGCAGGACCGCTACCTCCGCCTTTGTGCAAGGAGGAACAGGAGGAGCACTGCCAGAGCCCTGCAAAATGACCTCCAGCTGACCACAAATGTGGATGTGTCTGCACAAACGCTTAGAAACCCACTCCATAACGGTGGTATGAGAGCCCGACGTCCACAGATGGGGGTTGTGCTCACAGCCCAACACCGTGCAGGACTCTTGGCATTTGCCACAGAACACCAGGATTGGCAAAGTGGCAACTGGCGCCCTGTGCTCTTCACAGATGAAATCAAGTTCACACTGAGCACATGTGACAGACGTGACAGAGTCTGGAGACGCCGTGGAAAGCGATCTGCTGCCTGCAACATCCTTCAGCATGACCGGTTTGACAGTGGGTCAGTAATGGTGTGGGGTGGCATTTGTTTGGAGGGCCGCACAACCCTCCATGTGCTCGCCAGAGGTAGCCTGACTGCCATTAGGTACCGAGATGAGATCCTCAGACCCCTTGTGAGACCATGTGCTGGTGCAGTTGGCCCTGGGTTCCTCCTAATGCAGCACAATGCCAGACCTCATGTGGCTGGAGTGTGTCAGCAGTGCCTGCAAGATGAAGGCATTGAGGTTATGGACTGGCCCAACCCGTTCCCCAGACCTGAATCCGATTGAGCACATCTGGGACATCATGTCTCGCTCCATCCACCAACGTCATGTTGCACCACAGACTGTCCAGGAGTTGGCGGATGCTTTAGTCCAGGTCTGGCAGGAGATCCCACAGGAGACCATCCGCAACCTCATCAGGAGCATGCCCAGGCATTGTAGGGAGGTCATACAGGCACGTGGAGGCCACACACAATACTCAGCCTCATCAGGAGCATGCCCAGGCGTTGTAGGGAGGTCATACAGGCACGTGGAGGCCACACACAATACTGAGACTCATTTTGACTTGTTTTAAGGACATTACATCAAAGTTGGATCAGCCTGTAGTGTGTTTTTCCACTTTAATTTTGGGGGTGACTCCAAATCCAGGCCTCCATTGGTTAATAAATGTGATTTCCATTGATGATTTTTGTGTGATTTTGTTGTCAGCACATTCAACTTTGTACAGAACAAAGTATTAAATGAGAATATTTCATTCATTCAGATCTAGGATGGGTTATTTCAGTGTTCCCTTTATTTTTTTGAGCAGTGTATATATAAATATACCAGGATGGGGGATATTAACAGAATTGGGAGACATTACCCCTATAACAGTGTAAGCAGCAGACTCCCTCCCCCTTAACAGGGCATAATGACCACATTTTTTGCTTCAATTTTTTTTTCTATTTTCCTCCTCTAAAACCTAGGTACGTCTTATGGTCCGGTGCTTCTTATAGTCCGAAAAATACGGTATATGCATTCAGTATATATATACTATGGTAGATGGGCCCACTCAGTTGCACACAGAAGTAGCCACCGGAGCGCCGTCTCCTTAAGTCTCTCACTGGTTTATTTGAAGATGCTGCATAAGCCAGTGAGGAGTTAGCAAAAATAAATACGTGCTTTCTGACCTAAGGAAAAACAAAACATAACATACAGCCGTGTTGCTGTGGGGATCTGCCCGCTCAGGAGAACAACCATCCACTAGTTCAGCTTTTCCTTCTCAGGACACAAAGCGCTGGAGTTCCTCTCTACAGCCCTACTGAACACTGAATGCCTTAGAAGGACTATATACATCCTAGTCCCCACCCTGGGGTGGAGATATGGTGAAAGACCTCCCAAATGGTGAACAACCTCCCAACCCGTTCTATGGTCGTTCACAAAAACCCAGCCCTTAAAATGGCCGATTAATCCCTCTCAACACATAGTGTGCTGGTGGAAAACTTATGGGCTTCAAATCACTGAAGCTAATAGCCTCAGTGAAACATACCTCCCCTCCAGCACTTTGCCAGTGACTTTGTCACCATGTATATATAATCAGCATACTGTATATATATTATAAGCATACTCTATATATCCTTTTAAAAGCAGAAGTGTCAATAAATTATTTTTATCAGTTAACAAAATGCAGAGTAAAGTTTGATGGATGAACCAAGATCTCAGTAATAATAATTGTAATTTTTTTTTAATTAATAATAGGATAGAAGGGAGGGACAAAACCAGGAACAGAATCAGTAGGCAAACTCATAGTCAGGAGGACAGCCGGGGTCAGATACCAGGTGATCAGTAACCGCCACGTCTGCGAGCAGTATGAATACCGCGGAGCCTGGTGACAGAGGTGATACTGAGATTGTCCGGGCAGAGATGTAACAGTCAGAAGGCCACCGGTAGATGGTGAAGGTCCTTCTGTACAGCTCCAGCAGTGATGGTGGATCTGCTGGACTTCAGGGAGCTGGATGCGGAGGTTTACCGTCTTTTAGATGTCTCTAGGGGAACGGTGACAACACGCAAATACGCGAGCAGCCCTGGATAATCCACGCCGGCAGGATGATAAGATCCGGCGGAAGATGGAACCTATGAGAAGAGAAGGAAATATAGTGTAAGTGATGGGACTCCATATGACATGATACTACTGTGCGGTCACTGTGGCCGGACGGCAGAGGAATCTCATCACACAGAGGTCAGGGATCATCGTCAGCCATCATACATGTGACAATCCCATCTCCGACAGATGACATCTGCTCCACATGAATTATTCTCACTGACGACATCACACAACATGGAGATGACTCTCACACTTACCTCGTCTCTTTTTCCCCTTTTTCCCATTTTCTGATTTTTCGTTGTCAGCTGGAAATTCTGATCAGAAAGAAGAAAAAACAACAACTCACTAAAGACATATTGTTATGGGGTCTGCTTTGTATCGCTCCTGTATATAGTATATAGATTGTTCTAGTCCTTTCCCCTATAGTCCTGACAATCTGGTATTACACAATAGGGCAGAATAAGTCCTATATACCGGACATGACCTCATGTGAGGGGCATTAGATGTGTCACTAATATGGAGCAGTGAGCGCCCTGTGTGCCGCCATGTGGTGCATCCCTAATGAGCGATATTCTACTATAGGAGACGATGTCTCATTATGATGACGGAGGTTACTGGATGCAACAATGTATCACAGAATCCATGATAATACTGTACAAAGTTGCAGAAATGGAGACACTGTATGGTCCCATGGGCAAAGTAATTGGGTTCCTTGAAACATGGATAACATAGGAGACCCGTTAAAGAAAAACCATGTGGAAATATTTCACCCTTGATGACAACATTCACATTGTTTGTGCTATAGACATGTACATACCTGACAATGGGGACGAGGACGGCAAGCTGCTTATAGCATCGTCTCTAGCAGATTCAGGAGAAGATCCTTTCTGCCTGTTAGGAAGAAGAAAAACGTGTCAATCACAAGTAAATTCAGTATAAAAGGGATTGTCTCACTAGAAGAACCCCGACTATAAGGCCTAATAGGACATATGAAAGTCATAGTGGGGAAGTCTCCTGCTCAAAACGACCTTCTATGGAAACAACTAGCAACAATGGCCGGCATGTAATACTACATATCTCCTGCAGTGTGGGCAAAACTAACAATGCCTGACCGGCAGCAATTATGGGTTGTTATCTCCAGCGGATTCTGAAGCCAATAGCCAATGACCGCTGATCATGGGGCGGTGGATGCTGCATTCAATATTATGGTATTTATGTCCTATATTTGGTGTTGTGCACATATATTAGCCTGGAGCTCCCAATAATGACCCCATAATCTACTCACATTTCTGAGATGTTTCTGCTGGATGCCGGGGTACACTCTGGAGGAAACTTGATAGCGGTGGTACAGAGCTAAAAAATGACAAAAATAAGATATGAAATTCAATTTTTTACGTTTAGGGTATGTGCACACGATGCAGAAATGCTCAGGATTTTTTCCTGAGCGTTTCTGCATCTCTCTGGCAGGAAAAAACGCATGCGGATTGTACATGCGGTTTCCTGCCAGGGACATGCGGAAATGAAGCGGTCTTCACTTTCATTTCCGCATGTGGGTTGACAAGCGCTTCCCAAGCGATTTTAGCATCACTTGGAAAGTGCTTGTCAACTTCACACTATATAAATCCATGCAGCCGGCATGGATTTATATAGTGTGTGATGTCAAAAAATAAAAAATAAATATATACTTTACCCTCTGATGGCCCCCGGTGTCCTGCTTCATCGGTCCCGGATGCCAGCAGTGAAGACTGTAGGACCTTCCGACGTCAGCGTCACGTGACCCGTCACATGACTCTGACGTCAGCGAAGGTCCTTCATTCAACCGCGAAGTGCGCGGGAAGCCGGCAGGACGCAGCGCGGGCCGTCAGAAGGTGAGAATATATATATTTTTTATTTTATTCTTTATTTTTTAATGGTACCTGGGTCTGGATGAGAGTCCTCTCATCCACACCCGGGTACCATCCGCACATTAGACCGCATGAAAAGCGCATCAACATATACAGTGATGCGGATTCCATGCGGTCTAATGCAAGTCAATGGCGGCAAAAGAGCAGCGTTTCCGCAAAATTAATTGACATGCTGCGGATTTTTGACCGCAGCGTTTACGCTGCGGAAAAATCCGCATCATGGGCACAGCACATGCGGATTTCCATTGGGGAACATTGCTGCCCTTCTACCATGCGTTTTTCATGCGTTTCCGCGGCGTTTACGCAACTGCAAAAACGCCGCGGAAACGCATGAAAAACGCATCGTGTGAACTCAGCCTTAGAGGTCTTTTTATGTATTCTGGATTTATTGATCACTTACTTTAGAAAGCCTTTTAGAGGATGTTGTAAAATTTTGGAAGAAAAGGCTCTCATTATCCTCACTTGTGTCCTCCTCCTCTGAGACAATAGGCTTGTTTGTATCAGCGTGATCTACAAGACATAGGTAATGAAGTGTTATTAGCGGTTGTCAGTATAACACAGTCACCATTTATCACTACTATTAATGGGAACCGATTGTCACATATTATTGAAGACGAGACAAACAGCCGCTTAGTCTAGATGACGTCTTCTACTTACTGATAAATAAGCTGGTGTCCTCATCTGAAACAAGCCGAGGAATGTACTCCGGCTTCTGACTTAGAAGGTTTTCAAATTCTAAGTCACTCCGGAATGGATAACTCTTGATCTCAAATGCTCCTCCTGGAAAAAGAAAAACAAAAGTGATGCGGACATTGTTAGAGGCTGCTCCATATCTGAACAGTATATCTTAATCTTAAGTAATGACAAAACCGAAGGAAACAAACTGAAAGTTATATTATGGAGAACTAGAAATAGGCAAGCAGATAGAGAAGTGCTGATCCTCATGGACAGGAGCGAAGAGTCCTCGTTGTAAAAGTGAATATTAATACTAATAAAGTATATCAGTTACCTGTCCCAAGTCTTTGTGCAGGATTTGTTCTGAGCAGGTCATTAATAAGGTCCTGAGCATCGGGGGGAGGAGCGCGATCCCAATCCCAAATTATGTCTCCTGTTATATAGAAAATTACAGAAAATAAAACCTCTGTTTTGGACTGTAAGATAAAGTAGAGGAAATAACTAAATTCATGTTATCAGTCAAAGCAATAATCGGATTATTCTACTTACCAGTGACAATATTTTTATAGAGCTCAGATAGGGAATCCCCATGAAATGGTTACATATCCATCCAGAAACTCATGCAGGATGATTCCCATTGACCACCAGTCCGCAGGTCTTCCATAGCCTTTCTTCAGAATGATTTCTGGGGCCATGTAAAGCGGGGTGCCACAGTCCTGGAAACCGACAGAAGGTAGAAATGAGAATCAATTAAATAATTATTATGGCAAGTTCTCGACATAAAAAGCCAATGACAGAAGATAAAATATCAGTTGAAAAGTTCTCTAGAAATGAAGAACGTAGAGAAGAGACAATAGTGTGATGAGATTTGTAAAGAACCATCTAAGTTCCTGTAAGTGATGCCGACCTCATGGTCCTGGAACTCTCTGGCGATGTCCTCCAATGATTCCTTGTGGGTGTTGGTTTCTGGTATCATGACACCAACTTTTGAAATCCCAAAATCGGCGACTTTAATGTGTCCAGCCGGTGTAATCAGGAGGCTGTGAAAGAGAAGATGGTTTTAGGCTCACGGGCTGTGTTGTAATAAATGATAACTTTCCCCCCTTTATTATACTATAGGGGGCAATTACTTCTCTGGCTTCAGGTCTCTATGCAACACACCATAGCTGTGCAGGTATTCTACAGCAAGTATCGCTTCTGCAAAGTACAGGCGGGCCAAGGGGACAGATAAAGGACCCCTGGTGCTTAGGAGGGTCCCACAGTCTCCACCTATAGAAGAAAGGAAATATGAACGGTGAGGGGTTTATACAGCAGATCACCATGATGGATCATGAGAAGTGAGCGGAGACATTGGGGCAGGAGAGAATATATACAGATATAATGTATAGAGCACAGAATATTAGTCTGAGGTCATGGTGAGATGTCGTCCATGTCACTAATAAAGTGATGTCTCATCTCGTCTACAGCTGGCGATACTGACGTGCTCAGTGCGGACATACAGGGAGATCACACACATCAATGACTTTCCATAATATCTATAGTAAATGCTCTGCGGGGATGTAACCGTCCACGGGGACAAGTCCTAATGATATGAGCGCTGATAAGATGTCAGCAGACATGGGCTGAATATAATACATGTACATGTCCTACCTCCTACATACTCCATGACCATACACAGGTGAGATCTAGTAGGGAAGGAGCAGAGCATGGAGGTCACAAAGGGACAGTCAGCGAATGTCAGGATGTCCCTCTCCAGATAGGCCGCTTCCACATGTTTTGGAGTATCCAGGTCCCGCTTGGCAATTTTCTTCATAGCGAAGATCTTCTGTGAGTCTTTATGGTGAACTAAGTGGACGGACCTGGAGAGAAGAAGAAACCATGGTTTATAGTGAATCCTTATTAACAGTCCGTCTATAGAAGTCATTATATGGTCTTCTGTTCTAATGTTTAATACCAGAAGTCCGACCATTACTAGAAATCCACATCTAGAAATACATGAAATAATACTACATAGATCATCTATGGGAGGGTCTACACAATGCCACGTCTGCCAGACCCTCACTGAGGTCACATTATCACCTATGAGAAGTCTGCACAATGCCACGTCTGCCAGACCCTCACCCAGGTCACATTATCACCTATGGGAAGTCTGCACAATGCCACGTCTGCCAGACCCTCACCGAGGTCACATTATCACCTATGGGAAGTCTGCACAATGCCACGTCTGCCAGACCCTCACCCAGGTCACATTATCACCTATGGGAAGTCTGCACAATGCCACGTCTGCCAGACCCTCACCCAGGTCACATTATCATCTATGGGAAGTCTGCACAATGCCACGTCTGCCGGACCCTCACCCAGGTCACATTATCACCTGTGGGAGGTCTGCACAATGCCACATCTTCCACACCCTCACTCAGACCACATTGTCACCTATGGAAGGTGTGCACAATGCTAGGTCTGCCAGACCCTCACCCAGGTCACATTATCACCTATGGGAAGTCTGCACAATGCCACGTCTGCCGGACCCTCACCCAGGTCACGTTATCACCTTTCACCTCAGATCATGTCCCTATGATAACACTGAATGGCAAAGCACAGAGGATGAAGCATTATCATAGGGAACCCTGAGAAATGTGGCTTATGCTAACTGAAATCTCACCCAAAAGATCCGCTGCTGATCAGCTTAGATGTTTCGTAGTCGCTCATACGCGGCTTTCTCGCCGGGATCAATGATTCCATCAAGTTCTTGAAAAGAAGAAGAAATGATATTAAGATCTAGAAGCTGCTGGAGAAAATCTCCAGATGCAGAAACGTCTATATTATGTCCCAGCTGATGTCACTGATCCGATAGGTGAGCAGAAACCTGCTGACGGATTCCCTATAATATAAACGCTATTATCTAATGCAATAGTGTCATCTCCTCTAATAATAGAGGCGCCCCCTGGTTATATGGGGGATAATACTGGACGGGTCATTCACACCCCGTGATCTGGTGATACACAGACATCTCCCTCTATAATACTTACACCGGCAGGTTCTTGGATCTCCGGGATCTCTAAGATTACACTGTCAGGATCCAACAGCTCAGTTGTTTCTAAAATAGTGATAAAATGATGAAGAAATAAAATGTATTAGAGGATATTAATCCTACACAAATAATACAGCAATATAATGGAGAAATGACTATTCTGTATGGAGGACTATGTTAGGCCTATTATTCTGTATGGTGGAATATGTGGGGCCCATTATTCTGTATGGAGGACTATATGGGGCCCATTATTCTGTATGGAGGACTATGTGAGGCCCATTATACTGTATGGAGGACTATGTTGGGCCTATTATTCTCTATGGAGGACTTTGTGGGACCCATAATACTTTGTGGAGGACTATGTGGGCCCATAATACTGTATGGAGGACTATGTGGGGCCTATTATTCTCTATGAAGGACTATGTGGGGCCCTTTATACTCTACGGTGGACTATGTGGGGCCCATAATACTGTATGGAGGACTATGTGGGGCCCATTAATCTCTATGGAGGACTATGTGGGGCCCATTATTCTGTATGGAGGACTATGTGGGGCCCATTATTCTGTATGGAGGATTATGTGGGGTCAATTATCCTGTATGGAGGACTATGTGGGGCCATTATACTGTGTGGAGGACTGTGTGGGGCCATTATTCTGCATGGAGCACTATGTGGGGCCATTATTTCATAAGGAGGACTATGTGGGGCCATTATTCTTTATGGAGAACTATGTGGGGCCTTTATATTGTATGGAGGACTATGTGGGGCCATTATTCTGTATGGAGGACTATGTGGGGCCTATTATTCTGTATAGTGGAATATGTGGGGTCCATTATTCTGTATGGAGGACTATATGGGGCCCATTATTCCGTATGGAGGACTATGTGGTGCCCATTATACTGTATGGAGTACTATGTGGTGCCCATTATACTGTGTGCCGGACTATGTGGGGCCCATTATTCTGTATGGAGGGCTATCTGGGGCACGTTATACTGTATGGATGACTTTGTGGGACCCATTATTCTGTATGGAGGACTATCTGGTGCCCATTATTCTGTGTGGAGGACTTTGTGGGGCCCATTATTCTGTTTGGAGGACTTTGTGGGGCCCATTATTCTGTATGGAGGACTATGTGGGGCATTATTCTGTATGGAGGACTATGTGGGGCATTATTCTGTATGGAGGACTATGTGGGGCCCAATATTCTGCATGGAGCACTATGTGGGGCCCATTATTCTGCATGGAGGACTATGTGGGACCCATTATTCATTATGGAGGACTTTGTGGGACCCATTATTCGTTATGGAGGACTTTGTGGGACCCATTATACTGCATTCTGGTTGGCTCGTGACTTTTTCCAAGTTTTTCATTTTGGCTCTCTGTATGTTTGATTAGAGAGTGGAAAGAGTAGCTATGACATTATCCCCTGTTCTCTTTAATATCTGGATATTTCCGGTAGAAGGTTGTGTGATCGGCTCACCTGTAGTCAGATCGCTGCTCGGCCCCGGCTGACTCGTATTAGGGTCAGGGGTTTCTGGGGTCACATTTTGCTCGTCTTCGGTGTCGCCTTCTGGTGTCTCCTGATTGATAGAATATATAGAATTACCACGAGGAACCTTCCACTAAATCACCAAATCCACAAATCAGGAAGGACTAAACCCGCATTTACAGACGCACCAACTGTAACTATACAGATCAGCCGCCATCATGAGGACTTTTATCAGATAAAATGGATTAAGATGAGGTAACATTGCAAAAACATTAATATGGATAATAGAGGGAGACAGAGGCGGAAATACAGACTTCCCACCACTGAGCTGTGACTACATCAGCAGAATACAGACTGCCATCAGCAGAGACAGGCGGCCATATTACCTCCTGTGCTTGCCAGGGGCTGACAGGGAGGCCGATAAGATCTAACACCAGATCTTCTGATATCTGGCTGGTGATCTGGAGAAGATGAGAAAACAAGGACGTGTGATAGAGAAGATGATGGATCCTTACCGGGCGTTCCGATGAGCGGGCCGGACCTTCCAGTACACACAGGACTTTTTCGGCCAGTTCTTTAACAAAAGACAAATCTCCATATTGAGATCTTTTTTCAGCCTATAAAGAAGAAAAGAAACACAAATGAAAAATCTCGAGATGAGAAAGATCACAATGGAGGCGGCCATTGTATCTGACGTCTGCTCCTCTCTGCAGATACAATGACTACATATCTGGGGTCTTGTCCTGTTTTATATTGGAAGAAAGAAGAAGCTTCTATCCCACCGTTATTATCCATTATTGTGGAGAAGATTTGTGCGGAGCGTCCACCATTTACCTGCTGTAGTAATGTCCTGATGTTCCATAGCGAGAAACTGCAAGTGCTCAGTCACTATGGAGCCAACAACGGCAGCCATGACCCTGTGTAGATTGTACACAGTGACTGTGAGCTCTGATGTCATAATGGCCGACCATCACTAGTGATGTCATCATGGAATCTTGTGATGGAATCTTATAGCGGCTGCTCTGCACAAATACATGCTGCCAAGCAATATTTAAAGTGTGTGGGGGCTCATGCTGTATATAGGGGGCTATGTGAGGGCTCAGCTATTTATAGCGGGCTATGTGAGGGCTCATACTGTATATAGAGGGCTATGTGAGGGCTCATACTCTAAATAGGATTCTGTGTGTGAGCTCATACTGTACATTGGTGCTATGTATGGGCTCTTACTGTATAAAGGGAGCTGTGTGTGGGCTCTTACTGTATATAGGGTATGTGTGTGGGCTCTTTCTGTATGTAGGGGGATGCCAGCACACTTAATTCTGCTCAATAATAAGTGATACAGTTTATAAAATATAATTAATATGTTAATATTGAGCAGAATTAATTTCAGCCTATTGATTCGGCCTACACAACAGCCACATTTCTCATGTGGCCCCTCAGTAATATTACTTTCCCACCCCTGCTCTATTATGTATAGTGCTCTGTTATGTGTAGTGCACCCGAGCACCTGCATGTTAATCGAATGACTTATCACATGATCTATCAAAGGCAATCTTGTGACATGTCATGCGATACATCGGGTGCTGGGAGCTCACGGCTCCTAAACTGCCCAGGGCCCTGGCTACTCTTAATACGTTCCTGCTTCTATCCCACCATTATTATCCATTATTGAGAAGTGTTATGCGGAGCTTCCGCCACTTACCTGCTGTAGTAATGTCCTGATGTTCTGAGGTAAATCCGTCAGATACTCTGAGGTGAGATGACCTCGGTGGTATTTGGTCAGGCAGTCCCTTACAAGCTCCACCACCAGCCGGTGAGTGAAGCTGAGGACGCCATCGGGTGGTAGAAGCACAATCTCAGGGCGATTGGTGGTAAGAATCTCCCATAGAGCTTCTACTTGAAGATTGTCCAAAAGTAATTCAGCCATAGAAGCTGCAAGTGCGATCAGTCACTATATATAATAGCGAGAAACTGCAAGTGCGCTCAGTCACTATGGGATAGCGAGAAACTGCAAGTGCGATCAGTCACTATAGAATAGCGAGAAACTGCAAGTGCGCTCAGTCACTATGAAGCCAACAAAGGCAGCCGCGACCCTGTGTACATTGTATATATAGTGACTGTGAGCTGTGATGTCATAATGCCCGACCATGACCTGTGATGTCATCATGGAATCTTGTGATGGAATCTTCAAGGAGTGGCTCTACACACATACATGCTGCCTAGCAATATGCTTTTTTGGCCGTCCTCTTTTATTTCCAAATACAACACAACCAGGATAAGGGAATGTTCACACGTTGCGTTTTTGCAGCATTTTTTTCCACACCAAAATCCAGGTTGTACTCAGGAAAAACACTGCATACAATCCACACTTATTTGCTGTGTTTTTGCAGTGTTTATACTTGTGGGTTGTTTTTTTTCATTCATTTGAATGGGTGAAAAATGTTGCAAAACCCCTGAAAGAATTAACATCCTGCAAATTTAAAATAAAAAAAGGAAAAAAACGCAGCATGTGAATGAGACTTTAGAAATCTCATTCACTAAGCTGGTACTGTAAAACGCAGTGTTTTAGCAGCAGAAAAATAACCCTGAAAAAAATGCCACTTGTGAACATTCCTCAAAGATATAATAGTCATATTATGGGAAATATTGTGTATATTTATTCCGCGCGTGTCTTTTTTTACCAAATAACATTTACCTCATTGGTTGGAGAGTTTACTATTAACAACTGTGACAAATAATGAAGAATTAATGATAAGTGCCCCAAGTGATCAATCATTTACGTCATTAATGGTGATGGGCGAGCACTAAAATGCTCGGGTGCTCGATGCTCGGGTCGAGCACATTGGAATACTTGGCTGCTCGACCCGAGCAATGAGCCCAATGTAAGTCTATGGGAAACTCGAGCATTTTTCAGGCGGCTCCCCCCGGCGGTCTGCAGAGGGCCTAAAAATTGCCCAAATCGATGGGAACAGTGCTCAAATGACATGGGAACAGCATGGGGAAGACCCCTGGAAGCATTTCTGACTCCCAGGTCACTGCTGTCAACAATGTTGTCAGAAGTATTTACGCCACTTTTACGGACTCACAATAAAATATACAAAAACGAAACCAAAATGGATTTTCCTGGGAAGTATGTTAAGGAACATCCTTTCCAGAGTTATAACTTGTATATAAGGGAAAATAAATAACCAAAAACAAAAATACTCCTCCACACCTTGGGCTATGTTCACACGTAGCGTTTTTGATGCGTTTTTGCACTTTTGCATTGCTTTCAACCAACACAAATGCATTCACCAGGAAATGTCATTTTAACATTTTACAACCTTATCTGGCCATGTGGTGTGTGACACATCATCAGACACATGCATACAGTGCTGAAAAGACATGGGAACAGCATGGAAGCATCTCTGACTCCCAGGTCACTGCCTAAAAGTGTGCCCATCATAAGAGATGCTTGGCGCATGCGAAGATGCCTCCCGCCATGGACCTGTCGTTACAGACTTGCAACAATCACCATCCACGTTCTTGTCCCTCCTCAGCGTTCAGTTCCTTGGAATGCAAGTGCAAGTATGCAGGCAGCCACCAACCTACCCACCGGCTGCAATACTATACTGACAAATTTTTGACAGCTACTTGCACTTGAAATGTAGCCTTTTAGGCTCGTGGAGGCGGAAGCTTTTCATAACCTCATGTCGGCGGCGACCGGGTGTCCACACTCTTTCCCCGGCCACCACTATATTTCCCGGTATCGCCTCTGCCTTCCACAAGCACGGGTCCCACAACATTACCCGTGCCCTCCCCAGTGCACTTACTGGGAAGGACCGCCTAACCACAAACTTGTGGACAGGTGAACGTGGCCAGGGACGGTACATAGCCAGTCCACAACTTTTTTTTTGCTGACAGTTGTATTTAGTTCGGTGAAAGGACTGGCATAGAGGGAAACCGTATCTACCCTGGGTGTCATTTCTCCCAGGAAGTCCTGTAATTCAGCTTGTTGCAGAAGCAATGGCAGTCCGTCCAACATCAACTCGCACTTGTCGGTGGTGCTTTAACACACACACATCTTTCTTTTCGCATTTTATTTCTTGAATACAGAGTTGGACAATGGCCTGATCTGTAATGCTTTTTGAGAAATAACATGCATAAGCATGGCCGATCCACATTAAAAAAGCAGCCACAGAGTGTCCGGAAACCTTCCCCCACAATTTTATTAGCCAGGGCAGCTTTTCGGCAGGGTTGGACGGGCCCACCAGAGAACCGGAGACTACTCCGGCGGGCCCTGGCTTCTCCTTCTGGAGAGTTCATAGTGCCGAGGTGAGGCCATGATGATGATAGAGGCCACCATCTGCTTAGTTTTCTGTTACTTGGAATGCAAGTGCAAGTATGCAGCCATCCACCCACCCACAGGCCGCAACATTAAACTGCCAGATTTCTGGGCAGCTGCTTGCACTTGAAATATGGCTTTTTAAGCTCGTGGAGGCGGAAGCTGTCCACAATCTTATGGCGGCGGCGACTGGGTATCTATACTCGGTCCCCAGCCACCATTATTTTTTCCGGTATTGTCTCCTCCTTCCACAAGCATGGGTCCCACAACATTACCCGTGCCCTCCCCAGTGGAAGGACTGCCTAACCACAAACACGTGGACAGGTGAATATGGCCAGAGACGGTACGGAGCCAGTCCACAACTTTTTTTGCTGAGAGTTGTATTTAGCTCAGTGAAAAGACTGGCATAGAGGGGAACATCATACTGTGTGTGGGGGAATGTACTGTGGGGGCATCATACTGTGTGGGGGGAATGTACTGTGGGGACATCATACTGTGTGTGTGGGGGAATGTACTCTGGGGACACCATACTGTGTGTTGGGGGGAAATGTACTGTGGGGACATCATACTGTGTGGGGGGAATGTACTGTGGGGGCATCATACTGTGTGTGAAGGAATGTACTGTGGGGGCATCATACTGTGTGTGGGGGAATTATACAGTATGTTGGAGGAATGTACTGTGGGGGCATCATACTGTGTATGTGTGGGAATGTACTGTGGGGGCATCATACTGTGTGTGGGGAGGAATGTACTGTGGGGAATCATACTGTCTGTGGGGGGAATGTACTGTGTGGACATCATACTGTGTGTGGGGGAATGTACTGTGGGGACATCATATTGTGTGTGGGGGGAATGTACTGTGGGGGTATCATACTGTGTGTGGGGGAATTTACTGTGGGGACATCATACTGTGTGTGGGGGAAATGTACTGTGGGAGCATCATACTGTGTGTGGGGGGGAATGTACTGTGGGGACATCATACTTTGTGTGGGGGGGATGTACTGTTTGGACATCATACTGAGTGTGGGGGAATTTACTGTGGGGGCATCATACTGTGTGTGAGAATTTACTGTGGGGACCTCATGCTGTGTAGGGGCATTATATTGTGTGTGAGGGGGAATATACTGTGGGGGCATCATACTGTGTGTGTGGGAATGTACTGTGGGGGCATCATACTGTGTGTGGGGAGGAATGTACTGTGGGGGCATCATACTGTGTGTGTGGGGGAAATGTACTGTGGGGGCATCATACTGTGTGTGTGGGGGGAATGTACTGTGGGGACATCATACTGTGTGTGTGAGGGAATGTACTGTGGGGGCATCATACTGTGTGTGGGGAGGAATGTACTGTGGAGCCATCATACTGTGTGTGGGGGGATGTACTGTGAGGACATCATACTGTGTGTGGAGGAATGTACTGTGAGGACATCATACTATGTGTGTGAGGGAATGTACTGTGGGGGCATCATACTGTGTGTGGGGAGGAATGTACTGTGGGGCCATCATACTGTGTGTGGGGGGGGGAAGTACTGTGAGGACATCATACTGTGTGTGGGGAGGAATGTACTGTGGGGCCATCATACTGTGTGTGGGGGGATGTACTGTGAGGACATCATACTGTGTGTGGGGGGGAATGTACTGTGGGGACATCATACTGTGTGTGGGGGGGAATGTACTGTGGGGGCATCATACTGTGTGTGGGGGGGAATGTGCTGTGGGGACATCATACTGTGCGTGGTGAAATGTACTGCGGGGACATCATACTTTGTCGGGGGAATGTACTGTGGGGACATCATAATGTGTGTGTGAAGAGCTGTTTATCATCGTACAATGATTGAATAACGGGAGCAGATGATTTATAAAAAGCGCTGAATTATATGGTGTGGATTTGCTGCTACTGTGTCACCCCAGGCCTGGATGCCACAAACTTGTAAGGCTGTGTCTGAGAGCAGGAGGGAGGTTCTCTGGTCATGGACCATTAGCATGCAGCACCTCCTGTCCCAGGCCAGTAGGGGGAGCAGGCTGCCCCTATAAAAGCTGGTACTGAGGGCAGGGTTAGGGAGACCAGGACCCACTTCTGAAGCATCCAGAAGGGTTCCCAGAAGAGAGGGACAGGTCAGCGGCAGCTGATGAGTCCAGGAGGCTAAGGAGGAACAGCAAGCAAGGGACAGAGGCGACGAGAGCTGGTCCTGGCTGAGAGAGAACAACATACCGGACACTGGGATCCGAGGCTGTCAGAATTGCAAGTCCTGCAGCAGATCATCTACTTGCGAGGGATTTTAGGTCCCTTGGCCTAAGAAGCCTGGAAGGTCCGCCACACAGAGGGACCAGTACAGCACAGACAAGCTATAGGTACCTAGGGCCCGAGTCGCAAGCCATACAGGCGTAGTACACGGCCAGCTCAGGGACGTGGGCTATCATACCACTAAAGGGGGAGATAGTCAGCAAGGGCAGAGAGAGAACGGTAGGCCTACCCACTCACCCTGACCAGTGGAGCTCGCCCGAATGCCCTCAGACACCCAGGTCCATTCCTCCCTGTACTCCTGGTGGGTCTGTGATAAGATCTGCAGTAAAAGACCCTGGACTGCATTATTGGACTCTGTGTGATTACTGCTGCGCCTGCACCATCACCCCTAGCATCCTATTACACTGCCCTGAGGCTACACTCCTCCCATGGGGAGTTGTACTATTCCCTGCTGCACCCCCAACACCAGCCTCAGCGGTCTGCCCCGCAGCGGCGGTCCTCCCTGACCGCAATCCACAGGTGGCGTAGTCGGACTTTCAAAACCTACAAATACACTGCCACAGCATTTGGTCTGACCACCCTGAGCCACGGGACCGGGTCGCCACTACTACTCCCAGCATTGCCCTGTTGTCTGGTTCCGAGAGCCCCACGGCCCAGGGGGCGAGTCACTACAAGTAAGGATAGACGATACAATAAGCTCTATCGTAACATGTAGCAGCGAGTCAGCGGAATGTATCAATTCTAATATTGAGCAGAATTGATTTCAGCCTGTTGATTTTTCCCTCCAGAACAGTGGAGGGCTCCTCGGGAAAATAAATTGGCCATCCCTGGTATAACGTAATACTAAAATCTCACATTTTATGAGAGAAAACTGTATTTTATAACGATGCTTCCGTACATAAATCGAGAGAACTTCTTTTCATCAGACGACCCCTTTATCACCTATCCAAGGTGATCGGTGGTGTCCAACAGCTTAGAGCGGCACTGATGGGCAGAATGTGGCACTTTTATCACTTTTGGAATTGGGCAGCGGTGCACATGCTCAGTCTGACCTCCATTCTTGCCCTTTGGGGCTGCAGAGCGCTCTGCTTTTTCCAACAGCTCCATTGAGAATGAATGGATCAGTGGTCGGGCATCCAACCAGACGCTCCATTTTGTAACAGGGATAGAAATAGATGAGAAGATGCACTTAACTGTTTGGCCGCAGCAAGAGTGCATCGAGTGCCTGTGCTTGGTTTGAACAGTCATTCTGTGCTGACAGAGTCCCTTTAAGGCCTCAAACCTATTAGATAATTGTCAGCCCTACATTGTTTCTGGGCAGACAGTTACACAAGATTATGTCCCATTTCATGAAGATTGGCCTTTTACACGCCTGTTTTAGTGAAGGATTAGCTGGAAAAACCTGCGGCGCTGTTAAGCCTCTCCCCAAGAAGCTCCGCAAGGCTTCAAAATTTTGCCGGTACTGGTCAAGACTGGTGGACACATGGGAAAAGTCAAATTTTGGCAAAGTTGAACAATCTGCATTGTGTGTAATATTTTATGATACAATAAATGATTAGAAAAATGCAAGTTTTATTAATGAGAAAAAAACTGAACTTTGCAGAATTTGTTGGCGACATAGAAATATGTAAAAAATATAAAAGTGTAAAATTTTTTTTACAATTTTTGATGCTTACATTAAAAACTTGAGCAATTCCCCCAAAAATCATTAGAGCCATGAAATCAATACATATACAGATGAAACCAGAAGTTTCCATCCACTATATAAAGAGACACATCTGCATGTTTTTATCAATATCTGACATGAAATCAGAATAAATCTTTCCCGTTTTAGGACAATTAGGATTACCATCATTTTTGATATTTTCCAAATGCCAGAATAATGAGAGAGAGAGAATGTTTTAAGGCATTTTTATTACTTACTGCAAAGTCTTAACATTATTCTAATCACTAATCAGTGTGTATATTTGTTCACTACACAATAGAATCCCATAATTTCTGCCTATTCACATCTTAGTATTATGTATGATCAGGTTAGAGTGTATGGCTGCTGAGCGCTAGCATTTATGGGCGCCTCCCCCTGACCTTGGCTGTTTCTGGCTCTTAGACCCTGCTGGCACGCACTGCCGTCATGTCCGTGACTGCACTGCCGGCTTGCGGGTCAAATGCCAGAAGCCGCAGAGTCACATGTATTGGGGCGGACACAGAATGTCTCACGCCGTATACCAGCCAGAACACATACCGGAAAGTCAGGTGACACACTTTTTCTCTCCGGCTCGGTTCATGATTGGATTAGGCTCCCTATATAACATCTGGCGTTCCCCTCCCTGGCACGACCCCTGAGGAAGTGTTGATGAAACGCGCGTCGGGGTGGAGGGACGCGTGATTACCCTGCCTAGAAGCTGCCATTCTAACCAGGTATTTCTTTCTCATGATGTGTTGAGCTGTTTTGTCTATTTGTGGACAGTGCCACTATTACACTATAGTTATTCTATGGGACCGTACCCAGCCTCTTTTATGTACCCAGTCTCCCCTGATAGATATACTAACATTATTAACCGCTATATGCATTAGTTTCTTTGAGGCTGGAAACAATACGTTATCTTTATCTAAGCACTTTGCACTTTTTTGCTGGACAGTCGACTCTATATCATCATATGCACTGCCGCTTTACATTTTATAGGCGTATCTCAAACTCATCAGTGATAGTCTAGTGACCGTTATAATAGCATATGCATTTCTTTCTTTCTATTTTTGCCACATGAGCGGTTATTCAGATTGAAATCTTTTGTAGTGCATTTGTATAGTCACATTATTTCAGTAATGGGGTAATATATGGTTATTACTCTTGCTGCGCAGATATAGGGTACAGCATTTGTTTGTCCCTCACATTTGAGGCCCCTGGTATTTTAATTATTGTTATTTTATGTTCTAATAAAATTATATTGTTAATATTATTTGAAGTGTTCATGTTTTTGTTTATCCTACCAGGGTTCTGGTTATAGCAGAATCAATTTTTGATATATATAAAGTCAAAAGTTTACATACATTTCATTAGTATTTGGTACCATCACCCTTAAACTGAATGACTTGGGTCAAACTTTTGGGATATCCTTCCACAAACTTCTCACAATAGTTGGTCGGAATTTGGACCCATTCCTCCTGGCAAAACTGGGGTAACAGATCCAGGTTTGTAGGTCGCCTTGCTCGCAGCAAGAGTGCCCATAAATTTTCAATAGGATTGCAATCAGAGCTTTGTGATAGCCACGCCGAAACATTGACTTTGTTATTCTTAAGCCACTTTGTTCCCATTTTGTCAATATGCTTCGGGTCATTGTCCATTTGGAATACCCATTTCCGCCCAAGCTTTAACTTCCTGGCTGATGTCTTGAGATGTTGCTTCAGTATTGCCACATAATCTTTTTTTCTCATGGTGTCATCTATTTTGTGAAGTGAACCAGTCCCTCCTGCAGCAAATCAACCCCAGATCATGATGCTGCCACCCCCATGTTTCACAGTTGGGATGGTGTTCTTAGGCTTCCAAGCTTCTCCCTTTTTCCTCCAAACGTAGCGATGGTCATTATGCCAAAAAAGTTCAATTTTAGTTTCAGCAGACCACAGACATGTCTCCAAAAATTAAGGTCTTTGTTCCTGTGTGCATTTGCAAACATTAATTTGGCTTTTTTATGTTTCTTTTGGAGTAATGGCTTCTTCCTGGCAGAGTGGCCTTTCAGCCCATGTTGATACAGTACTCGTTTCACTGTGGTTATTGACACAATCTTACCTGCTTCCGCCATCATCTTCACAAGGTCTCTTGCTTTTGTCCTTGGGTTGATATGCACGTGTCGGACCAAAGCACGTTCATCTCTGGGACACAGAACCCGTCTCCTTCCTGAGCGATAAGATGGCAGTACATTCCCATCTTGTTTGTACAGATGACCGAGGCACCGTCAGGTATCTTGAAATTGTATCTAAGGATGAGCCAGACTTGTGCAAGTCCACAATTCTCTTCCTGATATCTTCGCTAATTTCTTTAGACTTTCCCATGATACTACAGAAAAAAAAACTATTAGAAGCTTCCAAACACATTACATCATCATATGGGCAGTCCAGAATTGTTTAAAGGCATAGTAATCTTAGTGTGTGTAAACTTTTGACTTTGCAGTAAGTAATAAAAATGACTTAAACATTCTCTCTCTCTCATTATTCTGGCATTTGGCAAATTTTAAAAATTATGGTAATCCTAATTGACCTAAAACGGGAAAGGTTTATTCTGATTTCATGTCAGATATTGAGAAAAACATGCAGATGTGTCTTTTTATATAGTGTATGGAAACTTCTGGTTTCAACTGTATGTGTGTGTATGTATGTATATATGTATATATTACACATACAGTTATGGCCGAAAGTGTTCACTCCCTTGAAATTGTTTCAGAAAATGAAGTATTTCTCCCAATTATTGCTGTTACACATGTTTTGCTATACACACTTTATTTTCTTTGTGTGTATTGCAACAACACAAAAAAGCAGAAAAAAAGGCAAATTGGACATAATTTCACACACAGCCCCAAAAATGGTCTGAACAAAATTGTTGGCACCCTCAACTTTAATATTTGGTTGCTCACCCTTTGGAATAAAATAACTGCAATCAATCGCTTCCTATAACCATCAACAAGCTTCTTACACCTCTCAGCTGGAATTTTGACCACTCTTCTTTTGTAAACTGCTCCATGTCTCTCATAGTTGCTGCTACTTCATACCTCTCCAGCGCTATGTTTCCATCCATTTCTGCGGGCTTCTTGAAGTATGTTTGGGGTCATTCTCCTGGAAGAACCATGACCTAGGACGCAAACCCAGCTTTCTGACACTGGGCACTACATTGCGACCCAAAATCCGTTGGTAATATTTTTCAACAATTTTGGTTCTCAAGTACTCAGACAGTTCTCTTCTCTTTCTGTACTCCATGCTTAGTGTGGCACACACAGACACAATGCAAAGATTGAGTCAACTTCTCCACTTTTTATCTGGTTTCAGGTGTGATTTTCATATTGCCCACACCTGTTACTTGCCACAGGTTAGTTTGAATGAGCATCACATGCTTGAAACAAAGTTGTTCACCCACAATTTTGGAAAGGTGCTATCAATTTTGTCCGGCCCATTTTTGCGGTTTTGTATGAAATGATGTCCAATTTGCCTTTTTTCCTTTTGTTTGTTTTTTTCTTTTGTTCCAATACACACAAAGAATATTAAACATGTGTATAACAAAACATGTGTAATTGCAATAATTTTCTGGGAGAAATACTTCATTTTCTGGAACAATTTTAAGATTGCCAACACTTTCGGCCGTGGCCATATATAGTAGCTGAGTACAGGTGGCTGCTGGGGCCCCTGATACCATTACTATGTGGCCCTTACACCTGATATACAGTGGTGGCCAAAAGTATTGGCACCCCTGCAATTCTGTCAGATAATACTCAGTTTCTTCCTGAAAATGATTGCAATCACAAATTCTTTGGTATTATTATCTTCATTTAATTTTCTTGCAAAGAAAAAACACAAGAGAATGAAACAAAAATCAAATCAATGATCATTTCACACAAAACTCCAAAAATGGGCCAGACAAAAGTATTGGCACCTTCAGCCTAATACTTGGCTGCACAACCTTTAGCCAAAATAACTGCGAACAACCGCTTCCGGTAACCATCAATGAGTTTCTTACAATGCTCTGCTGGAATTGTAGACCATTCTTCTTTGGCAAACTGCTCCAGGTCCCTGATATTTGAAGGGTGCCTTCTCCAAACTGCCATTTTGAGATCTCTGCACAGATGTTCCATGGGATTCAGGTCTGGACTCATTGCTGGCCACCTTAGAAGTCTCCAGTGCTTTCTCTCAAACCATTTTATAGTGCTTTTGGAAGTGTGTTTTGGGTCATTGTCCTGCTGGAAGACCCATGACCTATGAGGGAGACCCAGCTTTCTCACACTGGGCCCTACATTATGCTGCAAACTTTGTTGGTAGTCTTCAGACTTCATAATGCCATGCATACGGTCAAGCAGTCCAGTGCCAGAGGCAGCAAAGCAACCCCAAAACATCAGGGAACTTCCGCCATGTTTGACTGTAGGGACCATGTTCTTTTCTTTGAATGCCTCTTTTTTTTCCTGTACACTCTATGTTGATGCTTTTTCCCAAAAACCTCTACTTTTGTCTCATCTGACCAGAGAACATTCTTCCAAAACGTTTTAGGCTTTCTCAGGTAAGTTTTGGCAAACTCCAGCCTGGCTTTTTTATGTCTCGGGGTAAGAAGTGGGGTCTTCCTGGGTATCCTACCATACAGTCCCTTTTCATTCAGACGCCGACGGATAGTACGGATTGACACTGTTGTACCCTCGGACTGCAGGGCAGCTTGAACTTGTTTGGATGTTAGTCGAGGTTCTTTATCCACCATCCGCACAATCTTGCGTTGAAATCTCTTGTCAATTTTTCTTTTCCGTCCACATCTAGATAGGTTAGCCACAGTGCCATGGGCTTTAAACTTCTTGATGACACTGCGCACGGAAGACACAGGAACATTCAGGTCTTTGGGGATGGACTTGTAGCCTTGAGATTGCTCATGCTTCCTCACAATTTGGTTTCTCAAGTCCTCAGACAGCTCTTTTGTCTTCTTTCTTTTCTCCATGCTCAATGTGGTACACACAAGGACACAGGACAGAGGCTGAGTCAACTTTACTCTGTTAGAACCCTCCTGTTAGTTTTTGCTATCTTGTGTTTTGCGGTCACGTGACTAGCTGCCTATATATTCCAGCTCCGCCCTTCTGGCTTTGCTGGACTTCAGTGTTTTTTGCCTGTCTCTCTAGCCAGGTGCTTCGGTGCCTATCTCTGTCTAGTTTGCTTGGTCCTCTGGACCTCTAGTACTTTTTGTTCAGTTTGTATTTTTGCTCTGCAACAACTTCTGTTAGGAGGTGTCCATTTTTTGTCCCAGTCCTTAGTTCTTTTAGGGACCCCTCCCTTTATTCTATAGGTCTCTGTTCAGACTAGCCGAGGACGAAGGCGGGTCTCTTCACAAGGAACAGGCTGCCCGCTACATCGTAGGGATTCAGCTTAGTCTTACTGTAGGGACAGCTTTTCCCTTTCTTTCCTTAGTTTATGTTGCAGATCATAACATAATCCATGTTAACTGGCTGCAAGTGTGATTTAGTTATTGCCAATTGTATCCAATTTGGCTTTAGGACAATTCTTTTTGTGTTTTTTCAGTGAAGACAAATTAAATGAAGATAATAAGACCAAAGAATTTGTGATTGCAATCATTTTCAGGAAGAAACTGAGTATTATCTGACAGAATTGCAGGGGTGCCAATACTTTTGGCCACCACTGTATAGGAGCTGAGTACAGGCAGCTGCCGGGGCCCCTGATACCATTACTATGTGGCCCTTACACCTGATATATAGGAGCTGAGTACAGGCGGCTGCTGGGGCCCCTGATACCATTACTATGTGGCCCTTACACCTGATATATAGGAGCTGAGTACAGGCGGCTGCTGGGCCCTTGATACCATTACTATGTGGCCCTTACCCCTGATATATAGGAGCTGAGTACAGACGGCTGCTGGGGCCCCTGATACCATTACTATGTGGCCCTTACCCCTGATATATAGGGGCTGAGTACAGGCGGCTGCTGGGGCCCCTGATTCCATTACTATGTGGCCCTCATGACGCGCCCCTGGGCCTACTTGGTGTAGCGTTGCGCACGCGGGGACTACCCGGAGCCGGGCCTGTTGGGGGTAGTAGTCTCGTGGCGGTGACCCGGTCCGTGCCCAGG
The DNA here is from genome assembly GCF_046119375.1 of Phyllobates terribilis. Taxonomy (NCBI): domain Eukaryota; kingdom Metazoa; phylum Chordata; class Amphibia; order Anura; family Dendrobatidae; genus Phyllobates; species Phyllobates terribilis. The sequence goes on along the minus strand of NW_027362952.1, from coordinate 2,457,613 downwards.
CAGTCAAACTGTGTGGCAGAGTTTAGCAGTAGATGGTACGGTGTTCGACTACGCCACCCGTTGAATGCGGCTATGAGGCCGCCACTGCAGGGCAGACCGCTGAGGCCGGTGGTACGATTGTGCAGCGTAGATGGTATAACCCCCAACGGGAGGGGTATGGCCTCAGGGCAGCCGACGTGGATGATGGGGGTAGCAGGAACCACTCAGAGATGATGCGGTGTAGTTCAGGGTCTTTACTGGTGATAAAGATAGACCCTCCCGGAGTACTGGCTAGCGATCGGGGCCTGGTCAGTCTTTGAGCAGATGGGATTTCCCCTGGCCAGGTGGAGTTGTAGGCCTCCCCAACTAATTGTACTCTTCTGGCTACCTTGCTAGAGGCGGGTAAAAGTAGCCCACGTCCCTGAGTGTACCGTGTGGTGCTCACCCGTATGGCCGGTGACTCGGGGCCTTCTAGTGGCTTCCGCTCCACGACGGCGGTGCTGGTCCCACGCGTGTGACCGTGCCTTCGGGTTTCTTGGCCAGAGGACCTGAAATCCCCTGCCGGTCGGTTTCTGCTGCTGGGTAAGGATTAGTCCCAACAGCCTCGGACTCCGGGTCCGGTGGTAACTCTTCAATCAGGGCGAGCTCTTCAGCTGCCAGCCCCTGATTCCTTGTAGCACTGCTCCCACTGAGCTCCTGATCTTTCTTTCCTATAGCTGCTCCTCTTCTTAACTAACTAACCCTGCCTCAGCCCCAGTTTTATATAGGGGAAGTTCTTCCCCTCCCAGGACTGGGCAGGAGGTGTGGCATGCACAGGATTCCTGACCAAGAGACCTCCCACCTGCTCTCAGACATAATATTGCTATTACTGTGGAAACCAGACCCCTGGGGTGCCACACTTACACCTGATATATAAGGGCTGAGTACAGGCGGCTGCTGGGCCCTTGATACCATTACTATGTGGCCCTTACACCTGATATTTAGGAGCTGAGTACAGGCGGCTGCTGGGGCCCCTGATACCATTACTATGTGGCCCTTACCCCTGATATATAAGGGCTGAGTACAGGCGGCTGCTGGGGCCCCTGACACCATTACTATGTGGCCCTTACACCTGATATAAAAGGGCTGAGCACAGGCGGCTGCTGGGGGCCCTGATACCAGTACTATGTGGCCCTTACACCTGATATATAAGGGCTGAGTACAGGCGGCTGCTGGGGCCCCTGATACCATTGCTATGTGGCCCTTACACCTGATATATAAGGGCTGAGTACAGGCGGCTGCTGGGGCCCCTGATACCATTGCTATGTGGCCCTTACACCTGATATATAAGGGCTGAGTACAGGCGGCTGCTGGGGCCCCTGATACCATTGCTATGTGGCCCTTACACCTGATATATAAGGGCTGAGTACAGGCGGCTGCTGGGGCCCCTGATACCATTACTGTGTGGCCCTTACACCTGATATATAAGGGCTGAGTACAGGCGGCTGCTGGGGCCCCTGATACCATTACTATGTGGCCCTTACACCTGATATATAGGAGCTGAGAACAGGCGGCTGCTGGGGCCCCTGATACCATTACTATGTGGCCCTTACACCTGATATATAGGAGCTGAGTACAGGCGGCTGCCGGGGCCCCTGATACCATTACACTGGTGCCTTGTTATTAGGTCAATTCCATTATAAAACATTGTATCCGTCATTGTTGAGCTCTGCTGGGACTCTGTATCCCGCCTGCATTGCATAATGGGGCCCCTGAATACTCTGCACATAAGGGCCCATAGCTCTAATTATGTTGTTTGCAATAGTCGCCCTCCTGCCACCCTGTAATATCGGGTCCCTGCCTGGTGTGGCCCCTATGACTTAATGTCCCCCTGTAAGTGCAGTACACCAGTTATCAGTCTACACGGCCAGGGTCCAGGACCCCTGTTGTTTTTGTACTGGCTTTGTAATATATGCTCATTATCAGGGCGCCCTCTTCTCAGACATCCATCTAATCATCCGTCTGTCTCATCCATATTTGCCATATGGAGGTTTCCAGAAATAGGGCAGAATCTACTGGACTTCTGTGAAAGTTGACGAATCTGTTGAGCGCGGCTGAAGCCTCCTGGGAGCCGAGGTAAAATCAGTGGCCGTGGTAAAATTGTGGAGCGGTGGGGTCTGAAAAAGGATTCATGACTATAAGGACAACGTTTGCACAAAGTGATTTCTTTCCTGCCCAACAGCCACTGTGTAAACCTGACAAAAATGCCCCCATCTATCCATCCATTCATCACTCTCATACTCTGTCTATGCAGGTATGTATCTCATCATTCTTCCTTACAGAGTTTCACATTGACCAGTCGGGGCTTTGGTCCGAACTCCCCCACAAAACTGGATTCGGTAGTGTGCACTGACGAGGCCATAGGCTTAGTAGACTGCGCCTCCAGTAGGCGTACACACCTGATGCACGACAGAGGGCACATTCACTCTGTCTGGACCATTATAGTCTATGGCCACGTCAGATCATATGCCCGAATCCCGTTCAGGTAAAGGCTGCAGCAGGTGGCTGCTGCCTTCTGTGCCCCTCTCCTCCGCCACTGCCGTTCCCCCCAACACCCAGAGCCACAGTGTATGTATATATATATATATATATATATATATATATATATATATACACATATATATATATATATATATATATATATATACACTACTCAAAAAAATAATGGGAACACTTAAACAACAGAATATAACTCCAAGTAAATCAAACTTCTGTGAAATCAAACTGTCCACTTAGGAAGCAACACTGATTGACGATCAATTTCACATGCTGCTGTGCAAATGGAATAGACAATAGATGGAAATTATTGGCAATTATCAAAACACTCTCAATAAAGGAGTGGTTCTGCAGGTTGGGACCACAGACCACATCTCAGTACCAATGCTTTCTGGCTGATGTTTTGGTCACTTTTGAATGTTGGTTGTGCTTTCACACTAGTGGTAGCTTGAGATGGACTCTACAACCCACAGAAGTTGCTCAAGTAGTGCAGCTCTTCCAGGATGGCACATCAATGCGAGCTGTGGAAAGAAGGTTTGCTGTGTCTGTCAGCGTAGTGTCCAGAGGCTGGAGGCGCTACCAGGAGACAGGCCAGTACACCAGGAGACGTGGAGGGGGCCGTAGGAGGGCAACAACCCAGCAGCAGGACCGCTACCTCCGCCTTTGTGCAAGGAGGAACAGGAGGAGCACTGCCAGAGCCCTGAAAAATGACCTCCAGCTGACCACAAATGTGGATGTGTCTGCACAAACGGTTAGAAGCCCACTCCATAACGGTGGTATGAGGGCCCGACGTCCACAGATGGGGGTTGTGCTCACAGCCCAACACCGTGCAGGACGCTTTGCATTTGCCACAGAACACCAGGATTGGCAAAGTCGCCACTGGCGCCCTGTGCTCTTCACAGATGAAAGCCGGTTCACACTGAGCACATGTGACAGACGTGACAGAGTCTGGAGACGCCGTGGAGAGCGATCTGCTGCCTGCAACATCCTTCAGCATGACCGGTTTGGCAGTGGGTCAGTAATGGTGTGGGGTGGCATTTCTTTGGAGGGCCGCACAGCCCTCCACGTGCTCGCCAGAGGTAGCCTGACTGCCATTAGGTACCGAGATGAGATCCTCAGACCCCTTGTGAGACCATGTGCTGGTGCGGTTGGCCCTGGGTTCCTCCTAATGCAGGACAATGCCAGACCTCATGTGGCTGGAGTGTGTCAGCAGTTCCTGCAAGATGAAGGCATTGAGGTTATGGACTGGCCCGCCCGTACCCCAGACCTGAATCCGATTGAGCACATCTGGGATATCATGTCTCGCTCCATCCACCAACGTCACGTTGCACCACAGACTGTCCAGGAGTTGGCGGATGCTTTAGTCCAGGTCTGGGAGGAGATCCCACAGGAGACCATCCGCAACCTCATCAGGAGCATGCCCAGGCATTGTAGGGAGGTCATACAGGCACGTGGAGGCCACACACAATACTGAGACTCATTTTGACTTGTTTTAAGGACATTACATCAAAGTTGAATGAGCCTGTAGTGTGTTTTTCCACTTTAATTTTGGGGGTGACTCCAAATCCAGGCCTCCATTGGTTAATAAATGTGATTTCCATTGATGATTTTTGTGTGATTTTGTTTTCAGCACATTCAGCTTTGTACAGAACACAGTATTCAATGAGAATATTTCATTCATTCAGATCTAGGATGTGTTATTTCAGTGTTCCCTTTATTTTTTTGAGCAGTGTATATATAAATATACCAGGATGGGGGATATTAACAGAATTGGGGGACATTACCCCTATAACAGTGTAAGCAGCAGACCCCCTCCCCCTTAACAGGGCATAATGACCACATTTTTTGCTTATATTTTTTTTCTATTTTCCTCCTCTAAAACCTAGGTACGTCTTATGGTCCGGTGCGTCTTATAGTCCGAAAAATACGGTATATGCATTCAGCATATATATACTACTAGCTATTGAACCCGTTCTACGCCCGGGTGGCGAGCATTTTTATTGGTATATGGTCTCCCATGCTGGTATGTGCTGCCCCCCTCCTTGTATTTGTGCTGCCCCCCTTCCTGTCCCCACCATCCAATCCTGGTATGCGTGGTACCCCTCACCCCCAATCCTGGTATGCGTGGCACCCCTCACCCCCAATCCTGGTATGCGTGGCACCCCTCACCCCCAATCCTGGTATACGTGGCACCCCTCATCACTATCCTGGTATGTGTGGCACCCCTCATCCCTATCCTGGTATGTATGGTACCCCTCATCCCTATCCTGGTATGTATGGTACCCCTCATCACTATCCTGGTGTGTATGGTATCCCTCATCCTGGTATGCATGGTACCCCATCTCTCATCCCGGTATGCATGGCACTCCATCCCTCATCCCCAATCCCGGTATGCGTGGCACCCCTCATCCCCAATCCCGGAATGTGTGGCACCCCTCATCCCCAATCCCGGCATGCGTGGCACCCCTCATCCCCAATCCCGGCATGCGTGGCACCCCTCATCCCCAATCCTGGCATGCGTGGCATCCCTCATCCCCAATCCCGGCATGCGTGGCACCCCTCATCCTCAATCCTTGTTTGTGTGGCACCCCTCATCCCCAATCCCGGTATGCGTGGCACCCCTCATCCCCAATCCCGGTATGCATGGTCCCCTCACCCCCCAATCCTGGTATGCGTGTTACCCCTCACCACCCAATCCTGGTATGCGTGGCACCCCTCACCCCCGCAATCCTGGTATGCGTGGCACCCCTCACCCCCCAAATCCTGGTATGCGTGGTACCCCTCACCGCCCAATCCTGGTATGTGTGGCACTCCTCACCCCCCAATCCTGGTATGTGTGGCACCCCTCACCGCCCAATGCTGGTATGCATGGTACCCCTCACCCCCAATCGTGGTATGTGTGTTATCCCTCACCCCCCAATCCTGGTATGCGTGGTACCCCTCACCCCACAATCCTGGTATGTGTGGTACCCCTCACCCCCAATCTTGGTATGTGTGTTACCCCTCACCCCCAATCTTGGTATGTGTGTTACCCCTCACCCCCAATCCTGGTATGTGTGGTACGCCTCACCCCCAATCCTGGTATGTGTGGTACCCCTCACCCCCCAATCCTGGTATGTGTGGTACCCCTCACCCCCCAGTCCTGATATATGCATGGTACCCCTCACCCCCCAGTCCTGATATATGCATGGTCCCCTCACCCCACAATCCTGTTATGTGTGGCCCCCTCATCCCTTTCACACTGTACACACACAAAAAAAAAAACAGTTATACTCACCTTTCTTCTCTGTACTCCAGAGCTGCTGCGTCCTCTTCTGCCAGAGGCCGGGGGAGGAGTGCGGCGCTGGAGCACCGCACTGTCCGGCGCCATTTTGCTGAAGACACACTGTAAATGTGTCTTCAGTAAAATGACGCCGGATAGCGCAATGCGCATGCGTCGATCTGACGCCTTCACTCCGCCCCCGGTCTCCAGCGAAGAGAGGCGCCGCAGCAACGCTCCTCCCGGTCAGGTAAGTATGTAAGTATGGCGCCGGAGATCGCGGTATGCGTTCAGTGTCTACGCATCCCGCGATCTCCGGCGCCATACACCTCCTCTTACCTGTAACGGCTGGATGCCTGCTTCTCTCTGGAGCCAGGCTGCGCATCACGCATGCGCAGTTTATCGAATCTTCAGACAAAGACACGCATGCCGCCTTATATATACTATGGTAGATCGGCCCACTCAGTTGCACACAGAAGTAGCCACCGGAGCGCCGTCTCCTTAAGTCTCTCACTGGTTTATTTGTAGATGCTGCATAAGCCAGTGAGGAGTTAGCAAAAATAAATACGTGCTTTCTGACCTAAGGAAAAACAAAACATAACATACAGCCGTGTTGCTGTGGGGATCTGCCCGCTCAGGAGAACAACCATCCACTAGTTCAGCTTTTCCTTCTCAGGACACAAAGCGCTGGAGTTCCTCTCTACAGCCCTACTGAACACTGAATGCCTTAGAAGGCCGACTATATACATCCTAGTCCCCACCCTGGGGTGGAGATATGGTGAATGACCTCCCAACCCGTTCTATGGTCGTTCACAAAAACCCAGCCCTTAAAATGGCCGATTAATCCCTCTCAACACATAGTATGCTGGTGTAAAACTTATGGGCTTCAAATCACTGAAGCTAATAGCCTCAGTGAAACATACCTCCCCTCCAGCACTTTGCCAGTGACTTTGTCACCATGTATATATAATCAGCATACTGTATATATATTATAAGCATACTCTATATATCCTTTTAAAAGCAGAAGTGTCAATAAATTATTTTTATCAGTTAACAAAATGCAGAGAAAAGTTTGATGGATGAACCAAGATCTCAGTAATAATAATTGTATTTTTTTTTTATTAATATTAGGATAGAAGGGAGGGACAAAACCAGGAACAGAATCAGTAGGCAAACTCATAGTCAGGAGGACAGCCGGGGTCAGATACCAGGTGATCAGTAACCGCCACGTCTGCGAGCAGTATGAATACCGCGGAGCCTGGTGACAGAGGTGATACTGAGATTGTCCGGGCAGAGATGTAACAGTCAGAAGGCCACCGGTAGATGGTGAAGGTCCTTCTGTACAGCTCCAGCAGTGATGGTGGATCTGCTGGACTTCAGGGCGCTGGATGCGGAGGTTTACCGTCTTTTAGATGTCTCTAGGGGAACGGTGACAACACGCAAATACGCGAGCAGCCCTGGATAATCCACGCCGGCAGGATGATAAGATCCGGCGAAAGATGGAACCTATGAGAAGAGAAGGAAATATAGTGTAAGTGATGGGACTCCATATGACATGATACTACTGTGCGGTCACTGTGGCCGGACGGCAGAGGAATCTCATCACACAGAGGTCAGGGATCATCGTCAGCCATCATACATGTGACAATCCCATCTCCGACAGATGACATCTGCTCCACATGAATTATTCTCACTGACGACATCACACAACATGGAGATGACTCTCACACTTACCTCGTCTCTTTTTCCCCTTTTTCCCATTTTCTGATTTTTCGTTGTCAGCTGGAAATTCTGATCAGAAAGAAGAAAAAACAACTCACTAAAGACATATTGTTATGGGGTCTGCATTGTATCGCTCCTGTATATAGTACATAGATTGTTCTAGTCCTGTCCCCTATAGTCCTGACAATCTGGTATTACACAATAGGGCAGAATAAGTCCTATATACCGGACATGACCTCATATGAGGGGCATTAGATGTGTCACTAATATGGAGCAGTGAACGCCCTGTGTGCCGCCATATGGTGCATCCCTAATGAGCGATATTCTACTATAGGAGACGATATCTCATTATGATGGCGGAGGTTACTGGATGCAACAATGTATCACAGAATCCATGATAATACTGTACAAAATTACAGAAATGGAGACACAGTATGGGCCCATGGGCAAAGTAATTGGGTTCCTTGAAACATGGATAACATAGGAGACCCATTAAAGAAAAACCATGTGGAAATATTTCACCCTTGATGACAACATTCACATTGTTTGTGCTATAGACATGTACATACCTGACAATGGGGACGAGGACGGCAAGCTGGTTATAGCATCGTCTCTAGCAGATTCAGGAAAAGATCCTTTCTGCCTGTTAGGAAGAAGAAAAACGTGTAAATCACAAGTAAATTCAGTATAAATGGGATTGTCTCACTAGAAGAACCCCAACTATAAGGCTTAATAGGACATATGAAAGTCATAGTGGGGAAGTCTCCTGCTCAAAACTACCTTCTATGGAAACAACTAGCAACAATGGCCGGCATGTAATACTACATATCTCCTGCAGTGTGGGCAAAACTAACAATGCCTGACCGGCAGCAATTATGGGTTGTTATCTCCAGCGGATTCTGAAGCCAATAGCCAATGACCGCTGATCATGGGGCGGTGGATGCTGCATTCAATATTATGGTATTTATGTCCTATATTTGGTATTGTGCACATATATTAGCCTGGAGCTCCCAATAATGACCCCATAATCTACTCACATTTCTGAGATGTTTCTGCTGGATGCCGGGGTACACTCTGGAGGAAACTTGATAGCGGTGGTACAGAGCTAAAAAAGGACAAAAATAAGATATGAAATTCAATTTTTTACTTTTAGAGGTCTTTTTATGTATTCTGGATTTATTGATCACTTACTTTAGAAAGCCTTTTAGAGGATGTTGTAAAATTTTGGAAGAAAAGGCTCTCATTATCCTCACTTGTGTCCTCCTCCTCTGAGACAATAGGCTTGTTTGTATCAGCGTGATCTACAAGACATAGGTAATGAAGTGTTATTAGCGGTTGTCAGTATAACACAGTCACCATTTATCACTACTATTAATGGGAACCGATTGTCACATATTATTGAAGACGAGACAAACAGCCGCTTAGTCTAGATGACGTCTTCTACTTACTGATAAATAAGCTGGTGTCCTCATCTGAAACAAGCCGAGGAATGTACTCCGGCTTCTGACTTAGAAGGTTTTCAAATTCTAAGTCACTCAGGAATGGATAACTCTTGATCTCAAATGCTCCTCCTGGAAAAAGAAAAACAAAAGTGATGCGGACATTGTTAGAGGCTGCTCCATATCTGAACAGTATATCTTAATCTTAAGTAATAACAAAACCGAAGGAAACAAACTGAAAGTTATATTATGGAGAAGTAGAAATAGGCAAGCAGATAGAGAAGTGCTGATCCTCATGGACAGGAGCGAAGAGTCCTCGTTGTAAAAAGTGAATATTAATACTAATAAAGTATATCAGTTACCTGTCCCAAGTCTTTGTGCAGGATTTGTTCTGAGCAGGTCATTAATAAGGTCCTGAGCATCGGGGGGAGGAGAGCGATCCCAATCCCAAATTATGTCTCCTGTTATATAGAAAATTACAGAAAATAAAACCTCTGTTTTGGACTGTAAGATAAAGTAGAGGAAATAACTAAATTCATGTAACCAGTCAAAGCAATGATCGGATTATTCTACTTACCAGTGACAATATTTTTATAGAGCTCAGATAGGGAATCCCCATGAAATGGTACATATCCCACCAGAAACTCATGCAGGATGATTCCCATTGACCACCAGTCGGCAGGTCTTCCATAGCCTTTCTTCAGAATGATTTCTGGGGCCATGTAAAGCGGGGTGCCACAGTCCTGGAAACCAACAGAAGGTAGAAATGAGAATCGATGAAATTAATATTATGACAAGTTCTCGACATAAAAACTCAATGACAGAAGATAAAATATCAGTTGAAAAGTTCTCTAGAAATGAAGAACGTAGAGAAGAGACAATAGTGTGATGAGATTTGTAAAGAACCATCTAAGTTCCTGTAAGTGATGCCAACCTCATGGTCCTGGAACTCTCTGGCGATGTCCTCCAATGATTCCTTGTGGGTGTTGGTTTCTGGTATCATGACACCAACTTTTGAAATCCCAAAATCGGCGACTTTAATGTGTCCAGCCGGTGTAATCAGGAGGCTGTGAAAGAGAAGATGGTTTTAGGCTCACGGGCTGTGTGGTAATAAATGATAACTTTCCCCCCTTTATTAAACTATAGGGGGCACTTACTTCTCTGGCTTCAGGTCTCTATGCAACACACCATAGCTGTGCAGGTATTCCACAGCAAGTATCGCTTCTGCAAAGTACAGGCGGGCCAAGGGGACAGATAAAGGACCCCTGGTGCTTAGGAGGGTCCCACAGTCTCCACCTATAGAAGAAAGGAAATATGAGCGGTGAGGGGTTTATACAGCAGATCACCACGATGGATCATGAGAAGTGAGCGGAGACATTGGGCCAGGAGAGAATATATACAGATATAATGTATAGAGCACAGAATATTAGTCTGAGGTCATGGTGAGATGTCGTCCATGTCACTAATAAAGTGATGTCTCATCTCGTCTACAGCTGGCGATACTGACGTGCTCAGTGCGGACATACAGGGAGATCACACACATCAATGACTTTCCATAATATCTATAGTAAATGCTCTGCGGGGATGTAACCGTCCACGGGGACAAGTCCTAATTATATGAGCGCTGATAAGATGTCAGCAGACATGGGCTGAATATAATACATGTACATGTCCTACCTCCTACATACTCCATGACCATACACAGGTGAGATCTAGTAGGGAAGGAGCAGAGCATGGAGGCCACAAAGGGACAGTCAGCGAATGTCAGGATGTCCCTCTCCAGATAGGCCCCTTCCACATGTTTTGGAGTATCCAGGTCCCGCTTGGCAATTTTCTTCATAGCGAAGATCTTCTGTGAGTCTTTATGGTGAACTAAGTGGACAGACCTGGAGAGAAGAAGAAACCATGGTTTATAGTGAATCCTTATTAACAGTCCTTCTATAGAAGTCATTATATGATCTTCTGTACTAATGTTTAATACCAGAAGTCCGACCATTACTAGAAATCCACATCTAGAAATACATGAAATAATACTACATAGACCATCTATGGAAAGTCTGCACAATGCCACGTCTGCCAGACCCTCACCCAGGTCACATTATCACCTATGGGAGGTCTGCACAATGCCACGTCTGCCGGACCCTCACCCTGGTCACATTATCACCTGTGGGAGGTCTGCACAATGCCACATCTTCCACACCCTCACCCAGGCCACATTGTCACCTATGGAAGGTGTGCACAATGCTAGGTCTGCCAGACCCTCACCCAGGTCACATTATCACCTATGGGAAGTCTGCACAATGCCACGTCTGCCGGACCCTCACCCAGGTCACGTTATCACCTTTCACCTCAGATCATGTCCCTATGATAACACTGAATGGCAAAGCACAGAGGATGAAGAATTATCATAGGGAACCCTGAGAAATGTGGCTTATGCTAACTGAAATCTCACCCAAAAGATCCGCTGCTGATCAGCTTAGATGTTTCGTAGTCGCTCATACGCGGCTTTCTCGCCGGGATCAATGATTCCATCAAGTCCTAGAAAAGAAGAAGAAGAAGAAATGATATTAAGATCTAGAAGCTGCTGGAGAAAATCTCCAGATGCAGAAACGTCTCCTCCTATATTATATCCCAGCTGATGTCACTGATCCGATAAGTGAGCAGAAACCTGCTGACGGATTCCCTATAATATAAACGCTATTATCTAATGCAATAGTGTCATCTCCTCTAATAATAGAGGCGTCCCCTGGTTATATGGGGGATAATACTGGACGGGTCATTTACACCCCGTGATCTGGTGATACACAGACATCTACCTCTATAATACTTACACCGGCAGGTTCTTGGATCTCCGGGATCTCTAAGATTACACTGTCAGGATCCAACAGCTCAGTTGTTTCTAAAATAGCGATAAAATGATGAGGAAATAAAATATATTAGAGGATATTAATCCTACAGACATAATACAGCAATATAATGGAGAAATGACTATTCTGTATGGAGGACTATGTGGGGCCATTATTCTTTATGGAGGACTATGTGGGGCCATTATATTGTATGGAGGGCTATGTGGGGCCATTATTCTGTATGGAGGACTATGTTAGGCCTATTATTCTGTATGGTGGAATATGTGGGGCCCATTATTCTGTATGGAGGATTATATGGGGCCCATTATTCTGTATGGAGGACTATGTGGGGCCCATTATACTGTATGGAGGACTATGTGGAGCCTATGATTCTCTATGGAGGACTTTGTGGGGCCCATAATACTTTATGGAGGACTATGTGGGCCCATAATACTGTATGGAGGACTATGTGGGGCCTATTATTCTCTATGAAGGACTATGTGAGGCCCTTTATACTCTACAGTGGACTATGTGGGGCCCATAATACTGTATGGAGGACTATGTGGGGCCCATTAATCTCTATGGAGGACTATGTGGGGCCCATTATTCTGTATGGAGGACTATGTGAGGCCCATTATTCTGTATGGAGGATTATGTGGGGTCAATTATCCTGTATGGAGGACTATGTGGGGCCATTATACTGTGTGGAGGACTGTGTGGGGCCATTATTCTGTATGGAGCACTATGTGGGGCCATTATTCCTTATGGAGGACTATGTGGGGCCATTATATTGTATGGAGGACTATGTGGGGCCATTATTCTGTATGGAGGACTATGTGGGGCCTATTATTCTGTATGGTGGAATATGTGGGGTCCATTATTCTGTATGGAGGACTATGTGGGGCCCATTATTTTGTATGGAGGACTATGTGGTGCCCATTTTACTGTATGGAGTACTATGTGGTGCCCATTATACTGTGTGCCGGACTATGTGGGGCCCATTATTCTGTATGGAGGGCTATCTGGGGCACGTTATTCTGTATGGATGACTTTGTGGGACCCATTATTCTGTATGGAGGACTATCTGGTGCCCATTATTCTGTGTGTAGGACTTTGTGGGGCCCATTATTCTGTTTGGAGGACTTTGTGGGGCCCATTATTCTGTGTGGAGGACTATGTGGGGCATTATTCTGTATGGAGGACTATGTGGGGCCCATTATTCTGCATGGAGCACTATGTGGGGCCCATTATTCTGCATAGAGGACTATGTGGGACCCATTATTCATTATGGAGGACTTTGTGGGACCCATTATTCGTTATGGAGGACTTTGTGGGACCCATTATACTGCATTCTGGTTGGCTCGTGACTTTTTCCAAGTTTTTCATTTTGGTTCTCTGTATGTTTGATTACAGAGTGGAAAGAGTAACTATGACATTATCCCCTGTTCTCTTTAATATCTGGATATTTCCGGTAGAAGGTTGTGTGATCGGCTCACCTGTAGTCAGATCGCTGCTCGGCTCCGGCTGACTCGTATTAGGGTCAGGGGTCTCTGGGGTCACATTTTGCTCGTCTTCGGTGTCGCCTTCTGGTGTCTCCTGATTGATAGAATATATAGAATTACCACGAGGAACCTTCCACTAAATCACCAAATCCACAAATCAGGAAGGACTAAACCCGCATTTACAGACACACCAACTGTAACTATACAGATCAGCCGCCATCATGAGGACTTTTATCAGATAAAATGGATTAAGATGAGGTAACATTGCAAAAACATTAATATGGATAATAGAGGGAGACAGAGGCGGAAATACAGACTTCCCACCACTGAGCTGTGACTACATCAGCAGAATACAGACTGCCATCAGCAGAGACAGGCGGCCATATTACCTCCTGTGCTTGCCAGGGGCTGACAGGGAGGCCGATAAGATCTAACACCAGATCTTCTGATATCTGGCTGGTGATCTGGAGAAGATGAGAAAACAAGGACGTGTGATAGAGAAGATGATGGATCCTTACCGGGCGTTCCGATGAGCGGGCCGGACCTTCCAGTACACACAGGACTTTTTCGGCCAGTTCTTTAACAAAAGACAAATCTCCATATTGAGATCTTTTTTCAGCCTATAAAGAAGAAAAGAAACACAAATGAATAATCTCGAGATGAGAAAGATCACAATGAAGGCGGCCATTGTATCTGACGTCTGCTCCTCTCTGCAGATACATTGACTACATATCTGGGGTCTTGTCCTGTTTTATATTGGAAGAAAGAAGAAGCTTCTATCCCACCGTTATTATCCATTATTGTGGAGAAGATTTGTGCGGAGCGTCCACCATTTAACTGCTGTAGTAATGTCCTGATGTTCCATAGCGAGAAACTGCAAGTGCTCAGTCACTATGGAGCCAACAACGGCAGCCATGACCCTGTGTAGATTGTACACAGTGACTGTGAGCTCTGATGTCATAATGGCCGACCATCACTAGTGATGTCATCATGGAATCTTGTGATGGAATCTTATAGCGGCGGCTCTGCACAAATACATGCTGCCAAGCAATATTTAAAGTGTGTGTGGGCTCATGCTGTATATAGGGGGCTATGTGACGGCTCAGCTATTTATAGCGGGCTATGTGAGGGCTCATACTGTATATAGAGGGCTATGTGAGAGCTAGGCTGTATATAGTGAGCTATGTGAGGGCTCATACTCTAAATAGGATTCTGTGTGTGAGCTCATACTGTACATTGGTGCTATGTATGGGCTCTTACTGTATAAAGGGTGCTGTGTGTGGGCTCTTACTGTATATAGGGTATGTGTGTGGGCTCTTTCTGTATGTAGGGGGATGCCAGCACACTTAATTCTGTTCAATATTAAGTGATACAGTTAATAATATAAAATATAATTCATATGTTAATATTGAGCAGAATTAATTTCAGCCTATTGATTCGGCCTACACAACAGTCACATTTCTCATGTGGCCCCTCAGTAATATTACTTTCCCACCCCTGCTCTATTATGTATAGCGCTCTGTTATGTGTAGTGCACCCGAGCACCTGCATGTTAATCGCGTGACTTATCACATGATCTATCAAAGGCAATCTTGTGCCATGTCATGTGATACATCGGGTGCTGGGAGCCCACGGCTCCTAAACTGCCCAGGGCCCTGGCTACTCTTAATCAGCCCCTGCTTCTATCCCACCATTATTATCCATTATTGAGAAGTGTTATGCGGAGCTTCCGCCACTTACCTGCTGTAGTAATGTCCTGATGTTCTGAGGTAAATCCGTCAGATACTCTGAGGTGAGATGACCTCGGTGGTATTTGGTCAGGCAGTCCCTTACAAGCTCCACCACCAGCCGGTGAGTGAAGCTGAGGACGCCATCGGGTGGTAGAAGCACAATCTCAGGGCGATTGGTGGTAAGAATCTCCCATAGAGCTTCTACTTGAAGATTGTCCAAAAGTAATTCAGCCATAGAAACTGCAAGTGCGATCAGTCACTATATATAATAGCGAGAAACTGCAAGTGCGCTCAGTCACTATGGGATAGCGAGAAACTGCAAGTGCGATCAGTCACTATAGAATAGCGAGAAACTGCAAGTGCGCTCAGTCACTATGAAGCCAACAAAGGCAGCCGTGAACCTGTGTACATTGTATATATAGTGACTGTGAGCTGTGATGTCATAATGCCCGACCATGACCTGTGATGTCATCATGGAATCTTGTGATGGAATCTTCAAGGAATGGCTCTACACACATACATGCTGCCTAGCAATATGCTTTTTTGGCCGTCCTCTTTTATTTCCAAATACAACACAACCAGGATAAGGGAATGTTCACACGTTGCGTTTTTGCAGCATTTTTTTCCACACCAAAAACCAGGTTGTACTCAGGAAAAACACTGCATACAATCCACACTTATTTGCTGTGTTTTTGCAGTGTTTATACTTGTGGGTTGCTTTTTTTCATTCATTTGAATGGGTGAAAAATGCTGCAAAACCCCTGAAAGAATTAACATCCTGCAAATTTAAAATAAAAAAAGGAAAAAAACGCAGCATGTGAATGAGACTTTAGAAATCTCATTCACTAAGCTGGTACTGTAAAACGCAGTGTTTTAGCAGCAGAAAAATAACCCTGAAAAAAATGCCACTTGTGAATATTCCTCAAAGATATAATAGTCATATTATGGGAAATATTGTGTATATTTATTCCTCGCGTGTCTTTTTTTACCAAATAACATTTACCTCATTGGTTGGAGAGTTTACTATTAACAACTGTGACAAATATTGAAGAATTAATGATAAGTGACCCAAGTGATCAATCATTTACGTCATTAATGGTGATGGGCGAGCACTAAAATGCTCGGGTGCTCGATGCTCGGGTCAAGCACATTGGAATACTCGGCTGCTCGACCCGAGCAATGAGCCCAATGTAAGTCTATGGGAAACTCAAGCATTTTTCAGGCGGCTCCCCCCGGCGGTCTGCAGAGGGCCTAAAAATTGCCCAAATCGATGGGAACAGTGCTCAAATGACATGGGAACAGCATGGGGAAGACCCCTGGAAGCATTTCTGACTCCCAGGTCACTGCTGTCAACAACGTTGTCAGAAATATTTATGCCACTTTTACGGACTCACAATAAAACATACAAAAACGAAACCAAAATGGATTTTCCTGGGAAGTGTGTTAAGGAACATCCTTTCCAGGGTTATGACTTGTATATAAGGGAAAATAAATAACCAAAAACAAAAATACTCCTCCACACCTTGGGCTATGTTCACACGTAGCGTTTTTGATGCGTTTTTGCACTTTTGCATTGCTTTCAACCAACACAAATGCATTCACCAGGAAATGTCATTTTAACATTTTACAACCTTATCTGGCCATGTGTTGTGTGACACGTCATCAGACACATGCATACAGTGCTGAAAAGACATGGGAACAGCATGGAAGCATCTCTGACTCCCAGGTCACTGCCTAAAAGTGTGCCCATCATAAGAGATGCTTGGCGCATGCGAAGATGCCTCCCGCCATGGACCTGTCGTTACAGACTTGCAACAATCACCGTCCACGTCCTTGTCCCTCCACAGCGTTCAGTTCCTTGGAATGCAAGTGCAAGTATGCAGGCAGCCACCCACCTACCCACCGGCTGCAATACTATACTGACAAATTTTTGACAGCTACTTGCACTTGAAATGTAGCCTTTTAGGCTCGTGGAGGCAGAAGCTTTTCATAACCTCATGTCGGCGGCGGCCGGGTGTCCATACTCTTTCCCCAGCCACCACTATATTTCCCGGTATCGCCTCTGCCTTCCACAAGCACGGGTCCCACAACATTACCCGTGCCCTCCCCAGTGCACTTACTGGGAAGGACCGCCTAACCACAAACATGTGGACAGGTGAACGTGGCCAGGGACGGTACATAGCCAGTCCACAACTTTTTTTTTGCTGACAGTTGTATTTAGCTCGGTGAAAGGACTGGCATAGAGGGAAACCGTATCTACCCTGGGTGTCATTTCTCCCAGGAAGTCCTGTAATTCAGCTTGTTGCAGAAGCAATGGCAGTCCGTCCAACATCAACTCGCACTTGTCGGTGGTGCTTTGACACACACACATCTTTCTTTTCGCATTTTATTTCTTGAATACAGAGTTGGACAATGGCCTGATCTGTAATGCTTTTTGAGAAATAACATGCATAAGCATGGCCGATCCACATTAAAAAAGCAGCCACAGAGTGTCCGGAAACCTTCCCCCACAATTTTATTAGCCAGGGCAGCTTTTCGGCAGGGTTGGACGGGCCCACCAGAGAACCGGAGACTACTCCGGCGGGCCCTGGCTTCTCCTTCTGGAGAGTTCATAGTGCCGAGGTGAGGCCATGATGATGATAGAGGCCACCATCTGCTTAGTTTTCTGTTACTTGAAATGCAAGTGCAAGTATGCAGCCATCCACCCACCCACAGGCCGCAACACTAAACTGCCAGATTTCTGGGCAGCTGCTTGCACTTGAAATATGGCTTTTTAAGCTCGTGGAGGCGGAAGCTGTCCACAATCTTATGGCGGCGGCGACTGGGTATCTATACTCGGTCCCCAGCCGCCATTATTTTTTCCGGTATTGTCTCCGCCTTCCACAAGCATGGGTCCCACAACATTACCCGTGCCCTCCCCAGTGGAAGGACTGCCTAACCACAAACACGTGGACAGGTGAATGTGGCCAGAGACGGTACGGAGCCAGTCCACAACTTTTTTTGCTGAGAGTTGTATTTAGCTCGGTGAAAAGACTGGCGTAGAGGGGAACATCATACTGTGTGTGGGGGAATGTACTGTGGGGGCATCATACTGTGTGGGGGGAATGTACTGTGGGGACATCATACTGTGTGTGTGGGGGAATGTACTGTGGGGACACCATACTGTGTGTGGGGGGGAAATGTACTGTGGGGACATCATACTGTGTGGGGGGAATGTACTGTGGGGGCATCATACTGTGTGTTGGAGAAATGTACTGTGGGGGCATCATACTGTGTATGTGTGGGAATTTACTGTGGGGGCATCAAACTGTGTGTGGGGAGGAATGTACTGTGGGGAATCATACTGTCTGTGGGGGGAATGTACTGTGGGGACATCACACTGTGTGTGGGGGAATGTACTGTGGGGACATCATATTGTGTGTGGGGGGAATGTACTGTGGGGGTATCATACTGTGTGTGGGGGAATGTACTGTGGTGACATCATACTGTGTGTGGGGGAAATGTACTGTGGGAGCATCATACTGTGTGTGGGGGGGAATGTACTGTGGGGACATCATACTTTATGTGGGGGGGATGTACTGTGGGGGCATCATACTGTGTGTTGGAGAAATGTACTGTGGGGGCATCATACTGTGTATGTGTGGGAATTTACTGTGGGGGCATCAAACTGTGTGTGGGGAGGAATGTACTGTGGGGCATCATACTGTGTGTGGGGGGAATGTACTGTGGGGACATCATACTGTGTGTGGGGGAATGTACTGTGGGGACATCATATTGTGTGTGGGGGGAATGTACTGTGGGGGTATCATACTGTGTGTGGGGGAATGTACTGTGGGGACATCATACTGTGTGTGGGGGAAATGTACTGTGGGAGTGTAGCACCCTGAGGACTCGGCTGCTACAGGGGTATTGCACCTCAAACCAGAGGTGTGGTATTCCACTCCCGGGTAAGGATGGAGTGTGGGACTGAGCTCAGATAGCTGCATGCACTACACTCATCCCATTTCCGGGGGACAGAACTACGGTACTCCCACCAGTTAGATGTGCAGGTACGACAGCGTCTGTCCCTGGCTGGAGTGGGAGGGGGGGAGGAACATCCCAGTAGTGTAGGGGCAGATAGGGGAGGGGCTCTGGGCATAGAGGTAGGAGCCCATTGGGTGCTAGTCACCTGGGCTCACACATAGAGGGAGTATATATGGTGGGCACCATCTAGAGATAGGGTCAGTCTGTCAGGAGAGTTCTGAGGAGGAGTTCAGCCAGGAGGGCTGACAGGGAGCTGTGGCTCCGGCTGGGCCCAGCTCCAGGGCCAGGCCTGAAGCAGAGAGGAAGAGGAAGAAAGGCCCAGAGGCATAAGACCAAGAGGGAACCCTGAGATCCCACGAGTGAGCTAAAAAGGGTGAAGGGTTGGCAGAAGAGGGCACCGGATCCCAAACTGACGGAGGCAAAACATCCTTAATCAGGAACCGGAGGTCGTGGTCAAGTTTTGCCACAACCCTCACCACATTCACCAGGAAGGTACACCACGAGTAGGGTCAGGAAAGCCTTAAAAGGTTTTACCATATAGAGGCCCAAGGGAACCGGACAAAGGTGGATCCCTGGTGGGGATGGCCGGAGAGAGAGAGAGAGAGGGGAGCTCAGGACCACGTTCCGGAATTGCCTGGGGGTTAGCCGAGTCCCGCACCTGGTGGACGCAGCACGGCTCGGGTGGTCACTCCCGGCCGAAGTGACTGAAGCAACACCAGTGAGTAAAAACCCTGAAACTGCATCCCACGTCTCTGTGCCTCCTTACCGCACCATCACTACCACCGTCATCTACACTATCTGCCCTGAGGCCGTACCCCTCCCGTTGGGGGTTATACCATCTACGCTGCACAATTATAACACCGGCCTCAGCGGACTGTCTTGCAGCAGCGGCCCTAAAGCTGCATTCAACGGGTGGCGTAGTCGTCCAACATCTACTGCACTACTCAGCCACACAGTTTGACTCCCTGGGCATGGACCGGGTCACCGCCACGAGACTACAACCCTCAACAGATCCGGCTCCGGGTAAGCTCCCGTGCGCGCGATGCCGCGCGACGAAGGCCCAGGGGCGCGTCAGGAGCATCATACTGTGTGTGGGGGGGAATGTACTGTGGGGACATCATACTTTGTGTGGGGGGGATGTACTGTTTGGACATCATACTGAGTGTGGGGGAATTTACTGTGGGGGCATCATACTGTGTGTGAGAATTTACTGTGGGGACATCATGCTGTGTAGGGGCATTATATTGTGTGTGAGGGGGAATATACTGTGGGGGCATCATACTGTGTGTGTGGGAATGTTCTGTGGGGGCATCATACTGTGTGGGGAGGAATGTACTGTGGGGGCATCATACTGTATGTGTGGGGGGAATGTACTGTGGGGACATCATACTGTGTGTGGAGAAATCTATTGTGGGGACATCATACTTTATGGGGAGGAATGTACTGTGGGGGCATCATACTGTGTGTGGGGAGGAATGTACTGTGGGGCCATCATACTGTGTGTGGGGGGGTGTACTGTGAGGACATCATACTGTGTGTGGGGGGGAATGTACTGTGGGGACATCATACTGTGTGTGGTGGAATGTACTGTGGGGACATCATACTTTGTCGGGGGAATGTACTGTGGGGGCATCATAATGTGTGTGTGAAGAGCTATTTATCATCGTACAATGATTGAATAACGGGAGCAGATGATTTATAAAAAGCACTGAATTATATGGTGTGGATTTGCTGCTACTGTGTCACCCCAGGCCTGGATGCCACAAACTTGTAAGGCTGTGTCTGAGAGCAGGAGGGAGGTTCTCTGGTCATGGACCATTAGCATGCAGCACCTCCTGTCCCAGGTCAGTAGGGGGAGCAGGCTGCCCCTATAAAAGCTGGTACTGAGGGCAGGGTTAGGGAGACCAGGACCCACTTCTGAAGCATCCAGAAGGGTTCCCAGAAGAGAGGGACAGGTCAGCGGCAGCTGAGGAGTCAAGGAGGCTAAGGAGGAACAGCAAGCCAGGGACAGAGGCGACGAGAGCTGGTCCTGGCTGAGAGAGAACAACATACCAGACACTGGGATCCGAGGCTGTCAGAATTGCAAGTCCTGCAGCAGATCATCTACTTGCGAGGGATTTTAGGTCCCTTGGCCTAAGAAGCCTGGAAGCTCCGCCCCACAGAGGGACCGGTACAGCACAGAGAAGCTACAGGTACCTAAGGCCCGAGTCGCAAGTCATACAGGCGTAGTACACGGCCAGCTCAGGGACGTGGGCTATCATACCACTAAAGGGGGAGATAGTCAGCAAGGGCAGAGAGAGAACGGTAGGCCTACCCACTCACCCTGACCAGTGGAGCTCGCCCGAATGCCCTCAGACACCCAGGTCCATTCCTCCCTGTACTCCTGGTGGGTCTGTGCCCCGAGCAACTACAGAGTCCAAATGAAGATCAAGATGACCTTGAATCCGCAGAGGACAAGGAAGAGATGATCAGCACAGTTCTCGGAGAGTTCCCCCGGACCTGGACTCAGATAAATGGCGCAATACTGGTACCCGTCCTACACTTCCTTCAGCCTACCCAGCAGGAGCCTACCGGAGAGCAAGAAGAGCAAGTGACTCGCCCCCTGGGCCGTGGGGCACTCGGATCCGGGCAGTGGGGGAACGATGGGAGTAGTAGTGGCA
Source organism: Phyllobates terribilis (assembly GCF_046119375.1). Lineage (NCBI taxonomy): Eukaryota > Metazoa > Chordata > Amphibia > Anura > Dendrobatidae > Phyllobates > Phyllobates terribilis. The sequence continues at coordinate 2,435,918 of NW_027362952.1, read as the reverse complement.
ACCCGGTTCCGTGGCTCAGGGTGGTCAGGCCAGTGGTAGTCCGTTATGTGCTGATGTTTATGTCCGACTATGCCACCCGTGGATTGCGGTTATTAGGAACCGCCGCTGCATGCAGACCGCTGGGGCTGATGAGGTGTGCAGCTAGGGTAGTGTGACTCCCCACGGGAAGAGTGCGGCCCCAGGGCAGTATAATGGATGTTGGGAGTGATGGTGGTGAGAGTCCCAGTACCGGTAGTGCTGGAGGCGCGAAGGAGCACACAGACAATAGGTTGCAGTCCAGGGTCTTTACTGAAACAGGTAAACTGACCCATAAACAGTCCCAGCTAGGAGGGGACCTGGATGTCTGAGAGCAACGGGGAAATTGGCCCTGGTCAGGGTGAGGGTGTAGGCCTACCGTGCTTTCTGCGCTCCTTCTGGCTATCTCCTCGTTATAGGGTAACAGCCCACGTTTCCGAGCTTTCGGTGTATTCTCGCCTGTATGGCCTGCGACGTGGGTTCCTTTCTGCTCCCAGCCTTGTACGGCTTTACTGGTCCCTTCGGTTGTGGCAGGGCCTCCAGGCTTCTTAGGCCAAGGAATATACAGTCCCTTGCGGACTGGTTCTCTGCTGGAGGATGTGGAATCCTCCCAGCCTCAGACACCAAAGTCTGGTAAAGTCAGTCTCTTATCTGCCAAGACAGGCTTGCTTCGCCTCTTGTCTCTGGCTTGTGGCTCTCCTCCTGCCACACTTCCTCTTAGGTGCAGTGCAACTGTCTGTCCCTGTTCTGCTCTGGGACAAGTCTCAATGCTGAGACAGACCATCCAGTTCTCCCTAACCCTGCCCCCAGCACCAGCTTTTATAGGGGCAGCCTGCTCCCCCTACTGGCCTTAGACAGGAGGCATTGCATGCTAATGTTCCCCTGACTAGAGAACCTCCCCCTTGCTCTCAGACACAGCTTTAATTACACTTGTGGCATCCATGCTAGGGTGACACATTCCCCCCTAGTGAAATTTAGTACTCCGGGACTAAACAATATACAAAGACAATATGCATACCATAAAACATTAGTATACAAGTGACGCACAGATTGAGTTCTTAAGGTCACAGTGTGGTCTGTGACCAGGTGTCCATATCACCAACACAACGGGGAGCCTTAACCAGGTGGGGGTCTGTCCTACCCCAAGTCCTTTACAGTCTTAGTTCATTCCTTGGTTAGGCTCCGAACGCAGTCCATACAAGGTCCTGGTTATAAAAAGTCCATAACCTGTGAGTCCTTACGGTAACTGCAAGAAACTGAAACACAGAATTACCAAACAAGCATGTAACTTGGCAAACATTTCAACATTTGGCAACAGGGTCATTTACAATTTTAGCGCGCTCTATATTCTCCAGCGAGCGGATATCTGTCCCTTTGTGATCCTGGTTGACCTCCTTAACCCACTGTCTGGTGGTGGACCAACCTGGCTTTCCCCACTAGCGTTAGGGTTACAGCTACCAGCTGGGTGTACAGGTAGGGCAGGCAGCTGTCTGCGGGTTCTTTGGCTTACCGCAGGCATGGCAGGCTCACTGTCAGCAGAGGGTTGACTCTCCTGGGCTGCTGGCACAGGCTCTTCTGCCTCTGGAACCGCTTGCTCCTCTTCACCTTCCGGCTCTGGTGTTGGTTGTTGCTGTGCCGGTTGCAGGAAATGCAGGACAGGTACCACTATGGCATCATTTATGCGAGTCCAGGACTGAGGGAACTCTCCGAGAACGGTGCTGATCATTTCTTCCTTGTCCTCTGCGGGTTCAAGGTCACTCTGATCCTCTTCTGCACTACGGAGTTGCTCGGGGCATCTTTTGAGGTGGTCTCTGGAGACGACACTAGTGGTTTCTCCTCCGTCCTTGGTGATTACGCACACCTTTGGGTTGTCGTGGTCAGACTGCAGTACGGTGTAGGGTTCCCTTTCCCACTGGTCGTCCAACTTATGTAGCCTTCTTTTTCGCTTTAGGACTTGCTCACCAGGTTCTAGGGGACCAGCAGGGGCGTGTTGATTGAAGAGTTTTTCTTGCCTCTCTCTCACCTGGGCCAGGCTCTTCTCCACACTCTCCTGTACCTTCTTGTACTGCAGTTGCCTTTCCGTATCCCAGTCCGCATCCGGGGAGGTGTCCTCAGGTATTAGGACTCCCATCTCCAGGTCTACGGGCAGCTTACCTGGTCTAGCTCGCATCAGGTAAGCCGGGGTGCAGTTTGTAGCATTCACCGGGATATTGTTGTATAGGTCTATTAGGTCCGGCAGTTTTTCTGGCCACAGGCTGCGTTCCTCCAGGGGCAACGTCTTCAGGAGATCAATGACTATATTGTTCATCTTCTCACACATCCCGTTGGTTTGTGGATGGTAAGGCGTTGTCCGAATCTTCTTACAGCCATAGAGGTTGCAGAACTCCTGGAAGATTTCAGCCTCGAACGCTGGACCCTGGTCTGTCAGGACCTGTTCCGGATACCCGTGTGGATGGCAGAAATATTGCTGGAAGGCTCTGGCCGCTGTTTGGGCTGTCAAGTCCTTTACCGGGACCACCACGAAAAAACGGGAATAGTGGTCCACGATTGTCAGGGCGTAGATGTACCCTGACCGGCTTGGAGCCAACTTGACGTGGTCTAGAGCTACCAGCTCAAGAGGCTGCGTGGTGACGATGGGCCTCAAGGGTGTCTTCTGGCTGGTGCGGTCCTTCCTCCTTAGGTGACAAGGGCCACAGTCTCTGCACCACTTTTCTACAGCTCCTCTCATGCCGACCCAAAAGAACCTTCCTCTTAGCTGGAACTCCAGTTTCTTCCAACCGAAGTGTCCCGCTCTGTCATGGTAAGCTCCCAGGACCATAGCTGCATCCCGCCTTGGAACCACGACTTGCCAGGTCAGCTCATGCGTCCGGTGGTTGACAATCCTTCTGCACAACTTGCCTTCGTAGAGAAACAGCTTGCTCTTCTCTTTCCATAGCTGCTTGGCTTCCTCTGGGGCATCTGGATCTAGGCGGGCGTCTTCCCGGGTCAGCAGATCTTTCACCAGGCGGACTGCAGGGTCACTATCTTGGGTCTCGGCCCAGCTGTGGTGAGGTAGGGGATTGATCATCACGGTTGTTAGATCCTCCTCTTTCACGCGGTGGGAGTATTGAGCGACTCCATACCGGTGAAACGCGGGGAGTTCTACCTCCTCCAGCTCTTCTGGGTCTTCGTCACCTTCAGGTAAGTGAGGCATCCTCGACAGGGCGTCTGCGTTGGCATTGGTTTTGCCGGCCCGGTACTTGATCACGAAGTCATAGTTGGAGAGACGGGCCATCCACCGCTGTTCTAGGGCACCCAGTCTTGCATTGTCCAGGTGTGTCAACGGGTTGTTGTCCGTGTACACGGTGAACTTTGCGGAGGCCAGGTAATGCTTGAAGCGTTCCGTCACGGCCCATACCACCGCCAAGAATTCTAGCTTGAAGGAGCTGTAATTCTCCGGGTTCCTCTCGGTGGGTCTCAGCTTCCGGCTGGCGTACGCGATCACCCTTTCTCTGCCCTGTTGGTTTTGGGACAGTACGGCTCCCAGTCCCACATTACTGGCGTCTGTGTGGAGGATAAAAGGCTGGCCATAATCAGGGTAGGCCAGGATCTCATTCCCCGTGAGGGCCATCTTCAACTGGCGGAAGGACTCCTCTTCCGGTTTATCCCACTTGAAGGGTGGCTTTTGACTCCTGGACTTAGACTGTCCGATCAGGAGGTCCTGCATAGGAGCTGCCATCTTGGTGAACCCGGGGATGAATCTTCGTTAGTAGCCTACCAACCCGAGAAACTGTCTCACCTCTTTGATGTTCGAGGGGCTTGGCCAGCTCTTGATTGCCGTGACCTTGTCAGGGTCGGGGGCCACTCCTTCCGCGCTTACCACGTGCCCTAGGTACTGGACCTTTGGTTTCAGCAGGTGACACTTCGATGGTTTCACCTTCAGGCCATAGCCTGCCAGGGCTTCGAACACCTCGGCCAGGTGCTTGAGATGGTCCTCGTAGGTCTTCGAATAGACGATCACGTCGTCCAGGTAAAGGAGGACCGTCTCGAAGTTTCGGTGCCCTAGACAGCATTCCATCAGCCGCTGGAAGGTCCCTGGTGCGTTGCAGAGCCCGAAAGGCATGCAGTTGAATTCGCTCAGTCCCATCGGGGTGGTGAAGGCGGTCTTCTCCTTGTCAGCCTCTGCCACAGGAACCTGCCAGTACCCGCTAGTAAGGTCCAAAGTAGAAAACAAGTTAGCTGATTTTAGTGCGGCTAAAGACTCTTCTATTCTAGGCAGCGGATATGCGTCTTTGTGGGTGATACGGTTGATTTGTCTATAGTCGACGCACATTCTCATGGTGCCGTCTTTCTTTTTCACCAGAACCAAGGGGGCTGCCCAGGGGCTACAGTTGTCTCTAATGACCCCAGCTTCTTTCATCTCTCTTAGCATGCCCTTTGCGTTCTGATAATGTGCAGGGGGTACAGGTCGGTGTCTTTCTTTTATTGGTGGGAGGCTCTCTGTGGGGATGTGGTGTTCTATCCCTTTTACTCTGCCGAAGTCTAGCGGGTGCTTACTAAAGACTCTCTCGTACTCCTGTACCACCCGGTAGACTCCTTGTTTTTGGTGCAGGGGAGTGGAGTCAGCACCCACGTGGAGTTTCTGGCACCAGTCCTCCTTTTGTTTCTGGGAGCCATTACCCTCCGCCTGTGGAGATGGAAGCAAGGGTTCCACGGCCCTGATAGCTTTGTGTTCGACAACAAACAGTTTGGCGAGTGTAGCGTATCTGGGTAAGTGTACTTCCCTCTCCCCAATGTTGAGGATGCGGACGGGCACCCTCCCATGACGGACATCAACCACCCCCCGGGCTGTCAAAATGGTGGGCCTGCTGTCTGAGTACACGGGTTCTACCATGGCTTGGTAGTCTCTACCTCTCAACCCGATTGCAGTCCGACACCAGATCATCATTTCACTTTTGGGAGGCATGGAAATGGGGAATGGGTCACTCAGTCTTACGCTACCGATCTCACCACCAGACAGTTCTACCTGCTGCCGTCTCATCAGCGCTTTTATCTCCTTGTTGAGGACTCTCTGTTGGCTGGAACTAGCATTCACCGCCACCTGTTGTAGAATTACAATTACCTCTGAAAGACAATTTTCAATTACATTAGTACCCACAGTTATTTTAGGGTGACTTTCACGACGGTCAATGTCCACAATAATTACTCCCTGTGCCGGCTGTTCAACTTTACCAATTATAATGGTCATCTCCTTGAACCCCATCTGCGGCACGGGTAAGCCATTACTGGCGATGATGCTCAAGTTACTGTTTGGATACCGTGTGATATCAGCATCAGTCCAATACTGCTTAAAAAGTACATAAGGGATAGTGGTTACTTGCGACCCAGTATCCAGCAAGGCGCTCATGGGGATACCGTCCAGCACCACGGGTAAAACCGGGCGCCCCCCAACGTACTTATCACGCCAATTATAAGGGCTTGGTGATCTTATGCCTGGGGGTTGGCCCTCTGCCCCAGGTTGGACCCGTTTAAATTACAGTACCTGGAAGTGTGTCCAGGCTGGTTGCATCGACGGCAAATGGGCTGTCCATCCTCTGCGTAGCGGTCTGTGGGCCTCCCTCGGAACGACGGGATCCTCCTCTGTCGACGCCACGGGACATCCTCCGGACTTGAAGCCAGCTCGATGGGTCTTGACGGGTCCACTTGTAACGCCTGGACGGTCCTGGTCAACGCCGCGACGCTCCTGGTCATCCTCTGGACTTGGTGGTGCAGGTCTTTCGACGGGGCTTGGTTCAGGGCCTGTTCATCAGCCCCCATGGGGTCCATAGAGGAGGGCGCCGCCTCCTGGTGGTAGGTGAGAGCAGGGCGCCAGGGGTTTATAGCGCCACTGGTTGCAGATTCACGGAGCACCCTTATGGCCCTGTCCTTAAATTGGGCAAAGGTCAGGTCGGGGTTCTGAAAGAACATGAGGCGCAGTTGGGCCCTGTGGGCGCTAGACAGCAGACCTTCTATGAATTGTTCTGTTAACAGCTTATCCGTTTCCTGCACACTGCCAGGGTCAGTTTGTTGAATAGCCCTCAGGGCTTCCTGCAGATTTAGGGCATAGTCTCTGATGCTGTCCTGTGCCCGCTGCTTACATCCATAGAACCTCATTTTAATCTCAGCAGAGGTACGTGTGTCAAAGGTACCCTACAGCCGGGCCAGAATACCCTTCACAGTCATTTTCTCCTCAGTGGGCCATGATTTTACCTCCCTTTGGGCTGCGCCAGTTAACTGCCCTGTCAGTATGCTGACCTTCTGTTCCTCTGTCAGGGGGTAAACGTGGAACAAACTGTATAGCCTTTCCTTGAAGTCAGTTAGGGCATGGGGCTCCCCTGAGTACTTGGGCAGCCAGGCCGCTCCAGGGATGTAGGGCAGGGAAAATGGCATCACCGCTGCTGCAGCTGCGTTGGTGGTAGTGGGCGCCTCCGTGTCCGACATCTTCCTCCCCCCTAGTTAAGCGTGGCCTACCTTCCGACGATCCTCTTCTGTAGGCCGCGGCTCCGCTGCTGCTGCTATGGACGAGGACCTGGCGTCGCGTCCTGATGACGTCAGCGTCACTCTCTCTCCCTTCCAGGACCTTGTGCAGCGTCGGTGCGGTGGGCGGAGCTTCGGATCTCGCGCGGTTTTGACGTCCACGCCCCTCTTCTTCCCGCGCGGCGTCCTGAAGATGGCGTCCGATGGCGGGAAACAGCTGCGGATGGCGGGAAGACGGCAGAAGACGGCGGGAAACGGTGGTCCAAGATGGCGTCTGATGGCGGGAATCGGCTCCGGATGGCGGGAAACGACTCCGGACGGCGGGAAACTTCGCCACAGGTAAGTTACAAAAGTCTTTTTCAGGCACGCAGTACCCGGTGGTTGTGGGCACGAAATCCTGCCGACTACGCCAAAGCTGACTCGCCCCCTGGGCCGTGGGGCACTCGGATCCGGGCAGTGGGGGAACGATGGGAGTAGTAGTGGCAACCCGGTTCCGTGGCTCAGGGTGGTCAGGCCAGTGGTAGTCCGTTATGTGCTGATATTTATGTCCGACTACGCCACCCGTGGATTGCGGTTATTAGGAACCGCCACTGCATGCAGACCGCTGGGGCTGATAAGGTGTGCAGCTAGGGTAGTGTGACTCCCCACGGGAAGAGTGCGGCCCCAGGGCAGTATAATGGATGTTGGGAGTGATGGTGGTGAGAGTCCCAGTACCGGTAGTGCTGGAGGCACGAAGGAGCACACAGACAATAGGTTGCAGTCCAGGGTCTTTACTGAAACAGGTAAACTGACCCATAAACAGTCCCAGCTAGGAGGGGACCTGGATGTCTGAGAGCAACGGGGAAATTGGCCCTGGTCAGGGTGAGGGTGTAGGCCTACCGTGCTTTCTGCGCTCCTTCTGGCTATCTCCTCGTTATAGGGTAACAGCCCACGTTTCCGAGCTTTCTGTGTATTCTCGCCTGTATGGCCTGCGACGTGGGTTCCTTTCTGCTCCCAGCCTTGTACGGCTTTACTGGTCCCTTCGGTTGTGGCAGGGCCTCCAGGCTTCTTAGGCCAAGGAATATACAGTCCATTGCGGACTGGTTCTCTGCTGGAGGATGTGGAATCCTCCCAGCCTCAGACACCAAAGTCTGGTAAAGTCAGTCTCTTATCTGCCAAGACGGGCTTGCTTCGCCTCTTGTCTCTGGCTTGTGGCTCTCCTCCTGCCACACTTCCTCTTAGGTGCAGTGCAACTGTCTGTCCCTGTTCTGCTCTGGGACAAGTCTCAATGCTGAGACAGGCCATCCAGTTCTCCCTAACCCTGCCCCCAGCACCAGCTTTTATAGGGGCAGCCTGCTCCCCCTACTGGCCTGAGACAGGAGGCATTGCATGCTAATGTTCCCCTGACTAGAGAACTTCCCCCTTGCTCTCAGACACAGCTTTAATTACACTTGTGGCATCCAGGCCAGGGTGACACACAAGCAGCCCCAGAGGCAGAAGAACCCATGCCAGCAGCCCAGGAGAATCATCCCTCTGCTGACAGTGAGCCTGCCATGCCTGCGGTAAGCCAAAGAACCTGCGGACAGCTGCCTGCCCTACCTATGAACCTAGCTAGTAGCTGTACCCTCAATGGTAGTGGGGAAAGCCAGGTTGGTCCACCACCAGACAGTGGGTTAAGGAGATCAACCAGCAGCACTAGGGGACAAACACCAGCTCGCTGGAGGATATAAGTGCGAGATCTAAACGTACCATGTATATAGTTAATATGTTTGTTACCTGTAACTAATAGTGTTTTCTCCAGTTTTTCTAGATATATGGACTGACAGGTTATGAACTTTGGATAACCGAACTACCTTGTAAATAGTTGCACTTGGTGCCTCTTGAGAAGACGGCCACGGAAGAAAAACCTGTCTGGCGTGGCCCCGAGTGGTCCAAAGTAGTTTGCTTCGCCTTGCAGCCACTCCCAGGGCCAACGCTTGGGGTTTGCTTTGGACATGTCCCCGCACCGGTTAAGACTTCGCCTTACTGGGTGAAACGGACACCCGGTCACAGACCACGCTGTGACCTAAAGAACTCAATATGTGGTGTTGTTTGTTGTTTTCTTCTCTGTTGTGTTTATGTTATAATTTATACCCGGTATTCGTGCTTCTTGTTAGTCCCGGAGTACTAAACTTTACTAGGGGGGAATGTGTCACCCCAGGCCTGGATGCCACAAACTTGTAAGGCTGTGTCTGAGAGCAGGAGGGAGGTTCTCTGGTCATGGACCATTAGCCTGCAGCACCTCCTGTCCCAGGCCAGTAGGGGGGGCAGGCTGCCCCTATAAAAGCTGGTACTGAGGGCAGGGTTAGGGAGACCAGGACCCACTTCTGAAGCATCCAGAAGGGTTCCCAGAAGAGAGGGACAGGTCAACGGCAGCTGAGGAGTCCATGGGGCTAAGGAGGAACAGCAAGCCAGGGACAGAGGCGACGAGAGTCGGTCCTGGCTGAGAGAGAACTACATACCGGACACTGGGATCCGAGGCTGTCAGGATTGCAAGTCCTGCAGCAGATCATCTACCTGCGAGGGATTTTAGGTCCCTTGGCCAAAGAAGCCTGGAAGCTCCGCCACACAGAGGGACCGGTACAGCACAGAGAAGCTATAGGTACCTAAGGCCCGAGTCGCAAGCCATACAGGCGTAGTACACGGCCAACTCAGGGACGTGGGCTATCATACCACTAAAGGGGGAGATAGTCAGCAAGGGCAGAGAGAGAACGGTAGGCCTACCCACTCACCCTGACCAGTGGAGCTCGCCCGAATGCCCTCAGACACCCAGGTCCATTCCTCCCTGTACTCCTGGTGGGTCTGTGATAAGATCTGCAGTAAAAGACCCTGGACTGCATTATTGGACTCTGTGTGATTACTGCTGCGCCTGCACCATCACCCCCAGCATCCTATTACACTGCTCTGAGGCTATACTCCTCCCGTGGGGAGTTGTACTATTCCCTGCTGCACCCCCAACACCAGCCTCAGCGGTCTGCCCCGCAGCGGCGGTCCTCCCTGACCGCAATCCACAGGTGGCGTAGTCGGACTTTCAAAACCTACAAATACACTGCCACAGCATTTGGTCTGACCACCCTGACCCACGGGACCGGGTCGCCACTACTACTCCCAGCATTGCCCTGTTGTCCGGTTCCGAGAGCCCCACGGCCCAGGGGGCGAGTCACTACAAGTAAGGATAGACGATACAATAAGCTCTATCGTAACATGTAGCAGCGAGTCAGCGGAATGTATCAATTCTAATATTGAGCAGAATTGATTTCAGCCTGTTGATTTTTCCCTCCAGAACAGTGGAGGGCTCCTCGGGAAAATAAATTGGCCATCCCTGGTATAACGTAATACTAAAATCTCACATTTTATGAGAGAAAACTGTATTTTATAACGATGCTTCCGTACATAAATCGAGAGAACTTCTTTTCATCAGACGACCCCTTTATCACCTATCCAAGGTGATCGGTGGTGTCCAACAGCTTAGAGCGGCACTGATGGGCAGAATGCGGCACTTTTATCACTTTTGGAATTGGGCAGCGGTGCACATGCTCAGTCTGACCTCCATTCTTGCCCTTTGGGGCTGCAGAGCGCTCTGCTTTTTCCAACAGCTCCATTGAGAATGAATGGATCAGTGGTCGGGCATCCAACCAGACGCTCCATTTTGTAACAGGGATAGAAATAGATGAGAAGATGCACTTAACTGTTTGGCCGCAGCAAGAGTGCATCGAGTGCCTGTGCTTGGTTTGAACAGTCATTCTGTGCTGACAGAGTCCCTTTAAGGCCTCAAACCTATTAGATAATTGTCAGCCCTACATTGTTTCTGGGCAGACAGTTACACAAGATTATGTCCCATTTCATGAAGATTGGCCTTTTACACGCCTGTTTTAGTGAAGGATTAGCTGGAAAAACCTGCGGCGCTGTTAAGCCTCTCCCCAAGAAGCTCCGCAAGGCTTCAAAATTTTGCCGGTGCTGGTCAAGACTGGTGGACACATGGGAAAAGTCAAATTTTGGCAAAGTTGAACAATCTGCATTGTGTGTAATATTTTATGATACAATAAATGATTAGAAAAATGCAAGTTTTATTAATGAGAAAAAAACTGAACTTTGCAGAATTTGTTGGCGACATAGAAATATGTAAAAAATATAAAAGTGTAAAAAATTTTTTACAATTTTTGATGCTTACATTAAAAACTTGAGCAATTCCCCCAAAAATCATTAGAGCCATGAAATCAATACATATACAGATGAAACCAGAAGTTTCCATCCACTATATAAAGAGACACATCTGCATGTTTTTATCAATATCTGACATGAAATCAGAATAAATCTTTCCCCTTTTAGGTCAATTAGGATTACCATCATTTTTGATATTTTCCAAATGCCAGAATAATGAGAGAGAGAGAATGTTTTAAGGCATTTTTATTACTTACTGCAGAGTCTTAACATTATTCTAATCACTAATCAGTGTGTATATTTGTTCACGACACAATAGAATCCCATAATTTCTGCCTATTCACATCTTAGTATTATGTATGATCAGGTTAGAGTGTATGGCTGCTGAGCGCTAGCATTTATGGGCGCCTCCCCCTGACCTTGGCTGTTTCTGGCTCTTAGACCCTGCTGGCACGCACTGCCGTCATGTCCGTGACTGCACTGCCGGCTTGCAGGTCAAATGCCAGAAGCCGCAGAGTCACATGTATTGTGGCGGGCACAGAATGTCTCACGCCGTATACCAGCCAGAACACATACCGGAAAGTCAGGTGACACACTTTTTCTCTCCGGCTCGGTTCATGATTGGATTAGGCTCCCTATATAACATCTGGCGTTCCCCTCTCTGGCACGACCCCTGAGGAAGTGTTGATGAAACGCGCGTCGGGGTGGAGGGACGCGTGATTACCCTGCCTAGAAGCTGCCATTCTAACCAGGTATTTCTTTCTCATGATGTGTTGAGCTGTTTTGTCTATTTGTGGACAGTGCCACTATTACACTATAGTTATTCTATGGGACCGTACCCAGCCTCTTTTATGTACCCAGTCTCCCCTGATAGATATACTAACATTATTAACCGCTATATGCATTAGTTTCCTTGAGGCTGGAAACAATACGTTATCTTTATCTAAGCACTTTGCACTTTTTTGCTGGACAGTCGACTCTATATCATCATATGCACTGCCGCTTTACATTTTATAGGCGTATCTCAAACTCATCAGTGATAGTCTAGTGACCGTTATAATAGCATATGCATTTCTTTCTTTCTATTTTTGCCACATGAGCGGTTATTCAGATTGAAATCTTTTGTAGTGCATTTGTATAGTCACATTATTTCAGTAATGGGGTAATATATGGTTATTACTCTTGCTGCGCAGATATAGGGTACAGCATTTGTTTGTCCCTCACATTTGAGGCCCCTGGTATTTTAATTATTGTTATTTTATGTTCTAATAAAATTATATTGTTAATATTATTTGAAGTGTTCATGTTTTTGTTTATCCTACCAGGGTTCTGGTTATAGCAGAATCAATTTTTGATATATATAAAGTCAAAAGTTTACATACATTTCATTAGTATTTGGTACCATCACCCTTAAACTGAATGACTTGGGTCAAACTTTTGGGATATCCTTCCACAAACTTCTCACAATAGTTGGTCGGAATTTGGACCCATTCCTCCTGGCAAAACTGGGGTAACAGATCCAGGTTTGTAGGTCGCCTTGCTCGCAGCAAGAGTGCCCATAAATTTTCAATAGGATTGCAATCAGAGCTTTGTGATAGCCACGCCGAAACATTGACTTTGTTATTCTTAAGCCACTTTGTTCCCATTTTGTCAATATGCTTCGGGTCATTGTCCATTTGGAATACCCATTTCCGCCCAAGCTTTAACTTCCTGGCTGATGTCTTGAGATGTTGCTTCAGTATTGCCACATAATCTTCTTTTCTCATGGTGTCATCTATTTTGTGAAGTGAACCAGTCCCTCCTGCAGCAAATCAACCCCAGATCATGATGCTGCCACCCCCATGTTTCACAGTTGGGATGGTGTTCTTAGGCTTCCAAGCTTCTCCCTTTTTCCTCCAAACGTAGCGATGGTCATTATGCCAAAAAAGTTCAATTTTAGTTTCATCAGACCACAGACATGTCTCCAAAAATTAAGGTCTTTGTTCCTGTGTGCATTTGCAAACATTAATTTGGCTTTTTTATGTTTCTTTTGGAGTAATGGCTTCTTCCTGGCAGAGTGGCCTTTCAGCCCATGTTGATACAGTACTCGTTTCACTGTGGTTATTGACACAATCTTACCAGCTTCCGCCATCATCTTCACAAGGTCTCTTGCTTTTGTCCTTGGGTTGATATGCACGTGTCGGACCAAAGCACGTTCATCTCTGGGACACAGAACCCGTCTCCTTCCTGAGCGATAAGATGGCAGTACATTCCCATCTTGTTTGTACTTGCGTATAATTGTTTGTACAGATGACCGAGGCACCGTCAGGTATCTTGAAATTGTATCTAAGGATGAGCCAGACTTGTGCAAGTCCACAATTCTCTTCCTGATATCTTCGCTAATTTCTTTAGACTTTCCCATGATACTACAGAAAAAAAAACTATTAGAAGCTTCCAAACACATTACATCATCATATGGGCAGTCCAGAATTGTTTAAAGGCATAGTAATCTTAGTGTGTGTAAACTTTTGACTTTGCAGTAAGTAATAAAAATGACTTAAACATTCTCTCTCTCTCATTATTCTGGCATTTGGCAAATTTTAAAAATTATGGTAATCCTAATTGACCTAAAACGGGAAAGGTTTATTCTGATTTCATGTCAGATATTGAGAAAAACATGCAGATGTGTCTTTTTATATAGTGTATGGAAACTTCTGGTTTCAACTGTATGTGTGTGTGTGTATGTATATATGTTTATATTACACATACAGTTATGGCCGAAAGTGTTCACTCCCTTGAAATTGTTTCAGAAAATGAAGTATTTCTCCCAATTATTGCTGTTACACATGTTTTGCTATACACACTTTATTTTCTTTGTGTGTATTGCAACAACACAAAAAAGCAGAAAAAAAGGCAAATTGGACATAATTTCACACACAGCCCCAAAAATGGTCTGAACAAAATTGTTGGCACCCTCAACTTTAATATTTGGTTGCTCACCCTTTGGAATAAAATAACTGCAATCAATCGCTTCCTATAACCATCAACAAGCTTCTTACACCTCTCAGCTGGAATTTTGACCACTCTTCTTTTGTAAACTGCTCCATGTCTCTCATAGTTGCTGCTACTTCATACCTCTCCAGCGCTATGTTTCCATCCATTTCTGCGGGCTTCTTGAAGTATGTTTGGGGTCATTCTCCTGGAAGAACCATGACCTAGGACGCAAACCCAGCTTTCTGACACTGGGCACTACATTGCGACCCAAAATCCGTTGGTAATATTTTTCAACAATTTTGGTTCTCAAGTACTCAGACAGTTCTCTTCTCTTTCTGTACTCCATGCTTAGTGTGGCACACACAGACACAATGCAAAGATTGAGTCAACTTCTCCACTTTTTATCTGGTTTCAGGTGTGATTTTCATATTGCCCACACCTGTTACTTGCCACAGGTTAGTTTGAATGAGCATCACATGCTTGAAACAAAGTTGTTCACCCACAATTTTGGAAAGGTGCTATCAATTTTGTCCGGCCCATTTTTGGGGTTTTGTATGAAATGATGTCCAATTTGCCTTTTTTCCTTTTGTTTGTTTTTTTCTTTTGTTCCAATACACACAAAGAATATTAAACATGTGTATAACAAAACATGTGTAATTGCAATAATTTTCTGGGAGAAATACTTCATTTTCTGGAACAATTTTAAGATTGCCAACACTTTCGGCCGTGGCCATATATAGTAGCTGAGTACAGGTGGCTGCTGGGGCCCCTGATACCATTACTATGTGGCCCTTACACCTGATATACAGTGGTGGCCAAAAGTATTGGCACCCCTGCAATTCTGTCAGATAATACTCAGTTTCTTCCTGAAAATGATTGCAATCACAAATTCTTTGGTATTATTATCTTCATTTAATTTTCTTGCAAAGAAAAAACACAAAAGAGAATGAAACAAAAATCAAATCAATGATCATTTCACACAAAACTCCAAAAATGGGCCAGACAAAAGTATTGGCACCTTCAGCCTAATACTTGGCTGCACAACCTTTAGCCAAAATAACTGCGAACAACCGCTTCCGGTAACCATCAATGAGTTTCTTACAATGCTCTGCTGGAATTGTAGACCATTCTTCTTTGGCAAACTGCTCCAGGTCCCTGATATTTGAAGGGTGCCTTCTCCAAACTGCAATTTTGAGATCTCTGCACAGATGTTCCATGGGATTCAGGTCTGGACTCATTGCTGGCCACCTTAGAAGTCTCCAGTGCTTTCTCTCAAACCATTTTATAGTGCTTTTGGAAGTGTGTTTTGGGTCATTGTCCTGCTGGAAGACCCATGACCTATGAGGGAGACCCAGCTTTCTCACACTGGGCCCTACATTATGCTGCAAACTTTGTTGGTAGTCTTCAGACTTCATAATGCCATGCATACGGTCAAGCAGTCCAGTGCCAGAGGCAGCAAAGCAACCCCAAAACATCAGGGAACTTCCGCCATGTTTGACTGTAGGGACCATGTTCTTTTCTTTGAATGCCTCTTTTTTTTCCTGTACACTCTATGTTGATGCTTTTTCCCAAAAACCTCTACTTTTGTCTCATCTGACCAGAGAACATTCTTCCAAAACGTTTTAGGCTTTCTCAGGTAAGTTTTGGCAAACTCCAGCCTGGCTTTTTTATGTCTCGGGGTAAGAAGTGGGGTCTTCCTGGGTATCCTACCATACAGTCCCTTTTCATTCAGACGCCGACGGATAGTACGGGTTGACACTGTTGTACCCTCGGACTGCAGGGCAGCTTGAACTTGTTCGGATGTTAGTCGAGGTTCTTTATCCACCATCCGCACAATCTTGCGTTGAAATCTCTTGTCAATTTTTCTTTTCCGTCCACATCTAGATAGGTTAGCCACAGTGCCATGGGCTTTAAACTTCTTGATGACACTGCGCACGGAAGACATTCAGGTCTTTGGGGATGGACTTGTAGCCTTGAGATTGCTCATGCTTCCTCACAATTTGGTTTCTCAAGTCCTCAGACAGCTCTTTTGTCTTCTTTCTTTTCTCCATGCTCAATGTGGTACACACAAGGACACAGGACAGAGGCTGAGTCAACTTTACTCTGTTAGAACCCTCCTGTTAGTTTTTGCTATCTTGTGTTTTGCGGTCACGTGACTAGCTGCCTATATATTCCAGCTCCGCCCTTCTGGCTTTGCTGGACTTCAGTGTTTTTTGCCTGTCTCTCTAGCCAGGTGCTTCGGTGCCTATCTCTGTCTAGTTTGCTTGGTCCTCTGGACCTCTAGTACTTTTTGTTCAGTTTGTATTTTTGCTCTGCAACAACTTCTGTTAGGAGGTGTCCATTTTTTGTCCCAGTCCTTAGTTCTTTTAGGGACCCCTCCCTTTATTCTATAGGTCTCTGTTCAGACTAGCCGAGGACGAAGGCGGGTCTGTTCACAAGGAACAGGCTGCCCGCTACATCGTAGGGATTCAGCTTAGTCTTACTGTAGGGACAGCTTTTCCCTTTCTTTCCTTAGTTTATGTTGCAGATCATAACATAATCCATGTTAACTGGCTGCAAGTGTGATTTAGTTATTGCCAATTGTATCCAATTTGGCTTTAGGACAATTCTTTTTGTGTTTTTTCATTGAAGACAAATTAAATGAAGATAATAAGACCAAAGAATTTGTGATTGCAATCATTTTCAGGAAGAAACTGAGTATTATCTGACAGAATTGCAGGGGTGCCAATACTTTTGGCCACCACTGTATAGAAGCTGAGTACAGGCAGCTGCCGGGGCCCCTGATACCATTACTATGTGGCCCTTACACCTGATATATAGGAGCTGAGTACAGGCGGCTGCTGGGGCCCCTGATACCATTACTATGTGGCCCTTACACCTGATATATAGGAGCTGAGTACAGGCGGCTGCTGGGCCCTTGATACCATTACTATGTGGCCCTTACCCCTGATATATAGGAGCTGAGTACAGACGGCTGCTGGGGCCCCTGATACCATTACTATGTGGCCCTTACCCCTGATATATAGGGGCTGAGTACAGGCGGCTGCTGGGGCCCCTGATTCCATTACTATGTGGCCCTTATGTCGCGCCCCTGGGCCTACTTGGTGTAGCGTTGCGCACGCGGGGACTACCCGGAGCCGGGCCTGTTGGGGGTAGTAGTCTCGTGGCGGTGACCCGGTCCGTGCCCAGGGAGTCAAACTGTGTGGCAGAGTTTAGCAGTAGATGGTACGGTGTTCGACTACGCCACCCGTTGAATGCGGCTATGAGGCCGCCGCTGCAGGGCAGACCGCTGAGGCCGGTGGTACGATTGTGCAGCGTAGATGGTATAACCCCCAACGGGAGGGGTATGGCCTCAGGGCAGCCGACGTGGATGATGGGGGTAGCAGGAACCACTCAGAGACGATGCGGTGTAGTTCAGGGTCTTTACTGGTGATAAAGATAGACCCTCCCGGAGTACTGGCTAGCGATCGGGGCCTGGTCAGTCTTTGAGCAGATGGGATTTCCCCTGGCTAGGCGGAGTTGTAGGCCTCCCCAACTAATTGTACTCTTCTGGCTACCTTGCTAGAGGCGGGTAAAAGTAGCCCACGTCCCTGAGTGTACCGTGTGGTGCTCACCCGTATGGCCGGTGACTCGGGGCCTTCTAGTGGCTTCCGCTCCACGACGGCGGTGCTGGTCCCACGCGTGTGACCGTGCCTTCGGGTTTCTTGGCCAGAGGACCTGAAATCCCCTGCCGGTCGGTTTCTGCTGCTGGGTAAGGATTAGTCCCCACAGCCTCGGACTCCGGGTCCGGTGGTAACTCTTCAATCATGGCGAGCTCTTCAGCTGCCAGCCCCTGATTCCTTGTAGCACTGCTCCCACTGAGCTCCTGATCTTTCTTTCCTATAGCTGCTCCTCTTCTTAACTAACTAACCCTGCCTCAGCCCCAGTTTTATATAGGGGAAGTTCTTCCCCTCCCAGGACTGGGCAGGAGGTGTGGCATGCACAGGATTCCTGACCAAGAGACCTCCCACCTGCTCTCAGACATAATATTGCTATTACTGTGGAAATCAGACCCCTGGGGTGCCACACTTACACCTGATATATAAGGGCTGAGTACAGGCGGCTGCTGGGCCCTTGATACTGACGCGCTCCCTGGGCCAGTGTTGTTGGGGATACCCGGAGCCGGATCAGATGGGGGTTGTAGTCTCCGAGTGGCTGTGACCCGGTCCGTGCCCAGGGTGTCAAGCTCAGTGTGTGGCAGTCCTTATGATGTTACTAAAGTTCTTTATGTCGACTACGCCACCCGTTGAATTGCGGTCACTACGGCCGCCGCTGCAGCAGGGTCCGCTGAGGCTGATGGTGTTTGTGCAGCCCAGGTAGAATAACCCCCAACGGGAGGGGTATAGCCTCAGGGGGTCAGGTGCAGAGGATGGTGGTTGTGGAGGTGCAGTGAGGATGGAAATGAGAGTCAGAGTCGGGCTGTGCAGTTCAGGGTTTGTTTACTTACTGCTGTTCTTGAACCGGTCACTCCGGCCTTGAGTGACCACCCGAGCCGTGCTGCGTCCACCAGGTCCTGGACTCGGCCAACCCCCAAGTAGTTCTGGAGCATGGTTCTGAGCTCCCTTTCTGTCCTGTCCTCGTCTCTGGCCTTCCCCACCAGGGATCCACCTATGTCCGGCTCCCTCGGGCCTCTAGGTGGTAAACCCTTGTCTCTGGGTTCCCTGACCCTATGCGTGGTCTGCCTTCCGGGTGGATATAGTGGGTGGCCGTGGCAGATTCTGCCCACGGCCTCCGGTTCCTGGCTAAGGTGTGCTGTAGCCTCTGCCAGCTTGGGATCCGGTACCCTGTTGCCAACTCTTCACCCTTTGATTTAGTTTGGGCTCTCAGAGTTCCTTCTTTCTCCCCCTCTGGGTCTTTCTTTCTCCTCTCTCACTCTTGGCCTTGGGGCTGCTCTGCTCCTCTGCTTTCCTCCACTGCTCTGCAAAAGACTGACAGACTGACCAGCCTTCTGCAAAAGACTCCTCTGCAAAGACCCTGATCTAAGATGGTGCCCACCTTATATACTCCCTCTATGTGTGAGCTCAGGTAACCAGCACCCAATGAGCTCCTAGCTCTACCCAGACTGCTCCCCCTATCTGCCCCTACACTACTGGGATGTTCCACCCCCCTCCCACTCCAGCCAGGAACAGACACTGTCGTACCTGCACATAAACTGGTGGGAGTACCGTCGGTCTGTTCCTCGGAAATGGGATGTGTGTAGTGCATGCAGCTAACCGAGCTCAGTTCCACACTCCATCCTTACCCGGGAGTGGAATATCACACCTCTGGCTGAGGTGCAATACCCCTGTAGCAGCCGAATCCTCAGGGTGCTACATTCCCCCCTGGTAAATCACAGCACGTCCTCGGGCTGTAAGATACAAACATCCACAAACATACATTTTTTTTTTCATAACATAAACATATAAAACATATAAACATTATCAGCAGCATAAACTTTTCATATAAACATTCTTGTTTCTGGTTCCTCTGGTCACGGTGCAACTTGTGACCGGGTAAAGTGCGACAGTCTCTTGTAGTAAAAACAACAGTTTCCTATAAAACCAGTAGGGGGCGCTTTAGGAAGCGCAACTATATACAAGGGAAATATGGCCGCTCTCAGTCCTCGGCCAGGTATTAGGGAGGATTGACCGCTCTCAGTCCTCGGTCAGTGGGAATAGGGACACACGGGGTTAACAGTTCAATTTGCTGGTCCCAACGGGGACTATATTTTAACTAGAACAGTTCTTGTACCCCGACGGGCAACTTTATACAGTCTCTTCACTACCGTACTCAACGACGGTGTCCTCCTGCTCTTTCTTTGTGGACAGTTTCAGTTTCAGACCCGTCCGGGTCCTCTTGCTCCTCCTCACACCGCAGCTCCTCCTCCGTCAGGCGATGCACATGGAGGGCGTAGGGTCCTTTGGCACACTTGTGCCGGGTGAAGGTGACCTCGTCCCCTAAATACAGGTCACGACCTCTGTGTCCCTCCGGTAGGTGGGACTCAACGTCTCTCCTGGTCACGAAGACGTCGCCTGGGGTGCGGTGATCCCTGATGAAACCCCACCCATGCTGCAGATTGAACTTTATCACAGTCCCGATGGTACGGGGACCATGCGCTGCACGGGGGTTTCTCCTGGTCCGGCTCTTCTGCTCCGCGCTCCTTATTTGGGCTTGTTGTTCCCGGACCCGCCTCTCTCTCCGCTCCCTCTCAAAGACCTCGAGCTGCTGGCGGCAGCACTCTGCACGCTCCGCTGCGGCTGCCCGAGTCTCCTGAGTGAACCCCATGAGGTCTTCTCCGGTGGGATCCCACTCAAACTGGGTCTCTTCTAGCGGGAGCGTGATCCTCTTTATGGGCTTTGGAGCCGGGATCAGGGGTTCGCACATGGCCCTTGCTTTTTGCAGCTCCAGCTGGATGTATTCCTGGGGCCATACGAAGGGCTGCCCATCCGGGCACGTATGCTGGGCGAACAGGTCCTCACCCAGGTGCGGCACTCTAGAGGTTGAGGGCGCGTTGATGGTAGCTGCGCCCGGGTCGACCAGGCCTTGCGACCAGGCTTGGGGCACCTTAAAGGCAAAGGGCACCGTAAGAACGGCGGCGCCCGTGGTTACTCGGCCCTGCGACCAGGCCGGGGGCTCCGCGGAGGTAGGGGGCGCTGTTGGTATTGCGGCGCCCGGGGGTACTAGGCCTTGCGACCAGGCCGGTGGTATTTCCTGCTTTCCACGCTCGAGGTCGAGGCGTGTGACGTCACAGGGGTCGCGGCTTCCGTTTGAGGCCTAGTCGGCGGCGGTGACGATGCAGCGACGGGCACGGCAGGGGGAATTTCGGGCTCTGCGACGGGGAGCTGGGGCAGGCACGCGGTTTCCCAGCTCGGGGTAGTGACGTCCCCTTTACCTGCCTCCATTCGTTCGGCTCCCTTCTCGGCGCCGTCTCCGGCATTCAGTCCTCCTGCGCCATCCTCAGAGGCGGTCTGTCTCCTCGTCTCGGGTGGCGTGCTCCGCTGACGAGTCTCGGTCTGCTGGGCCATCTCTCGGCTCCACTCCGCCAACGTCTCTCGTTGCACCCGGGCCAACCTCTGTGCGAGGCCCTCCAGCGCAGTCTGTGCACACTCCCGGTCTCGGGGGAGCTGTGTTAGGATCTCCAGCAGGCCTTCTGGAGTGGCGACCTGCAACAGGCTCCTGACCACTGGGTCGGTGCTGCCTGGAGTGGCGGCCCGCATCAGGCTCCTGACCACTGGGTCGGTGCTGCCTGGCTCTCCCTCCATCTCCGGGTAGGCTCTCTCTGGACTCTCTTCCAGACGTCTTGTCTCCGGGTGCGCTCTCTCCAGACTTCTCCAGGCGACACCCATCTTTGCTCTCTTCTTCTGTCTCCGCCCACATCGAGGGTGGTCCCGGGGCAACTTGGTGATTGTCAGTTCCAGGGGCAGTTCTCTTACGCTGATGGACACTTCCAGCATCACAGTCTCTGTTGGTGGGCGCGGTTTCCGCTTTTGGCGCCATTCTTCGACCTGGCCCACGATGGGAGGTGGCCTTTTGCCACCCTCTGGCACGCCCATAATGGCGTCCGCTCTTCCAAGGCGGGAAATCTTCGGAAATGGCGGGAATCGTCTCCCAGTGGCGGGAAACTCCATGGATGGCGGGAAAAAGCTGCAAATGGCGGACAACCGGCGGGAAACGACCTGTGATGGGGCCCGATGGCGGGGACCCTCCGGAACCAGCGGGAGACTTCTTTTTAAGGTAACGATGTACTTTTCTTCAGGCACGCAGTACCCGGTTGTTGCGGGCACGTTATCCTGCCGACTACGCCAAAGTTGACGCGCCCCCTGGGCCAGTGTTGTTGGGGATACCCGGAGCCGGATCAGATGGGGGTTGTAGTCTCCGAGTGGCTGTGACCCGGTCCGTGCCCAGGGTGTCAAGCTCAGTGTGTGGCAGTCCTTATGATGTTACTAAAGTTCTTTATGTCGACTACGCCACCCGTTGAATTGCGGTCACTACGGCCGCCGCTGCAGCAGGGTCCGCTGAGGCTGATGGTGTTTGTGCAGCCCAGGTAGAATAACCCCCAACGGGAGGGGTATAGCCTCAGGGGGTCAGGTGCAGAGGATGGTGGTTGTGGAGGTGCAGTGAGGATGGAAATGAGAGTCAGAGTCGGGCTGTGCAGTTCAGGGTTTGTTTACTTACTGCTGTTCTTGAACCGGTCACTCCGGCCTTGAGTGACCACCCGAGCCGTGCTGCGTCCACCAGGTCCTGGACTCGGCCAACCCCCAAGTAGTTCTGGAGCGTGGTTCTGAGCTCCCTTTCTGTCCTGTCCTCGTCTCTGGCCTTCCCCACCAGGGATCCACCTATGTCCGGCTCCCTCGGGCCTCTTGGTGGTAAACCCTTGTCTCTGGGTTCCCTGACCCTATGCGTGGTCTGCCTTCCGGGTGGATATAGTGGGTGGCCGTGGCAGATTCTGCCCACGGCCTCCGGTTCCTGGCTAAGGTGTGCTGTAGCCTCTGCCAGCTTGGGATCCGGTACCCTGTTGCCAACTCTTCACCCTTTGATTTAGTTTGGGCTCTCAGAGTTCCTTCTTTCTCCCCCTCTGGGTCTTTCTTTCTCCTCTCTCACTCTTGGCCTTGGGGCTGCTCTGCTCCTCTGCTTTCCTCCACTGCTCTGCAAAAGACTGACAGACTGACCAGCCTTCTGCAAAAGACTCCTCTGCAAAGACCCTGATCTAAGATGGTGCCCACCTTATATACTCCCTCTATGTGTGAGCTCAGGTGACCAGCACCCAATGAGCTCCTAGCTCTACCCAGACTGCTCCCCTTATCTGCCCCTACACTACTGGGATGTTCCACCCCCCTCCCACTCCAGCCAGGAACGGACACTGTCGTACCTGCACATAAACTGGTGGGAGTACCGTCGGTCTGTTCCTCGGAAATGGGATGTGTGTAGTGCATGCAGCTAACCGAGCTCAGTTCCACACTCCATCCTTACCCGGGAGTGGAATATCACACCTCTGGCTGAGGTGCAATACCCCTGTAGCAGCCGAATCCTCAGGGTGCTACAATACCATTACTATGTGGCCCTTACACCTGATATATAGGAGCTGAGTACAGGCGGCTGCTGGGGCCCCTGATACCATTACTATGTGGCCCTTACCCCTGATATATAAGGGCTGAGTACAGGCGGCTGCTGGGGCCCCTGACACCATTACTATGTGGCCCTTACACCTGATATAAAAGGGCTGAGCACAGGCGGCTGCTGGGGGCCCTGATACCAGTACTATGTGGCCCTTACACCTGATATATAAGGGCTGAGTACAGGCGGCTGCTGGGGCACCTGATACCATTGCTATGTGGCCCTTACACCTGATATATAAGGGCTGAGTACAGGCGGCTGCTGGGGCCCCTGATACCATTGCTATGTGGCCCTTACACCTGATATATAAGGGCTGAGTACAGGCGGCTGCTGGGGCCCCTGATACCATTGCTATGTGGCCCTTACACCTGATATATAAGGGCTGAGTACAGGCGGCTGCTGGGGCCCCTGATACCATTACTGTGTGGCCCTTACACCTGATATATAAGGGCTGAGTACAGGCGGCTGCTGGGGCCCCTGATACCATTACTATGTGGCCCTTACACCTGATATATAGGAGCTGAGTACAGGCGGCTGCTGGGGCCCCTGATACCATTACTATGTGGCCCTTACACCTGATATATAGGAGCTGAGTACAGGCGGCTGCCGGGGCCCCTGATACCATTACACTGGTGCCTTGTTATTAGGTCAATTCCATTATAAAACATTGTATCCGTCATTGTTGAGCTCTGCTGGGACTCTGTATCCCGCCTGCATTGCATAATGGGGCCCCTGAATACTCTGCACATAAGGGCCCATAGCTCTAATTATGTTGTTTGCAATAGTCGCCCTCCTGCCACCCTGTAATATCGGGTCCCTGCCTGGTGTGGCCCCTATGACTTAATGTCCCCCTGTAAGTGCAGTACACCAGTTATCAGTCTACACGGCCAGGGTCCTGGACCCCTGTTGTTTTTGTACTGACTTTGTAATATATGTTCATTATCAGGGCGCCCTCTTCTCAGTCATCCATCTAATCATCCGTCTGTCTCATCCATATTTGCCATATGGAGGTTTCCAGAAATAGGGCAGAACCTACTGGACTTCTGTGAAAGTTGACGAATCTGTTGAGCGCGGCTGAAGCCTCCTGGGAGCCGAGGTAAAATCAGTGGCCGTGGTAAAATTGTGGAGCGGTGGGGTCTGAAAAAGGAATCATGGCTATAAGGACAACGTTTGCACAAAGTGATTTCTTTCCTGCCCAACAGCCACTGTGTAAACCTGACAAAAATGCCCCCATCTATCCATCCATTCATCACTCTCATACTCTGTCTATGCAGGTATGTATCTCATCATTCTTCCTTACGGAGTTTCACATGGACCAGTCGGGACTTTGGTCCGAACTCCCCCACAAAACTGGATTCGGTAGTGTGCACTGACGAGGTCATAGGCTTAGTAGACTGCGCCTCCAGTAGGCGTACACACCTGATGCACGACAGAGGGCACATTCACTCTGTCTGGACCATTATAGTCTATGGCCACGTCAGATCATATGCCCGAATCCCGTTCAGGTAAAGGCTGCAGCAGGTGGCTGCTGCCTTCTGTGCCCCTCTCCTCCGCCACTGCCGTTCCCCCCAACACCCAGAGCCACAGTGTATGTATATATATATATATATATATATATACACTACTCAAAAAAATAAAGGGAACACTTAAACAACAGAATATAACTCCAAGTAAATCAAACTTCTGTGAAATCAAACTGTCCACTTAGGAAGCAACACTGATTGACGATCAATTTCACATGCTGCTGTGCAAATGGAATAGACAATAGATGGAAATTATTGGCAATTATCAAAACACTCTCAATAAAGGAGTGGTTCTGCAGGTTGGGACCACAGACCACATCTCAGTACCAATGCTTTCTGGCTGATGTTTTGGTCACTTTTGAATGTTGGTTGTGCTTTCACACTAGTGGTAGCTTGAGATGGACTCTACAACCCACAGAAGTTGCTCAGGTAGTGCAGCTCATCCAGGATGGCACATCAATGCGAGCTGTGGAAAGAAGGTTTGCTGTGTCTGTCAGCGTAGTGTCCAGAGGCTGGAGGCGCTACCAGGAGACAGGCCAGTACACCAGGAGACGTGGAGGGGGCCGTAGGAGGGCAACAACCCAGCAGCAGGACCGCTACCTCCGCCTTTGTGCAAGGAGGAACAGGAGGAGCACTGCCAGAGCCCTGAAAAATGACCTCCAGCTGACCACAAATGTGGATGTGTCTGCATAAACGGTTAGAAACCCACTCCATAACGGTGGTATGAGGGCCCGACGTCCACAGATGGGGGTTGTGCTCACAGCCCAACACCGTGCAGGACGCTTTGCATTTGCCACAGAACACCAGGATTGGCAAAGTCGCCACTGGCGCCCTGTGCTCTTCACAGATGAAAGCCGGTTCACACTGAGCACATGTGACAGACGTGACAGAGTCTGGAGACGCCGTGGAGAGCGATCTGCTGCCTGCAACATCCTTCAGCATGACCGGTTTGGCAGTGGGTCAGTAATGGTGTGGGGTGGCATTTCTTTGGAGGGCCGCACAGCCCTCCACGTGCTCGCCAGAGGTAGCCTGACTGCCATTAGGTACCGAGATGAGATCCTCAGACCCCTTGTGAGACCATGTGCTGGTGCGGTTGGCCCTGGGTTCCTCCTAATGCAGGACAATGCCAGACCTCATGTGGCTGGAGTGTGTCAGCAGTTCCTGCAAGATGAAGGCATTGAGGTTATGGACTGGCCCGCCCGTACCCCAGACCTGAATCCGATTGAGCACATCTGGGATATCATGTCTCGCTCCATCCACCAACGTCACGTTGCACCACAGACTGTCCAGGAGTTGGCGGATGCTTTAGTCCAGGTCTGGGAGGAGATCCCACAGGAGACCATCCGCAACCTCATCAGGAGCATGCCCAGGCATTGTAGGGAGGTCATACAGGCACGTGGAGGCCACACACAATACTGAGACTCATTTTGACTTGTTTTAAGGACATTACATCAAAGTTGAATGAGCCTGTAGTGTGTTTTTCCACTTTAATTTTGGGGGTGACTCCAAATCCAGGCCTCCATTGGTTAATAAATGTGATTTCCATTGATGATTTTTGTGTGATTTTGTTTTCAGCACATTCAGCTTTGTACAGAACAAAGTATTCAATGAGAATATTTCATTCATTCAGATCTAGGATGTGTTATTTCAGTGTTCCCTTTATTTTTTTGAGCAGTGTATATATAAATATACCAGGATGGGGGATATTAACAGAATTGGGGGACATTACCCCTATAACAGTGTAAGCAGCAGACCCCCTCCCCCTTAACAGGGCATAATGACCACATTTTTTGCTTACATTTTTTTTCTATTTTCCTCCTCTAAAACCTAGGTACGTCTTATGGTCCGGTGCGTCTTATAGTCCGAAAAATACGGTATATGCATTCAGCATATATATACTACTAGCTATTGAACCCGTTCTACGCCCGGGTGGCGAGCATTTTTATTGGTATATGGTCTCCCATGCTGGTATGTGCTGCCCCCCTCCTTGTATTTGTGCTGCCCCCATCCTGTCCCCACCATCCAATCCTGGTATGCGTGGTACCCCTCACCCCCAATCCTGGTATGCGTGGCACCCCTCACCCCCAATCCTGGTATGCGTGGCACCCCTCACCCCCAATCCTGGTATACGTGGCACCCCTCATCACTATCCTGGTATGTGTGGCACCCCTCATCCCTATCCTGGTATGTATGGTACCCCTCATCCCTATCCTGGTATGTATGGTACCCCTCATCACTATCCTGGTGTGTATGGTATCCCTCATCCTGGTATGCATGGTACCCCATCCCTCATCCCGGTATGCATGGCACTCCATCCCTCATCCCCAATCCCGGTATGCGTGGCACCCCTCATCCCCAATCCCGGAATGTGTGGCACCCCTCATCCCCAATCCCGGCATGCGTGGCACCCCTCATCCCCAATCCCGGCATGCGTGGCACCCCTCATCCCCAATCCTGGCATGCCTGGCATCCCTCATCCCCAATCCCGGCATGCGTGGCACCCCTCATCCTCAATCCTTGTATGTGTGGCACCCCTCATCCCCAATCCCGGTATGCGTGGCACCCCTCATCCCCAATCCCGGTATGCATGGTCCCCTCACCCCCCAATCCTGGTATGCGTGTTACCCCTCACCACCCAATCCTGGTATGCGTGGCACCCCTCACCCCCGCAATCCTGGTATGCGTGGCACCCCTCACCCCCCAAATCCTGGTATGCGTGATACCCCTCACCGCCCAATCCTGGTATGTGTGGCACTCCTCACCCCCCAATCCTGGTATGTGTGGCACCCCTCACCGCCCAATGCTGGTATGCATGGTACCCCTCACCCCCAATCGTGGTATGTGTGTTATCCCTCACCCCCCAATCCTGGTATGCGTGGTACCCCTCACCCCACAATCCTGGTATGTGTGGTACCCCTCACCCCCAATCTTGGTATGTGTGTTACCCCTCACCCCCAATCTTGGTATGTGTGTTACCCCTCACCCCCAATCCTGGTATGTGTGGTACGCCTCACCCCCAATCCTGGTATGTGTGGTACCCCTCACCCCCCAATCCTGGTATGTGTGGTACCCCTCACCCCCCAGTCCTGATATATGCATGGTACCCCTCACCCCCCAGTCCTGATATATGCATGGTCCCCTCACCCCACAATCCTATTATGTGTGGCCCCCTCATCCCTTTCACACTGTACACACATACACAAAAAAAAAACAGTTATACTCACCTTTCTTCTCTGTACTCCAGCGCTGCTGCGTCCTCTTCTGCCAGAGGCCGGGGAAGGAGTGCGGCGCTGGAGCACCGCACTGTCCGGCGCCATTTTTCTGAAGACACACTGTAAATGTGTCTTCAGTAAAATGACGCCGGATAGCGCAATGCGCATGCGTCGATCTGACGCCTTCACTCCGCCCCCGGTCTCCAGCGAAGAGAGGCGCCGCAGCAACGCTCCTCCCGGTCAAGTAAGTATGTAAGTATGGCGCCGGAGATCGCGGTATGCGTTCAGTGTCTACGCATCCCGCGATCTCCGGCGCCATACACCTCCTCTTACCTGTAACGGCTGGATGCCTGCTTCTCTCTGGAGCCAGGCTGCGCATCACGCATGCGCAGTTTATCGAATCTTCAGACAAAGACACGCATGCCGCCTTATATATACTATGGTAGATCGGCCCACTCAGTTGCACACAGAAGTAGCCACCGGAGCGCCGTCTCCTTAAGTCTCTCACTGGTTTATTTGTAGATGCTGCATAAGCCAGTGAGGAGTTAGCAAAAATAAATACGTGCTTTCTGACCTAAGCAAAAACAAAACATAACATACAGCCGTGTTGCTGTGGGGATCTGCCCGCTCAGGAGAACAACCATCCACTAGTTCAGCTTTTCCTTCTTAGGACACAAAGCGCTGGAGTTCCTCTCTACAGCCCTACTGAACACTGAATGCCTTAGAAGGACGACTATATACATCCTAGTCCTCACCCAGGGGTGGAGATATGATGAATGACCTCCCAACCCGTTCTATGGTCGTTCACAAAAACCCAGCCCTTAAAATGGCCGATTAATCCCTCTCAACACATAGTATGCTGGTGTAAAACTTATGGGCTTCAAATCACTGAAGCTAATAGCCTCAGTGAAACATACCTCCCCTCCAGCACTTTGCCAGTGACTTTGTCACCATGTATATATAATCAGCATACTGTATATATATTATAAGCATACTCTATATATCCTTTTAAAAGCAGAAGTGTCAATAAATTATTTTTATCAGTTAACAAAATGCAGAGTAAAGTTTGATGGATGAAAAAAAATGTCAGTAATAATAATTGTAATTTTTTTTATTAATAATAGGATAGAAGGGAGGGACAAAACCAGGAACAGAATCAGTAGGCAAACTCATAGTCAGGAGGACAGCCGGGGTCAGATACCAGGTGATCAGTAACCGCCACGTCTGCGAGCAGTATGAATACCGCGGAGCCTGGTGACAGAGGTGATACTGAGATTGTCCGGGCAGAGATGTAACAGTCAGAAGGCCACCGGTAGATGGTGAAGGTCCTTCTGTACAGCTCCAGCAGTGATGGTGGATCTGCTGGACTTCAGGGCGCTGGATGCGGAGGTTTACCGTCTTTTAGATGTCTCTAGGGGAACGGTGACAACACGCAAATACGCGAGCAGCCCTGGATAATCCACGCTGGCAGGATGATAGGATCCGGCGTAAGATGCAACCTATGAGAAGAGAAGGAAATATAGTGTAAGTGATGGGACTCCATATGACATGATACTACTGTGCGGTCACTGTGGCCGGACGCAGAGGAATCTCATCACACAGAGGTCAGGGATCATCGTCAGCCATCATACATGTGACAATCCCATCTCCGACAGATGACATCTGCTCCACATGAATTATTCTCACTGACGACATCACACAACATGGAGATGACTCTCACACTTACCTCGTCTCTTTTTCCCCTTTTTCCCATTTTCTGATTTTTCGTTGTCAGCTGGAAATTCTGATCAGAAAGAAGAAAAAACAACAACTCACTAAAGACATATTGTTATGGGGTCTGCATTGTATCGCTCCTGTATATAGTACATAGATTGTTCTAGTCCTGTCCCCTATAGTCCTGACAATCTGGTATTACACAATAGGGCAGAATAAGTCCTATATACCGGACATGACCTCATATGAGGGGCATTAGATGTGTCACTAATATGGAGCAGTGAACGCCCTGTGTGCCGCCATATGGTGCATCCCTAATGAGCGATATTCTACTATAGGAGACGATATCTCATTATGATGGCGGAGGTTACTGGATGCAACAATGTATCACAGAATCCATGATAATACTGTACAAAATTACAGAAATGGAGACACAGTATGGGCCCATGGGCAAAGTAATTGGGTTCCTTGAAACATGGATAACATAGGAGACCCATTAAAGAAAACCATGTGGAAATATTTCACCCTTGATGACAACATTCACATTGTTTGTGCTATAGACATGTACATACCTGACAATGGGGACGAGGACGGCAAGCTGGTTATAGCATCGTCTCTAGCAGATTCAGGAAAAGATCCTTTCTGCCTGTTAGGAAGAAGAAAAACGTGTAAATCACAAGTAAATTCAGTATAAATGGGATTGTCTCACTAGAAGAACCCCAACTATAAGGCCTAATAGGACATATGAAAGTCATAGTGGGGAAGTCTCCTGCTCAAAACTACCTTCTATGGAAACAACTAGCAACAATGGCCGGCATGTAATACTACATATCTCCTGCAGTGTGGGCAAAACTAACAATG
The DNA here is from genome assembly GCF_046119375.1 of Phyllobates terribilis. Taxonomy (NCBI): domain Eukaryota; kingdom Metazoa; phylum Chordata; class Amphibia; order Anura; family Dendrobatidae; genus Phyllobates; species Phyllobates terribilis. Next base: position 2,405,815 of record NW_027362952.1, on the reverse strand, counting down.
CCTGACCGGCAGCAATTATGGGTTGTTATCTCCAGCGGATTCTGAAGCCAATAGCCAATGACCGCTGATCATGGGGCGGTGGATGCTGCATTCAATATTATGGTATTTATGTCCTATATTTGGTATTGTGCACATATATTAGCTTGGAGCTCCCAATAATGACCCCATAATCTACTCACATTTCTGAGATGTTTCTGCTGGATGCCGGGGTACACTCTGGAGGAAACTTGATAGTGGTGGTACAGAGCTAAAAAAGGACAAAAATAAGATATGAAATTCAATTTTTTACTTTTAGAGGTCTTTTTATGTATTCTGGATTTATTGATCACTTACTTTAGAAAGCCTTTTAGAGGATGTTGCAAAATTTTGGAAGAAAAGGCTCTCATTATCCTCACTTGTGTCCTCCTCCTCTGAGACAATAGGCTTGTTTGTATCAGCGTGATCTACAAGACATAGGTAATGAAGTGTTATTAGCGGTTGTCAGTATAACACAGTCACCATTTATCACTACTATTAATGGGAACCGATTGTCACATATTATTGAAGACGAGACAAACAGCCGCTTAGTCTAGATGACGTCTTCTACTTACTGATAAATAAGCTGGTGTCCTCATCTGAAACAAGCCGAGGAATGTACTCCGGCTTCTGACTTAGAAGGTTTTCAAATTCTAAGTCACTCAAGAATGGATAACTCTTGATCTCAAATGCTCCTCCTGGAAAAAGAAAAACAAAAGTGATGCGGACATTGTTAGAGGCTGCTCCATATCTGAACAGTATATCTTAATCTTAAGTAATGACAAAACCGAAGGAAACAAACTGAAAGTTATATTATGGAGAACTAGAAATAGGCAAGCAGATAGAGAAGTGCTGATCCTCATGGACAGGAGCGAAGAGTCCTCGTTGTAAAAAGTGAATATTAATACTAATAAAGTATATCAGTTACCTGTCCCAAGTCTTTGTGCAGGATTTGTTCTGAGCAGGTCATTAATAAGGTCCTGAGCATCGGGGGGAGGAGCGCGATCCCAATCCCAAATTATTTCTCCTGTTATATAGAAAATTACAGAAAATAAAACCTCTGTTTTGGACTGTAAGATAAAGTAGAGGAAATAACTAAATTCATGTAGCCAGTCAAAGCAATGATCGGATTATTCTACTTACCAGTGACAATATTTTTATAGAGCTCAGATAGGGAATCCCCATGAAATGGTACATATCCCACCAGAAACTCATGCAGGATGATTCCCATTGACCACCAGTCGGCAGGTCTTCCATAGCCTTTCTTCAGAATGATTTCTGGGGCCATGTAAAGCGGGGTGCCACAGTCCTGGAAACCAACAGAAGGTAGAAATGAGAATCGATGAAATTATTATTATGACAAGTTCTCGACATAAAAACTCAATGACAGAAGATAAAATATCAGTTGAAAAGTTCTCTAGAAATGAAGAACGTAGAGAAGAGACAATAGTGTGATGAGATTTGTAAAGAACCATCTAAGTTCCTGTAAGTGATGCCAACCTCATGGTCCTGGAACTCTCTGGCGATGTCCTCCAATGATTCCTTGTGGGTGTTGGTTTCTGGTATCATGACACCAACTTTTGAAATCCCAAAATCGGCGACTTTAATGTGTCCAGCCGGTGTAATCAGGAGGCTGTGAAAGAGAAGATGGTTTTAGGCTCACGGGCTGTGTGGTAATAAATGATAACTTTCCCCCCTTTATTAAACTATAGGGGGCACTTACTTCTCTGGCTTCAGGTCTCTATGCAACACACCATAGCTGTGCAGGTATTCCACAGCAAGTATCGCTTCTGCAAAGTACAGGCGGGCCAAGGGGACAGATAAAGGACCCCTGGTGCTTAGGAGGGTCCCACAGTCTCCACCTATAGAAGAAAGGAAATATGAGCGGTGAGGGGTTTATACAGCAGATCACCACGATGGATCATGGGAAGTGAGCGGAGACATTGGGGCAGGAGAGAATATATACAGATATAATGTATAGAGCACAGAATATTAGTCTGAGGTCATGGTGAGATGTCGTCCATGTCACTAATAAAGTGATGTCTCATCTCGTCTACAGCTGGCGATACTGACGTGCTCAGTGCGGACATACAGGGAGATCACACACATCAATGACTTTCCATAATATCTATAGTAAATGCTCTGCGGGGATGTAACCGTCCACGGGGACAAGTCCTAATGATATGAGCGCTGATAAGATGTCAGCAGACATGGGCTGAATATAATACATGTACATCTCCTACCTCCTACATACTCCATGACCATACACAGGTGAGATCTAGTAGGGAAGGAGCAGAGCATGGAGGTCACAAAGGGACAGTCAGCGAATGTCAGGATGTCCCTCTCCAGATAGGCCCCTTCCACATGTTTTGGAGTATCCAGGTCCCGCTTGGCAATTTTCTTCATAGCGAAGATCTTCTGTGAGTCTTTATGGTGAACTAAGTGGACGGACCTGGAGAGAAGAAGAAACCATGGTTTATAGTGAATCCTTATTAACAGTCCTTCTATAGAAGTCATTATATGATCTTCTGTACTAATGTTTAATACCAGAAGTCCGACCATTACTGGAAATCCACATCTAGAAATACATTAAATAATACTACATAGATCATCTATGGGAGGGTCTACACAATACCACGTCTGCCGGACCCTCACTCAGGTCACATTATCACCTGTGGGAAATCTGCACAATGCCACGTCTGCCAGATCCTCACCCAGGTCACATTGTCACCTATGGAAGTCTGCACAATGCTACGTCTGCCATACCCTCACCCAGGTCACATTATCACCTATGGGAAGTCTGCACAATTGCACGTCTGCCAGACCCTCACCCAGGTCACATTATTACCTGTGGGAAGTCTGCACAATGCCACGTCTGCCGGACCCTCACTCAGGTCACATTATCACCTGTGGGAGGTCTGCACAATGCCACATCTTCCACACCCTCACCCAGGTCACATTGTCACCTATGGATGTCTGCACAATGCTACGTCTGCCATACCCTCACCCAGGTCACATTATCACCTATGGGAAGTCTGCACAATGCCACGTCTGCCGAACCCTCACCCAGGTCACATTATCACCTTTCACCTCAGATCATGTTCCTATAATAACACTGAATGGCAGAGCGCAGAGGATGAAGCATTATCATAGGGAACCCTGAGAAATGTGGCTTATGCCAACTGAAATCTCACCCAAAAGATCCGCTGCTGATCAGCTTAGATGTTTCGTAGTCGCTCATACGCGGCTTTCTCGCCGGGATCAATGATTCCATCAAGTCCTAGAAAAGAAGAAGAAGAAGAAATGATATTAAGATCTAGAAGCTGCTGGAGAAAATCTCCAGATGCAGAAACGTCTCCCCCTATATTATGTCCCATCTGATGTCACTGATCCGATAGGTGAGCAGAAACCTGCTGACGGATTCCCTATAATATAAACGCTATTATCTAATGCAATAGTGTCATCTCCTCTAATAATAGAGGCGCCCCCTGGTTATATGGGGGATAATACTGGACGGGTCATTTACACCCCGTGATCTGGTGATACACAGACATCTCCCTCTATAATACTTACACCGGCAGGTTCTTGGATCTCCGGGATCTCTAAGATTACACTGTCAGGATCCAACAGCTCAGTTGTTTCTAAAATAGTGATAAAATGATGAAGAAATAAAATGTATTAGAGGATATTAATCCTACACACATAATACAGCAATATAATGGAGAAATGACTATTCTGTATGGAGGACTATGTGGGGCCCATTATTCTGTATGTAGGACTATGTGGGGCCCATTATTCTGTATGGAGGACTATGTGGGGCCTATTATTCTCTATGGAGGACTTTGTGGGGCCCATAATACTTTATGGAGGACTATGTGGGCCCATAATACTGTATGGAAGACTATGTGGGGTCTATTATTCTCTATGAAGGACTATGTGGGGCCCTTTATACTCTACGGTGGACTATGTGGGGCCCATCATTCTCTATGGAGGACTATGTGGGGCCCATTATTCTGTATGGAGGACTATGTGGGGCCCATTATTCTGTATGGAGGATTATGTGGGGTCAATTATCCTGTATGGAGGACTATGTGGGGCCATTATACTGTGTGGAGGACTGTGTGGGGTCATTATTCTGTATGGAGCACTATATGGGGCCATTATTCCGTAAGGAGGACTATGTGGGGCAATTATTCTTTATGGAGGATTATGTGGGGCCATTATATTGTATGGAGGACTATGTTGGGCCATTATTCTGTATGGAGGACTCTGTGGGGCCCATTATACTGTACGGTGGAATATGTGGGGTCCATTATTCTGTATGGAGGACTATGTGGGGCCCATTATTCCGTATGGAGGACTATGTGGGGCCCATTATACTGTAAGGAGTACTTTGTGGTGCCCATTATACTGTGTGCCGGACTATGTGGGGCCCATTATTCTGTATGAAGGGCTATCTGGGGCACATTATTCTGTATGGATGACTTTGTGGGACCCATTATTCTTTATGGAGGACTATCTGGGGCCCATTATTCTGTATGGAGGACTTTGTGGGGCCCATTATTCTGTTTGGAGGACTTTGTGGGGCCCATTATTCTGTATAGAGGACTATGTGGGGCATTATTCTGTATGGAGGACTATGTGGGGCCCATTATTCTGTATGGAGGACTATGTGGGCCCATTATTCTGTATGGAGGACTATGTGGGGCCCATTATTCTGTATGGAGGACTATGTGGGGCCCATTATTCTGCATGGAGCACTATGTGGGGCCCATTATTCTGCATGGAGGAATATGTGGGGCCATTATACTGTATGGAGGACTATGTGGGACCCATTATTCATTATGGAGGACTTTGTGGGACCCAGTATACTGGTTGGCTCGTGACTTTTTCCAAGTTTTTCATTTTGGCTCTCTGTATGTTTGAGTGGAAAGAGTAAATGTGAATTGATCCCCTGTTCTCTTTAATATCCGGATATTTCCTGTAGAAGGTTGTGTGATCGGCTCACCTGTAGTCAGATCGCTGCTCGGCCCCGGCTGACTCGTATTAGGGTCAGGGGTTTCTGGGGTCACATTTTGCTCGTCTTCGGTGTCGCCTTCTGGTGTCTCCTGATTGATAGAATATATAGAATTAACACGAGGAACCTTCCACTAAATCACCAAATCCACAAATCAGGAAGGACTGAACCTGTTTTTACAGATACACCAACTGTAACTATACAGATCAGACGCCATCATGAGGACTTTTCTCAGATAAAATGGATTAAGATGAGGTAACATTGCAAAAACATTAATATGGATAATAGAGGGAGACAGAGGCGGAAATACAGACTTCCCACCACTGAGCTGTGACTACATCAGCAGAATACAGACTGCCATCAGCAGAGACAGGCGGCCATATTACCTCCTGTGCTTGCCAGGGGCTGACAGGGAGGCCGATAAGATCTAACACCAGATCTTCTGATATCTGACTGGTGATGTGGAGAAGATCAGAAAACAAGGACGTGTGATATTAAAGATGATGGATCCTTACCGGGCGTTCCGATGAGCGGGCCGGACCTTCCAGTACACACAGGACTTTTTCGGCCAGTTCTTTAACAAAAGACAAATCTCTATATTGAGATCTTTTTTCAGCCTAAAAAGAAGAAAAGGAACACAAATGAAAAATCTCGAGATGAGAAAGATCACAATGAAGGCGGCCATTGTATCTGACTTCTGCTCCTCTCTGCAGATACATTGACTACATATCTGGGGTCTTGTCCTGTCTTATATTGGAAGAAAGAAGAAGCTTCTATCCCACC